>NC_069502.1:628458862-629186362 GCF_027579735.1 Bombina bombina
TATCTCCCCTCTCTCTCTCCTCTCTCTCTCTCTCTCTCTCTCTCTCTCTCCTCTCTCTGTCTTCCCCTCTATCTCTCTCTGCTCTCTCTCTCCTCTCTCTCTCTCTCTCTCTCTCTCTGTCTCCCCCTCTGTCTCTCTCTCTCCCCCTCTCTCCCATCTCTCTCTCTCCCCCTCTCTCCCATCTCTCTCTCTCCCCTCTCTCTCTATCTCCCCCTCTCTGTTTCTCTCTCCCCTCTCTCCCTCACCCTCTTTCTCTTCCCTCTCTCTCTCTCCATCCACATCTCCCCTCTTTCTCTCTCCCCTCTCTCTCTCCCCCCTCTCTCTCTCCCCTCTCTCTCTCTCTCTCTCCCCTCTCTCTCCTCTCTCTCTCTCTCTCTCCCCTCTCTCTACCCTCTCTCTCTCTCTCCTCTCTCTCTCTCTCTCTCTCTCTCTCTCTCTCTCTCTCTCCCCTCTCTCTCCCCTCTCTCTCCCCTCTCTCTCCCCCCCTCTCTCTCTCTCTCTCTCCCCTCTCTCCCGCCCACTTCACGGACCTCACGCTAGACCACGCCCCCTTCACGGTCAGTCACGCCCCCGCACACGCTCGGCCATGCCCACTTCTGCTTGCGGCAGTCTGCAGATCAGGTAGGGATTTAAGGCCAGGTGTGTTTGTCCTCGTGCTGTCTCTACTGCGCTTGACAGCTTCGGACAAACACACTTGGTCTTTATAGTATAGGATGGACACTAAAGGCCTCTCTATACTTTTGTATTATTTTTACTAACCTTAATAATATTATTCTAACATGATTTTAATACAATGTAATGCTATTGCTCTATCAGGGCTTAATGTTGTTCCATTTATTACTGTGGATTTTTGTACAAACTAAAAGTTTGAGTGCATTATAATAGTACTGTTATACGTCTAGCTCTTAGGATTGCTCTTAGGATTGAATGATATTACAGCCTATCAGCTTTGAGTATTGATCTTAAATTCTCACACACAGGTGCACTGATTAGCTACGATTACGGCCGTGAGCCGCAACATGTTAGCAAGTTTGTACTCCTGTGCAATGTGCGATGTTTAACTTGGACCTCCTGGTTTTTCTTTTATCGTGATTGGAATCCAGAATAAATGTTTTTGCTTTTACACTGGGCTGCGGTATTTTCTCTTTTGTGTGGCTTATAAGTATATACATTTATATTTACAGGGAACACACAGTTCCCTATAGACTGCAATGAGGAACTTTTCAGTGTCGTTTTTTTCTAAAACCCCACACCAGCCACTTTTAACTCCAAAAAACAGTTTTGTGCAGTTGTATTTTAGTAAAAAAAATCTACTTTTTAAAAACTAGAAGACTCTTAAATTTTGCGCGAATTGGGGAACTTTTGGAAAATTAACCAGAGATCTGATCTCTGGTTAATTTTCTTAGTGCTAATTGCTACCGCGAGCTTGTGGTAGCAATAACCAGCCACTTGTAATCAGCCCATTCTATACATGTAACGCTAATTATAAAATAAGTCAAACATGATGTTATTAATTGCAGGCATCATACATTAATATAATTGGTCAATTACAAAATTGTGTTGATTCCATGAATAACTTTCTAATTAATTGGAGCTGCTTTAAAAAAAAAAAAAAAGCTAAGCTGCTATATAATGTTTTCATGTACAAATTTAAGATGATTAGAGTAATTTATAACTGGACCTCAATTCCTGTATTTATATTAAAATAGGCTCTGCTTATTCATGATATAATATATGATACCAAGACAACTACTGCTCACAAGCTTGTCCAGAAAATGTTGTTTAAATGCCAGGATTTATTAGGGATGTCGTCATATAGATAACTTCTGTAATGAAAAGAATGATAACCAAATTTTGAAGGATGGAGATAACATAATTTAGAAATTTCGGGTGAGCGCAAAACTTATCTATTTCTTGTTGCTGTGATTTACAGTGACAGAAACTCTCTTATCCAAAGAATGATTGCACAATTTATTTTTTAATCTCCCCTACTTCATATCTTTCTTCTCTATTTCACAAGAGCATCCTTTTTTTTACAGATGACTGATTGCACTATCAAACAATGGAGCTTATAATGAGATGTGATGGTTTTTGTAATGAATTGGAGCAAAAGTGCACTGTGATGCAGTCACATATTATTCACTCAAGTATTCAAGTTAACAAGAAGAAACCATTTGGGATTCTCTAAAGCTAAAGTGTTTGCCAGCTTTTTGAACTGTTATAAAATAGTTTTTATTTCATCTGAAGGACACAATGGCAGATGCATCCATTCCCCTATGCCTGAAACATTCCAGGCAGCTTCTCATTTAAGTGGATGAAAAAAAGTTTTTTCAGCAAGAAAGGACACAAGAAATAAGTTTGTGTTTGAAAACACCAAATTATCAATTTCTAATATACGGTATGCATTTCCTTAGTCGATTAAAGTCAACACCAGAATTTTTGTTGTTTAAAAAGATAGATAATCCCTTTATTACCCATTCCCCAGTTTTGCAAAACCAACACTGTTATATTAATACACTTTTTACTTCTGTGACTAACTTGTATCTAAGCATCTTCTGACCTCCCCTAATCACATGACTTTTAGTTATTATCTATTGACTTGCATTTTAGCCAATTAGTGCAGTGTCTTCCACTAGCCACGGGCGTGATCATAATGCTATCTATATGGCCTATAAGAGCTTGCTCTCCCCTGCTGTGAAAAGTAAATAGAATAGAGGCAGTCTTCAAGGGCTTAGAAATTATCATATAGTTTTGCTTTCAGCTAGAATACCAAGAGAACAAAGCAAAATTGTTGATAAAAGTAAATTGGAAAGTTGTTTAAAATTACATGCCATATTTGACAAATTAAAGGTTTTTTTGGACTTGACTGTCCCTTTAAATAAGGTTCATTATAATAATTATTTTAATATTTATTGAATTTGCTTTTAAGAATGTTTCAATAATCTATTATTTTTTTAAATGTATATACATTAAATGGATAATCTAGACAAAATTTAACTTTTATAATTTACATTTTATCATCAAAGTTGCTTTTTTCTCTTGGCATTCTTTGTTTAAAATTAAACCTAGGTAGGTTCATATGCTTATTTCTAACCCCTTGAAGTCTGCCTCTTATCTCAATGCATTTTGACAATTTCCACAGCTAGGCAGTGCTAGTTCATGTGTGCTATATAGATAAAAATGTTGTTCACTCCCGTGGAGTTATTTATGAGTCAACACTAATTGGATAAAATGCCAGTCTGTAAAAAGCACTGAGGTAAGGAGATAGTTTGCAGAGTCTTAGATAGAAGGTAATCACAAAGGTAACATGTATATTAATATAACAGTGTTGGTTTTGCAAAACTGGCGAATGGGTAATAAAGTGATTATCTATCTTTTTTAAGAATATAAATTCTGGAGTAGACTTTTCCTTTAAGATAAATATCTTGAGGCAAATTAAATATTTTCATGAGAACTGTTAAAACCCTTTGTACCTATTTGTTTAGGTCACATATACTCCCTGTACTGAAGAGGCCTGTCTGGGATCACACTTCTGTATTGTTACTTTCTTGTCAAGACATGTTAGTGATAGATACACAGTGATCATGTCATATCAAACTATGTATTCTTGAAATGATCTTTTAAATTTAACTTTGGTTGCAGCAATGTTTTCAAGAATGACACATTCGTACCTGTTAGGACCATGTTAGAGTCTGTCCAGGTTTGGATCTAGTGGCTGAGAAGTGGTTAAAATTACACTGACTCAACTTAGTGGATAAATCCCATGATGTGACCAAACAAATTTTGAAATGGTATAGGCGAAGTCAACAGGCAAGGGTCAGAAACAAACTTTCAGCAGAAGTACCAAATCAAAATCCAAAAGCGGATTCTAGGAGCAAGCAAAAGATCAGGAATCCAATTTGCAGTGAAAATATAATTTTTTATTCATTTTAAAAAACATTTTTTCCAACTATTTAACGGCCGGATGTTTGTTTCCTGCGCACTGCATTCCTAGAGGCATAAGGTCTTAGAGGCTCCATCTATCTTTTATATACCATTAACCTTTAAACCTGTAACTTGACCAACCCACAATTCCAGAAACCTTGCCGTTATGGCGACACCTGAAATAAAGACACTGGCACCAGAGTTTGGCTAAATATGGAAAGGTCACGTTTAATAATCTAATTAAATTTCTTATTGGGTAATAACATACCCCAAATCAAATTCAATGACACAAAATGCACCAGCATTTGAACATGAACTTGGATCCCAAGTGTCAGGCGGGAGGGCCACAAACCCCCCCCCCTGTTGCAGAGCAAGAGGGGGAGGAGAGAACCTGCAGCATAGACCAACCATTAGCTAAACAACCAAATCACGACTTAGGTTGGGGTATGCTACAGAATCCCCTCCACCCCTCATATGCCGCACCTACATGCCAGATCCCAATTTCACCACAAACCAACAACATTGTATCACAGACTTATGCGTATATTTATAGCTGCATGTTCTATCTTATCACCGTCAACAAGTGTAGACCACTTGAGTCACCTACTAGCATCCAGCTGCAGCTGCTTTCTTTCCCTTTATTAGGGAGCACAGGTGGTCTTACTGCAATCCAACTAAATAGCTGACATCCTGCCCATAACCATGCCAAATTCTTTTCGTATCTCTCGTCGTGACCTCTCCAGATAGTTCCTTTTACTTGATTATTGAATCTAGGGAGGGAGGGAAACAAAAAAAGGTTAGTATGATGCACTTCATGTTTTCTGATACCTATATACCACTTCCCCACCCGCTACTAGCTATCTCTGTAGGCCCTCCTATGTTCCTTATCTACAGCCCTCTCTATTCTTCCTGTAACTTTCTACCCCCCTTTTCCCCCAGCTATTTCCTTATAACGCTCTGGTCATAGTCATTCCCTCTGCTTGTTTAAGGTCTAAGAGGCTCCATCTATCTTTCATATACCATTAACCTTTAAACCTGTAAATTGACCAACCATAATTCCACAAACCTTGCCATCATGGTGACACCTGAAATATAGACACTGACACCAGAGTTTAGCTAAATATGGAAAGGTCACATTTAATAATTTAATTCATTTTCTTATTGGGTAATAACATACCCCAAATCAAATTCAATGACACAAAATGCACCAGCATTTGAACATGAACTTGGATACCACGTGTCATGGGGGGAGGACCACAAACCCCCCTTGTGGCAGAGCAAAAGGGGAGGAGAGAACCTGCAGCATAGACCAACCATAGCTAGACCACCGAATCACGACTTAGGTTGAGGTATGCTACAGGATCCCCTCCACCCCTCATATGCCGCTCCTACGTGCCAGATCCCAATTTTACCGCCAACAAATAATACTCTTTCCCACCAATAAACCACTTAGCCATTCCCGTGACCTTTCCTCACCTTTATCATATCCTCCAGTGTCCTCCTGATGTCCTCCAGGAACTGATCATTACTCGCATTGTTTAGGCGCACTCCGTCTTGCCTGAATATCTCCTCCCTTTTTGCTGCTATTAAAGGATGTTCCAGCACTAAACCCCCTATGTCCCTCACTGCCTTGGCTGCTACCTGATAAATCTTTATTCTAGATCTATAGCCCGCCCTTTGCATGTCTGTATTCCTCCAGAACAATCTCGAGATCATGTTTAACCATACTATTTTTACACCCTGCCATGCAAACACCAACCAACTCATTACTTCCTTTATTTTCTCTTCCAATTCTCTCAGTGGATATGACCCAATATAGCTACTGCCCAAGTGTATAATTAGCACATCAGGGTGTCCCCATCTCCGCCTTGCCTGCTGTATGGTGCCTACCAACTAGTCCCACTTCATTCCCCGCTTACCTATCCTCAGTGTGCCTTAAACCTAAATGAGCTCCTTTAGCCAATGCCGCGGCCCTCATGTACACCCAGTATACATATGAGTGCCCTACCACCCATATCCTCAAAACTCCTCCTGCAAAAAGATGGAGAAAAACATTGTTATTTAGGTTGGTTCATTATTAAGGAGAAAACCCTTCTTTTAGACGCTATCATTAATGCCCCTATCCAACCTGATGTAGGACTTGTATACCACAGATTTCCATCTCCCCATTTTTTAATCTGCTCTGCTGAGAACCCACTACTTGCCGCGCTGGTTGCTACACCAATTCTAAATGAATGTGGAGCAAAATATGCATTTATCCAGCCCAATTTCCTTACCACCCACTCTAATACCTTTCAGAATTTAAAAATTGTGACACTAGACCCGTCCTTATGCCTTATGAAATCAGGCCTCCTGATCTTTCTGCTAATATATATTCCTTCACGGCCGCTACTGGACAGGACAATCCTTCCACTGCTTTCATTGACACCCATACCCCTTTACCAGCAACATCTGTCTTTGACCTCCTGATCAAAACCATTTCTGCCCTCTTGCCCCATCTCACATCCTCCTGCCTTAAAACTCTATCTGTGTCTTTTTTATTTTTAGCCAACAATTCTCCTATCCTTAATGCTCCGTGGAAAGCCAACGAAAATGCCACTTTAAATTAAATATCAGTGCCTCGTCCATATCAAAACATACCTCTTTAAGCACCGCTATGATCTCCCCAAGTCTATCCTCCATTATAGGCTCCCTTTTGTCCTTTCCCTTCTTTTCTCCTGTGCCCCACCCTTTTACTACTTTCCTCACCACAAATCCCCTTATTAAATCCTTTTTCCAATGTAGCTGGGTGAAGTACGCCACCCCTGCCAGCACTGTAACTAGTTGTCCCTTCCTAATACCGCCCTGCTTTAATACCCATAGCCATTCCAAAAACCTGGCTTCCTCACTCCGCCCTATAGTCCTACTAAATTTGCTCCACTGTTCCCAATACTTCTTGTATACCGCTCATGTTTTTGGTGCCACGGACTTCTCAACCATTTCCATGATTCCGTCTATTCACTGCCAATCTGCCAAAGAAACACAGGGCAGGCATCACCTTCCTTTCTTGCTCCTGGAGCAACCTTCCTAAATACATCCCACTTAAAACGTGACAATGCATCAGCCACCATGTTCCTATACCCTGGTATATGTTGAGCTTTGAATCAGATATTATGCTTAAGACACTTCAAGACTAGATATCTCAAATATTTAATTACTGGGCCAGAGGACGAAAATAAATGAATCATTACGTCAACTACTGCTTTATTATCAGACCAGCATATTATTCTTTTGTTCTCCAATAGTTCCCATAGTTCTATTGCCACTATAATGGAAAATAATTCTAGCAGTGTAAAATTCTTTACCCAAGCTTTCTCTTTACAATCCTTTGGCCATTTGCCCACACTCCAACTACCCTGCAAATAGGCCCCGAAACCCATACAGCCTGCTGCATCCGTATACAACTCTAACTCCTCCACTGACGTCACCTCTTCCCATATCCTGACTCCATTATAATCATTCAAAAATGAATCCCACACTCTGAGATCCTCCTTCATTTCTTTATTTACTCAAACCATATGCTCCGGCTACTTAGCCCCATTTGTTCCCATCAACAAACTTCTTTTAAATATCCTGCCCACTGGTATTACCCTGCACACAAAATTTAAAACTCCCAGCAGCCTCTGCATCTCCCTGAGTGTCACTTTATTTCTCTTTATCATCCTTTGAATCATCTGCCTTGCCTTATCAATCTTATTGGCTTGGAGCTTGCACTGCCCCTTCACCGAATCTATCATAATTCCCAGAAAAAAAACAGCCTTGATCCTGGCCCTTCTGACTTTTCCTTTGCAACTGGCACCCCCAATTCTTTTAACATTAGTTCCAACTCCTCCTTCCAAATTCTACATTCTACAGCGTCGGCCCTCCCAACTACCAGAAAATTATCTAAGTAGTGAGCCATATTCTCACAACCAATGCAGAAAGGAACTAAACTTTTCGAAAATTGAACAAGAAACTGAACACCCCATGGGTAAAAACCATCAAACTTACATCCCATCAAATTAAAGCTACTCGGGTTCAGAGGTAACAATCTAAAGGCAGATTCCACATCAATCTTTGTCATCAAGACTCCTCTCCCTAGCTGTTTTACTATATTCACGGCTCTATCAAAGGATTGATACTGCACTGAGGAATCCAACTTATCAATTGCATCATGGACTGAATTTCCCCTGGGATAAGACAGGTGCTGTATCATCCTATATTTCCTCTTTCTTTTTTAGGTAGCACTTCTAGGGGAGATACAATCAAATCCACCCAAGGCTTCTCCTTAAATGGCCCCACCATTCTGCCCAGTTTCACCTCTTTCTCCAATTTTTCGGCCAACACCTCAGTAAATTCTGCTGCTGATTTCAGGTTTCTAGCCTGCATTGCACCCTTAACCTTCATTCTAACCAGAACAATAAAACCTTGATGCAAACCATTTGTCAATAAAAAAAAAATTCCTCTCTCAGTGGATATGCTGCTAATTCCCTTATAATTCTATCGATTTTCAGCGGTATTTTGGCCATTCCCCACTCCTGCCCCATTACTGCTGTTCCCATGCCCTCAAAAGGAAAATTTACTGCTGCTTCCAGCATTACCCCTTCTACAGTCTATGCCTCGATGAGTGCCCCTGCAGTATCTACATGTATTCCCCCTATCACATCTTTTATCATTGAACGCCCAACACTCCTTTACCTCTGACCTAACTGATTTTGCCTGATCCATTGGTTTACCGCTTTGTACATCAGATACCTTCATTAACCTTGTCGACATATCAAGGATTTTCACCCCGAAAATCCTTTCTTCCTTTCCCTCCTAACTGTAAGTTCCCACTCCTGAATTCCCTATCGTAATCTTTCCAGGCAAAACCTCCATAGCAATACTCCCTTTGCTTTATCAGGGTTAGCCGTTATAAAGCATTCTGCATAAATTAATATTCCCTTCACCCACTGTGGGAACGTTTGCCTTGCCTTTCTCCCCCTACCCTCCTCCCCCTGGACTTAAATGCCAATGCATCCCTAGTCATCTCAAACATGTCTACATACCTGCCCTTCTGCACTTTCCTTACTTACTTTCGCCTTCAAATGAGTGGCAAGGGGAAGAAGTTTGGTTTCCGCTACCTCGTCATCTAAATTGACCTCATTATTGCTGCTATCCACCTCCCCCATTACCTCCTTCACTACCTTTCCCTTTCCTTGCTTAGCATATATCCTTCTAACAATTTTTAATAAGTTCCTATGACCGTTACCATTACGTTTATCCTCCTCAGAATCAATTTCGGTAGAACTTTCAGACGAATCAGAGTCACTACTCCCACTACAATATATTTTCTTACCTTGTCTCTGCTGCTGCTTGGCAAACTCCTTCTGTCCCTCCTTGCCCCCTGCTGCCGCTCTTTGTGATGCCGCACTGTCTCCGACTCCAGCCTTGTGCTTTGCTCCATTTGCCACTGAATGCCCTCTGTCCTTTCTCTTTAAAATATCCATATTTGAGTTAAAATCTCCCCCCCCCCCTGCTATTGTTATAAAAGCCAGGCCACTGACCAGCCCTTGAGTTGTATTTGTATTTGAGGGTATTTGTAGATTGCTGTGTATTGAAACAGGTAACCCCATTTTTCTGTGTGACTTTTTCCCCTGCATTTTCTCTTTAGCAATGCTGTAAAAACTGCATTTTAATAGCATGTGATCATGCTATAAGGATTTTGCCAATAAAGCCTGTGTAGTAATTATTATTTGCTTTTACCCGTTTGTGACATTAGAAACTTATTTAAACATTTGCTGTATAATATGGGCAAACGTATCTCCTGGGTCATATATGCATATATATATATATATATATATATATATATATATATATATATATATATATATATATACAGGGAGTGCAGAATTATTAGGCAAGTTGTATTTTTGAGGATTAATTTTATTATTGAACAACAACCATGTTCTCAATGAACCCAAAAAACTCATTAATATCAAAGATGAATAGTTTTGGAAGTAGTTTTTAGTTTGTTTTTAGTTATAGCTATTTTAGGGGGATATCTGTGTGTGCAGGTGACTATTACTGTGCATAATTATTAGGCAACTTAACAAAAAACAAATATATACCCATTTCAATTATTTATTTTTACCAGTGAAACCAATATAACATCTCAAAATTCACAAATATACATTTCTGACATTCAAAAACAAAACAAAAAAAAAATCAGTGACCAATATAGCCACCTTTCTTTGCAAGGACACTCAAAAGCCTGCCATCCATGGATTCTATCAGTGTTTTGATCTGTTCACCATCAACATTGCGTGCAGCAGCAACCACAGCCTCCCAGACACTGTTCAGAGAGGTGTACTGTTTTCCCTCCTTGTAAATCTCACATTTGATGATGGACCACAGGTTCTCAATGGGGTTCAGATCAGGTGAACAAGGAGGCCATGTCATTAGATTTTCTTCTTTTATACCCTTTCTTGCCAGCCACGCTGTGGAGTACTTGGACGCGTGTGATGGAGCATTGTCCTGCATGAAAATCATGTTTTTCTTGAAGGATGCAGACTTCTTCCTGTACCACTGCTTGAAGAAGGTGTCTTCCAGAAACTGGCAGTAGGACTGGGAGTTGAGCTTGACTCCATCCTCAACCCGAAAAGGCCCCACAAGCTCATCTTTGATGATACCAGCCCAAACCAGTACTCCACCTCCACCTTGCTGGCGTCTGAGTCGGACTGGAGCTCTCTGCCCTTTACCAATCCAGCCACGGGCCCATCCATCTGGCCCATCAAGACTCACTCTCATTTCATCAGTCCATAAAACCTTAGAAAAATCAGTCTTGAGATATTTCTTGGCCCAGTCTTGATGTTTCAGCTTGTGTGTCTTGTTCAGTGGTGGTCGTCTTTCAGCCTTTCTTACCTTGGCCATGTCTCTGAGTATTGCACACCTTGTGCTTTTGGGCACTCCAGTGATGTTGCAGCTCTGAAATATGGCCAAACTGGTGGCAAGTGGCATCTTGGCAGCTGCACGCTTGACTTTTCTCAGTTCATGGGCAGTTATTTTGCGCCTTGGTTTTTCCACACGCTTCTTGCGACCCTGTTGACTATTTTGAATGAAACGCTTGATTGTTCGATGATCACGCTTCAGAAGCTTTGCAATTTTAAGAGTGCTGCATCCCTCTGCAAGATATCTCACTATTTTTTACTTTTCTGAGCCTGTCAAGTCCTTCTTTTGACCCATTTTGCCAAAGGATAGGAAGTTGCCTAATAATTATGCACACCTGATATAGGGTGTTGATGTCATTAGACCACACCCCTTATCATTACAGAGATGCACATCACCTAATATGCTTAATTGGTAGTAGGCTTTCGAGCCTATACAGCTTGGAGTAAGACAACATGCATAAAGAGGATGATGTGGTCAAAATACTCATTTGCCTAATAATTCTGCACTCCCTGTATATATATATATATATATATATATATATATATATATATATATATATATATATGTATATATATATACACAACACACAGAGAAAACCCAGCACTCACTTACAAGCTCTCAGCTGAGATTTAAAAGCAAAAATGGAAAGGTTAGTTACCGCATCTGGCCAAATGGGACAAGCTCAGGTACCACGTCAAGGTCCTTTCCAATACCTGAGACCCTAAAACAGCCACACAATGCAAGCTTTCAAATCCAAACAAACTGAAAACAAGGGAAGGGTGCACAGGAATATGTAATCACCCTAGACATATACAAAACACGGAAGGGAACTGCACTCTCATACCGGACCGGGTACACATCCCATGACCCTGCAACATGCTCAGCCCTGGGCTAAGAGCTTGTAAGTAAGTGCGGGGTTTTCTCTGTGTGTTGTATTAATTTGTTTTGTAATTTTCCCTATGGTTCTTGCACCCAGACCTGTCTGGGCTTAACTGCTTGTGGCTCTGGGGTCAGGACAGCTTCCTGTGAGTGCCAGTGGCACCCAGGGCTGAGCATGTTGCAGGGTCATGGGATGTGTACCCGGTTCGGTATGAGAGTGCAGTTCCCTTCCGTGTTTTGTATATATATATATATATATATATATATATATAGTTGTGGGATAAGCACTCTCACCTCCTCAATGAATGGCCAGGGTGACAGGAACGATGGCTATCTATAGTACAAAGTAGATCCGCACTCACAAAACATGGTTTATTGTTGTGACGTTTCGGGGATCAAACCTTCCCCTTCATCAGACCAAACAAGAGTGAAAAAATAATGTGCACTTATATAGGCCATGACCCCTCCCCCAGAAAGTGACACTATAAACAACACATGTGGTAATCACCATAGTAACATAAATAAAAACACTGTATATAATATCACAATGTATAATCAAATAAAGTGAATCATCAAATAAAGTAATATAGTGTGTAGCAGTCATAATTATGAGGAATTGACACATATTATAGTTGCATATACTTGATATCCAATATAGATACTAACTGGCAATATTATTTCATAAAACATCATAATATATATACTTTATGTATAAACATCCTTCTCATCATAAGATGCAAGTCAGTGCTCACATTGCCCCCTTATATAATATTTAGATGTGTGTATAAATAAAATACAGCTCTTACAGTGCCAGTCTGCATGATAACTATCAGAGACCTGACAGGCCGACATGCTGTGCATCAGTAAACACTCCACTATATCCATTATGGATATAGTGCCAGTCCACCATCGTATGTATTTATATATAACGAGCAAACATTCCATAAGGTAATTTTACCATAGTACTCATATGTAAACATTGCTAGGGAATTGGCAGGCTGATCAAAGTAAGTGTCCCTGTTATCTCAGTGATTGATACTATACATATTCAATATGGGGCAACAAGCTCAAAAGGGGATCCACCACTCTGCACACATACATAAATGAATCAGAATCGTTATATATATTTTCATCTCCAAGTTTACCTTAGTCCTGTAGAGCAGTTCACACTTTCTGCAGCGTGTGCTCCATTGTATAGTGTGTCATCTAACACCTAGCCAATGAGGATTAACTCACCTCAGGGAGGACTCACCCTACATAATGTCAGCTGATCCACAGCTCCATGTCTGCTAGAACATAGAAGGCAATAAGTAACAACATTACACTTTCAATTGGTGTAACAATACTCTCAAAAGTACAAATACATCAGGAGAGGTATTCACTTGATATAAACTTAAACAATGTCAGAGATTATATATAACAACATTATTATGAGGGCAGTAGCCTAATGTTAATCATGTACTGAACACTAAAGCCTATATAACTAACAAATCATCAGTGTAGTTTAGTTGGACTAGTGATTATAAAAATAGGAGAACATAAATAGTTAGTATTAGATCCATTTAAGTGTGAAATTTATAACACTGTACCTACATATATGTGTACATTAATCTTATTCAATGAGGTTATATCCTATCAAAATGTACCTATGCATCAATCATACTGAGACGGTAGTATATATATATAAAATTGCAATTTTTATCACCAGTAGTTAGCAATGAGCATATTTATAAAAAACAGTGCCAATCTAGAGTGGCATTCAGTCCATTAGGTTGGATAGTGTTTAGGCAATGAATCCATCTCGCTTCACATCTCAACAGTAGTTTCCCTCAGTCTCCACCTCTCCTGAGGGGGGTATATGGTCAACTAATCTGAAGCGTAGATCTGTTAATGAATGTTTCTAGTCAAGGAAGTGTCTGGTCTGTCTTGCCCTTATTAATTGCTGCCCGAATGGTTTGCAAATCTTGTACATGCATCGTCTTCCATTTTCCCAATGTAATACATCCCACATTAACAATTTAAAGGGTATACAACAAACTTAGTGGTGCAAGTTATAAAGTGTTTGATACAAAATTTTTGGTTGGTATGTGGATGTTTAAAGGTGTTACATGGTATCATAGCATTGCAAGCAGTGCACGATATGCACCTGAATGAACCAGTCTTTTTAGGCTTTAGCCAGGAAGATGTGGTATAGCAATGTGTTGGATCACTACCTGGGTTTCTTTGTAAAGGGTAACATGGGATCTGAAGAGAGAATATCCCAATGTTTAGATACATTCATGGGTAGAGAGTTCATCACAGGATTGTATGTAGTAAGTAGAGTCAGGCGGTCAGTATTAGTTGGTTTGGTATGTTCTACCAGTAGATCCTCCTGTCATACTTCCTGTATTGTAATTTTATATCCCTGATGAGCTTAGGTTTATAACCTCTTTGTATAAAGTCATCAGCCTTAGCCGTGGGTATAAAAGATATACCTTTATTCAGCAATTTCAACTCATTTACCGTTAGCATCCGGCTGCTGATGTTGAGGACCAAACTTGGTCCTTCCATTACCTCTGGGATAGAGGGGGTCTGGTGCTGGTACCCACCCCTCTGTGGGTGTGGTCTGTCCCTCTACTTGGACTGCTGAATCGTGTAGTGACCCCCTGAAAAACCTGTTGTTGGACTGATGTTGTAGAATGTGCAGTTGTTGGTATTTGGGGGTTCTCACTATCTGATCCTGGAACAAAAGAGACCGAAATAAATTCTATTTTGCTGGCAAAGAGCTGTCATCCAAGGAGGATGATTAAAGCAGTTCCCAAGGGACAAATTCTTCGAGTAATACATAACAATACGGAGCCGACACATAAAGAAGAACAACTAAGAGAACTGGAACAGAGGTTTATACAAAGAGGTTATAAACCTAAGCTCATCAGGGATATAACATTACAACTACAGGAAGTACGACAGGAGGATCTACTGGTAGAACATACCAAACCAACTGATACTAACCGCCTGACTCTACTCACTACATACAATCCTGTGATGAACTCTCTACCCATGAATGTATCTAAACATTGGGATATTTTCTCTTCAGATCCCATGTTACCCTTTACAAAGAAACCCAGGGTGGACTTTAGGAGAGCAAGAAACTTAAGAGACACTTTAATATATACCGATCCAACACATTGCTATACCACATCTTCCTGGCTTCCTGCCTAAAAAGACTGGTTTATTCAGGTGCATATCGTGCACCACTTGCAATGCTATGATACCATGTAACACCTTTAAACATCCACATACCAACCAACAATTTCATATCAAACACTTTATAACTTGCACCACTAAGTTTGTTGTATAAATTTTAAATTGTTCATGTGGGATATATTACGTTGGGAAAACGGAAGACGATGCACGTACAAGATTTGCAAACCATCGCTCTGCTATTCAGGCAGCAATTGATAAGGACAAGACAGACCATCCCATGGCCAGACACTTCCTTGAATATAAACATTCGTTAACAGATCTACGCTTCAGATTAATTGACCATATACCCCCCTCAGGAGAGGTGGAGACAGAGGGAAACTACTGTTGAGATGTGAAGTGAGATGGATTCATCGCCTAAACACTATCCAACCTAATGGACTGAATGCCACTCTAGATTGGCACTGTTTTTATAAATATGCTCATTGCTGACTACTGGTGATAACTATTGCAATTTTTTTATATATATACTACCGTCTCAGTATGATTGATGCATAGGTACATTTTGATACGATATAACCTCATTGAATAAGATTAATGTACACATATATGTAGGTACAGCGTTATACATTTCACACTTAAATGGATCTAATACTAACTATTTATGTTCTCCTATTTTTATAATTGTTAGTTATATAGGCTTTAGTGTTCAGTACATGCTTAACATTAGGCTACTGCCCTCATATTAATGTTGTAATATATAATCTCTGACGTTGTTTAAGTTTATATCAAGTGAATACCTCTCCTGATATATTTGTACTTTTGAGAGTATTGTTACACCAATTGAAAGTGTAAAGTTGTTCCTTATTGCCTTCTATGTTCTAGCAGACACGGAGCTGTGGATCAGCTGACAGTTTGTGGTGTGGGTCCTCCTTGAGGTAAATTAATCCTCATTGGCTAGGTGTTAGATGGCACACTAAACAATGGAGGACTCGCTGCAGAAAGTGTGAACTGCTCTACAGGACTATGGTAAACTTGGAGATGAAAATATATATATAACAATGCTGATTCATTTATGTATGTGTGCAGAGCGGCGGATCCCCTTTTGAGCTGGTTGCCCCATATTGAATATGTATAGTATCGATCACGGAGATAATAGGGAGACTTAGTTTGATCAGCCTGCCAATTCCCTAGCGATGTTTACATATGAGCACTATGATAAAATTACCTTATGGAGTGTTTGCTCTTTATATATAAATACATACGATGGTGGACAGGCACTATATCCATAATGGATGTAGTGGAGTGTTCACTGATGCACAGCGTGTCGGCCTGTCAGGTCTCTGATAGTTATCATGCAGATTGGCACTGTAAGAGCTGTATTTTATTTATACACACAGCTAAATATTATATATATTTTTAAAGGGGGCATTGTGAGCACTGACTTGCATCTTATGATATGAAGGATGTTTATACGTAAAGTATATATAATATGATGTTTTTTTAAATAATATTGCCAGTTAGTATCTATATTGGATATCAAGTTTATGCAACTATAATATGTGTCGATTCCTCATAATTATCACTGCTCCCTACCATATTACTTTATTTGATGATTCACTTTATTTGATTATACATTGTGATATTATATACATTGTTTTTATTTATGTTACTATGGTGATTGCCACATGTGTTGTTTATGATGTCACTTTCAGGGGGAGGAGCCATGGCCTATATAGGTGCACATTATTTTTTCACTCTTGTTTAGTCTGATGAAGGGGAAGGTTTGATCCCCGAAACTTCACAACAATAAACCATGTTTTATTTTTCAAAGTTCAGTGAGTGTGGATCTACTTTGTACTATATATATATATATATATATATATATATATATATATATATATATATATATATATATATATATATATATATAATATTTTTTACAAAAGTTCTTAGGTATTCTGACTTCTCTGAGCCCTCATCTCAGGTATTGTAGATTTTTGTATATCGAAACAGGTAACCCCTTTTTTTCTGTGTGACTTTGAGATCTTTTTTGGAAATATACCCAAATTCTGTAAAATTGCTACTCTTTCACTTTCATTCTTACCTGTTAATTATTTTATGTATTTTTAAAAAAATCTAATAAAACTTATTTCATTAAAAAACATATACATTTCTTGGATGGACAATTTTCTTTTTATTCCCTTGCAACTTTGACACTTTTATTTGTTTACCTGTTCACTGGGTTGAACTGTGTTCTGATATTTGTATTAAGACTTATGCGCTCCGTGATAATGAATTGATACACAAGTCAACTATGAAGAAAAACATATTTTTAGATCCTTCCATTCATTAGCACATTGGTTGTAAAATAAGATATTTAAAGGCAAATGCAATATATGTTGAATTGCATTAATACTATTATATGTATTTATTTCATACTTATAGGGATAGTAGAAAAATTGACCTTATTATAACAAGACATTGATATTATAGATATGAATTTAGGGTGTTGTCCTAACAACCTGGCATGGAAAAGTAGCCCTCTGTGTAAACCTCTGAGTATCTCAAACTATAAGGATTAGTTAGAACATCCAGAGAGATGTACTATGTAATATGTTGGAAAATGTGTTACATATGTATTAGTAAATTATATATTTTATATATTTTTTTAAGAAAATATTTATACATATGATTTTAAACAAACTTAACTGTGATCTGTATTTTATGTCAGTTATATAGCTTAAAAATTCGATTTTAGCTTCAGTTTTCTCACTTTCAAACCAGAAATCATGTTCATTAACATGAAAACTAGATTACAAGATATTAGATAAGGCTGAAATATGATCCCATCAGAGCGCTGTTTTTTTAAAATAAATATCTAGCAAGTGAACTAACAGTTATACACTTAAAATCCTGCCCATTTAGCATAAGCAATCATAACCTTTTGGTTTGTTTTTATCAACAACTAAGAAAATGCAGAAAAAAACAGCCATGCAAACAGCAAAAATATAACATTTAAAACAAATTAAACTACTTATTTGAGTGGTTAAAGCTGTTGAGTTACGGAAAAAGCCTCTACAACCCCATAATATTTTTATTTTTTCAATTTTTTTTATTGAAATACTGCAGTTAGAGTTTCTTGAGTTTACATGATGTGACAAGATAAACTGATCTTTAAGGACCATGCAAAAAAAAAAGGTTTCCTAATTCAGTGGAATGTTGTTAATTCAAAAAACCCTTACTGGAACAAATCTTACAATTATGAAATCCTATTTATCACTTTTCACATGGTTTTCAATTGAAGTAATTATAATTTCAAGCATTTTTTTACGTGACAATTTAACTTACACTGAAGATACAGGCTGATTTTAAATTTGTTATAATTTGCATAATTTACATTCATTGTTAGTAATATCTAGACGTTTGCTAATAATTATATAATAATCTTAGTGTAAAATACGACCTACAAATATATAAGGCTTATAATAGAAAAATAAATGTGGCTAGTAACAAGGCAGCAGTTAGTATCAGTGTTTTCCTATTGAATCTATAACAAATGAGAATAGGATTAAAGCAATATGATTGCCTAAGTGAGATCTGTAAAGATATTATCCAGAGAAGTATTATAACTGACTAATATGTCTATTCGCATGGATGAAGTAATAATGATTGATGAATAGTTTGTTGTATTCCCTTAGAAATAGCTTTATTTATGGGATAAGAAAGAACTGTGATTCCATTTAAATCTATTCAGCTTTAATCTTTAAAAGAAAATGTGCAGTCTATACTGTCAGCCATTGTATTAAAGTATGGTTTAATTTAAAAAGTAGCATAGAATATTGTTCAAACTATTTTTTTTCATTTAAAATGATGATCAAAAATATAGTTACAATGCAATATGTTATGCAAAAGACAATATAAAAACCATAGGAATCGGGGGCGTGTCCGTACAGCGATCCTGAGCGGTCGCAATTCTCAAGAGCTCCAACTAATCTCTGGATATTCCACCGAAATCAGGAGGCATTATACAGACATATTTCAGGAACTGTTTCTTATACCACTGCATAGCTCTACTGTGCAACATATATTAAAATCGAGCTGTATTTATGAAGTTCTAGCTCGAGATCGGACAGAATAAGACCAGCGGCGGCGGCCATCAAGCAGGTAGCGCATCCCCCCTCAGCATGCCGAGGTACTTAGCCCGAATTGAACACATCAATCGGAATTAAGGTCAGAGCACCCATACTTAACTAACGAATACATACTGAGAAGCCAACGTTAGAAGAAGGCGATAACTGTGTTTGGAGTAGTGCACATAACATAGCAAAATGGTGTATATGGGAGAAATGGAGCAGCAAAACTACTTTATGCCAACGCTTGAGAGATTAGAGAGATTGTTTGAGTCACTTTTGGAAAAAGCTTCTTACGATTACTTGATGAACAAACTCTGCATTAAGGAGCAAGTATGTCATCCCCGAGAAAGCCCTACAGATGTTTCCACTCAAAATGGCGCCAGTCCTGTGACGCACACCAAAACTGAGCCCGAAAACACCATCCCAAGAATACAGCAAAATAACATACAAGGATATGGAGAGACAAGAAAAATAAAGGCACTTCTATATGAACAGGGGATCTTACAAAACAAGAAAATAATAAGCAAAGTCCCTATGCATGTTGAAACCGGAGGCAGCCACCCGACAACCAGCATAAAGTACCTCATGGCCCCGAGGACAATTTTGACACAGCTCCCGTGCATGAATCAGATCCTGACACATGATGCACTTATGGTGAAGACGGGTGTGATTTCCCTATTCCCAGATGCCCGGACTCACAGGACTGTTAAGCGATAAAAAGGAATATACACTTACAACATGGGAGGTCTGCTGTAATGGCCTATATAAGACTCGCAGGGCAATATCACATGGGACTCACATAGATCTACTGCAAAGGGAACTGAGACCGAATCTGGGCCCTCAGTGTACAAGCTATACTCAGACACTAGCAGGGCTCCACGTGGGGCTACCCACGGCAACGGCTCGCAGACAGAAGAGACCCGGGGACTGATCAATGCTTATCTCAGCCATAACCAAGTAACGGTAGATGGTGGTAAATATAAGTTTAGATAGTGTGTTTCACAAGTTATATAAGTTAGTTATGTTTTAATGTATATTTTAATTCACTTTACCAACACGATACAAGCAATGAGATAGGTATACTTTATAACAAGAACGGTTGGTCTGACAAATCCTCATCTAATCGCAAGCAAGGACATAATAAGCGTGGCAACATAGACCTGGCAAATCTATCATAGACTCCCATGGTTGCAGTTCTGTGGTCCAGATAGAGGTAAGACCAAGGACTGAATGTATGGTTATTACGTTGCGAGGTCCTGAACTGTTTATAGTACAATTATGTTGGTAAGCAGCCTAATAGTAATGCTCCACCATAAAAATGGAGGTGCCGAGGACATTAATGCTGTTTAACAGTTACTCTTCACAGACCAAGGTTTGAAATTATGTGCAGAAGGGGGTTGATGATGGCAAAAGGAGAGTTAAGATCGCACTGTAAAAATTTATTTGTGAATGTATATTAATTGAATGTTGTATTGCAGCACATAGGCTAGATATAATGGAGTGTCTTTTTTATATAATCTCCCCCACGTGGCCAGCGGCCGAGGTCATCGATGGGTGGAACAGTTTACACCTCTGTTTCAACTTTGGCACTACTATACATTTATAGGCATTATGGGTTATAGATTAGTATAAACAATTTAATAATACACAATAACACCTTAACCTCATAGAAACTGATAATAAGATAGATCCCCAAAAATACCCAGTAACATATCGATACCTCCTACAAGGTTCCTCAGCTCAATCTATATCAGTTAAAGGGTGATAAGTCTCATAAAGCAAGTTCGATTCCGGGTTTTCTCTTTTTCTTTAATTTTTTTCCCCCCTCTCTCCTACCCCGTCTCCCTCCCACTAATCTTTTCCCTATCTATGCCCAAAATAAGTTAGCAGCGGATTAAATAATGACTCATGAGAGGTCTATACAAATAAATACTGGGCATTATTAGACATACACTGAAGTGTAGAGAGAAGCATATTGTGTCAAAGATGTTATTTATAATGTATGTTATAGGTTTTAATCAACATAGTATATTGAATCAATGTGTTATGAAACTATAATGTATCTCTCTCAAAGCAAGTAATGTATATTCAATGTATGACGTGTATGTTATTATTATTATTATTATCAGGTATTTGTAGAGCGCCAACAGATTCCGCAGCGCTGAATGTTCAGTTGATATTAATAAAGCTCTTTTGAAAATGTAAAAAAACAAACAAAAAAAAAAACATATGAATCTTTAGCAGTATTATAGCATGCTGGAAGTAAGCTTTTTGCAAGTTGAAAGTAAAAAGTTTGGGTGTGAGTGAAACTTGACGTGCATTAACTTTAGGACTTTGGATATTGTGAACGTAGAAGAAATAACCTAACACTTAGCGCTCGTGTGCTAACCCAACAGGTGTTATTAATATAATTGTTCAAAAGTATTATAGATACTGTAAAAAATGTTCCATAATATAAATATATATATATATATATATATATATACTGTATATATATATATATATATATATATATATATATATATATATATATATATATATATATATATTATATAGTCCGTGCATAAAGTGTGACAGCACCACAGCACAAAGGTTTTTAAAGGTGAAAAATTAGTTCTTTATTGGGATATAACAACCTTAAAAGCAGCGATGTTTCGGACCTACATGGTCGGTAATCATGCATAGTTAAAAACAGCTAAACACACGCTTTAAAAAGGGTATCTGGGCCAATCAGATTCCAACTTCTAATACTAATTGGATTAACTCATACCTATCCAGGTATTTAGGGAATTCCATTTATTAGTGACCTCTAGTGGCACCAAAATACATATCATGCAAATTCTATAAAACAATCTATAAAAACAAATACATATCATAACCACTATTCAGACCATAAGGGTGTAATGTATTCAAACGCTTAATCCACCAAACCTCCTTTTGTTTCAGTTTTAGTTCCCTATTGCCCCCTCTCCTATGTATGGGAATGTGATCTATCACTTGAAATTGTAACTGACTAACTGTATGCCCCATCTATGTAAAGTGTGCAGACACTGGTAAGGACATATCCTTTGATTTAATAGATGTTTTGTGTTGACTGAATCTGTCCCTGGCGGCCTGGGTGGTCTCGCCAATATAGCATAATCCACATGGGCACTTGAGGAGGTAAATTACATAATTAGTTTGGCATGTTTACAGACCATTGATAGTGTATTGTTTTTTTTTGTCATTTTGTGCTAGAAATGTTCCTTTTATGATAGAATTACATTGGGCACATATTAGTATTAGAAGTTGGAATCTGATTGGCCCAGATCCCCTTTTTAAAGCGTGTGTTTAGCTGTTTTTAACTATGCATGATTAAGGACCATGCAGGTCCGAAACGTCGCTGCTTTTAAGGTTGTGATATCCCAATAAAGAAATAATTTTTCACCTTTAAAAACCTTTGTGTTGTGGTGCTGTCACACTTTATGCATGGACTGTACAAATTGGAGTTTTTCTGATACTCCACAGTGACGAGCACACAGTTTGTGAAAATACCTATGGGTATAGTGCTGGACTCTATCTGTTTATTTCTTTTTATATATATTATATATATTTTTATAGTATCTATATTAATTTGTAATAATTATTATTAATATTGTCTAATATTTTATATTTCCATAACACTCCTTATGATAACTACATTTTCATATATGCTAACCCGACAACACATAAGACCTAAAATGCGAAACTTGAAGCATGTTACACAAATTTTACATTCCTATGTTATTCACATAGATTTTTTTTTATCTTTTATTATTAAATATATATATATATATATATATATATATATATATATATATATATATATATATGTTAATTTTAATGTAAAATATATATCTATAGGAATAGATATACAGGTAAAGGCATATATATATATAAATATATATATAGATAGATAGATAGATAGATAGATAGATAGATATAGATATGTGTATATATGTGTATATATATATATATATATATTAACAGGAAAAATATAATTTTCCTGTATGTAAAGAACATGAAATATTATTATGGAATTATTATTTAGACAAAATTATATATTAGCCATTTGCAATCAAATACATGGCTGTATATCATATACCTTTAAAACCCTTATAAATATTTTTAATTAATATTTATGTGAATCAGATTGTGCTTATATGAGTCTAACTGTATATTTCACTGTAATTATTATTGGTTGGATCTTCCAACAGGACAATGATCCAAAATATATATCAAAATCAACACACAAATGGTTTGCTGACCACAAAATCAAGGTCCTGCCATGGCTATCCCAGTTCCCTGACTTGAACCCCATAGAAAAATTTGAATGTCTAGAGAGATTCTGTACTGAGGAATGTTCTCAGATCCCTTGCCTTGTACTATCCAACCGTATCAGGCGATATTAGTGCTCCTCTTTGTAATACCAGCGCACAAGTGCGTGCTTCCCTAGGCTCCTATGGGAGCCTCATTCTGATGCTGTCACAGACATATACATATATATATAAATATATCACAAGAGGGTCTCCCTAAGAGTAATGGGGAAACCAGACATGGACCCCATGCACACTTGCCCTTAGAGAGATACAACTGCACCTCACTGGCGAGGCCCACAGAAGGCTGAAATGATCATCTGGGGTTGTCGATTCTCTTGTTCAGAGAGGAATTGCCTTTTATTTCAGTGCTTGGCTGTAATTGGGCAGGATCAGACTGATATGCTACAGTATATTTTTTCACTGTGAAAGGGCATAGTGTGCTAAAAGAGCGCACACCCTGAGTTGCAATAAAAGTTAACAGGCATGGAAGTTATTCTAACTTTTGTTCTATCTCAGGAGTGCTGTTCTCTCTTTTCTGATATTTATGCAAATTTCTCTTGGGTCTCCCTAAGAATAATGGGGAAACCAGACGTGGACTCCGTGCACACTTGCCCTTAGAGAGATACAACTGCAACTCACTGATGATGCCCACAGAAGGCCGAAACGATCATCTGGGGTTGTTGTTTCTCTTGTTCAGAGAAGAATTGCCTGGTATTTCGGCACTGGACTGTCATTGGGCAGGGTCAGACTGATATGCTACAGGATATTTTTTCACTATGAAAGGACACACTGAGTTGCAATAAAAATGAACAGGCATGGAAGTTATTCTAGCTTTTGTTCTGTCTCAGGAGTGCTGTTCTCTCTATTCTGATATATATATATTTACATTGCAGTCTATGGGAACACACAGTTTTCAGCTTTGTTTTTTTGTTTTTTCCAACACCCCACTCCTACCAACTTTACACCCCAAAAACTGCCTAGTGCAGTTGTTTTTAATAATAATTAATAAAAAAAATGCTACATAAAAACCTACAATGCCCTCTATTTTGAGGGACTTTGGGGCACTTTTAGAAAATTAACCAGAGATCTAATCTCTGGTTAATTTTTTAAGCTCTAATTTTTTAAGCTCTAATTGTTAAAGGACCACTCGTGGACCCTAAATGAAGAACCTCTCTTTATTTATTTTTTTATTTTTTTTAATTATATAAGGAAAAACTTATTAACTTTCTTGTATATGAAGTATTGCTAGGATGGAATCAGTAAGTGGAAGATTTCTCTACATGTAGAGAAAGATATAGAGAAAAGAATGGGGTAAGGGAGAAGTTATAAATAATACTTTTAAATTTATGCCAGCCAACCATAGACTTCTGGAAAGAGCTTAGAAGTGGGGAAAAGTTGGTTTCGACTATAGTAGATATGTTCCAGGATAGAAACCCCCTAGGTGTTTTAATTTGTGCCGTGACCAATTGAAGGCATACCTTTTCGTAAGGTCAATGTAATCCCTTTCTGATATATTGACAGTAAAAGCATCTGTTTTGTTTACATTCAATTTATAGTAGCTCACCAAAAGTGTGGAGAAGCAGAAAAAGAGCCAAAAGGGATGGGGTATGGGTACCCAAGAAAACAGTAAGGTCATCTGCAAATAAGGTGATTTTCTGGGGTATACCAGCTATATCCACACCAACAATACTGTCAGCAGAACAAATTGCTTTGGCCAATGGTTCCATTATCCACGCATATATTTAACACATGTATTTTTCAAACAAAAGATCAAAAGGTTAAACAATAAAAACAATTTTTCACTGCCTTCTTTGCTCATATTTAACAAGGGTCCCAATATTTGTGGAGGGCACTGTATATACATATATACAGTATGTACACATACATACACATGTACAGGGAGTAAAGAATTATTAGGCAAATGAGTATTTTGACCACATCATCCTCTTTATGCATGTTGTCTTACTCCAAGCTGTATAGGCTCAAAAGCCTACTACCAATTAAGCATATTAGGTGATGTGCATCTCTGTAATGAGAAGGGGTGTGGTCTAATGACATCAACACCCTATATCAGGTGTGCATAATTATTAGGCAACTTCCTTTCCTTTGGCAAAATGGGTCAAAAGAAGGACTTGACAGGCTCAGAAAAGTCAAAAATAGTGAGATATCTTGCAGAGGGATGCAGCACTCTTAAAATTGCAAAGCTTCTGAAGCGTGATCATCGAACAATCAAGCGTTTCATTCAAAATAGTCAACAGGGTCGCAAGAAGTGTGTGGAAAAACCAAGGCGCAAAATAACTGCCCATGAACTGAGAAAAGTCAAGCGTGCAGCTGCCAAGATGCCACTTGCCACCAGTTTGGCCATATTTCAGAGCTGCAACATCACTGGAGTGCCCAAAAGCACAAGGTGTGCAATACTCAGAGACATGGCCAAGGTAAGAAAGGCTGAAAGACGACCACCACTGAACAAGACACACAAGCTGAAACGTCAAGACTGGGCCAAGAAATATCTCAAGACTGATTTTTCTAAGGTTTTATGGACTGATGAAATGAGAGTGAGTCTTGATGGGCCAGATGGATGGGCCCGTGGCTGGATTGGTAAAGGGCAGAGAGCTCCAGTCCGACTCAGACGCCAGCAAGGTGGAGGTGGAGTAATGGTTTGGGCTGGTATCATCAAAGATGAGCTTGTGGGGCCTTTTTGGGTTGAGGATGGAGTCAAGCTCAACTCCCAGTCCTACTGCCAGTTTCTGGAAGACACCTTCTTCAAGCAGTGGTACAGGAAGAAGTCTGCATCCTTCAAGAAAAACATGATTTTCATGCAGGACAATGCTCCATCACACGCGTCCAAGTACTCCACAGCATGGCTGGCAAGAAAGGGTATAAAAGAAGAAAATCTAATGACATGGCCTCCTTGTTCACCTGATCTGAACCCCATTGAGAACCTGTGGTCCATCATCAAATGTGAGATTTACAAGGAGGGAAAACAGTACACCTCTCTGAACAGTGTCTGGGAGGTTGTGGTTGCTGCTGCACGCAATGTTGATGGTGAACAGATCAAAACACTGACAGAATCCATGGATGGCAGGCTTTTGAGTGTCCTTGCAAAGAAAGGTGGCTATATTGGTCACTGATTCTTTAGAGCAGTTCTTTCACCATGTGTGAGGATATGTCTGTACTGACCTCTTTTTTCATGGATCCTGGTGGAATTCTGTAAGAGGAGTCTGGAGAATGTTTTAATCATGGGGTTGTAGCTGTTAGGGTCAAATGTGCTCTTCTTCTTGAGTGTCCTTTCAGGTTGATCATTGCAATGTTGGAAATGTTCCTTCAACCTGAGGGTCCTGGTGAACTTTTGCACATCCACAAAGAGATCAAACTCATTGTATTTTGTAGTTGGTATAAACGATAATCCCTTGTTCAGGACCCTTAGTTCATTTATAGAGAGCACAAGTTGACTGAGTTTCACTACTAAGTTCTCATTGAGCGACCCCTTCTTGTGCTCTGGGTGGTCTGTTTGTACACCCCCGCCTGGTATGGTCAAAAACGGGGACGGAAGAGGAACCATACCAGGCATGGGGTACAAATAGACCACCCAGAGCACTGAGAAGGGGTCGCTCAATGAGAACTTAGCAGTGAACCTCAGTCAATGTGTGCTCTCTATAAATGAACTAAGGGTCCTGAACAAGGGATTATGGTTTATACCAAATAAAAAATGCAATGAGTTTAATCTCTTTGTGGATGTGCAAATGTTCACCAGGACCCTCAGGTTGAAGGAACATTTCCAGCATTGCAATGATCAACCTGAAAGGACACTCAAGAAGAAGAGCACATTTGACCCTAACAGCTACAACCCCACAATTAAAAAATTCTCCAGATTCCTCTTACAGGATTCCACCAGGATCCACGAAAAAAAAGGTCAGTACAGACCTAACCTCACACATGGTGAAAGAACTGCTCTAAAGAATCTTTGGGAGGATCCATCGATCATATTGAGGGAGGCTGATAAAGTTGGAGCAATCGATATACAAGATTATACAAAATATTGCAGAGAAGTAATGCGACAGTTGGAGGACATGCATACATAGAGGAAGCTTAGGGGAGATCCTACTATGATCTTCAAAAAGAAAATAGACACCATGCTTCAAAACTTACACGACATGGATTACCTGGATAAAGATGCTAAAGCATATATGACTATGGAGTATCCAAGGATACTTGCCATATATACACTGCCAAAAATATACACAAGAGCATGGAATCACAGCCAGGAAGACCAATAGTGTCCGCTATAGGGTCCCTCCTACAACCAATTGCCACCTTTCTCGACCATCTATTGCAACCATTTGTGAGAAATATGGATACATTTCTGCTTGACTCAAGATCAATGATCAACATACTGAAACAGGTATCTGAGATTGGAGACGAAATGTTGCTGGTTACATTAGATGTACCCAGCCTTTACACCATCATACCGCATGCAGAAGGAATAAGGGCAGTTACTAGACAACTGTCTCGGTACCCGTATGTTGGCCCACCAATTGATGCCATCAAAGAATTACTTACGGTATTCCTTGAGATTAATTATTTTCATTTTGAAAGGGAATATTTTCTGCAAATAGCTGGGACGGCCACGGGTTTGAACCTGGCACCCACCTATGCCAATCTCTTTATGGACGAATTTGAAACAGCGGGCACCACTCTATTTGCAAATGAACATGATACTCTATTCAAAAGGTACATCGATGATCTGTTCCTACTTTGGAAAGGAACAGAGGCAGAGTTGATTCATTGATTTGAGGACTTGAATGTAGCCAATACATCATTCAAGTTCAAAATGACATACAGTAAAACTACTGTCAACTTCCTTGACCTAAGGATCTATAAGAAAGATGGATGTTTACACACTACCATTTTTACTAAAGAGACCAACAGAAATTCTCCCCTCCACGCATGGAGTTGTCACCCTCCAGCTCTAAAAAGAGCCTTGACGATTTTGCAATTCAAGCGTACTGTGAGAAACAACTCAGACAAATCTCTTATGGTCGAACAACTAGATGAAATGGAAAAGAAATTCCTCCAAAGGGGATACAAACATAAGCAGTTAAAAGAGATCAAGCTGGATATGCTCAAAACCAACCAACAAGCCTTACTCCAACCCAAGAGTGAGGAAATCCAGGAGAATAGATTGACCTTCACTACTACATTTGATATAGATAAACACATCAAAGCTGATAGTCTAAGGAAGAATTGGTCATTGATAACTACCGACAGGGAGCTTCCATTGTATGGGACACCTCCTCCAAGGATTGAATACCGCAGAGCTAGATCTCTAAGAGACCAACTTATCCAAACAGATCCAAGAAAATGTTATACTAAACACACCTGGCTCAAAATGAAGCCAGGGTGTTATCGCTGTCTAAGCTGTACCACCTGCAGAGGTCTCTCCACTGGGAAAACTTTCAGACACCCATATTCAAACAAGAAATATGAAATCAAGCACAGTGTGACCTGCACTACACAATTTATAGTATATATTCTACACTGTGTGTGCAGATTATTTTATGTTGGAAAGACTGTGGATGATCTACGTACCAGGATGGTGAACCATTGATTCGCCATTAAAGCGGCCCTGGAGAATGGTACATCAGATCAGCCTGTGGCAAGGAACTTTGCACAAGCTAATCACAAAGCGCCCGACCTCAAATATATAATTATTGACCACATACCTGTGCCACTCAGAGGAGGTGACTGTGCTAAGATTTTGTTGCAATGAGAAGCCAGATGGATATTTGAACTGGGCACCATGGCACCACAAGGATTAAATGTCCACCTTGATTGGCATTGCTATTTATGAGAGACCTTGATCCATTACATTCATTACATATATTTTTTTACATATTTTTTCTATTTCTTTTATTTAATTAACTTTTTTGCCTTTTGCAGTAACATTTTTCTATGTCAATTACTTATATATAGATACATGTTTCAATTTAATTAAAAAAACATGTTTATATATCAATTTTTTTTTTTATTATTCTTATTTTTGCAAGATAATTTTTTGGATAATTTTTGGATATTTTATCAATTTTTCTACAATATTTTTAATTTCCATGAGGGTACATCTATATTAGGAGGTACACCTGTAATGCTAATATCTCACAATTTGTTTTATTACATTATGTTTTTTTGATCGTACTCTCTTGCATGCCCTCTTCTTTGCTTAAGGGCGTTTGCTATACACTACGTGGTGATTGGCTTAGCCTTAGCAACTGAATCACAATTTAGCTCGCATGCTGGTATTTAGATTTTTGTATCTGCGGCAGATCTTCTACATCCCGCTGATCCATAACACAATGTATGCTTACCTGCTATTCACCTAGATTACTAGTTTTGCGTTAACAGGGGTGCGGTGCTAACGAGCAGTTTTCCCTCACCGCTCACTTGCAGACAACGCTGGTATTACGGGTTTCTAGAAACCCGGCATTAGCTGCAGAAAAGTGAGTGGAGAGCAAAATTTTGCTCCACATCTCACCTCAATATCAGCACTGCTTACGGTATCGATGAGCTGGCAAAACGTGCTTGTGCACAATTTCCCCATAGGAATCAATGGGGGAGAGCCGGCTGAAAAAAAACCTAACACCTGCAAAAAAGCAGCGTTCAGCTCTTAACGCAGCCCCATTGATTCCTATGGGGAAACACATTTTATGTCTACACCTAACACCCGAACATGAACCCCAAGTCTAAACACCCCTAATATTACACTTATTAACCCCTAATCTGCCGCCCCCGACATCGCCGACACCTGCATTATATTATTAACCCCTAATCTGCTGCTCCGGACACCGCCGCAACTTACATTATACTTATAAACCCCTAATCTGTTGCCCCCAACATCGCCGACACCTACATTATATTTATTAACCCCTAATCTGCTGCCCCCAATGTCGCCGCCACCTATCAACATTTATTAACCCCTAATCTGCCACGACCAACGTTGTCACCATGATAATAAAGTTCTTAACCCTAAACCTAAGTCTAACCCTAACCCTAACACCCCCTAACAAATATAATTTAAATAAATCTAAATAAAATAACTACAATTAACTAAATTATTCCTATTTAAAACTAAATACTTACCTATAAAATAAACCATAAGCTAGCTACAATATAACTAATAGTTACATTGTATCTAGTTTAGGGTTTATTTTTAATTTACAGGCAACTTTGTATGTATTTTAAATAGGTACAATAGTTATTAAATAGTTATTAACTATTTAATAGCTACCTAGTTAAAATAAAGTCAAATTTACCTGTAAAATAAATCCTAACCTAAGTTACATATACACCTAACACTACACTATAATTAAATTAATTACCTAAACTAAATACAATTAATTACAATTTAAAAAAAATATCTAAAGTACGAAAAAAACAAACACTAAATTACAGAAAATAATAAAATAATTACAAGTTTTTTAAACTAATTACACCTAATCTAATCCCCCTAATAAAATAAAAAGCCCCCCAAAATAATAAAAAGCCCTACCCTATACTAAATTACAAATAGCCCTTAAAAGGGCCTTTTGCGGGGCATTGCCCCAAAGTAATCAGCTCTTTTACCTGAAAAAAAAGTACAATACCCCCCAACATTAAAACCCACCACTCACACACCCAACCCTACTCTAAAACCCACCCAATAACCCCTTAATAAAACCTAACACTAACCCCTTGAAGATAACCCTACCTTGAGAAGACTTCACCCAACCGGGCCAAAGTCCTCAATGAAGCCGGCAGAAGTGGTCCTCCAGACGGGCAAAAGTCTTCATCCAAGCCGGGAAGAAGAGGTCCTCCAGACGGGCAGAAGTCTTCATCCAGGCTCCATCTTCTATCTTCATCCATCCGGCGCGGAGCGGCTCCATCTTCACAACATCCAATGCGGAGCATCCTCTTCAAAACGAAATCCAACTGAAGAATGAAGATTCCTTTAAATGACGTCATCCAAGATGACGTCCCTTGAATTCCGATTGGCTGATAGAATTCAATCAGCCAATCAGAATTAAGGTACAAAAAATCCTATTGGCTGATGCAATCCAATCAGCCAATATAATGCCAGCTCAATCCTATTGGCTGATTGGATCAGCCAATAGGATTGAACTTCAATCCTATTTGCTGATTGCATCAGCCAATAGGATTTTTTCTACCTTAATTCCGATTGGCTGATAGAATTCTATCAGCCAATAAGAATTCAAGGGATGCCATCTTGGATGACGTCTTTTAAAGGAAACTTCATTCTTCAGTTGGACTTCATTTGAAGAGGATGCTCCTCGTCGGATGTCTTGAAGATGGATCCGCTCCATGCCGGATGGATGAAGATAGAAGATGCCGCCTGGATGAAGACTTCTGCACGTCTGGAGGACCTCTTCTACCCAACTTGGATGAAGACTTCTGCCCATCTGGAGGACCACTTCTGCCGGCTTCATGAGGACTTCGGCCCGATGGGGTGAAGACTTCTCAATGTAGGGTGATCTTCAAGGGGTTAGTGTTAGGTTTTATTAAGGGGGTATTGAGTGGGTTTTAGAGTAGGGTTGGGTGTGTGGGTGGTGGGTTTTAATGTTGGGGGGGTATTGTACTTTTTTTTTACAGGTAAAAGAGCTGATTACTTTGGGGCAATGACTCGCAAAAGGCCCTTTTAAGGGCTATTTGTAATTTAGTATAGGGTAGGGCTTTTTATTATTTTGGGGGGCTTTTTTATTTTATTAAGGGGATTAGAAAAGGTGTCATTAGTTTAAAAAACTTGTAATTATTTTATTATTTTCTGTAATTTAGTGGGGGGGGGTTTCGTACTTTAGATAAAAAAAATTTAAATTGTAATTAATTGTATTTAGTTTAGGTAATTAATTTAATTATAGTGTAGTGTTAGGTGTAATTGTAACTTAGGTTAGGATTTATTTTACAGGTAAATTTGACTTTATTTTAACTAGGTAGCTATTAAATAGTTAATAACTATTTAATAACTATTGTACCTAGTTAAAATAAATACAAAGTTGCCTGTAAAATAAAAATAAACCCTAAGCTAGATACAATGTAACTATTAGTTATATTGTAGCTAGCTTATGGTTTATTTTATAGGTACTTAGTTTTAGATAGGAATAATTTAGTTAATTGTAGTAATTTTATTTAGATTTATTTAAATATATTTAAGTTAGGGGGTGTTAGGGTTAGGGTTAGACTTAGATTTAGGGGTTAATACATTTAATATAGTTGCGGCGACGTTGGGGGCGGCAGATTAGGGGTTAATAAATGTAGGTAGGTGTCGGCAATGTTAGGGAAGGCAGATTAGGGGTTAATAAAATTGAACTAGTGTTTGCGATGCAGGAGTGCGGCGGTTTAGGGGTTAATATATTTTTTATAGTGGTGGCGATGTCCGGTTCAGCAGTTTAGTGGTTAATTATTTTTTTTAGTGTTTGCGATGTGGGGGGGCCTCAGTTTAGGGGTTTATGGGTGTTAGTGTACTTTTTAGCACTTTAGTTAAGAGTTTTATGCTACGGTGTTAGCCCATAAACTCTTAACTACTGACTTTTAAATGCAGTATCAGTCTTGACAGGAAAGGCTGTACCGCTCACTTTTTGTCAGACTCATAATACCAGCGTTATGCAAGTCCCATTGAAAATATAGGATACGCAATTGACGTAAGTGGATTTGCGGTATTTTCGAGTCTGACCAAAAAAGTGAGCGGTGAGCCTGTCATTTCAAGACTCGTAATACCAGCGGGCATTAAAAAGCAGCATTGGGACTTCTCACCGCTACTTTTTAACCCTAATGCACAACTCGTAATCTAGCCGATTGTCTTCTTTGTTTTTAACTATTTGATCATTTTGTTTTTAATTTCACCAGGATTGCCGGGTGGCTTTCGGTCACCATAGCAACGTGGTTGCTGCGATTTCCGGTACGCCGCGGACAGCACTGTGGGTGGTGATTTGGTTTGTATTTAAGTTTGGTAGGTAATGTATGTATGTTTGATGTGGGTTGGAGGACTGGATAAAACCCGAATTGTCACCTTAATAAAGAAAAAACTTTTCTGCATTTAAGACCCGGTGAGTGCCTTTCATTTTTGAACTGTGTATGTATGTGTATATATATATATATATATATATATATATATATATATATATATATACAATCAAAACATACAAGTAGAATGCCAGTGATAAATCTCTGGCAAGCCCCATTAGCGCTATAAATACAGGGATAGGTGTTAGTTACACCCAAAATAGTAATAATAGTAATAATAAATCTAGCACAAAGAAGCAAAGAGAAATCTCACCTCTCTTATAATGAAATCAAATAGAAACAAAGTTAAGAGTTGGCGCTAAGGTGCAAAGATTGTAGAGAATTATACTGAAAGATATACTACTAATTCTAATTGTAGACAAGAGGAAAGGTGATCTACAAGAACAAATCATGTACTGAAAATTGAGTATGGCAAAATCAGAAGTAAATACATTGCATATGAAACATACTTCACCCCTATACAAGTGCATAAACTAATTGGATAAAAGTACATAAAACATTAACATAAAAATTCTTTAAAAGTTCATAAAAAAAGTCCATAAAAATTAATCAAAAAAATTATATTGATATAATGTGATTTGTGGAGAGAAGATAGGAGAAAAAGGGCCCAAAGTGATTTACAGAACACTCACACCAAATGGTGACTCCTTCACACCCCACTGGATGTACACTTAGAGTAGTTTTTTTTTTTAGATAGCCTTTTTTTGTGTTGGGGTTTAAATTATGTAAGGTTTTTTTTAGTGTAACTTAGAGGGTATTAAGTTTGGGGAATTAGCTGGTTATGGGGTTTAGACGTTATTGGGTATTTTGCGATGGGGGTTGTGTGGGTTTATGGGTTAATAGTGTAGAAGTTCATAAAAAAAGTCCATAAAAATTAATCAAAAAAATTATATTGATATAATGTGATTTGTGGAGAAAAGATAGGAGAAAAAGGGCCCAAAGTGATTCACAGAACACTCACACCAAATGGTGACTCCTTCACACCCCACTGGATGTACACTTAGAGTAGTTTTTTTTTAGATAGCTTTTTTTTGTTTAACTTAGAGGGTATTAAGTTTGGGGAATTAGCTGGTTATGGGGTTTAGACGTTATTGGGTATTTTGCGATGGGGGTTGTGTGGGTTTATGGGTTAATAGTGTAGAGTGATAGTTTGCATTATGGGGATGTGGCAGTTTAGGAGTTAATAGCATAGCTTAGTTCAACTGTTTCCTAGGGCCAAACTCTTTCAGGTCGCGTTAAAAGTTTGAGTGTTAAAGGCGATTGCATTTGAGCGATCGCATTAAGTTTTAAAATATAATACAAGCAGCCTCCCTTAGGCCTAGATTTGGAGTTCGGCGGTAAAAGGGCTGTTAACGCTCCGCGGGTTTTTTTCTGGCCGCACCATAAATTTAACTCTGGTATCGAGAGTTCAAACAAATGCTGCGTTAGGCTCCAAAAAAGGAGCGTAGAGCATATTTACCGCAAATGCAACTCTCGATACCAGAGTTGCTTACGGACGCGGCCGGCATCAAAAACGTGCTCGTGCACGATTCTCCCATAGGAAACAATGGGGCAGTTTGAGCTGAAAAAAAACCTAACACCTGCAAAAAAGCAGCGTTCAGCTCTTAACGCAGCCCCATTGTTTCCTATGGGGAAACACTTCCTACGTCTGCACCTAACACTCTAACATGTACCCGAGTCTAAACACCCCTAACCTTACACTTATTAACCCCTAATCTGCCGCCCCCGCTATCGCTGACCCCTGCATTACACTTTTAACCCCTAATCTGCCGCTCCGTAAACCGCCGCCACCTACGTTATCCCTATGTACCCCTAATCTGCTGCCCTAACATCGCCGACCCCTATGTTATATTTATTAACCCCTAATCTGCCCCCCACAACGTCGCCGACACCTGCCTACACTTATTAACCCCTAATCTGCCGAGCGGACCTGAGCGCTACTATAATAAAGTTATTAACCCCTAATCCGCCTCACTAACCCTATCATAAATAGTATTAACCCCTAATCTGCCCTCCCTAACATCGCCGACACCTACCTTCAATTATTAACCCCTAATCTGCCGACCGGAGCTCACCGCTATTCTAATAAATGTATTAACCCCTAAAGCTAAGTCTAACCCTAACACTAACACCCCCCTAAGTTAAATATAATTTTTATCTAACGAAATAAATTAACTCTTATCAAATAAATTATTCCTATTTAAAGCTAAATACTTACCTGTAAAATAAATCCTAATATAGCTACAATATAAATTATAATTATATTATAGCTATTTTAGGATTAATATTTATTTTACAGGCAACTTTGTAATTATTTTAACCAGGTACAATAGCTATTAAATAGTTAAGAACTATTTAATAGTTACCTAGTTAAAATAATAACAAATTTACCTGTAAAATAAATCCTAACCTAAGATATAATTAAACCTAACACTACCCTATCAATAAAATAATTAAATAAACTACCTACAATTACCTACAATTAACCTAACACTACACTATCAATAAATTAATTAAACACAATTGCTACAAATAAATACAATTAAATAAACTATCTAAAGTACAAAAAATAAAAAAGAACTAAGTTACAGAAAATAATAAAATATTTACAAACATAAGAAAAATATTACAACAATTTTAAACTAATTACACCTACTCTAAGCCCCCTAATAAAATAACAAAGCCCCCCAAAATAAAAAATTCCCTACCCTATTCTAAAATACAAATATTACAAGCTCTTTTACCTTACCAGCCCTGAACAGGGCCCTTTGCGGGGCATGCCCCAAGAATTTCAGCTCTTTTGCCTGTAAAAAAAAACATACAATACCCCCCCCCAACATTACAACCCACCACCCACATACCCCTAATCTAACCCAAACCCCCCTTAAATAAACCTAACACTAATCCCCTGAAGATCTTCCTACCTTGTCTTCACCATACCAGGTTCACCGATCCGTCCTGGCTCCAAGATCTTCATCCAACCCAAGCGGGGGTTGGCGATCCATAATCCGGTGCTCCAAAGTCTTCCTCCTATCCGGCAAGAAGAGGACATCCGGACCGGCAAACATCTTCTCCAAGCGGCATCTTCTATCTTCTTCCATCCGATGACGACCGGCTCCATCTTGAAGACCTCCAGCGCGGATCCATCCTCTTCTTCCGACGACTAGACGACGAATGACGGTTCCTTTAAGGGACGTCATCCAAGATGGCGTCCCTCGAATTCCGATTGGCTGATAGGATTCTATCAGCCAATCGGAATTAAGGTAGGAATTTTCTGATTGGCTGATGGAATCAGCCAATCAGAATATAGTTCAATCCGATTGGCTGATCCAATCAGCCAATCAGATTGAGCTCGCATTCTATTGGCTGATCGGAACAGCCAATAGAATGCGAGCTCAATCTGATTGGCTGATTGGATCAGCCAATCGGATTGAACTATATTCTGATTGGCTGATTCCATCAGCCAATCAGAAAATTCCTACCTTAATTCCGATTGGCTGATAGAATCCTATCAGCCAATCGGAATTCGAGGGACGCCATCTTGGATGACGTCCCTTAAAGGAACCGTCATTCGTCGTCTAGTCGTCGGAAGAAGAGGATGGATCCGCGCTGGAGGTCTTCAAGATGGAGCCGGTCGTCATCGGATGGAAGAAGATAGAAGATGCCGCTTGGAGAAGATGTTTGCCGGTCCGGATGTCCTCTTCTTGCCGGATAGGAGGAAGACTTTGGAGCACCGGATTATGGATCGCCAACCCCCGCTTGGGTTGGATGAAGATCTTGGAGCCAGGACGGATCGGTGAACCTGGTATGGTGAAGACAAGGTAGGAAGATCTTCAGGGGATTAGTGTTAGGTTTATTTAAGGGGGGTTTGGGTTAGATTAGGGGTATGTGGGTGGTGGGTTGTAATGTTGGGGGGGGGGGTATTGTATGTTTTTTTTTACAGGCAAAAGAGCTGAAATTCTTGGGGCATGCCCCGCAAAGGGCCCTGTTCAGGGCTGGTAAGGTAAAAGAGCTTGTAATATTTGTATTTTAGAATAGGGTAGGGAATTTTTTATTTTGGGGGGCTTTGTTATTTTATTAGGGGGCTTAGAGTAGGTGTAATTAGTTTAAAATTGTTGTAATATTTTTCTTATGTTTGTAAATATTTTATTATTTTCTGTAACTTAGTTCTTTTTTATTTTTTGTACTTTAGATAGTTTATTTAATTGTATTTATTTGTAGCAATTGTGTTTAATTAATTTATTGATAGTGTAGTGTTAGGTTAATTGTAGGTAATTGTAGGTAGTTTATTTAATTATTTTATTGATAGGGTAGTGTTAGGTTTAATTATATCTTAGGTTAGGATTTATTTTACAGGTAAATTTGTTATTATTTTAACTAGGTAACTATTAAATAGTTCTTAACTATTTAATAGCTATTGTACCTGGTTAAAATAATTACAAAGTTGCCTGTAAAATAAATATTAATCCTAAAATAGCTATAATATAATTATAATTTATATTGTAGCTATATTAGGATGTATTTTACAGGTAAGTATTTAGCTTTAAATAGGAATTATTTATTTAATAAGAGTTAATTTATTTCGTTAGATAAAAATTATATTTAACTTAGGGGGGTGTTAGTGTTAGGGTTAGACTTAGCTTTAGGGGTTAATACATTTATTAGAATAGCGGTGAGCTCCGGTCGGCAGATTAGGGGTTAATAATTGAAGGTAGGTGTCGGCGATGTTAGGGAGGGCAGATTAGGGGTTAATACTATTTATGATAGGGTTAGTGAGGCGGATTAGGGGTTAATAACTTTATTATAGTAACGGTGAGGTCCGCTCGGCAGATTAGGGGTTAATAAGTGTAGGTAGGTGTCGGCGACGTTGAGGGGGGCAGATTAGGGGTTAATAAATATAACATAGGGGTCGGCGATGTTAGGGGTAGCAGATTAGGGGTACATAGGGATAACGTAGGTGGCGGCGATTTGCGGTCGGAAGATTAGGGGTTAATTATTTTAAGTAGCTTGCGGCGACGTTGTGGGGGGCAAGTTAGGGGTTAATAGATATAATACAGGGGTCGGCGGTGTTAGGGGCAGCAGATTAGGGGTACATAAGTATAACGTAGGTGGCGGTCGGCAGATTAGGGGTTAAAAATTTTAATCGAGTGGCGGCGATGTGGGGGGACCTCGGTTTAGGGGTACATAGGTAGTTTATGGGTGTTAGTGTACTTTAGGGTACAGTAGTTAAGAGCTTTATAAACCGGCGTTAGCCAGAAAGCTCTTAACTCCTGCTATTTTCAGGCGGCTGGAATCTTGTCGTTAGAGCTCTAACGCTCACTGCAGAAACGACTCTAAATACCGGCATTAGAAAGATCCCATTGAAAAGATAGGCTACGCAAATGGCGTAGGGGGATCTGCGGTATGGAAAAGTCGCGGCTGAAAAGTGAGCGTTAGACCCTTTAATCACTGACTCCAAATACCAGCGGGCGGCCAAAACCAGCGTTAGGAGCCTCTAACGCTGGTTTTGACGGCTACCGCCGAACTCTAAATCTAGGCCTTAGAAAATATAGGGAGCCTTAATTACCTTTAAGAAACACTAAACCCAAATTTTTCTTTCATGATTCAACATTACAACGTTACAATTTACTTCTATTATTTGAAATAAATGTGATAATGAAATAAAAAAAAAAAAAAATGAAGTTCATATATAAGGATAAATCCAAGTTTTCTTGATAGAATATTCTGCTTGTTTGCAAATCTGCAACCAGTTCCTCAGTGGAATCTCATGGAGAAAGAAACAGAAAATAGCAACATAGTGTGACACTGAACTTTTACTGCGTCTCTACATCAACCGGAACACCTGGGGTAATAGCGCTGTCATCTTGTGTTTGAGAGGTAGGGGTTTCGGCGGCCATACATCTGCTGAGCCATTTACCCCTACACTAGAGTAGCCCTTCCAAGCATTGGTCACATTATCTTTGCTGTTGGACCCTAACTTATTGGTGGTTAAAAGGCTGTTGTGACTCTTTTATATATATTTTAATAAAATTTTATATCTGAGATTTGCCAAGTATACTGTTTTCCCTCCAGTATAAAGAGGGAGTGCGCATATCCTTGAGCTTAGTCGAAAGCTCCAACGAATGTGAGTAACCATTTGTTACAAAAGAATTATATATTTCTCCATGAGATTCCACTGAGGAATTGGTTGCAGATTCGCAAACAAGCAGAATATTCTATCAAGAAAACTTGGATATATCCTTATATATGAACTTCAATTTTTTTTTTTTTTTTTTATTTCATTATCACATTTATTTCACATTTTGTTGGTTTGTGATTTATGGTATATTTATTTTACTTCTATTATTTATTTTGCTTAATTTTTTAGATATCCTTAGTTGAAGAAAAAGCAATGTACATGGGTGAGCCAATCACATGAGGCTTCTAAGTGCAGCAACCAATCAGCAGCTACTGAGCCTATCTAGATATGCTTTTCAGCAAAGAATATCAAGAGAATAAAACAAATTGGATAATAGAAGTAAATTAGAAAGTTGTTTAAAATTGCATGCTCTTTCTAAATCATGAAAGAAAAAAATGTGGGTTTCATGTCCCTTTAAGTTTGCATAAACGTAATTGCTTTAATTTAAACAGTGAGTCCCTTGTAATTTGGATTTGAGTGTAAAAAACACTGAATCTCATGATCACGTTTACGCTCCTCGCACTAACTATAGCTCTCTACTAATCTAGCCCTTACATATATGTATAGGGCAGTCATTAACAGCTATAGTTGATCTGCAGGAAAACTAACTCCAGGTTCCTACATCTACAAATGTTATGGTTTTGTTTTAAATTTATTCATATTGGTGTGTCTTTTTCACTCATTCTGTCATGATTGTCACAAACAGTATGGGCATTTTTAAAATCGTCTTTTTACAGGAGATCGCATAATCATGGCTTTCAGTTAACCAATTTTGCTTGACCGTGCTACCGTTGGCACACCACTTTAATATTACAAGTCCATGTTAAGGCGCGTTAACCAGAAAAAGGTTAGCGCACCTGACTTTGCTCGAGCGCAGCCTATGTTTTAAATCAATAACGGGACCTTGCTAACTTGCACTTTTATTACAAGTTGAAAGTTATAGTTTGTGCTCAAGTTAAAGCTGAAATAGTGCTAGAATATTTAGCGCAAATTCAGACCTGAAGTGAACTGTACAGGTAAAGAAAATTGCACAAAATACATGTAAGACACAATAAATAAATGTATTACACACATTAATGCACCTTTAAAAAATAAATATACACATATAAACACATAAATGCATATGTATAAACATATATACGTTTGAGCCCTTTCCAAATACCTTGAAACATTAAATATATATACATATATATTTTTCAGTTTTAATGTGTTTTGAATAGGAATATTTACAATTTCAATGTTCTTCAGATAGAAAAAATATATAATTTATATTTTAATATATATATATATATATATATATATATATATATATATATATATATATATATAAAATGCTTAACATAATAAAGGAGTCCCTAGTTGAATCCATTGTCCCAAAAACCGCCTATTATAGAGACCAATATAAATGGATTGTTAAGTCCCATAACAGTCCGAAACTAGTTAAAAGTATTATTCAAGTGTCTATTATTTCTTCCCCCCAAAAGGAACCTCTGCTTCTGAATATAAAGTACAGTGCTCAGGGGTGTAACGGATAGTACTGGTACCTGTAAGGTGAATAATCCTTCCCGTGCCGCTTCCACTTAATCTTCAGTAGTGGGTAATAGATAGATGCCTGGACTCACACCGAACTTCCCCTCCAAACGAGCTATAAACCCCATTGGAACAGGTCTGGTTGGGATGTCCCTTCATCTGCAGCAGTGATCGTGTTTCTAGGTAGATGCTTCCTGGTGCGTCACTAGTGAAGCCAGATGGTGATAAGCTATGGGTAGGAGGGAGGGGGGAAGATTCCTAACGTATAGAACAAAGTTCCAGTTATAGTCCAGTGGACATAAAGCAGTATTATCTGCTGCTATGATGTACAATTAAAGAGCCAGAAGAAGGAAGTCACACTGGAACAAAAAAAGTCTGTAGAAAAAGTTGTTTATATGGACAATTCCATGCCTGATAAGGAAAAAAGGGTAACAGTCAGTGTAGCCTGACGTGTTTGTATATTTTTATAGACATATAGATATATATTGGAAAAAAATAATATATATAGGCCCCTGGTACACCAAAAGTATATACACTTGTAAGCAGGAAAAAAGAGCACTCCACAGGACTTTTAAATATAAAGCACACTTTACTGTAAAGTGTGCTTTATATTTAAAAGTCCTGTGGAGTGCTCTTTTTTCCTGCTTACAAGTATATATATATATATATATATATATACAGTATATATATATATATATATATATATATATATATATATATATATATACAGGGAGTGCAGAATTATTAGGCAAATGAGTATTTTGACCACATCATCCTCTTTATGCATGTTGTCTTACTCCAAGCTGTATAGGCTCGAAAGCCTACTACCAATTAAGCATATTAGGTGATGTGCATCTCTGTAATGAGAAGGGGTGTGGTCTAATGACATCAACACCCTATATCAGGTGTGCATAATTATTAGGCAACTTCCTTTCCTTTCGCAAAATATCTTGCAGAGGGATGCAGCACTCTTAAAATTGCAAAGCTTCTGAAGCGTGATCATCGAACAATCAAGCGTTTCATTCAAAATAGTCAACAGGGTCGCAAGAAGCGTGTGGAAAAACCAAGGCGCAAAATAACTGCCCATGAACTGAGAAAAGTCAAGCGTGCAGCTGCCAAGATGCCACTTGCCAACAGTTTGGCCATATTTCAGAGCTGCAACATCACTGGAGTGCCCAAAAGCACAAGGTGTGCAATACTCAGAGACATGGCCAAGGTAAGAAAGGCTGAAAGACGACCACCACTGAACAAGACACACAAGCTGAAACGTCAAGACTGGGCCAAGAAATATCTCAAGACTGATTTTTCTAAGGTTTTATGGACTGATGAAATGAGAGTGAGTCTTGATGGGCCAGATGGATGGGCCCGTGGTTGGATTGGTAAAGGGCAGAGAGCTCCAGTCCGACTCAGACGCCAGCAAGGTGGAGGTGGAGTACTGGTTTGGGCTGGTATCATCAAAGATGAGCTTGTGGGGCCTTTTCGGGTTGAGGATGGAGTCAAGCTCAACTCCCAGTCCTACTGCCAGTTTCTGGAAGACACCTTCTTCAAGCAGTGGTACAGGAAGAAGTCTGCATCCTTCAAGAAAGACATGATTTTCATGCAGGACAATGCTCCATCACACGCGTCCAAGTACTCCACAGCGTGGCTGGCAAGAAAGGGTATAAAAGAAGAAAATCTAATGACATGGCCTCCTTGTTCACCTGATCTGAACCCCATTGAGAACCTGTGGTCCATCATCAAATGTGAGATTTGCAAGGAGGGAAAACAGTACACCTCTCTGAACAGTGTCTGGGAGGCTGTGGTTGCTGCTGCACGCAATGTTGATGGTGAACAGATCAAAACACTGACAGAATCCATGGATGGCAGGCTTTTGAGTGTCCTTGCAAAGAAAGGTGGCTATATTGGTCACTGATTTGTTTTTGTTTTGTTTTTGAATGTCAGAAATGTATATTTGTGAATGTTGAGATGTTATATTGGTTTCACTGGTAAAAATAAATAATTGAAATGGGTATATATTTGTTTTTTGTTAAGTTGCCTAATAATTATGCACAGTAATAGTCACCTGCACACACAGATATCCCCCTAAAATAGCTATAACTAAAAACAAACTAAAAAATACTTCCAAAACTATTCAGCTTTGATATTAATGAGTTTTTTGGGTTCATTGAGAACATGGTTGTTGTTCAATAATAAAATTAATCCTCAAAACTACAACTTGCCTAATAATTCTGCACTCCCTGTATATATATATATATATATATATATATATATATATATATATATATATATATATTGTATATATATATATAAATATACATATACTGTATATATAAATATATATATATATAAATAAAAAGATAATTTTCTTCTATGTGAAAAATATTGGAATTAAAAGTATTTATAACATGCTTTGAGTTTAGCGCAATTGGTCTAACATGGTTTTGGGTTAGCGCATGAGCAATAACTTTTTTTTTTTTTACAGTGTGCCCCATAGAAGTCTATGGTGAGAAGAAGTTAATGCAGTTGCGATATCCGATGTCCTGAAGTTAGCATACATCGAACCTTCGCTAGCTTGCTAACTTATCGCTTTCAACTTGTAATACGTACAGAATATCAGACGTGATAAAAATTTACTTTGAGCGCAGTTAGCATTTAAGGGAATAATTTAGTCACTAGTAATCTTTAATTGTGTTTTTGGACCCCCAATAGGGAATGAGGTGGATCACTCTTTGACTCTCATAAGTAATCAATGCCACTTGTAAATGCTTAGAGCCAAATCAAGGCTTCTTGTTTCTTACAGATCAACCAATGAGAACACAAAACCCCTAAGGAGATCATCTGCTGCACCTGGATCTAGGAAGTTGCGGTCACTTTGGAGTTATACAGACCAATTAAAGTGCTGAATTTGGAAGAACATTACAGCAGACCCTGTGAGAGCTTTGGCAGATATTATATTAATTATGCTATATGAGTGCATTTGAATGTCAATATAATGATTATTAATATAGAACATATAGTATACAATTACAAAATGAACCTATAAATAATATGACAAACATCACCTGGGTATACTTGTGTATAATCATATGACAATACAAGACACTGTAACTTCAAAGGTACTTCTTTGGTGAAGACTCTATAGAAACCACTCATAAGAAGAAAGTTATAAACAATTTAAAGTGAAATAAGACTTATGAAAATACTCAGTATAAAAAAGATTTGCATCTTAAATTAAATATTAAGAGAATTAACATATGTAATGTTACTGTATACATCTTACAGAGTCATAACATATGGGGATATATTCTACAATTCTATACATATAAAGGACTAGCAGGAAAATGAAAAATAAGTATCTTTCCCATCAAATGTTAGTCTCTGGGAGTCACACAATGAAAAGCTGGTAAAGTTTCAGTAGTGCTCATCAACTATGTTATGTATCAACTAATTAACAAGAGAATACAACATTGAAAATAAAGCACAATTTCTTCTTAATTATTAATTTAAAAAAAAATAATATATAATTTCAAGTCATCCTTGAGAGTAGCAACACTCTTTTACTGTTAAGTTGTTTGTGGGGCATTCATTGTTGGTACAAAAGTAATATAATGAGAGTATTATATCAAGTATTTTTGTAGATAGTACATTTTGTTCACTGAATGTTAAACTATACAATCATGTTTACACTGGCAAATGTATATGTTTTTTAATGGATTTTAGAAGTTAACAATCTGTTTGTAGAATTTGTGGAAAAGATAAATTACAAAATAAATTTGCAACATGTTCTTAAATATTTCTATTCATTATATCACACATGGAAGGGCTAAAATGTTGCTGAATATTCTGTTAATAGTTTTTACAGTAATTCTACAATAATAATATTTCAATATTGCTTTTTTAAGGTAAGCTACAATAAAAGCTTCTTTGCTTTTATATAATAATTTTAACAATGTTCTACTAAAATAAAGCAGAAATTGGATTGTTTAACTTGGAATGCATTGCATGTAAAGTTTGCCAAATGTAAAATTATTCATCCATGAGGATGATTAAAATTTGCTACAAGATTTTTCTTAGTAAGTCATTTACATATCTGTACAGTTCACACAATTGGAAAAGGGTTACTGCACATGTTAAACTTGGAAGAAAATCACATAAAACATCTGTTTATCTGCTTCAACAAACATAAAAAATAAAATATGAGAAAAACTCTCAGAAAACTCTCATCTTGTATGTATTTTCAAAATTTTAGATAGAGGTCCTAAACACCTTGAAAAATATAATATTGATCGAATTAGAGCTAATTATAACTTTTTACATGGACTTCTGACTATTTACATAGAAAAAAACAACAATGTATTTCAATCTATCAAAAAAAATAAAAAAAATAAAAAATAAATAAAACACATTTCTTCATTGGCATTTTTTAAAGTTTCTATTTCAAAAGCCTTAACCTCCTGAAACCCCATTTTAACCATTTTCACATGGAATATATTCTCTGTTTTTTCACTTTTAAATTTCCCGCACATGCTCAGTTCACATATTGGCAATACTTTGCATGCTTTTCGTTTATCTTTTTGTACATACAAAAAAAAAAATCAAAATCACTCCATCTATCTTCTGGTGTTTTTGCATTTGTTGCATCTCTGCCATTGCATGAACTTGGAGCACCTCTTTGTTTAATACTTTGAGCCAATGGTAGACATTTCCCTGAATAAAATCCTGCTGATGTTGGGAAAACTTAGACTGCTTTCTCAATTCCAACTTTTTCGGTAGGAATTAATATACTTTTTGACATTCTCAATCATAGACTTATATTTATCCACAAACATGCACTGTTCTAATTCCTCCTTTTCACTCTCAGTCTCTGTTTAATACTTTGTAATCTCCCTTTGTAGGCACTCAACAGTCCACATATTGTTATCAAAGCAACATTTATTCAAAATGATGCAAAAAAAGACAGCGCCTCATTGTGCAAGTAGGTTTCGTAAGAAGGAATCACAGTGAGAGTGAAGACAAGTGGAAATATACTCACAAGAGTATTGGCACCCTTATTGAAAGTCAGTACGCTGTGCCGGGTAACATCTGAATTCCTGAACGGACGGCTGTGGGCTCTCCTCTATAGATCGAGTCCAAATCCTCTGTAGCCGTGCTGTGGAAAGAAACAGCGTGCAGCTGCTCTCTGTGTGTGATCAACGCTGCAAGCTGGTAGTTAAGAAACAGTCCTCAGCAGAGCAACCCTCGGTGAAAAACTCTACTAATGGTAGAGAAAACTTGGCAAGCAAAGATAAAAAAGCCAAATGATACAAGGCTTAGTGTATAAAAGAATAAAAACACTTTATTTAGGGTGAGCTTTAACGCGTTTCTCGGCCACAAGCTCCTGGCCGTTTCATCAGGTAAGGTATATAACACAAATAGTGCTGAAGCCCATTTAAAAAGCCTGCCAAGAGAATTGATTGGTCAATGTCAGACCAATCACAACTAGATAATCAGAAAAAAAAGGTATTATATAAACAAATGAAGTACAATAATAATACAGATAGTATATAAAAAACAAACTGTATCAAGAGTCTGCATAGTTGTTACAAATTGTACTTAACCCTAAATATATTTATATATTTATCCTGAGAAATGGATTTTGAGAACGCCTGAGTATTTTCTCAGGCATTCTCAATATCCATTTCTCAGGATAAATATATATCCTGTAAAATTGTAAAATTGTAAAATTGTAAAATTTCGTTCTAGCAATTAAGATGAAAATGATAATAATAAAAATAAAACTAAAAACTATAAAATGGAAATAAGCATCTTCTTGCATATGTATATATTTTGTAAAATGAAAAATAAAAACAAAATATATATAGTCTCGTCTTGTACTGATAAACCAAAATTATGTCCTTGTGTACTCTCTGTTAAATGTGTACTACAAATAGACACATATGACTCCAAAAAGAGGATATTTTAGTCTATCCTGTATAATGTAGGTCGATACGGAGGGAGAAAAAAATCTCTAAAATGCATCAGGGGGACAGACAAGCATTACCTCGCTGGCACCGTATTAGGTATTCAGGTGCATCAAAAATCTGTAATACTATGAGATGTGTTCTAAGTGCAATGCTATTGTAAGAATAAGTAAGTGTATATCCAGATCTAACTATGGGCAAATTATTAAGATATAGTTGGTGGGTTGGCAAACTATATGTTTGTTTGGGTCGTCAAAAGGAAAAAAAATATATTGTAACCCTAAATAAAAAATGAATAAAATTTAATTTTTGGAAGTATTGATTATTTGCATTGTAATGCGACTTTGTATAAGATTCACTCTAGTAGATATTGAACATGGGTGATGATAAACATAAACATAGGTATTTTGAAGAGAGGAAGGGGGGGAATTCCTAACTGAAAGCAGCTAAATCTAAATTTGAATTAAGGCCCAATGGGTGTAAAGTTTTCAATTTGTGGATCCAAAAAGTTTCACGGATCCTTAACTGAATAATTCTATTGTAATCTGTAGAAGGTGAAATGTAATCAATAGGGTAAAATTTAAAGATGTCAGGATTTCCCTTGTGTTTATTTAGGCAGTGTTCCGGAATGCTATGCTTCATCTTTTTTTTATAACAATTTTTGCAATTACGCCAGTGCTCCCCCCAGCGTACTTTAGCCTTCCTAGAGGTGCGACCTACGTACTGAATCCCACAGCAACACTCCAGAACGTAAACTACATAGATAGAGTTACAATTCATAAATCTATTGATGTTAAAAACTTCACCACTGACATAGGACTGAAAGGTCTTTCTCCCAGAAGTTATAACTTTACATGTATTGCACTTCTTTTGTCCACATTTATATACCCCTATTCTTTCAAAAAAAGAAGCAAAGGGAGAGATTTTTTGCTGTTTAGTCGTAAGTTGTGAGTTAGATAAAAAATGTTTGACCTTTTTTACTTGGTGCCAATTTACTTCTAAGTGTTGGTGCTCTAGTATATACAATTTTTGGATGTTCTCCCAAAGGGTCTTTAAAACAGGGTCTCTCCTAATAATGTGCCAGTGCTTGTTGATGGCCTTCTGTATCTGTGTGTAATTGGAATTGTATTGTGTTATGAACAATGGTTCTGAAGAATAATTTTCATCTTTGTTTATGGTTTGTTTATCTTTACTTAACAGTTTCTCCCTGTCTAAATCTCTAACTTTATTCAAACAGTTATCCAAAAGGTCAGGGGGGTAACCTTTTTCAGTAAATCTTTCATATATTATATGGGTTTGTTCCTCAAAAGAATTGGAATCTGAACAGTTACGTTTGATCCTTTCAAACTGACTGTATGGTATATTGGATAACCATTTCTTGTGATGGTTGCTTGTATAGTCTAAATAACTATTACTATCAACTTTTTTAAAAAATGTTTTGGAACTAAGATTGCCGTCTGTGTCCCAACTTAAAGTCAAATCTAAGAAATCTATCGTTTCTAAGTTGATATTAGCCGTGAAAGTTAGACCCATGTTATTATTGTTCATAGATTCTGTAAATGTATATGCTGATGCCTGGTCGCCCTTCCAGATGAAAATCAAATCATCTATATAGCGGCCATAGTGCACCAGATTCGCCCCTGCTGAGGAGTTGTAAATATAAAGTTTCTCAAAAATGCCCATAAAAAGTTTAGCAAAGCTAGGGGCGAATCTGGTGCCCATGGCCGTCCCCTTAATCTGCAAATAATAAACATCTTGATAAATAAAATAATTGTGTTTAAGAATGAACTCAATACACTCCAAAATAAATTCTCTCTGTATTTTTGGCATATATAAATCAAGGTTCAAAAAAACAGATAATGCTTGAAGACCCAATTGGTGTGCTATGTTTGAGTATAATGCACTGACGTCACAAGTGATCCATATGAGGTCACCTGTGTTTTTAATATTCTTAATTTTATTTAATAGATCTGTGCCATCCTTAATGTGTGAGGGCAAACCTAAAATATATTTCTGCAAAATAATATCAACATAATAAGATAAATTGTAAGTGAGATTGTCAATGCCAGCAATAATAGGGCGACCTGGCGGGTTGATTAAACTTTTGTGGATTTTGGGTAAGTGGTAGTAATGGGCTACACTTGGGTTACTAACTTTCAGAAAACTAGATTCATTTTTATTGAGAATATTATTTGCAACTCCTTTGTTGATTAGAGATTGATAGAGTGTGAGAAACTGTGCAGTAGGATTGTACGACAGAGCTTTATAATATTCAGTGTCTTTCAAAATCCTGTCTGCCTCTTTTAGATATTCTGTCAGATACTGGATAATGATACCTCCCCCCTTGTCGGCATCATGAATGATAATGTTAGGATTGTTGGCAAGAGACTGTATAGCTAATTTATCACTCTGTCTTTTATAAAAGCTCTTCTTAGAGTTTTTCTTTTTGATTTTTTCAAAGTCTTCCAGAACTAAGTTCTGGAAAACCTCTATATAATGGTTGTGCCCAGGAGGGGAGAAAGAAGATTTTGTCTTTACATTGGTATGTATTATACCCTCATATAAGTGTGTTGTAAAATTATCAACAGTACTATATATAGTGGGGGTTTTGTTTCCATAATCCATGGTATCTGTAAGGATACAGAATGTATTCTCTTCCTCTAGATTGTGTTTTTTTATATTCTTTTGTGCAAAGTATTTCTGAAGTGCTAGTTTTCTAGTAAAACGATTAAGATCGGCGAATAGATTAAAATTGTTATGTGGATTGGGTGGGCAAAAGGAAAGACCCTGTTTTAAAACTCTCTTTTCATTAGTGGTAAGGTTGTGGGATGACAGATTAAATATGCCCTTTTCTAGTTCTTGTGATTCTTTTTTCTTGGTGGTAAGGCCTCGGCCTCTTGACCCTCTTGGTCTGTATGAAATGGGCTTTTTTTGTTGTAATTTTGTTTGTCTGGGGGATTTTTGCCTGATTTTGGAGCACTCCCTAAAAAAGGAGATGTAACTGCCAGATTGGAATTATTTCTGACATGTCTCTCTGAAAAAACATTGTCATCAGATGTGGAGACAAGTGGAGAGAACCTATTGTTATGTTGAAAATTGTTGTAAGAAGTTTTTTGATGTTCTTGGTCCCCAGTTTTGTTCCTAAGTGGACTATTTGCTCTAAAATCAGGATGGTATGATCTCTGTTCTCGGCCTCTAGGGTTATTCAAGTCTCGTTCCCTCTGATTGTATCTGTGAAATCTGGGGGTTTCTTAATTTCTACAGGGAGTGCAGAATTATTAGGCAAGTTGTATTTTTGAGGATTAATTTTATTATTGAACAACAACCATGTTCTCAATGAACCCAAAAAACTCATTAATATCAAAGCTGAATAGTTTTGGAAGTAGTTTTTAGTTTTTTTTTAGTTATAGCTACTTTAGGGGGATATCTGTGTGTGCAGGTGATTATTACTGTGCATAATTCTTAGGCAACTTAAAAAAAACAAATATATACCCATTTCAATTATTTATTTTTACCAGTGAAACCAATATAACATCTCAACATTCACAAATATACATTTCTGACATTCAAAAACAAAACAAAAACAAATCAGTGACCAATATAGCCACCTTTCTTTGCAAGGACACTCAAAAGCCTGCCATCCATGGATTCTGTCAGTGTTTTGATCTGTTCACCATCAACATTGCGTGCAGCAGCAACCACATCCTCCCAGACACTGTTCAGAGAGGTGTACTGTTTTCCCTCCTTGTAAATCTCACATTTGATGATGGACCACAGGTTCTCAATGGGGTTCAGATCAGGTGAACAAGGAGGCCATGTCATTAGATTTTCTTCTTTTATACCCTTTCTTGCCAGCCACGCTGTGGAGTACTTGGACGCGTGTGATGGAGCATTGTCCTGCATCAAAATCATGTTTTTCTTGAAGGATGCAGAATTCTTCCTGTACCCCTGCTTGAAGAAGGTGTCTTCCAGAAACTGGCAGTAGGACTGGGAGTTGAGCTTGACTCCATCCTCAACCCGAAAAGGCCCCACAAGCTCATCTTTGATGATACCAGCCCAAACCAGTACTCCACCTCCACCTTGCTGGCGTCTGAGTCGGACTGGAGCTCTCTGCCCTTTACCAATCCAGCCACGGGCCCATCCATCTGGCCCATCAAGACTCACTCTCATTTCATCAGTCCATAAAACCTTAGACAAATCAGTCTTGAGATATTTCTTGGCCCAGTCTTGACGTTTCAGCTTGTGTGTCTTGTTCAGTGGTGGTCGTCTTTCAGCCTTTCTTACCTTGGCCATGTCTCTGAGTATTGCACACCTTGTGCTTTTGGGCACTCCAGTGATGTTGCAGCTCTGAAATATGGCCAAACTGGTGGCAAGTGGCATCTTGGCAGCTGCACGCTTGACTTTTCTCAGTTCATGGGCAGTTATTTTGCGCCTTGGTTTTTCCACACGCTTCTTGCGACCCTGTTGACTATTTTGAATGAAACGCTTGATTGTTCGATGATCACGCTTCAGAAGCTTTGCAATTTTAAGAGTGCTGCATCCCTCTGCAAGATATCTCACTATTTTTTACTTTTCTGAGCCTGTCAAGTCCTTCTTTTGACCCATTTTGCCAAAGGAAAGGAAGTTGCCTAATAATTATGCACACCTGATATAGGGTGTCGATGTCATTAGACCACACCCCTTCTCATTACAGAGATGCAGATCACCTAATATGCTTAATTGGTAGTAGGCTTTTGAGCCTATACAGCTTGGAGTAAGACAACATGCATAAAGAGGATGATGTGGTCAAAATACTCATTTGCCTAATAATTCTGCACTCCCTGTATTGTAACTGTCTCGTCTATAGTGTTGGTCATACTGATTGAAATTGTCCCGTCTATAATGTTGGTCATATTGGTTGAAATTATCAGGTCTATGTTGTCTATTCCATGAATCATTTCTGTTATATTCATGTCTATTGTAGTAAGGTTGTCTGTTCCATGGCTCCTGTCTGGTTTGTGAGTATTGCTGATGATAATGTGATTGATGATGAAATCTATTTCGCAAATGTGAATGGGTGTGTTCTTGTCATCTGAATTGTCTGAAATTAGAACGGTGTGTAGGTCTGTGTTTGTTATTTGAAAAATTGGTACCTTGTTGGATATCATTATCATGTAATGGTTGTATCTCTCTGTCCCCTGATGCATTTTCTGATGTCTCTGAATTTGCTTCTAAAATTGCCTGTGTTGGCCTATTATAGGTGTAAACTTGATTTTTTTAAATAATCATTGTTGTCCCTCTCTAACTTCTTATTTTTGGATAGAACTAAATCCTCTTGAAATTTGTCAGTGCGTTCATACATTCTCTTTAAGAGTCGTTCGTAATCTGGATTCTCTAAATATTTAATTAAATCTGCTTGGATTTTTTCAATGTTTTCACTACATTTATCAGATAAAAGGCGTCTGTGTTCAATCAAAATTTTCATCAGATCGAAAGCACAATCATCTAAAATCTTGTACCATTACTCAAGGAGTTCGGTGTCCTCCTTAAAGGAACAGTGTTTAAGGACACGTAAGCCCCTAGGGATCTGTTTAATTTCTAAGTATTTTTCTAGAGTAGTGAGATCCCACCAGTGTCGATGTTCTTTAAGAATTTCATCCTCCAAAGCATGGAACAGATCCTTCGTAGATGTAACTGTGTTGGGATCTGATTCCATAGCGTTGGAGCATGATTGTCCCATTAAATTAAAAGTAGATCTTTTCTTATTTCTTTCCTCTTTGGATTGCATTTTGTTAACTGAATGGATATTTAAAAGAAAAAGTGATTTGGGAAGTATAAGTATTACACTATGTGTGTATAAAATAAATTAGTGACAAATCGTAAATAATGATATTAATGATAATAATAATGTGATGTGCCTTCTAATATATACAGAAGACCAAATATTATATTATATATATCAGACTTTCAAAATGTGTTATGTTCTATAGAGAAATAAGTGTATATGTGTAAAAATAATACTAGTACCATACAATGGTTCTAGTAGAATGTGCTATAGTGAAGTGGTAATATTATTCTCAGAGGTGTAATACCTAAGGTGATAGAAATTAATAAATAATAAATTATTAATGATCAACGAAAAATAATAATCAACGAGAAGGCAGCACTGCTATGAATGATCTAAAAACAAAGAGATAAAATACCAAATATAAAAAATGGTAATAGCGTGCGCCTAAAACAAATCAAATCAAAAACTGGCAGATAGTGAGCTCAGAGTGATTAGTAATCCTCATAAGGTGTTGGAAAGTGCAGTTGCAAAAAGACAATAATAGTAATTAGAGTATGCCTCTGGGTGTGGTACACAGTGTAAAAGATGTATGTTTTCTAATGTGTGTAAAATAACTCTAAGTGAAAATCCAATATTAAGTTGTAAAAAATATATATAACCCTTGTACGTGACGGCACAAATAGGGTTAGGGTTACTGAATCGATAGAATAGTTAAAAACAGTTAGATAGAAAAAGACATATTAGATAGAAAAAAACATATTACCAAAGAAACTAAAATAATGCATAATATAACCAAAAGATACAATTAAAAAAGGCTTATCGTGATATGAGTCCCGGGAAGTAGTGTTGGAAATTGGTAACTGAAATCGTCAGTGTTTCTAAAATAAAGTTGCAGAAATCTTTATCATCCCAGTGGAAATGTTCAAAAGAGAATATTTCAAGGTGCAGTCGGCAGCTGGTCTTGGAGATGTCTGATCAGGACCCAGTATCTAGAAATGATGCAAAAAAAGACAGCGCCTCATTGTGCAAGTAGGTTTCATAAGAAGGAATCACAGTGAGAGTGAAGACAAGTGGAAATATACTCACAAGAGTATTGGCACCCTTATTGAAAGTGGTGCGAATAGGCAGACTGACGTTTTAGCAGCAGTCAGTATGCTGTGCCGGGTAACATCCGAATTCCTGAACGGACGGCTGTGGGCTCTCCTCTATAGATCGAGTCCAAATCCTCTGTAGCCATGCTGTGGAAAGAAACAGCGTGCAGCTGCTCTCTGTGTGTGATCAACGCTGCAAGCTGGTAGTTAAGAAACAGTCCTCGGCAGAGCAACCCTCGGTGAAAAACTCTACTAATGGTAGAGAAAACTTGGCAAGCAAAGATAAAAAAGGCAAATGATACAAGGCTTAGTGTATAAAAGAATAAAAACACTTTATTTAGGGTGAGCTTTAACGCGTTTCTCGGCCACAAGCTCCTGGCCGTTTCATCAGGTAAGGTATATAACACAAATAGTGCAGAAGCACATTTAAAAAGCCTGCCAAGAGAATTGATTGGTCAATGTCAGACCAATCATAACTAGAAAATCAGAAAAAAAGGTATTATATAAACAAATGAAGTACAATAATAATACAGATAGTATATAAAAAACAAACTGTATCAAGTGTCTGCATAGTTGTTACAAATTGTACTTAACCCTAAGTTACAATATATTTATCCTGAGAAATGGATTTTGAGAACGCCTGAGAAAATACACAGTATTTCGTAAAATTTCGTTCTAGCAATTAAGATGAAAATGATAATAATAAAAATAAAACAACTAAAAACTATAAAATGGAAATAAGCATCTTCTTGCATATGTATATATTTTGTAAAATGAAAAATAAAAACAAAATATATATAGTCTCGTCTTGTACTGATAAACCAAAAGTATGTCCTTGTGTACTCTCTGTTAAATGTGTACTACAAATAGACACATATGACTCAAAAAAGAGGCTATTTTAGTCTATCCTGTATAATGTAGGTCGATACGGAGGGAGAAAAAAATCTCTAAAATACATCAGGGGGACAGACAAGCATTACCTCGCTGGCACCGTATTAGGTATTCAGGTGCATCAAAAATCTGTAATACTATGAGATGTGTTCTAAGTGCAATGCTATTGTAAGAATAAGTAAGTGTATATCCAGATCTAACTATGGGCAAATTATTAAGATATAGTTGGTGGGTTGGCAAACTATATGTTTGTTTGGGTCGTCAAAAGGAAAAAAAATATATTGTAACCCTAAATAAAAAATGAATAAAATTTAATTTTTGGAAGTATTGATTATTTGCATTGTAATGCGACTTTGTATAAGATTCACTCTAATAGATATTGAACATGGGTGATGATAAACATAAACATAGGTATTTTGAAGAGAGGAGGGGGGGGGGGAATTCCTAACTGAAAGCAGTTAAATCTAAATTTGAATTAAGGCCCAATGGGTGTAAAGTTTTCAATTTGTGGATCCAAAAAGTTTCACGGATCCTTAACTGAATAATTCTATTGTAATCTGTAGAAGGTGAAATGTAATCAATAGGGTAAAATTTAAAGATGTCAGGATTTCCCTTGTGTTTATTTAGGCAGTGTTCCGGAATGCTATGCTTCATCTTTTTTTTATAACAATTTTTGCAATTACGCCAGTGCTCCCCCCAGCGTACTTTAGCCTTCCTAGAGGTGCGACCTACGTACTGAATCCCACAGCAACACTCCAGAACGTAAACTACATAGATAGAGTTACAATTCATAAATCTATTGATGTTAAAAACTTCACCACTGACATAGGACTGAAAGGTCTTTCTCCCAGAAGTTATAACTTTACATGTATTGCACACTTCTTTTGTCCACATTTATTTACCCCTATTCTTTCAAAAAAAGAAGCAAAGGGAGAGATTGTTTGCTGTTTAGTCGTAAGTTGTGAGTTAGATAAAATATGTTTGACCTTTTTACTTGGTGCCAATTTACTTCTAAGTGTTGGTGCTCTAGTATATACAATTTTTGGATGTTCTCCCAAAAGGGTCTTTAAAACAGGGTCTCTCCTAATAATGTGCCAGTGCTTGTTGATGGCCTTCTGTATCTGTGTGTAATTGGAATTGTATTGTGTTATGAACAATGGTTCTGAAGAATAATTTTCATCTTTGTTTATTGTTTGTTCATCATTACTTAACAGTTTCTCCATGTCTAAATCTCTAACTTTATTCAAACAGTTATCCGAAAGGTCAGGGGGGTAACCTTTATCAGTAAATCTTTCATATATTATATGGCTTTGTTCCTCAAAAGAATTTGAATCTAAACAGTTACGTTTGATCCTTTCAAACTGACTGTATGGTATATTGGATAACCATTTCTTGTGATGGTTGCTTGTATAGTCTAAATAACTATTACTATCAACTTTTTTAAAAAATGTTTTGGAACTAAGATTGCCGTCTGTGTCCCAACTTAAAGTCAAATCTAAGAAATCTATCGTTTCTAAGTTGATATTAGCCGTGAAAGTTAGACCCATGTTATTATTGTTCATAGATTCTGTAAATGTATATGCTGATGCCTGGTCGCCCTTCCAGATGAAAATCAAATCATCTATATAGCGGCCATAGTGCACCAGATTCGCCCCTGCTGAGGAGTTGTAAATATAAAGTTCCTCAAAAATGCCCATAAAAAGTTTAGCAAAGCTAGGGGCGAATCTGGTGCCCATGGCCGTCCCCTTAACCTGCAAATAATAAACATCTTGATAAATAAAATAATTGTGTTTAAGAATGAACTCAATACACTCCAAAATAAATTATCTCTGTATTTTTGGCATATATAAATCACGGTTCAAAAAAACAGAAAATGCTTGAAGACCCAATTGGTGTGCTATGTTTGAGTATAATGCACTGACGTCACAAGTGATCCATATGAGGTCACCTGTGTTTTTAATATTCTTAATTTTATTTAATAGATCTATGCCATCCTTAATGTGTGAGGGCAAACCTAAAACATATTTCTGCAAAATCATATCAACATAATAAGATAAATTGTAAGTGAGATTGTCAATGCCAGCAATAATGGGCGACCTGGCGGGTTGATTAAACTTTTGTGGATTTTGGGTAAGTGGTAGTAATGGGCTACACTTGGGTTACTAACTTTCAGAAAACTAGATTCATTTTTATTGAGAATATTATTTGCAACTCCTTTGTTGATTAGAGATTGATAGAGTGTGAGAAACTGTGCAGTAGGACTGTACGATAGAGCTTTATAATATTCAGTGTCTTTCAAAATCCTGTCTGCCTCTTTTAGATATTCTGTCAGATCCTGGATAATGATACCTCCCCCCTTGTCGGCATCATGAATGATAATGTTAGGATTGTTGGCAAGAGACTGTATAGCTAATTTATCACTCTGTCTTTTATAAAAGCTCTTCTTAGAGTTTTTCTTTTTGATTTTTTCAAAGTCTTCCAGAACTAAGTTCTGGAAAACCTCTATATAATGGTTGTGCCCAGGAGGGGAGAAAGAAGATTTTGTCTTTACATTGGTATGTATTATACCCTCATATAAGTGTGTTGTAAAATTATCAACAGTACTATATATAGTGGGGGTTTTGTTTCCATAATCCATGGTATCTGTAAGGATACAGAATGTATTCTCTTCCTCTAGATTGTGTTTTTTTATATTCTTTTGTGCAAAGTATTTCTGAAGTGCTAGTTTTCTAGTAAAACGATTAAGATCGACGAATAGGTTAAAATTGTTATGTGGATTGGGTCGGCAAAAGGAAAGACCCTGTTTTAAAACTCTCTTTTCATTAGTGGTAAGGTTGTGGGATGACAGATTAAATATGCCCTTTTCTAGTTCTTGTGATTCTTTTTTCTTGGTGGTAAGGCCTCGGCCTCTTGACCCTCTTGGTCTGTATGAAATGGGCTTTTTTTGTTGTAATTTTGTTCGTCTGGGGGATTTTTGCCTGATTTTGGAGCACTCCCTAAAAAAGTTTAATCAACCCGCCAGGTCGCCCTATTATTGCTGGCATTGACAATCTCACTTACAATTTATCTTATTATGTTGATATTATTTTGCAGAAATATGTTTTAGGTTTGCCCTCACACATTAAGGATGGCACAGATCTATTAAATAAAATTAAGAATATTAAAAACACAGGTGACCTCATATGGATCACTTGTGACGTCAGTGCATTATACTCAAACATAGCACACCAATCGGGTCTTCAAGCATTATCTATTTTTTTGAACCGTGATTTATATATGCCAAAAATACAGAGAGAATTTATTTTGGAGTGTATTGAGTTCATTCTTAAACACAATTATTTTATTTATCAAGATGTTTATTATTTGCAGATTAAGGGGACGGCCATGGGCACCAGATTCGCCCCTAGCTTTGCTAAACTTTTTATGGGCATTTTTGAGGAACTTTATATTTACAACTCCTCAGCAGGGGCGAATCTGGTGCACTATGGCCGCTATATAGATGATTTGATTTTCATCTGGAAGGGCGACCAGGCATCAGCATATACATTTACAGAATCTATGAACAATAATAACATGGGTCTAACTTTCACGGCTAATATCAACTTAGAAACGATAGATTTCTTAGATTTGACTTTAAGTTGGGACACAGACGGCAATCTTAGTTCCAAAACATTTTTTAAAAAAGTTGATAGTAATAGTTATTTAGACTATACAAGCAACCATCACAAGAAATGATTATCCAATATACCATACAGTCAGTTTGAAAGGATCAAACGTAACTGTTCAGATTCCAATTCTTTTGAGGAACAAAGCCATATAATATATGAAAGATTTACTGAAAAAGGTTACCCCCCTGACCTTTTGGATAACTGTTTGAATAAAGTTAGAGATTTAGACAGGGAGAAACTGTTAAGTAAAGATAAACAAACCATAAACAAAGATGAAAATTATTCTTCAGAACCATTGTTCATAACACAATACAATTCCAATTACACACAGATACAGAAGGCCATCAACACGCACTGGCACATTATTAGGAGAGACCCTGTTTTAAAGACCCTTTTGGGAGAACATCCAAAAATTGTATATACTAGAGCACCAACACTTAGAAGTAAATTGGCACCAAGTAAAAAGGTCAAACATATTTGATCTAACTCACAACTTACGACTAAACAGCAAAAAATCTCTCCCTTTGCTTCTTTTTTTGAAAGAATAGGGGTATATAAATGTGGACAAAAGAAGTGCAATACATGTAAAGTTATAACTTCTGGGAGAAAGACCTTTCAGTCCTATGTCAGTGGTGAAGTTTTTAACATCAATAGATTTATGAATTGTCACTCTATCTATGTAGTATACGTTCTGGAGTGTTGCTGTGGGATTCAGTACGTAGGTCGCACCTCTAGGAAGGCTAAAGTACGCTGGGGGGAGCACTGGCGTAATTGCAAAAATTGTTATAAAAAAAAATTAAGCATAGCATTCCGGAACACTGCCTAAATAAACACAAGGGAAATCCTGACATCTTTAAATTTTACCCTATTGATTACATTTCACCTTCTACAGATTACAATAGAATTATTCAGTTAAGGATCCGTGAAACATTTTGGATCCACAAATTGAAAACTTTACACCCATTGGGCCTTAATTCAAATTTAGATTTAGCTGCTTTCAGTTAGGAATTCCCCCCCCCTCCTCTCTTCAAAATACCTATGTTTATGTTTATCATCACCCATGTTCAATATCTATTAGAGTGAATCTTATACAAAGTCGCATTACAATGCAAATAATCAATACTTCCAAAAATTTAATTTTATTCATTTTTTATTTAGGGTTACAATATATTTTTTTTCCTTTTGATGACTCAAACAAACATATAGTTTGCCAACCCACCAACTATATCTTAATAATTTGCCCATAGTTACATCTGGATATACACTTACTTATTCTTACAATAGCATTGCACTTAGAACACATCTCATAGTATTACAGATTTTTGATGCACCTGAATACCTAATACGGTGCCAGCGAGATAATGCTTGTCTGTCCCCCTGATGCATTTTAGAGATTTTTTTCCCCCTCCGTATCGACCTCCATTATACAGGATAGACTAAAATTGCCTCTTTTTGGAGTCATATGTGTCTATTTGTAGTACACATTTAACTGAGAGTACACAAGGACATACTTTTGGTTTATCAGTACAAGACGAGACTATATATATTTTGTTTTTATTTTTCATTTTACAAAATATATACATATGCAAGAAAATGCTTATTTCCATTTTATAGTTTTTAGTTGTTTTATTTTTATTATTATCATTTTCATCTTAATTGCTAGAACAAAATTTTACAAAATACTGTGTATTTTCTCAGGCGTTCTCAAAATCCATTTCTCAGGATAAATATATTGTAACTTAGGGTTAAGTACAATTTGTAACAACTATGCAGACACTTGATACAGTTTGTTTTTTATATACTATCTGTATTATTATTGTACTTCATTTGTTTATATAATAACTTTTTTCTGATTATCTAGTTGTGATTGGTCTGACATTGACCAATCAATTCTCTTGGCAGGCTTTTTAAATGTGCTTCAGCACTATTTGTGTTATATACCTTACCTGATGAAACGGCCAGGAGCTTGTGGCCGAGAAACGCGTTAAAGCTCACCCTAAATAAAGTGTTTTTATTCTTTTATACACTAAGCCTTGTATAATTTGGCTTTTTTATCTTTGCTTGCCAAGTTTTCTCTACCATTAGTAGAGTTTTTCACCGAGGGTTGCTCTGCCGAGGACTGTTTCTTAACTACCAGCTTGCAGCGTTGATCACACACAGAGAGCAGCTGCACGCTGTTTCTTTCCACAGCACGGCTACAGAGGATTTGGACTCGATCTATAGAGGAGAGCCCACAGCTGTCCGTTCAGGAATTCGGATGTTACCCGGCACAGCGTACTGACTGCTGCTAAAACATCAGTCTGCCTATTCGCACCACTTTCAATAAGGGTGCCAATACTCTTGTGAGTATATTTCCACTTGTCTTCACTCTCACTGTGATTCCTTCTTACGAAACCTACTTGCACAATGAGGCGCTGTCTTTTTTTGCATCATTTCTAGATACTGGGTCCTGATCAGACATCTCCAAGACCAGCTGCCGACTGCACCTTGAAATATTCTCTTTTGAACATTTCCACTGGGATGATTTCTGCAACTTTATTTTAGAAACACTGACGATTTCAGTTACCAATTTCCAACACTACTTCTGGGACTCATATCACGATAAGCCTTTTTTTAATTATATCTTTTGGTTATATTATGCATTATTTTAGTTTCTTTGGTAATATGTTTTTTTCTATCTAATATGTCTTTTTCTATCTAACTGTTTTCAACTATTCTATCGATGCAGTAACCCTAACCCTATTTGTGCCGTCACGTACAAGGGTTATATATATTTTTTACAACTTAATATTGGATTTTCACTTAGAGATATTTTACACACATTAGAAAACATACATCTTTTACACTGTGTACCACACCCAGAGGCATACTCTAATTACTATTATTGTCTTTTTGCAACTGCACTTTCCAACACCTTATGAGGATTAACTAATCACTCTGAGCTCACTATTTGCCAGTTTTTGATTTGATTTGTTTTAGGCGCACGCTATTACCATTTTTTATATTTGGTATTTTATCTATTTATTCAAAATGCTCTCAAACTTCTTGCAATAACCAGATCTATCAGCTTTTGATCTTCTTTGAGCCTCTAAGTTGCTTGATCCATGCTGATTATGATCTTTTATTTTGAGTGTTTCATATTAATTTTACTACTGCTTAAGTCAAAATGGCGGGCCAGTTGTTCTCAAAATCTTCTCTACTGAGAATACAAATATTCCTACCATCTGAAGCTCCTGTCAACAGTGATTTATTAAATAGATCAGTTAATGGTAGGACAGACCACAGTTAGCTAAAAAGCCTTAGTTGAATACCAAACATATCTGTTGTTGATGATAACAAAAAAAATTCTTCCTTTGTAAAAAGACAGTCAGCTCAGCTTTTTCTTGTATCCTTCTACAACCCTACAATCAATTTTCTTGCGTTTTATTATACTTATTTTACTTTTTTCTTCTTTCATTTATACATAAGTACTGTCTGTACAAGGCTCTTCATTCCTAATTAAGTGCTTATTGTTTTTTGTTTTGTTCATGAATTCAATATATTCTTATGCATTCTTATCTAGAACAGCATGTGCTATATGGCCAAAAGGATGTGGGTAACTCACCATCACTCCTATATGATCTTGTTGGACATCCCATTCAAAAACTAGGGACTTTAATATGTAGTTCCCCTCCCCACAACATATGCCACTCTTCTGGGAAGGCATTCTACAAGATTTTAGATATTGGTTGAGAAAGGCTGGCTCCCAATTGTCATTTCAATTCATCCCAAAGGTGTTTAATAGGGTTAAGGTTATGGCTCTGTGCATACCACTCCAGTTTCTTCACATAAAATCATGTATTCATGAACTTTGCTTTCTGCACATGGTCACTGTCATGCTGGAACAGGAAAGAGCCTTTTCCAAACTATTGGGCTAGGCTCATTAGTTCCAGTGAATATTTATAAAGATAACGATTACCTGGAACTAAGTGGCCTAGCCCAAACCCTGAAAAACAGCCCCAACCCATTATATTTCCTCCATCAAACTTTACAGTAGTGAAGAAGGATTTATTACTCCAGAGAAAATGTCTCCACTTCTCCAGAGTCCAGTGGTGGTGTGTTTTGCCCTTCTCCAGCTAACACTGTACATTGCAAATGTTGATGGAAGGCTTGATTACATTTGTTCTGCTATGGAAACCCATATCATGAAGTTCTTGACACACAAAACTTGTAATGACGTTGCTTCCAAAGACAGTTTAGAATTCAGGTGGGAATTCTGGAGTTATGCAACACATGTGGTCTAACACTTAATGGCTGGTCTGTTTTTGCCTTTTGATGCTTCTATTTTACAATAATAGCACTTATAGTTGACCAGAACAGATCTAGTAGGGCAGAAATTTCACAGACTGACTTGTGGCAAAGGCAGTTTCATATGACAGTGCCACATTTAAAGACATTGAACTCTTCTGTAAGATTAATAATATTGCCAATGTTCGTCTATGGAAATGTAATTGATATGTACAGAACTTTATACACCTGTTAGCAATTCATGGCCTAGATTACGAGTTGTGCATTAGCCTTAAAAAGCAGCGTTAAGAGGACCTAACGCTGCATTTTAACGCCCGCTGGTATTACGAGTCTTGAAGGTACAGGTGTACCGCTCAGTTTTTTTGCCAGACTCAGAAATACCGCAAATCCACTTACGTCAATTGCGTATCCTATATTTTCAATGGGACTTGCATAGTGCCGGTATTACGAGTCTGACCAAAAGTGAGTGGTAAACCCTCTCCTGTCAAGCCTGGTACCACATTTAAAAGTCAGTAGTTAAGAGTTTTACACTACAATGCCGTAGCATAAAGCTCTTAACTAAAGTGCTAAAAAGTACACTAACACCCATAAACTACCTATTAACCCCTAAACCGAGCCCCCCCCTCACATTCCAAACATTAAAATAAATATTTTAACCCCTAATCTGCCGAACCGGACATCGCCACCACTATAATAAATATATTAATCCCTAAACCGCCGCACTCCCGCATCACAAACACTATTTAAATATTATTAACCCCTAATCTGCCAGCCCTAACATCGCCACCACCTACCTACATTTATTAACCCCTAATCTGCTGCCCCCTATGTTGCAGCCACTATAATAAAATTATTAACCCCTAAAACTAAGTCTAACCCTAACACCCCCCAACTTAAATATATTTAAATAAATCTAAATAAAATTACTACAATTAACTAAATTATTCCTATTTAAAACTAAATACTTACCTATAAAATAAACCATAAGCTAGCTACAATATAACTAATAGTTACATTGTAGCTAGCTTAGGGTTTATTTTTATTTTACAGGCAACTTTGTATTTATTTTAATTAGGTACAATAGTTATTAAATAGTTATTAACTATTTAGTAACTACCTAGTTAAAATAAAGAAAATGTACCTTTAAAATAAAACCTAACCTAAGTTACAATTACACCTAACACTACACTACAATTAATTTAATTACCTAAATTAAATACAATTAATTACAATTAAATAAAATTATAATAAAATAATTACAAGATTTTTAAACTAATTACACCTAATCTAATCCCCCTAACAAAATAAAAAAGCCCCCCAAAATAAAAAAATTCCTACCCTACACTAAATTACAAATAGCCCTTAAAAGGGCCTTTTGCAGGGCATTGCCCCAAAGTAATCAGCTCTTTTACCTGAAAAAAATTACAATTCCCCCCAACATTAAAACCCACCACCCACACAACCAACCCTACTCTAAAACCCACCCAATACCCCCTTAAAAAACCTAACACTAACCCCTTGACGATCACCTTACCGAGAGACATCTTCACCCAACCAGGCAGAAGTGGTCCTCCAGGTGGGCAGAAGACTTCATCCAACCGGGCAGAATTTGTCCTCCAGATGGGCGGAAGTCTTCATCCAGACGGCATCTTCTATCTTCATCCATCCGGCACGAAGCGGCCATTAAATGACGTCATCCAAGATGGCATCCCTTCAATTCCGATTGGCTGATAGAATTCTATCAGCCAATCGGAATTAAGGTAGAAAAAATCCTATTGGCTGATGCAATACACCAGAATCAATACATGAAAAATAATTTTAATTGGTCAACAAATGCTCAAGCCCAATATTGTGGAGACCAAGTAAGTTTAACACCAATATGCAAATGTAGACTACACTCTCACATCTGCATGTAGGTCAAAGCACAGCTGGGACAATCTCCATTAACATGCATAAAAATATTATGTAAGCTAATATATGACCTAAATATAGTCATACAAAGGAGATCTTACCCTTTTAAGTGCAGAAATGCAATGCACAAAGATAATAAACATTCTCATGTTGTTCTGAGGCGTATCTGCAGAATGGAAAACAGATAATCACAGATAAGAAGAAGCTAAGATACAAAACACTTTACATAAACAGCATTAGCTTATTTCAGCTGAACAGTGATATGTTTAAATTAACATTGTAGTATCATGTGCATTTAAACCTGCAAAGACTAACAGAAGCACATGCCAAATTTTATCAGCTTTCACACTTCTCTTTCCAGCCCCAATGATCGAAAGTACTAAGAGGTGGCAAACTATTCAAAGGGATTCATCGCTATGTCGAGCAAGCCTGTATCAGTGAGAGGCATTTACTATACATGCCATTGGCCGACCATTTTGGCGGTGTATAGTAAATGGATCCCTTGAATATAACTGCTGTGCCTAACCACTAATCCTAAAACCCTACACCAAAGTACCTCATGATTGCAAACTAACACTACACTAATAAAGATCTAAAACGCCACATACCCACTGCAAGTCGCTAACTATTAACCCCTATGCCACCACATACCCACCACAAGTCGCTAACTATTAACCCCTATGGTGCCACCCACCCACCACAAGTCTCTAAATATTAACCGCCATATTCCCACTGCAATAAGCTAACTATTAACCCCTATGTCTATAACTCTAAACCCCTATGCCACCACATACCCACCACAATAAACTAACCATTAACCACTATGGCCCCTAGTTATCAAGCCGTCAACCTCAAATACGCTGGAATTCCACAGCGTATTTGTGGCGAGGCTGAGTCGCCTTAGTTATCAAGCCCTAGATACCGGCAAAAGTAGAATTTAGTGACGTAAGCTTCGATCCGTCGGACTCAGTCCGACACAGATCGATGCTTATGTCACTACAGATGTTCCGCACACAAGTGCGGCACTATCTGACTACTTTTGCTAGTTATCAAAAAACTAGCAGGTACGCTCGGCACTTTTCCGGCCCAGCGTACCTGGTTTTCAAACCGCCGCCCTGGAGGTGGCGGATCCCATAGAAATCAATGGGAGTCTGATCATAGCGAAAGTTCATGTTCGCTGCTGCCAGACATCCCATTGATTCCAATGGGAGCTGTCTGCACCTAACACCCTAATATGTACCCCGAGTCTAAACACCCCTAATCTGTCCCCCCCTACACCGCCGCAACTAAATAAATGTGTTACCCCCTAAACCACCACTCCCGGAGCCCACCGCCACCTACATAATACCTAGTAACCCTTATCCTGCCCCCCCTATACCGCCGCCACCTATAATAAAGTTATTAACCCCTATCCTGCGGATCCCGGACCTCGCCGCAACTATATAAATAGTTTAACCCCTAAACCGCCACTCCAGGGCCCCTCCGCCACCTATATTAAACTTATTAACCCCTAATCTGCCCCCCCTACACCGTCGCCACCTATAATAAATTTATTAACCCCTATCCTGCCCCCCTACACCGCCGCCACTGTAATAAAATTATTAACCCTAAGTCTAACACTAACCCTAACACCCCCCTAACTTAAATATTAATTAAATAAATCTAAATAATATTTCTCTTATTAACTAAATTAATCCTATTTAAAACTAAATATTTACCTTTAAAATAAACCCTAATATAGCTACAATATAAATAATAATTATATTGTAGCTATCTTAGGATTTATTTTTATTTTACAAGCATCTTTCAATTTATTTCAATTAGATACAATAGGATTTATATTTATTTTACAGGTAACTTTGTATTTAATTTAGCTAGTTAGAATAGTTATTAAATAGTTATTAACTATTTAATAACTACCTAGCTAAAAGAAATAAAAAATTACCTGTAAAATAAATCCTAACCTAAGTTACAATTAAACCTAACACTACACTTTCATTAAATTAATTAAATAAATGACCTACAAATAACTACAATTAAATACAATTAAATAAACTAACTAAAGTACAAAAAATAAAAAAAGCTATGTTACAAAAAATAAAAAAAATATTTACAAACATTAGAAAAATATTACAACAATTTTAAGCTACTTACACCTAATCTAAGCCCCCTAATAAAATAACAAAGCCCCCTAAAATAAAAAAATGCCCTACCCTATTCTAAATTAAAAGGGCCTTTTGCGGGGCATGCCCCAAAGAATTCTGCTCTTTTGCCTGTAAAAGAAAAATACAACCCCCCCAACATTAAAACCCACCACCCACATACCCCTAATCTAACCCAAACCCCCCTTAAATAAACCTAACACTACCCCCCTGAAGATCATCCTACCTTGAGTCGTCTTCAGCCAGCCGACCACCGATGGAACCGAAGAGGAGATCCGGAGCGGCAGAAGTCATCATCCAAGGGGCGCTGAAGAAGTCTTCCATCCTATGAAGTCATCATCCAGGCGGTGCTGAAGAGGTCTTCCAACCGGGCGATGTCATCTTCCAAGCGGCATCTTCAATCTTCTTTCTTCCGGATCCATCTTCATCCCGCCGACGTGGAACATCCTTCTTCCCCAACGGCCGATGACTGAATGAAGGTTCCTTTAAGGGATGTCATCCAAGATGGCGTCCCTTCAATTCCGATTGGCTGATAGGATTCTATCAGCCAATCGGAATTAAGGTAGGAAAAATCTGATTGGCTGATTGAATCAGCCAATCAGATTGAAGTTCAATTCGATTGGCTGATCCAATCAGCCAATCAGATTGAGCTTGCATTCTATTGGCTTATCCTTGCTGTCTTTAATAAAAATATTTAAAAGGACAGGGCTCAGTACTGATCCATGGGGAACTTCACTGTTTATCTTTGTCCTATCTGAGTATGATCCTTTTACTACTACTCATTGCTCATTGTCTTTTATCTAATTATTTATTCATGAGCTAACATTTTCAGCTATTCCCAGTCCCTTAATTTTGTACATTAATCTCTCATGTGGCATGCTATAAAATGCTCTAGAAAGGAAAAGGGGGAGAATGGAGATGGCGCCTATGGCTATCTGTCTGGAGTGGGAGGTCCTATTATCCCTGTATCCTAAATGTGGCTAGTAGCATACAATCTAATCAGGTAAAAAATGTTCGTACCTACATGTACCAAATGGCTAAGTAATAGACCATTTATTGGTCAGTGTGAATAAATAGCAAGTGACATAAGATGGCTGAGTGAATCAAACAATGTTTAATAATAAATGAAAATACAAAATATTTTAAAAATTGACGGTCGTTAATACCAGTGTGTATACACAATAGAGCAATAGAACATCAGACTATATAATAGTATATGACTATTAGATAGGCAGAAATATATCTATATGAGACTGCAATCACACACGGGGAACTGAGTGCAATATCACAGAGTAAATGCTAAATTGTAACAATGTTAACAGGTGTAATCTAATTAACAATAACAAGCTAGTCCCACCAAAAGTATGAACGAGTAATTAAAATAAGGACCAAAAAGTAAAAACTAAAATATCACTAGACACATTAAGGCTCAAAAAAGGTAAAATAAATTGCTGCAGCAAAAAAGTTGTGTGACGGTTAAAAATGACCGCATCAAAAATTAAAAAATCGTATAAAAAATGAATAAAAAAATAGAAAAGTCTGGACAATGGATAAAAAATCAATACCATAAAAATGTTGAACCTTGAGATATCTGGGTGTCTTTAAAATCCCACGTCGAAAAAATCCTTGTAGAGTTATTTGTGCATATATAAATGCTAAAGTGTAAACGTGATATCACAGACGTCTTTAATAGATATCCCTTAAGACTGGTTAGCAAAGCAGTTTTCAGTATAACACACGTTAGTGTAAGAGCGGGTATATCTTTTGACGCTCGTTCAAAAAGAATATAGGTTTGTGGTGTGTTTAAGATCAGACAGTTTTTTCCCCTTATAAATGGTATGTGTATTTCAACGTCTACGGGGATTCAGAATCTCTTACCCTGTTTGTACCGGGCTTCTTCAAATTCAAGTGTTGGCTTCAGACTTATTGCCGGATGTTGCTGGACTTCAAAACGAATCACCTGTGGGGGGTCAGACCTGAACCTGCTACAAACAGAGAAATCAGCTTAAGGATTGGGTCCGGCTGAAGTCCAGCAACATCCGGCAAAAAGTCTGAAGCCACCGCTTGAATTTGAAGAAGCCCGGTACAAACAGGGTAAGAGATTTTGAATCCCTGTAGACGTTGAAATACACATACCATTTATAAGGGGAAAGAACTATCTGATCTTAAACACACCCCTTAGATAGGTACAAACCTATATTCTTTTTGAAAGAGCGTCAAAAGTTATATCCGCTCTTACACTAACGTGTGTTATACTGAAAGCTGCTTTGCTAACCAGTCTTAAGGGATATCTATTAAAGACGTCTGTGATATAATCATGTATCGCCCATTGGTTACTCTCTTGTGTATACCTCAGCCTTCTCCCTGTCACTGTTAATTATTCTACCCTTCACACATTTTAATGTACCTATATTGTCCTTCTTAGATTTTTGCTATTTATATAATAAAAAACCTTTTAGGGGGGGCGGAGCTAACTGCTGATAGAGCTAGACGTCCTATATGAGAGCTCCCTGCTTTCCACCTTTAAAATTGCTTTATTGCCCTACTCCTGTGCCCTTCTGAGGGTGAAACTTTTCCCTTATAGTCTTGGAGATATTGCCCTACAACTGAAGGAGTCATATTTGGAAATACTTGGCCATTGAAGTACTTCTTGCTGGCGCAGACCAGATCCACCCCAGCCAGATTACCGCTACCTGCACCAGCTCCGGAGGGTCGGGGATCCACTCTAGAGCCAAACACTCGCACTAATCAACAAGCTGTGAGGTCGAGCGGTCTAACAGCTACTTACGGAGTACTCCGGGGACCTGGCTGTTCATCCAAGCCACACGCCGCATGTGAAGACCCCTCCGCTGACCACCAGCATTGATCTGCCTCCAGGACTCAGTAAGTTGCTGCAGTTTGCGGTCCCCTGGGCTAGCCAGCTCACACATCCCCTAAAGGTCGACAGCCCTCAGACCTTACAAATGAGCACTGTACACTGACACACCAGGAGCCCTGAGGGAGTTGGTGCGGAGATCCGCCATTTTGCTCACGGCCTGCATGACCTCAAAGTCTCGCTCTGCACACTCTAAGATAAAACACAGGACTGTGGTCGGTTCAGCTCACTCCTGGGGGGATCTTTTAGGGTTCAGGCACCTAGTTCACAACTTTGGCCCAAGCTGCTTCACTAAAAACCAGACCCACATGGCTACTTTATGTGAGGGGACTCCCCAACGGCAGGGGCTAGGCAGAGGGCTTCAAGAAGAGCCAGCTGCTGTAGGGAGACACAAGCTTTGGGGACAGCTAGAGAAGCTAATCTCTATTGCCAGGTCCTCTCTTGTCCCACTAATAGTTTACAACCACCGGACATATGCCTTTTTAAGCAGCAGCTCTAGCTGACAGACACACTGAGGCTAAAAAAAAACAAAAAAAAAACAGACACTCTCCTTACTAACCCTTGCTGGATTGGGCCCAGGCCCCACTGTCTAGCTGTCAGAATTGCTGCAACAAATGTGAAAGTCCCCCTCTATATACTTAATTGATCATTTGGTGTGGTATACACAGTGACCTAAAAGCTGCAACTTATTGGCCTCATAGGACATTGCTGTACCCTTAGGTGCTGGAGAGACATTGCTGCAGTCCCCACAATTATCTGAGGGCCAAGACCTTACACACCAACCAGCCGCCAGGTGTGTTTGAATTACATAGAGCCTCCCCTCCCCCTTTTCCGCTCCTGACATTTGAGCGGGTCATATCCTCCTCCCTTTTACCCACTGAGCCCAGTGGTGGCACTATCCCTGAGGGGGGCACACCTTAAAGTCTGGCAAGAACCCAGGTGCCCACCTGGCTGTATTAGAGACTATCCTCACTATATAGTTCTTCCAAGATTGTCAAGCCACATATCTCCCAATCAATACCCTGCATGGCCTAAATACTCTACACGCATCCCTGAGTTATACATGAGACTTAATTAATTCGCTCATCTTCATTAAAATTATCATGCAGTGTTAAAACCCTGTGGCACCCCTCCCTACCGGTGTTCCATAACTGCGGTTGCCAAATATACTCTGGAGTGTCTCTAGACCTGCCTTCTCCCTGGAGACATTTTCACTTGCAGCTATATTGCCTACACTAATATGTTGCAACAAGCTAGAAAAAAGCAGAAGGGATCTCAATCCTCCAAACATACAGTTCGGGACCACTTCCAGCCTATAAGGGATCCGAACCCTGATATCCCTGATGATGAAAGATCACTATCCCCCCCCCTATCAGAGGGACGGGCTAGAGTGAGATGCTCGCCGCCCTCACGTTCCCAGGATGAGGTGATTACTATGGACTCTATGAAGCAGCTCTTGGATAAGTCAATCCTTCGCAAAGCGATTCGACAAACTAGAAAGGTCTTTTGATGACTTGTGGAAAGACATTGTTTCAGTTAATGAACATACTGACATCATTGAGCATAAGCAGGAGGACCTGTTAGTTGATCATACGAACTGGGTTAGTTATACCCAGAACCTTGCTGATCAGGTATCCTCGCTTGAAGTGAAGTTGGCTGACCTTGAGGACCGTTCCCGGCAGAACAACGTCAGAATTAGGGGTATCCCTGAATCGGTCGGCCCTCAGGACCTGGAGAAGTACGCCCAAGCACTATTCAAAGCTATTCTGGGGCCTGCAGAGGAAGCTGATATGAGGATCGACAGAATTCACAGAGCAGCTCGGCCACAAAACCCTTTGGACAAGCCCAGAGACACTATTGCTAGAATACATTACTTTACATATAAAGACAAGCTACTAAGAGCTACCTTGAGGCAACCTCAGCTTCCAGAGCAATTTAAAGATGTTGCGCTATTTCCAGATTTATCCTCCTTCTCCGATTGAACCAAATCCGCTACAGATGGGGTTCCCCACCAAGCTAATTATTACCAAAGATGGTGCCCAACACACAGCCCTCACTCCTAGACAGGCTCAGGACCTGTTGAGAACTTGGAATCTACCCGCTGGAAATGCGGACACTGATCCGCCTCGTCCACAAAGGGTGGGGCCTCCGCTGAAACCCAGGCAGACAAGACCCGGTCCGATGATCCCTCTCTCCTTTGCTGGGGAAAATTATCTCCTATTTCCTGTATCGAGTCATGGACTCTTGAGATCTGGTGTTTCTATTTACTGGCCAGGTTCATACATGGACTAAGACCTTGCTGCCGCCTGAGGAGTGGTAATGTACTAATGGACAGCTACCTTGTTTAATGTTTACAATTTCTAGTTAAAAACTCTGAGGACTACCAGTTATCTATACTCATGATTGTTAGGCATGTTTGAATTTCCTAAGTTGCCCTCAGGTCTTGTTTTTTTTTTCTTCTCTCTGCTTTTCTCCCTTTTCCTTTCTTCCTCCTTCCCCCCACTCCCTCCCTCCCCCCTCCCTCCCTTTCCCCCTTTTTCCCCCCTCATCCCCCCTCTCTTCCCCCCTCCTTTCTCCCCCCTCCCTTTCCCCCCTCCCTTCCTTCCCCTCCTCCCTCTCTTCCTTTCCCCTTTCCCCCCCTCCTTTCTTTTCTTCCCCCCTTCCTGTTTTCCCCTCACCTGGCCCGCCCCCTTCCTCTTCCCTCCCTCTCCCCCCTCCTTTTTCCTCTCCCCATTTCCCCCCCCTTCCCTCCTCTTCTTCTCTCCTCTCCCCCCTCCCCTTTTCCCTTTCCCCTTTCCTTATTCCCCCCCCTCTTCCTCTTTTCCCCTCCCACCTCCCTTCCCTCCCTTCTCCCCCCCCGTTTTTCCCCTCTTCCCTCCCTTCCCCTTGCCTTCCCCTCCCCCTTCACTTCCCTAACTGCTTTACAGACCCGGTTCCCTCTGTTTGTCCCCTCTTCTCCTGCCCCCTCCTTGCTTCACAATTTTATGATTCATATGTTTTCTATCTTTACTGATAATTATTAGATGCACATAGAATGGTTCCTACTTTGGATACTACATGATATGACACCTGTCCCTTGATCAACCCAGGGATTGTTACTTTTGCTGTATGCCTATATGTGTGAGCAGCCGAACCTTTAAGATCTGCTGACTGCCATTCTCATCTGTGCTGTTGTTGGGGGGGGGATCAAATGTTGTTTACATGATTAATCAGTGCCTTATTTCACTATGGGGCCTTTGATGTACCTAAAACTGTATCTGTGACTGTACTTATGCCTTGAGATGTGACACTCTGTGCACACCCTTTCCTCCTTCCCCTACTGCTTCTCTTCCTGTCTCCCCTTCCCCCCCCCCCCCCGCCACTCGCCACTAGGCCCTCCCAGTCTCCCTTCATCCCCCCTCCCCCTTCCCATGTTCTCAATCTGAGAGTGTACATTGTGGGGAGCTCTAGTGGCTGATCTGCCCTGGGGTTAGATGTTCCGTTACCTACATGCGTATTTATGTTTGCACACACCAGGGTTTGCTTAGGGTCCATCAATGCCTCCATCACACTGTGTAACATCTGGCGCACCCACAGTTAAATACCTTGTTCACGTTGGTCTCTAGGTCCCCATCTTCCCCCCTCTTTCTCTCCCCTCTATTCTTTTTCCCATACCTTTTCCCTCCCCCCCACCTCCGTCTTCCCTCACCCTTTCTCTGCCTATCAGGTCTTAGAATTTCTCAACTACAGTCTCTGTATTGATATGGATACATTAGGAACCTTATACACTGGTAGTGGAGGGGAGCCTTGGTGCTCAGCTCCCCTTTACTTCTACTTCTCCTATCCCCTGGTGCGGTAAGGGATAAAACTAGTCTATCCTCCGCACTCTATCTCTGGAAGAGTAGTGTAGTCTCTGCCCAGCACGAAGAATCTATCTACGCTCCCTGAGCATCATACCCCTCCCCGCCTAGTTTATTCTCCTTTTTTTTTTTTTCCTCTTCCCTCTTTCTCTGCCCCCTCTTTCTCCCCCTCCTTCTGATTCTCCCTGCTTGCTCAACTGTCTTAGCCAAAACTTCGGGCCATTTCATTATTTGTGTCTGCCGTCTAGACAACGTTCTATGTACATTGGTGGCTCTGTACTCCCCTAATGTCAATCAGACCCATTTTCTTAGCAGATTATTAAGTAGGGTGAATCGACTCAAGCAGGGTCATGTATTAATTGGTGGAGACTGCAACCTGGTCTGGGACCCAAGTAGAGACAGAAAATCTCAGAGGAAACACCCTCCTCCCAGAGGAGGAGAGCAATGTTCTCAACTTTTTAGGAATTTAGTTTCTCAATACTCATATCAAGACGTCTGGAGGGCCCTGCACCCTGATGTTGATGACTACACCTGCTAATCACCTCCTTTTCAGTCTTTCGCGAGACTAGATTATTTCTTTTGTCATTCGTGGACACTTCAGAAAGTGACAGCGGAGGCAATTGTACCTTGTGTATGGTCGGATCACGACGCAGTGATATTAGAGATCTCCTTAACTAGGGCAGTGGATGAGAGTTGTTCCTGGCGGTTATCTGAGCATCTTCTCTCAGACTCGCTGATTCCCTTTTGGGCGCAGGAAATAGAGGAGTTTCTCTGAATTAATGATTCCGGGAATATGTTTGCATTTACCATTTGGGCGGCACTTAAGGTATATCTACGGGGCCTCTTTATAAAAAAGGCTAACGAAAACAAAAAAACCAAGGGAGCTACCCTAGCTCAACTGTACTATGATTACACTAACTTACGGAAGCACATTAGAGAGACCAGATCGGACTTGCTGACACAGAGAGTGCACTCTCTTAAAAAACAGATTGAAGTGAGTGAGCTAGAAAGGGTCCAGAGAAGTGTCTATCTTTTGAAACAAAAATACTATCACAAAGGCGATAGAGCGGATAAGCTCTTAGCCCACAAACTCCAACAGCAAACTCTGCTGAACAAGATTGTCTTTATCTCAAGAGATAATAAAAGATACTACTCCCCCAGCAACATCGGTGAAGCCTTCGTTGACTACTATAGCCACTTATATCAGATTGCAGTAGACCCTAACTCACACTTTGCCCCGAAGGTAGTGATTCTGGAGTTTTTAGATAGGTTGCAGTTGCCGCAGGTCACTGAGAGTTTAGCGGCTTCACTTGTAGCCCCTATCACTTTAGATGAAGTCACAGCAACAATCAGGAACCTCAAAGCCCACAGATCCCCAGGCCCTGACGGTTTTGATGCCACATTCTATAAAAAATTCTCAGCTCTCTTATGCCCTCTACTAACTCGTGTTTTCTTTGAGGCTATGGACACTGGCAGTTTCCCCAGAGACTTCCTAGAGGCGTCGGTTATCACTATACCCAAACCAGGGAAAGATCCCGCATTTTGTGAGAGTTATCGTCCAATTTCCCTTATAAACAGTGATGTCAAAATATACGCTAAGATCCTAGCTATGCGAATGAATAAGGTCCTGTCAACCCTGATCCACCCTGACCAGGTGGGGTTTACTCCAGGACGTCTGGGCTCGGACAACACTAGAAGGTTACTAAACATATTCTTCGAGACGGCCTCGCTTGGGATCCCACTGGTTACCATGTCATTAGATGCTGAAAAAGCGTTTGACAGGGTCCGGTGGGATTACATGATAGCGGTTCTATGCGCTTTTCAGTTCCCCTCCTCATTCGTGAATAAGGGTTTGTAGCCCGAAACGTTGTTCTGCTTTCCTGGCTCCCAGTTTGTGATAATAAAGAGAACCTCTGCATAAGGACTTTGTGGTGCGTCTGCTACTTTTGTTCTATATTACTTTGAGGATTTTTGCAGTAATCCTACTGCAGTATGCACCCTATCAAGGATTGAAGTGCTGGATTTCTGAATTGCTTCTACCTCATTCGTGACAGCAGTGATGGCCTTATACTCCAGTCCCTCAGCTAGGGTTAAGGGGTGGGATTTGTCTCCAGAGCCTTTGATATAAAAAATGGCACGAGACAAGGATGCCCCCTTTCGCCTCTTCTTTTTGCCTTGTTGATGGAGCCGCTGGTGATCAAGCTTCGGTTGACCCCCTCTGTTCAACCTCTAGTTCTCTATGACACACCACATACCCTAGCACTGTTTGCGGATGATCTGACAATATTTCTATCTGAGCCGGAGGAGTCACTTCCGGAGCTATTCAAAATATTGGCTGAGTTTGCGGACCTAGCATACTATAAGCTAAACTACATTAAGATGGAGGCATACGCTATGGGGCTGACCATGTCCCTACTAGAAAAGCTGAGACGCTCTTACCCGTTTAAATGGTCCACAGAGGGACTAAAATACCTAGGCATAGTACTTTCCCATGATCCCAAAAGCATTGTGGCTACAAATTATGGGTCCCTTCTTAGGGACTTTCGGCAGGTTATCACTGGATGGAAAGTCGCAGAGGTGTCTTGGATGGGTAGGGTTGCGGCCCTGAAAATGCTTCTGCTCCCGAGACTGACTTACCTTTTAGGTGCCTTCCTGTCGCGGTCCCTGCTTATCTCCTTAACCACTTTCAGTCTGTTTTCACCAAATACATTTGGAAAGACCATCATGCGAGGTTGTCTTTAGCTTAAATACAAAAGTCTAAAAGATGTGGAGGTATCTCTGCACCCAATATCCCTTATTACTACAAAGCAGCCATGCTTTCACATATTACAGCCTGGGGGTGCGAGATTGCACCTCCTGTAATAGAACAGAGTTCCTTACCAGCTGGAGTTGAGCTGGCTGATCTCATTTGGATCCCAGATCATGCTGATGTTCTGAAAGGTATTCATAGTCGCATTATCAGAACTTGCTTGAGGTGCTGGAGGGAACTTCGAGCCCATGATATGGTTGTGCCCTATCCCTCCCCAATACACTCAATTAAAGCATTGATGCATTGTCTCCCTGAATCGTGCCCAAAAAAATGGGAAGCCTTAGGGATCGGTATGGTTTCAGATCTTTATAGAGGAGATGTCCTTGCGGTGCCGCCCTCTGCTTATCCAACAGAGGACTTCCCCAAAGACCTATAATTTGAATATCTTCGCTTAGTCTCACTAGGTGACGGCTAGACTGATATGTAGTACCTTCTGTAGTAGTAGCCTTGCTGAGTTTAGCTCCTCCCTGGGCATATTCGCCAGATCACTAATACCTTTTGCTCTTCTTAAGCATAGCCCCTTGGCCCCCTTTCTTCCTTCTCCTTACTCCTCTTCCCCATTCTTCCTAGTCCTTCTTCTTTTCTCCCCCTTCTTTTTTTTTTTTTCTTCTTTCTCCCCCCCCTTTATTGTTCCCCACCCTGCTTGGCATGTCCGTTTAAAATACTACATTATATACACATTGTTCATGTAAGCTTAGGCTAAGCTTGTAACCCTAATGGTTTTCCTAACATATGATGAGGACTCTTTGAATTCTCGGAATATGTCTTCAGATTGGCCCTAGTCTTCAGGTCCCATGAGTGGATCTCTATTGTATTGAAGACGCCGGAGTGTTCAATCATTATGAAAAGAGGCATTGATGAAAGGTGATACCTTGCCCCAATTATCGTCTTGCTTTATGATGTACTGCTGTATAAGACTATTGCTCTGTATTATTGTTATGGAGATGTTACCCTTCAGTCTTTGATTGTTATAATTGCCTGTTTGCCTTAATAAAAATATTTTTGGAAAAAAAAAAAAAAAAAAACCTTTTGGGTTTGACTTAGAATCCTTTGCAATTAATCTTTCATTTTTAATTTTGGCTAATTTGATTGCTTTTTTTGCATGATTTGTTACATTACTTATATATTTGCTATGTTTAGTCTGTACTATTTTCTTTAAATAATTTAAATGCCCTAGAGTTTTTCCTAATTTCTCTTAACACATTTTTATTTAGCCACATTGGCTTGGATTTATTTATTTTATTCTTATAACCATATGGTATGTATTGATATCTATATTTATTTAACAAAGTTTTAAATGTTATCCATTTATCCTCTGTATTTTTCTCAGAAAATACTTTGGCCCAATTTATGTTATTCATTGATTTCCTTAAATCATTGAATTTTCTTTCTTAAAATTAAAAGTTTTAGTTAAACCTTTAAGACGCTACTTATGGAAAGTGTTTTCAAATATGAACATGTTTTGATCACTGTTACCCAAATGTTCTTTGACTTCTATTTTGCTATTATATCTGCATCATTTGATGGCACTAAATCCAAAATAACTTTATTCCTAGTTGGTTCCTTTATTAATTGTCACAGTAAGTTATCCCTGAGAGCTTTTAAAAATGTATCTCCCTTAGCTGAACTAGTTTTATTTGCCCAGTTTATGTTGGGATAGTTAAAATTTCCCATAATTATAGCACTCTTATTATTAGGACCCTTTCCAATTTGCTTTAGTAGTTGAATTTCCTCCATGCCACTAGTGTTGAGGGGCTTGTAGCATGTTCCTAATAATATTTTTTAGGATCCCCCCCACTCTTTATTTAAACCCACAGGGTCTCTACATTATCACCTATATCATCATAAATATCTTCCCTTATTGTAGGTTTAAGATCAGGTTTAATATACATGCAAATTCATCCACCCCTTTTATTACTCCTGTCCCTCCTAAATAAAGTATAACCTTATAAGTTAACTGCCCAGTCATGAGAATCATCCCACCAAGTTTCAGTTATACTAATAATATCATAATCCTCTTCTGCAACTAAAAACTCCAGCTCCCCTATTTTACCTGTCATGCTTCTTGCATTTGCTGTCATACATTCAATTTTCATTTGCTTCCTGCTGCTACTTGGTGAGCTTTCCTCCAAACTTTCTAATGTCACATTTCCTAAATGTACCCTTCTGTCATCCCTTCCTTGAGATATTCTAGGTGTGACATATTCACACCTTTAGAGTATTTTCTCTTATGAACAATAAAAAATAAATACTTAAGAAAGACTATATTGAAAAAGTTAGCCGTATTCAGCTTTTTTTCTGAGACGCAATAATTCATGTGAAAGTGCATCATACTCAGATCTGGATTTGCATAAATCTCAGTGCGTTGTACTTTCACAAGAATAATTGAGGCTCCGAAAAGAGCTGAATGTGACCTTCTTCCTGATTTGTTATGAAACGATGTGCAAGAATTAACATGGTTATAAAATACCCTGTAAACACCAGAACTTTCTCAATTTTGGACCTATGGCTATGTCTAACTGCATCCCTGCAACATGGCTCCACATGGAAAATAATTGAAAAATCTGATAGTGAGACTTCACAAATATGGAAAAGTATACAGGAAGATTGAATAGCTAAAAATCAGTTGAAAGACAGTTGCAGCAGTAATCAGGAGGTATAGAACAAGTCATAGTACTACTAATCAGAGCCCCAGTAGCCCTCCTCCTAAAATGTTGCAATAGAAGTGTGCTACTTGCACAATCTAGCTCTGAAAAATAGACAGGCAAGCGATTAAGACTTGGCTCAGTGGTTATCAATGAAAGGACATTACATAATGTCAATCTCTATGGGCAGCATCCAAAAAAAGAAAAACCAGTTTGCTCTTCGACACAAAACTGCAAGATTAAACTTTGTTAAATGGCATGATAAGAAGCCTGATGAATATAAGGAGCACATTCTTTGGTCAGATAAGACCAAGATAAATTTGTTCAGCTCAGATGGGCTCCAGCATGTTTGGTGCTAACCTGGCCAGGATTATTACAGTGAATGCATTGTCCCAACAGAGAAGCATGGAGGTGGGATTGTAATAATATGGGGCTGCATGAGTGCAAAAGGGGTTGGGGAGATTACATTTATAGGTGGCACCATGAATGATTGTGGATATACCAAAATACTTTCTGACAAGATGAATCTCAGTCTCCATAATCTTAGTAGAGGAATATTACAGCATGAAAATGATCCAAACCCCCAGTGACAAAATCATGAAGATGTTTCTAAGGAAGAAAAAAGTGAGAACTGTGACCTGGCCATGACCTGGCCATGTATGGGCTTGTTTCCTGTGAACCGTAATTGCTGTCAGAATCCATTATGCTTTTCAATAGTTTCCAATGGTGCGTTTTCCTTCATTACCCATCCGCAGAAAAAGAATTGGATGGCGCATAGAAAACAATAGAAGCCTAAAAGTGCAAATTTACCCCAGGTCACTCTCCATTGAAAGCGCAAACAGTTAGAACACTGTCTGAAGCTGTCGATAAGGTTTCAAATATTACAACATGCTCAACCAGGTGTAAAAGAGGCCTATTTTCTAATGAGATATTAATGTTTATAAATAAAACAGGTGTCTCACTATAAATGTATTGTTTTTTGTATTCTTTATTGCTGGCCCAGGTATAGGACTAGTTGGAGTTATGTTCCTTAAATATCAATATGTATCAATATGTATTTACATATACAAGTATAATCAAGTACATATGTCCATAATTCCAACTAGGCCTAGGGCAGCAGTAAATATTACATATATCAATACATTTAAAATGAAATAAAAAAAAGAAGGTAATTTCTTATACACACTCTAATCTTTTAGTTGCCCATTAATTGAATCAATATAAGCCCCTCTATCCAATATTACCATTTTTTTAATTATATTTGCTGCCCTCTTGAGGTGATACTGTATATATTGATGCAGTGTTACTTTTTTGACAAATTGCATGATTAAGAGTGTAATCCTGAAACACTGCAATTTAATTTCTCCTGTGTTCTTATAAATACAAGTTTTTTATACGCTACCACTTTACGGAGTGTGTTTGGGTCTGGAGCAGTGACCCTGTGTAGCGTGCATCACAGGAGGAGTGCTGGACTTCACTCTATTTCCTTTTGAATTGTTGAATCATGTTAGAGTTTTCTCTGCCCTATTTTTTCATTTTTAGCATTTTAATTTCCAGTACAGCAATGTAAATCATAATAATCCTTCCAGGTAATCACAACTTATGGAAATCCATGGAATGAAATATACTAAATTAGTTAATTCTTTCAGTTCATGGTATGTAGATTCATGCTTAATTAGTGGTAGTGCAGAAAATAAGGCTTGCATTGTCAAATGGGAAGATACTATTCTGGTTAAAAACTTTCCAACAGTAATTCTACTAATTACCTTGTTACATCTTAATAAGAGACCTAATTTTACATAATGTAATTTGCTTCTCTTTCATGGCACGTCAGTTGAACAATCTCAGTGAAGTAGTTCATGATTAATAATATACAGTAGATCACTGTAAAATAAATAATTTGAGTCTTAAAAGTTATTTTATGATTGGCATAGATTGTTTTACTATGCAGCATTATACAGTATATGACAGAATCAGTGCACCAATGAATGTGCAACTGATGAATACAAATTAGCTCTTTTTTTTAAAAAAAAAAACAGAATTTTTTAATCATCTATCCCCAAAGTATAACAGGATACCTGGGATTTGTATAGCCTAGAGAAATATAATTCCCTAAGCAATTGTTCAAGAAGCTGTTGTTGAGTAGCTACATGTAACTTTTTTCCTGGCTGAAAGTATTTCTTTTTTCTTCTGTGCATTGATTTTTTTTCTATTTTAGAAAGTTAAAAGTTAGATTGACAAGAACATGGATAGTCTTAAAATGTACATATTTTTTAAAATGACATTACATTATACATTAGATAGCAAACAAAATGAGTTTAGGAAGCTACAATAAATGCAATTGCTTGTTCACTGTGCAGTAGTACTGATTGTTTTATTTGCTATACTTTGCAAGGCAATATTTGTTGTATTGATGGTTATTATTTGTAGTTGTAAGTATAAAACATGTTGTATTGATGGTTATTATTTGTAGTTGTAAGTATAAAAACATGTTGTATTGATGGTTTTTATTTGTAGTTGTAAGTATAAAAACATGTTGTATTGATGGTTATTATTTGTAGTTGTAAGTATAAAACATGTTGTATTGATGGTTATTATTTGTAGTTGTAAGTATAAAAACATGTTGTATTGATGGTTTTTATTTGTAGTTGTAAGTATAAAAACATGTTGTATTGATGGTTATTATTTGTAGTTGTAAGTATAAAACATGTTGTATTGATGGTTATTATTTGTAGTTGTAAGTATAAAACATGTTGTATTGATGGTTATTATTTGTAGTTGTAAGTATAAAAACATGTTGTATTGATGGTTATTATTTGTAGTTGTAAGTATAAAAACATGTTGTATTGATGGTTATTATTTGTAGTTGTAAGTATAAAAACATGTTGTATTGGAAAATTGAATAATATTGAAGCAGGTTTAAAGTTGAACCAAGAACTGGAGTTTTCTTTTTTTACCCTTGGTTACACCAGTTCTAGGAGTTTAAAGGCATGTTTTATTGTATTTCCGCACTTTATGTGTTCTTAATAACTTATTATACCAATCAAAGTAATTAATTGATATTGATTTTTTAATTATATTCTTTCAATTGACATAGCTGGTTTTTCTCCTTGAAACCTCTACTCATAGTGACTTTTTCAGGAGCTAATTATTAGCATTCATGTATAGAGAGGGAGACAAAATAAGCAAATTGACAGCTACTGTAGATCATTTGAATGGGTATATTATTGTGAACAATAGTTAGCAGTTTTAATGACCAAAAACAGCTATTGTAAATACAGCTGGCATAAAAAGTCATATGAAACACATTAACAGGAAATGCATTTTACAGAACACTGTGCTTTTAAGGTAGCCTTAACGGAAGTAATTGTGCATGTTCAAAATCATTTTCAGATCTCAAATATTATAACAATTTAGCTAAGACAAGGTTTTTTCAGAATCATTAGATTTGAGGCCATTTCAATCCATCAGAAATCATTTTTTGGCTATCTAATTCAACATCCGTACCCAGTTGAAAGCCTATTTTGGCCTGTTTTCAACTGCAAATATTTTTGCATTTATTAATACTTAAAATTTCACCCATGAAATATTTATTCTTGGCTAAAAACAAGTTCACTGCAGTTAAAAAAAAATGTATTAATTATTCAGATCACACTGAAAATATTACCTGAATTACACTGATGATTGCAACTATTTGTTTATATGGTAAACGTAAGATTATTTTTTCCCAGTAGGTGACATATGCAAGGACAAAAAAAGTAAAAAAATACTTCAGACAAATTATTGTAACATTTTGTTTTTCTATTGTTTGCTCCGATAATCATAGTTGGTTGTTCAGAATACATATACAGTACTAACTAAAATCCATTTGTCTGCTATTTTCTATGAGAACGTTTTCAGGGTAGCAGAGAAGCAAGTACTACCTATACATTGTAGAAGCAGCACAAGAAAATCATTTTATTTAATTAATGAGGCCAAAAAGAAAGTGAAGCTTACAAACATATTGGCAGATGCATGAATTAATCAACTGCAAGGACATTATTGCATTTTTAACATTGTAAATTTGAACTCATGCATTTAAATGTTTTTTTTTGTTTGTTTTTTTCATTTAAAGGTGTGTTGCTTATTATTTTTGGATGAATAAAATGAAAATGGAAACTTTTTCTTTTTTTTACAATCATCAGAATAAAAAATGGACAAGTCTAGCAGGAAGTACTATTGTCTAGCAGTTAAATACATTTAAATGTAACCCATTCACCTTTATCTTATTATGAGTTTTAGTGTTTCATCTGGTTACTTCATACTTTTGCTGTCTAAAACATGTCCTGGATTGAACCTTATACATAATAGATATTCTATGAAACAATTCCACAAGACAGATAGATCATCGGTGGTTAGTGTTAGGTGTAAATGTGTTCTATGGTGTTACACTGAACAGTGTATGTAGAGTAGAATGTTATATTATAACTTTAATCATAAGTGTTGAAGTAGATTCTGAAGGTCGGAGCCCACCATCAGCAATGGTTTTCATTTAATCATTTATTAAAGAGTAGTAAAATGTTCAATCAGTTGATACTAAGGCTCCTATTTATTATGCTGAACATGAACAATATTATGAGGCAGGGGATCATCCCTACCATGCCCTTGTGCAATCAATTGCATGATAGAATTTCTTCCCTATTATCTTAGATTGATAATTCCAGGTTGTTTCTTAACATGCTGTTGCACGCTTGCATCCCTTTTGACTTAGAGTTATGTAGAAAAGGATAGATTTTCCAACAGGACAGCAATCCTAAACACAAATAAAAGCTGTACTATACATTTCTTAAGTCCAAGGAAAAGCAAGGAATGCTAATTTGTATCACTTTCCCTCCACCTGACATCAACCATAAAGAAGATCTTATTTGAATAAGGAAAAGGCAAAATACACTATATACTTTTGAGATGCTCAAAATAAGTGCTTGAATAATTAAACTATTCACAAACTTGTAGAATTAATGCCAGGCAGAGTTAAAGCTTGAATTGATGCAAATGATGATGATCATACCAAATATTGAGGATTTTGATTTACATTATGTACAAATAACACGTTGTGCTTTGTTTGAGAAATACTGTATATTGTAAACAAATTTGATTACAGAAATGCTGAAATTAAAGCAGATTGTATTAATGGACTAAATATACATCTATACTTTTATATATATATATATATATATATATATATATATATATATATACTGTATATGTCTGTATATATATATATATATATATATATATATAAATCTCTCTCTCTATATATATATATATCAAAATAACAAGAGTAATACATGAGCAATGATACTTTTTTATTGGACTAACTATACATTTATAAGATGACAAGCTTTCGGAAGAGTTCCTTCCTTTATCAAGTCTGAAGCAATACTGACCAATTCAATGGAATTTACAGATTATACTTTAAAACACAGAATAGCTAAGAAGACAGAAAGTGCAGGGAGAGGAGGAGTTGTCGTAAAAATCATGAGGGGGACTTAGGTAACAGGCAGGCAGTGTCCAGTGTAGGAGAACAGACAGGGGAAATATATAGCTATACATAGAGCATATACTGACATAAAGTTATATATCAACATTAAATTAAAAAAAGACAAAAGTGTGGACATAGGCTTACCTGTGTACCTTTGTATAAAGAATGTGGAATATACAATGCAATTGACTAAATCAAATTACATTACAAAAAAATGTGATAATGTGTTAAGAATCCAGAGTCCACATTTAGTCCAGAATTAAACAAGTTGAAGTGCATTAGCATTTTCATTTCAAAGGTTTTTCTTTCCATGGTGTTTTTGAAGTTGCCTCTGAGAATTTTGATTTTGAGGTTTTGTATGGAGTGGTCAGGTTGGGTGAAATGGTGACCAACAGGGGTGCAGTATTTTGTTTCACAGTGGTTTTTGATTGAGTGTCTGTGTACGTTCATCCGAAGGTGCAGTTTTTGGCTTGTTTCTCCAATATAGCATCCCACTTCACATGCAGTGCAATGTATCATGTACACCACATTTGCAGATATACATGAATATGCCCCTTTAATTTTATAGGATTTATTATTGTGATTTGCTGTGCTGCTTTCACAAACACATTATCAAAATGTTTTGTTATGTACTTTCATTTAGTCAATTACATTGTATTACTAGAAGACGCAAAAGATTGCAACCGCACTACACACGTGAATGGGGACTGCTATTTGTACCTACTTTAATTTTTACAGTGGGTACTTGCTGGAGTGCTTATGCAAGAATCAATGATTCAGAAAAGAGTAGAGTCAGAAATGTGAATTTCTGGCTCCAAGGGCAGATTGCATTTTTTAGCACTTACTGTCCCCTATTATTACTATAGGTATCAAAACCTTGAATAGGAAGGGAATGTGGGTGGAGCAGCGGGTATCTAAAATTAAAACCTAACTTTTATTTCAACACTTAAAAAAAGAAAGAAAAAATAATGACATACAATTAAAAACACAAATTCGCGTAGAACTTGGAAATTGGGGTTAAATTATACCCTTTATTTAGTATTTGGATGGGGTAACGATATGAGCGAGGGGTATCAATATTCAGATATTGTAGTACTCAAATAAGGTTATCTGAAGAGTTGATATAAGTGTGGATTCTCTTGTATTTCTGACACCTATGTTACTGTGTCAAATTATTGTTGTGCATACATATATTGTTACTACAAATGTTTTATCTCTCTGATCTAACTGAATAATATACACCTCCTCTATTGAGCTTGTGTATCGAGCTGAGGTGATGAAATATCGTGATTAATTAAATTGATGAGAGAATAGACTTTTATGATTTAAGATTTTGGTATTGTCTATATATATAGAGGTGATTCTGCTATATGTATTGAACTTATATGATTTAGGATTTTGGTATTATGTATATATGCAGAAATGATTCTGCTATATTTATTGAAGTTCAAATATTGAGAAAAAATGTATAAATCGAGTTGCAGTACGTTGTAAAGATAAGTGCCTTTAGCTAATGCTTAAATAGCAATATTTATATTAGTCCTTACACACGTAATAGGAGCATTCCCCTTATTTCTGGGGTATTGTACTTTATACAGAGGTTGTTGTATCTTTTCTCTTAATTTTGTTTAAGTGAATATATCTGCAGAATTAAAACATGCATGTAGACACTTCTATACATATGTATTTTGTTGTTTAACTCGTTAATGCCGATACTTTGTATCTATAGTTGGGGATGATATGGATTAATACTTGTGATCGATATCTTAGTGTGATATTGTGGCTTAGTTGTTATTGTGCTTCTTGTTTAGCCTATTAGTTCTAGTAAATAAGGATACTTGTGGAGTATTGAAGTCACAAGCTTCAAATGAGATAGTTGTTGGTTCTATTTTGTATATATAGAATCAAGTCAGTATCGAGCTGATTGTTATTTCCCCTTAGTATCTATGTATATATATTGGCTTTGAGTTAATTGCAATTTTGTGTGATTCAGTATGTTACATAACTTTGTATATTTTTCTTGAATTTTCTTCGAAGACACTACACTTGACCTAATGTGTTATTTCTTTATTTGCTAACACTGTTGTGTATGTTTGGTCTATTCAGTATTAAGTCCTGTTTGCTAGTACAATATTTGTTCACAGTAATGTTTATATATTATTGCGGTTCACTTGTATTATTAATTAATACGGTCGACTGTATAATACCTTAATGATTTTGTCTATCTAGACCCTGATAGCTTTCATAGATAGATTTCTTATATTTATAGAGCTCTTTATAATTCTGCTATTAGGTGGACTAGACAAATGTGGGTCTTAGTTTGTTAACAATAACAGCTGAGCTGAGTCTGCGATAGTCCCTCGGTTTCCAGCAGTATTGTTTGGGAGCCGGTATATTTTTAGGTATAACCGTCGTGTGGTCTTTTAGAATATTGACTAGCGTCAGATAAATTGTAGTGTATTCAGGTCAAGTAATACTGAAACTTCTATAACGAAGGTTACTTAATAAAGTTAGGAGTCACACTTTTTTTCTTTTCGCATTCACACTATATTAATGGTTTTGTTATCCTTGCATTCACATCGTATTTAGGTATTACTGAATATAGAAACATCCACTTCAGCTTTCCCCAACTTATTTTTAAATTAATCCCCAATACTCATTCATGCGTTCATTTTGTTATCTAAGTTCTACGTTCTTTTGCTAATTAAAAACTAAATCGGTTGAAATCGAGATGTCAACCTCTCCCTAACATGTTTCGGCGTTTGTAATTCCGGCTTTTTCAAAGGGTGACGCGCGCAACATTTTTCGGTAATTTATTGGCTTTGCTCCACCCTATGGTCGGTTTGTCGCCAATCAGAATTCATCTGTGTTTGATTGATGGGTGTTTGAATTACGACACTGTCTTTTTGGATATCTTATTCTTGGAATGTATTTCAATTATTTCTTAAACTTAGATATAATACTCATAATATGTTCTATAGAATTATTGACATATATTTCTGAGATGATGAAATACTTTATGCATATTTATGTTTGATCGATATCGTTCGTAACACATTTATCTGTTTTTGTAAGTGTCCGCTATATTACACTAACTCAAGATATAGGTTTAGACTATGAATAGTATGGATAATGTGTATAGATGGACTCGATACAGCCATGTACTTTGAGTTGATAACTCGCATGTAACTTTTAAGTTAATATTGATTCTTCATTAATATCTCTCATATTATTTATGTTTTAATTAATGTAATTATACCAATACAAGGAAGGATAAGAAGAATTTTTAGAGGATATCATCTGTATATGGCATGTACTTAGGTTGAACAGATCGATCAGACTTATGTAGATTAAACTTAGGTTGTTTCGCATTATATCGTTCTCTGACAGATGCACATACTGCTCATAGATTTTTATTCAATTTATGTTAAGAGGATACTTCTGGAATAAATGTTATATTAACTTATGAGGGTGTGAATTGGTCATTATGGGGTGACAAGCGTGACAGTGAGCTGATGTGCTAACAATGTGAAAATTGCATTGGATAAACTTTCTGTAGAGATGTGAAGAAAAAGAGTGGGTGCTGTAAGAGATGATATATTCATTCAGATATACTTTAGTTAACGAGGATAATTTTGGGAGATTTATTTTCTTTTTATACAAAAGATTTAGCGATTTCAATTTCTTGTGACAACGTTAATATACGCTTTTAATGTAGCTAAGTGAGACATTTATATTAGAGGAATTTGAAAGGTAAGTAATCGGTGAGGTTTAGATTCTTGTGATTAGGGGTGTGGCCTGCTCTTGGATGGTGGTGATGGTGTTGTGGGGGTATCTTCAAACCCAAGGAACAGCGATGGGCACTGCATGTGCACCCACGTATGCCAACCTGTTCCTAGGCTGGTGGGAACAAAAACATGTTTTCTCAGATATCAACGATCAATACACCAAATACATCCCAATGTGGGTTAGATATATCGACGACATCCTATTCCTATGGGAAGGACCAGAATCCGAATTGGATAATTTTCTTGCACATCTAAACAACAATAAATTAAATATAAAACTAACTTATGAAAAAAGCTTAACCAATATATCCTTCCTAGACTTACTCATTCAGAAGAACCCTGATGGCACACTCTCAACAGACCTGTACAGAAAAAGAACAGCCACCAACAACGTACTTCACTCAACCAGTGCACATGCACCCAATACCACCAAATCGCTACCCATAGGGGAATTTCTTAGGATCAAACGCAACTGCTCAGACGAGCAAACCTTTAGAAAAAGAGCCACAGAACTAGAAAACAGGTTAAAAGTGAGAGGTTACAGTAAAAGGTCCATTCAGAAAGCTAAAAAAAGAGCATACAATACACCGAGATCTGACCTATTGAAGGTCCGACCAAAAAAACAGGATAAAAAAACAAGACTAGTCTTGACCTACAATGACCAATCACAAGAAGTCATCAGAATCATTCAAAACAATTGGCATATACTACAAGCTGATCCAATTTTAAAAAGTATAATTGGTCAAAAAGCAGAAATCAGCTATAGAAGATCAAGAAATCTAAAAGAAAGATTAAGTCCTAGCCATTACATCAAGAAAACAAAATCAATAAGAACTCCAGAGAAAGGCTCTTTCCCATGTGGAAGCTGTTCAACTTGCTCACACATGATGAAAAAGAAAAAAACTATTACAGACAGATTTGGCAAATCACACCAAATCAAAACTTACCTAAGTTGTAACACAGTGGGACTCATATATGCCCTCCAATGCAAGTGTCCCTATACTTACATAGGAATGACCACTAGAAAGTTACACACAAGAATCATGGAACACTTAAGAAACATTCGTAATGCTCCCAAAGATTTACAAAAAGATAAAAAATTAACATCTGTAGCATCTCACTTTCTGAAACACCATCATTGCAAAACCTCTGAACTGGAATGCTATGGTGTCCAAAAGCTGTCCTTAGGACTAAGAGGAGGAGACCTAGAGAAGGCCCTCCAAAAGATAGAAACCAAATGGATATACCTTATGGATTGCGTTCATCCAAAAGGTTTAAATGAACAAAACAATTACTCAATGTTCTTATAACACTGAAAAAGTAAAATACACCATTCAAATTATGCATGAAAATTCATACAATGATATTAATAAGCCTAGGTGATCATATCATAATAATATAAACGTATAGGTTTCTTCTGCAAAAACAACATAAAGTATTCAGTAAAAATTATTTCCTAAAATCCATCAATTAGAATTCAATTTATGTTACACTCACACAGTTGGTTCTCCTAATCATACTGTATCAACACTTTCACAGGGCTAATTTCAGTCCAATATAAACCACCTCACATTGTTTTTCACCTTTCCTCCACAGTTGCCACTTCACCCCCAACTTTCTAATCACATTCACTCCTTCCCTAGTCCCATCTTTCACCAGATCCCCCCTTACTCTTTACCCACTTCATTATATCCACATTACCCCCTCATCCCCCACAACACCATCACCACCATCCAAGAGCAGGCCACACCCCTAATCACAAGAATCTAAACCTCACCGATTACTTACCTTTCAAGTATGACACTTGTCCCAAGTACCAAACACAATTAAACATACAGTGTAAAAAAGTATCGCACCCCACTAAGCCCATCAAATTCCTCTAATATAAATGTCTCACTTAGCTACATTAAAAGCGTATATTAACGTTGTCACAAGAAATTGAAATCGCTAAATCTTTTGTATAAAAAGAAAATAAATCTCCCAAAATTATCCTCGTTAACTAAAGTATATCTGAATGAATATATCATCTCTTACAGCACCCACTCTTTTTCTTCACATCTCTACAGAAAGTTTATCCAATGCAATTTTCACATTGTTAGCACATCAGCTCACTGTCACGCTTGTCACCCCATAATGACCAATTCACACCCTCATAAGTTAATATAACATTTATTCCAGAAGTATCCTCTTAACATAAATTGAATAAAAATCTATGAGCAGTATGTGCATCTGTCAGAGGACGATATAATGCGAAACAACCTAGGTTTAATCTACATAAGTCTGATCGATCTGTTCAACCTAAGTACATGCCATATACAGATGATATCCTCTAAAAATTCTTCTTATCCTTCCTTGTATTGGTATAATTACATTAATTAAAACATAAATAATATGAGAGATATTAATGAAGAATCAATATTAACTTAAAAGTTACATGCGAGTTATCAACTCAAAGTACATGGCTGTATCGAGTCCATCTATACACATTATCCATACTATTCATAGTCTAAACCTATATCTTGAGTTAGTGTAATATAGCGGACACTTACAAAAACAGATAAATGTGTTACGAACGATATCGATCAAACATAAATATGCATAAAGTATTTCATCATCTCAGAAATATATGTCAATAATTCTATAGAACATATTATGAGTATTATATCTAAGTTTAAGAAATAATTGAAATACATTCCAAGAATAAGATATCCAAAAAGACAGTGTCGTAATTCAAACACCCATCAATCAAACACAGATGAATTCTGATTGGCGACAAACCGACCATAGGGTGGAGCAAAGCCAATAAATTACCGAAAAATGTTGCGCGCGTCACCCTTTGAAAAAGCCGGAATTACAAACGCCGAAACATGTTAGGGAGAGGTTGACATCTCGATTTCAACCGATTTAGTTTTTAATTAGCAAAAGAACGTAGAACTTAGATAACAAAATGAACGCATGAATGAGTATTGGGGATTAATTTAAAAATAAGTTGGGGAAAGCTGAAGTGGATGTTTCTATATTCAGTAATACCTAAATACGATGTGAATGCAAGGATAACAAAACCATTAATATAGTGTGAATGCGAAAAGAAAAAAAGTGTGACTCCTAACTTTATTAAGTAACCTTCGTTATAGAAGTTTCAGTATTACTTGACCTGAATACACTACAATTTATCTGACGCTAGTCAATATTCTAAAAGACCACACGACGGTTATACCTAAAAATATACCGGCTCCCAAACAATACTGCTGGAAACCGAGGGACTATCGCAGACTCAGCTCAGCTGTTATTGTTAACAAACTAAGACCCACATTTGTCTAGTCCACCTAATAGCAGAATTATAAAGAGCTCTATAAATATAAGAAATCTATCTATGAAAGCTATCAGGGTCTAGATAGACAAAATCATTAAGGTATTATACAGTCGACCGTATTAATTAATAATACAAGTGAACCGCAATAATATATAAACATTACTGTGAACAAATATTGTACTAGCAAACAGGACTTAATACTGAATAGACCAAACATACACAACAGTGTTAGCAAATAAAGAAATAACACATTAGGTCAAGTGTAGTGTCTTCGAAGAAAATTCAAGAAAAATATACAAAGTTATGTAACATACTGAATCACACAAAATTGCAATTAACTCAAAGCCAATATATATACATAGATACTAAGGGGAAATAACAATCAGCTCGATACTGACTTGATTCTATATATACAAAATAGAACCAACAACTATCTCATTTGAAGCTTGTGACTTCAATACTCCACAAGTATCCTTATTTACTAGAACTAATAGGCTAAACAAGAAGCACAATAACAACTAAGCCACAATATCACACTAAGATATCGATCACAAGTATTAATCCATATCATCCCCAACTATAGATACAAAGTATCGGCATTAACGAGTTAAACAACAAAATACATATGTATAGAAGTGTCTACATGCATGTTTTAATTCTGCAGATATATTCACTTAAACAAAATTAAGAGAAAAGATACAACAACCTCTGTATAAAGTACAATACCCCAGAAATAAGGGGAATGCTCCTATTACGTGTGTAAGGACTAATATAAATATTGCTATTTAAGCATTAGCTAAAGGCACTTATCTTTACAACGTACTGCAACTCGATTTATACATTTTTTCTCAATATTTGAACTTCAATAAATATAGCAGAATCATTTCTGCATATATACATAATACCAAAATCCTAAATCATATAAGTTCAATACATATAGCAGAATCACCTCTATATATTTAGACAATACCAAAATCTTAAATCATAAAAGTCTATTCTCTCATCAATTTAATTAAGCACGATATTTCATCACCTCAGTTCGATACACAAGCTCAATAGAGGAGGTGTATATTATTCAGTTAGATCAGAGAGATAAAACATTTGTAGTAACAATATATGTATGCACAACAATAATTTGACACAGTAACATAGGTGTCAGAAATACAAGAGAATCCACACTTATATCAACTCTTCAGATAACCTTATTTGAGTACTACAATATCTGAATATTGATACCCCTCGCTCATATCGTTACCCCATCCAAATACTAAATAAAGGGTATAATTTAACCCCAATTTCCAAGTTCTACGCGAATTTGTGTTTTTAATTGTGTCATTATTTTTTCTTTCTTTTTTTAAGTGTTGAAATAAAAGTTAGGTTTTAATTTTAGATACCCGCTGCTCCACCCACATTCCCTTCCTATTCAAGGTTTTGATACCTATAGTAATAATAGGGGACAGTAAGTGCTAAAAAATGCAATCTGCCCTTGGAGCCAAAAAATTCACATTTCTGACTCTACTCTTTTCTGAACAATTACATTGTATATTCCACATTCTTTATACATAGGTACACAGGTAAGCCTATGTCCACACTTTTGTCTTTTTTTAACTTTTGTATTCACCCTGTATATACAATTTCACATCTTTATAGATATTGATTCAAAGTTGATATATATCTTTATGTCAGTATATGCTCTATGTATAGCTATATATTTCCCCTGTCTGTTTTCCTACACTGGACACTGTCTGCCTGTTACCTATATCCCCCTCATGATTTTTACGACACCAACTCCTCTCCCTGCACTTTCTGTCTTCTTAGCTTTTCTGTGTTTTAAGATATAATCTGTAAATTCCATAAATTCTATTGAATTGGTCAGTATTGCTTCAGACTTGATAAAGGAAGGAACTCTTCCGAAAGCTTGTCATCTTATAAATGTATACTTAGTCCAATAAAAAAGTATCATTGCTCAATGCAATACTCTTGTTATTTTGATATCTAAATCTCTGAACTAACACGGCTACTCCAATCAACGTATATATATATATATATATATATATATATATATATATATATATATATATATATATATATACAGATATATAGAGGAGTATCTATTTAAAAACATTTTCCCCTATGTAAAGAAAATTGGAATGTAAAATATTTACAGTACATACACAGAAAAACACATTATTAAATATTATAATTGAATAACAATATTTTCAATTTTTTTAGGTATTTGAGTTGAAAGGGCTACAAAGTATATATACATATGTTAATATGTGTATACATGTGTGTGTGTGTATATATATATATATATATATATATATATATATATATATATATATATATATATGTAGATATCTATATACATACATATATACCCATATACCCATATAAACATAAATACACATGTATATTCATATACATGTATATATATATATATATATATATATATAAATATATATATATATATATAATATATATATATATATATATATATATATATATATGTATCTATGTATGTATTCACCATAGCCCTTTCCATTCAAAGACTTTGCCATATATCATAATACTTTTGAACTCTTATTATTTTATATTTATATGAATATTTTTTATTAGATAGTGTGTATATATACACTATATATATATATATATATATATATATATATATATATATATACCAGTTTAACACTTTAATATATTTATGTTGTGTTTGGTGTATTGTTTTATTTAGCCCTAACTCTTTATGAGAGGACTTCAGTTGCACTAACCCAAAGAGTGCAAATTTAATTTGCACTCATGCGGTCGCATTTACTTTCAACTTGTAGTAATTGCGCAAGTTAGCGTAGACACAATATTTCAACAGCAGGTGCACACTAGCATTAGTATGCCACTTGTAATCTAGCCCAAACTAAAGTAAAGCTCAAGCTCAGGTTAGCTCAAATGAGAATATTTGATCGGGTTAGTGCGCAGGTAGGGTCGTTTTTTCTTTTCTACATTGACTTTGATGGGGGAATAGGTTATTGCACGTTCCAATGTTCTTTACATAAGTGAATATGTTCCAAGTATTTATAAATAGATATTCCTATATATATCTGTACATATCTATACCTATATATAATCATGTATCATGTAGCTTTTTGTGCTCGTCGGATTAGCGAGAGCATGATAACTTTTTTACTTTCATTACGTAATACCAGAGTACCCCGACGCACATAAACACTTTATTTCTAGAGCAATTAGCAATATAACGGAAGCGCTAAATAGAGCTCCACTTGTAATCTAGCCCTTTATGTTTTATCTTTTTCACTATTTAAAGGGACAGAGGACAGTGAATGTAATGTGCAGTCAGCTAGTCTGTTGATTAATAAGTATAATGGCTATTATGTGAATGTTATGTTTATACTTCTAGTCACAGATATAGGCTATAGCAAAATTCCAATTTTGATTACACAAAAAACTTGGAACTGCTATCTAGGCACAAGTCATAGACACAAGATTTAATATAAAAAATAGCATTTTATCTATCATAAAACATGCACATTATTAAATTAGTTAACTATGTGTGGATCTACAAGTGATTCTATATACAGGGAAAGAAAATACAAAGATCATGCTTACATCTCTATTTGTCTTGTGCACATAAACTGAGAATTAGTTTGCAATCTAATCTTTTTAATTTATTCTAGATCACTGGTTTTCAAATCCGTCCTCAGGCTTCCCCAACAGTCCATGTTTTCTGGATTACCTTGGATGAGAGCAGGTAAAATACCCACGTTTATTAATCAGCTGATTGTTTCACCTGTGATCGAGTTCAGATATCCTCAGTTAGGGAGGCCTGCGGAAAGGTTTGAAAACCAGGGTTCTAGATCAAATGCAATCAAGACCTCTTCTGTAAACCGGTCAATTCCATTTGTATCTTGCATGGACAGTAAAATCAAATTTAAACTTAAATGTATCAAATAAAGCATTTAAATACTTTTCTAATTTACTTCTATTATCAGTTTTACTTTGTTTTCTTTGTTAAAGCGTAATCATAGGTGAGCTCAGGAGTGTGCATGTCTTCAGCAAACAGTGCTGCCAAAGAACGCTACAGAAATGTGCACAATCCTCAGCACCTTTTGGCTTACCTAGCTTTAGTTTCTAACAAAGGATACCAAGAGAACAAAGTCATTTTGATATTAGAAGTAAAGTGGAAAGTTATTTAAAACTGAATGCTCTATGTGAAAAATAAACGTTTAATTTGGTATACCGTATTAAAGGGAAATAAAACCCACATTTTTTCTGTCATGATTCAAATAGAGCATAACATTTTAAGCAACTTTCCAGTTTACTTCTTTTATTAAATTTTCTTGCGTTTTCATGCTATCCTTAGTTGAAAAGCAGGAAGTGAAGCTCAGGAGTGTGCATGCATCTGCAGCACTTTATGGCAGCAGTTTTGCAACAATGTTATACATTAGCAAGAGCAATAGATGGCAGCACTACTTCCTGTCAGGTGGTGCTCCAGGCATGTGCACGCTACCTATCTAATTATCTCTTCAACAAATAATAAGAAGAACTAATCTAATTTGATAATAGAGGTAAATTGGAACCTTTTTTTAATATTGTTTTCTCTATCTAAATAATGAAAGAAAAATGTTGTTTCATGTCCCTTTAAGACAAAACATTTTGACTTGATCATTTCTATTTTACTTACAACATTTTGCTCAGATTCTTTCTTCAAAGCTGGTATTTCAGCTATTTTAGTCATGCCCTGTACAATGTATATTAACACCCTGGCATTCATAATTACAAATAGGACAGCAGCACAAAGCAGATCTCACTGAGCTGTGTCTGATTCATTATTCTGCTGAACTGTGTAGTAAAATGCTCACTTATGTTAAAATGGCAAGCTCTAGATTAAGAATTAATTACAACTGCTGAAACATCAGGCAAGATGCAATGCTTTGCAAATCAAATCCTTATTAACTTACAAATGGAATGTAGAAAATACTCTTTGTTCCAAACCCCTGACCTTTTATGTTTAAGAACTCTCATAGGCCTAGATTTGGAGTTTGGCGGCAAAAGGGCTGTTAACGCTCCGCAGGCTTTTTTCTGGCCGCACCATAAAATTAACTCTGGTATCGAGAGTTCAAACAAATGCTGCGTTAGGCTCCAAAAAAGGAGCGTAGAGCATTTTTACCGCAAATGCAACTCTCGATACCAGAGTTGCTTACGGACGCGGCCGGCCTCAAAAACGTGCTCGTGCACGATTCTCCCATAGGAAACAATGGGACTGTTTGAGCTGGAAAAAAACCTAACACCTGCAAAAAAGCAGCGTTCAGCTCCTAACGCAGCCCCATTGTTTCCTATGGGGAAACACTTCCTACGTCTGCACCTAACACTCTAACATGTACCCCGAGTCTAAACACCCCTAACCTTACACTTATTAACCCCTAATCTGCCGCCGCCGCTATCGCTGACCCCTGCATATTTTTTTTAACCCCTAATCTGCCGCTCCGTAAACCGCCGCCACCTACGTTATCCCTATGTACCCCTAATCTGCTGCCCTAACCCCGCCGACCCCTATATTATATTTATTAACCCCTAATCTGCCCCCCTCAACGTCGCCGACACCTGCCTACACTTATTAACCCCTAATCTGCCGAGCGGACCTGAGCGCTACTATAATAAAGTTATGAACCCCTAACCCGCCTCACTAACCCTATCATAAATAGTATTAACCCCTAATCTGCCCTCCCTAACATCGCCGACACCTACCTTCAATTATTAACCCCTAATCTGCCGACCGGAGCTCACCGCTACTATAATAAATGGATTAACCCCTAAAGCTAAGTCTAACCCTAACACTAACACCCCCCTAAGTTAAATATAATTTTTATCTAACGAAATAAATTAACTCTTATTAAATAAATGATTCCTATTTAAAGCTAAATACTTACCTGTAAAATAAATCCTAATATAGCTACAATATAAATTATAATTATATTATAGCTATTTTAGGATTAATATTTATTTTACAGGTAACTTTGTAATTATTTTAACCAGGTACAATAGCTATTAAATAGTTAAGAACTATTTAATAGTTACCTAGTTAAAATAATAACAAATTTACCTGTAAAATAAATCCTAACCTAAGATATAATTAAACCTAACACTACCCTATCAATAAATTAATTAAATAAACTACCTACAATTACCTACAATTAACCTAACACAACACTATCAATAAATTAATTAAACACAATTCCTACAAATAAATACAATTAAATAAACTAGCTAAAGTACAAAAAATAAAAAAGAACTAAGTTACAGAAAATAAAAAATATTTACAAACATAAGAAAAATATTACAACAATTTTAAACTAATTACACCTACTCTAAGCCCCCTAATAAAATAACAAAGCCCCCCAAAATAAAAAATTCCCTACCCTATTCTAAATTAAAAAAATTACAAGCTCTTTTACCTTACCAGCCCTGAACAGGGCCCTTTGCGGGGCATGCCCCAAGAATTTCAGCTCTTTTGCCTGTAAAAGAATAAATACAATACCCCCCCCCCAACATTACAACCCACCACCCACATACCCCTAATCTAACCCAAACCCCCCTTAAATAAACCTAACACTAAGCCCCTGAAGATCTTCCTACCTTGTCTTCACCATCCAGGTTCACCGATCCGTCCTGAAGAGCTCCTCCGATGTCCTGATCCAAGCCCAAGCGGGGGCTGAAGAGGTCCATGATCCGGTCAAAGTCTTCATCCAAGCGGGGCAGAAGAGGATCTTCCATCCGATTGAAGTCATCATCCAGGCGGCATCTTCTATGGTCTTCCATCCGGAGCGAAGCGGCAGGATCCAGAAGACCTCCAGCGCGGAACATCCATCCGGACCGACGACTGAACGACGAATGACTGTTCCTTTAAGGGACGTCATCCAAGATGGCGTCCCTCGAATTCCGATTGGCTGATAGGATTCTATCAGCCAATCGGAATTAAGGTAGGAATTTTCTGATTGGCTGATGGAATCAGCCAATCAGAATCAAGTTCAATCCGATTGGCTGATCCAATCAGCCAATCAGATTGAGCTCGCATTCTATTGGCTGTTCCGATCAGCCAATAGAATGCGAGCTCAATCTGATTGGCTGATTGGATCAGCCAATCGGATTGAACTTGATTCTGATTGGCTGATTCCATCAGCCAATCAGAAAATTCCTACCTTAATTCTGATTGGCTGATAGAATCCTATCAGCCAATCGGAATTCGAGGGACGCCATCTTGGATGACGTCCCTTAAAGGAACAGTCATTCGTCGTTCAGTCGTCGGTCCGGATGGATGTTCCGCGCTGGAGGTCTTCTGGATCCTGCCGCTTCGCTCCGGATGGAAGACCATAGAAGATGCCGCCTGGATCATGACTTCAATCGGATGGAAGATCCTCTTCTGCCCCGCTTGGATGAAGACTTTGACCGGATCATGGACCTCTTCAGCCCCCGCTTGTTCTTGGATCAGGACATCGGAGGAGCTCTTCAGGACGGATCGGTGAACCTGGATGGTGAAGACAAGGTAGGAAGATCTTCAGGGGCTTAGTGTTAGGTTTATTTAAGGGGGGTTTGGGTTAGATTAGGGGTATGTGGGTGGTGGGTTGTAATGTTGGGGGGGGGGGGGTATTGTATTTATTCTTTTACAGGCAAAAGAGCTGAAATTCTTGGGGCATGCCCCGCAAAGGGCCCTGTTCAGGGCTGGTAAGGTAAAAGAGCTTGTAATTTTTTTAATTTAGAATAGGGTAGGGAATTTTTTATTTTGGGGGGCTTTGTTATTTTATTAGGGGGCTTAGAGTAGGTGTAATTAGTTTAAAATTGTTGTAATATTTTTCTTATGTTTGTAAATATTTTTTTATTTTCTGTAACTTAGTTCTTTTTTATTTTTTGTACTTTAGCTAGTTTATTTAATTGTATTTATTTGTAGGAATTGTGTTTAATTAATTTATTGATAGTGTTGTGTTAGGTTAATTGTAGGTAATTATAGGTATTTTATTTAATTAATTTATTGATAGGGTAGTGTTAGGTTTAATTATATCTTAGGTTAGGATTTATTTTACAGGTAAATTTGTTATTATTTTAACTAGGTAACTATTAAATAGTTCTTAACTATTTAATAGCTATTGTACCTGGTTAAAATAAATACAAAGTTACCTGTAAAATAAATATTAATCCTAAAATAGCTATAATATAATTATAATTTATATTGTAGCTATATTAGGATTTATTTTACAGGTAAGTATTTAGCTTTAAATAGGAATAATTTATTTAATAAGAGTTAATTTATTTCGTTAGATAAAAATTATATTTAACTTAGGGGGGTGTTAGTGTTAGGGTTAGACTTAGCTTTAGGGGTTAATCAATTTATTAGAATAGCGGTGTGCTCCGGTCGTCAGATTAGGGGTTAATAATTGAAGTTAGGTGTTGGCGATGTTAGGGAGGGCAGATTAGGGGTTAATACTATTTATGATAGGGTTAGTGAGGCGGGTTAGGGGTTAATAACTTTATTATAGTAGCGCTCAGGTCCGCTCGGCAGATTAGGGGTTAATAAGTGTAGGCAGGTGTCGGCGACGTTGTGGGGGGCAGATTAGGGGTTAATAAATATAATATAGGGGTCGGCGGTGTTAGGGGTAGCAGATTAGGGGTACATAGGGATAACGTAGGTGGCGGCGCTTTGCGGTCGGAAGATTAGGGGTTAATTATTTTAAGTAGCTGGCGGCGACGTTGTGGGGGGCAGGTTAGGGGTTAATAAATGTAATACAGGGGTCGGCGGGGTTAGGGGCAGCAGATTAGGGGTACATAAGTATAACGTAGGTGGCGGTCGGCAGATTAGGGGTTAAAAATTTTAATCGAGTGGCGGCGGTGTGGGGGGACCTCGGTTTAGGGGTACATAGGTAGTTTATGGGTGTTAGTGTACTTTAGGGTACAGTAGTTAAGAGCTTTATGAACCGGCGTTAGCCAGAAAGCTCTTAACTACTGCTATTTTCAGGCGGCTGGAATCTTGTCGTTAGAGCTCTAACGCTCACTTCAGAAACGACTCTAAATACCAGCGTTAGAAAGATCCCATTGAAAAGATAGGCTACGCAAATGGCGTAGGGGGATCTGCGGTATGGAAAAGTCGCGGCTGAAAAGTGAGCGTTAGCCCCTTTAATCACTGACTCCAAATACCGGCGGTAGCCTAAAACCAGCGTTAGGAGCCTCTAACGCTGGTTTTGACGGCTACCGCCGAACTCCAAATCTAGGCCATAATGATTAAAAAAAATATGAAGATTTGTTCCCTCTGAGTATTTCTGTGTTAGTTTGAGGCCTGTGATCACTCTGAGGTAAATATAGGAAAGCAAAACAAATATTTATTTTAGAGATACTAACATTTTAAAGAAAATGTTTCTATGTCAAGTATAGTGAAATGCAAGGTGAACAAAAACGTAACCCTTCTTATGTTTATGATGTGTACTTGACAACTGCCATTTTTTGTGAACAAAGGGTAAATAAATAGTTTTGCTTTTTAAATGTCTAATTAAAACTGACTTTCTATTTACAGAAATATTATTTTATTTTGTGAGAAAAAATAAATAAAAGGTAGGTCAAGGAGCCCCATAAGTAACTAAGCTGTATAAGTTTTCTTGCTAAGTAGTTAGCTGAAGTGTCAAACAAAATATAATTGGAAGCAAAGGTGAACAGTGTTCAAAATCAGCAGAATTAAAAACCAGCTAATGAATTATTAATCAACAATTAAATATAGGGTAATCTTCACATAAGTGCTATTTCTAATTCATGTGAAGTAGCTATATTTAAATAACATTTTAAAAAGATTTTTGGGAGATGCTATTGCATTAATTTAAATTGTATAGGTATTCATTAAAATTGAATAATATTTTAATTTATTAGCAAACTGTACACAAATTAATTATGACAGAATTAAAAAAAAATTCCCTTAGGGACTTAATGGGGCTGTGAAGTGATTCATAATGAATATGCTTTTGATTAGTAATGAATGGCTGAACCTCTTATTGCTTACACAATTCTTCAGACATGAAGTAATATCTTAGATATAGAAATCAAAGATAAAAAAATTATTTACATTGTCATATGACAAAAAAAATATATTTTAAGCCATGTAGTAGCCATTTTTCAAATTTTCAATACCCAACATAAAACAAACACATCATTTAATTTTAGACTTAGTAAGTTCCTGTTTAAATGCTTTATTTTAATATTATACATTTGGTTGGGTTTCCATTTTTATACAATATGAACTGAACTTGCACATTTATATTACTTAAGTATTAATTTTTATTTCAGGGTAGATTATAAAAGTAATTTTCTCTAAAATATGATGTTAAAGCACTTAAAACACCTAGCACTGAGATACATATTGTTACAGTTATAGTAATCATCTCTGGTAGAAAGAGGGTGTGCTTTTGAGATGTAGAATGTTCTGGAAATGCCTTTTTTATTTAGAGTTTGGCTTATTAATTACAATGACAAGTAATTATTGACATCAACTTGTGTTAGGTTCATTTATATTTAGATAATTGCATCTTTTCATAACAAATAAAGAGTACTTTTGTAAAATAAACTGCACAAATAAATAGCATTTTGTTTTTAATGATTTATCAATGAATTATATAAATATAATATTTTGATTTATATTATCAGATAAATGGTTCATTGTTTTTTAAAAGCAGAACCTATGCATGATCTTGAGAATTAAAAATATGTGTAATATATTAATTACTTGGATAATTTTAATCTTGTTTATGTCCTAGCCTAGCTCTAGGCCCAACCCAGACACATTGTTTTCCTATTGTTTGTAAACCTGTTTTTTGTTTTCCCTTATGTTCCAAAGTCCCTTCTTCCTAAGCGTCTGATGATCAAAAACTCACATGGAGAAAAATCACACAAAATATTTGGGGGCTTTTTTGAGCAATAAATTGTAAATGTGTGCCGGCCCTTCACACCCAAAGCTGTGCATAATGAGTCAAACAGCTGTCAATCTAAAATTCTTTGTGGGATCTCAAAGTTCTGATGAGACTCTACTTCTCTCCTAGCACTCAGGAATCGATGACTATCTTTGTAAGTATTTTTCTCTCTTCTATAGAACTTCTACATTCTTTTTTCTAAACTAGTACCACTTAAATTGGTTTCCTCTATTGGACTTTGAAAAAATAAGGAAGCATTTGTGTATTAAAAGTGATAAGATAAGGTGGTATGATCTCCCTGAAATCTCATTTAATATTAATAGGTTGTGGTTTCCAAGAGTAAAACTAGATAATTCATATACAAAAACAAAACCTAAAGGAACAATTTCACATACATTTTAAACTAGGCAGCTGGTATAACAAGTCATAATAAATACATTAAAGGGACAGTTTACTCAAAAAATGTCTTCCCTTTAATTTGTTCCCAATAATCCACTTTACCTGCTGGAGTGTATTAAATTGTTTACAAGTATTTCCATTACCCTTATATTGGCAAATTAAATAGTTTATTTAGCCTGTGGTATCCCCACCTACCCTGAAAGTTTTTGGCCTCAAACTGTGCTAACACAGCCAGTAGAAGAAAGTACACTCCCAGTGGGTTATAGAAGAGGTAATGTGATACAATGTTAATTTTCCATTGTTCTCTCCAAGTATTGGTAAATGGTTTATGGATAAAGAAGCAGGTATATGTACACAATGTGATAAAGTAATGAGATCTGATTATACCTAAAAGCTCAACCCATTTTATTAGGTTGTGGCTTCAAAACACAAAATCAGCTAATTCATATACACAGAAAAGTCTTAAAGAAGCAATATCATACATTTTATACTCTGCAGCTGGTAAAAAAGTATTTGGATACACATTAAGGGAAAAACAATTTTATAGTATACTGTCCCTTTAAGGAGAAAACACTTTATAGTACACTATAAACTACTTTTCCCCTATTGAACAAAAACATTATACCAGTACTAATGAACTGGACTACCATGAACCTGAGTTATCTGAATTTACTTGACCTGATTTTATTAACATTGCGCTAAAACATTTTTTCAAACACTACTTCAATTACCCTGGTACCCATATGCTACAATTACAATTAAACAACTTGCTATCTAGGGCATCTAATAAAATAAATTCTGAGACAAACTCCTATATACCTGTATGTTTGAGTGAAATCTAAAAGATGCATTTTAATAGTTGGCATTGGATTTTAAAATGATCAAACATAATAGAAACATTTATCAAAAATGTAATTAATAAATATGCCCTTGGAGTAGCAAATCTACAGACTTTTATTGGATGAATGCTATTTTACTATAACATTTCAGAATTTCAGTATTCATTGCATGCACCAAGAAAATTTTACATAAAAAGAGTGTTGGGCTTTCTCAACGCCTACCTTAAAGAACTTTTCAGAGACTACTGTAAATATGTTTATAAAACAGATGCTACCTGGATTAAATAAACACAAGAATAATGAAGACACATTTGAGCACACTAAATATTACTGTTCACATTCTAATTAAAATAACTTGAGAATAAAATTATATCGGAAATAGACCATAGAATGGATATACTAATTATCTAAGATTGAATTTGGTGTTAAATATGTTTCCCTACATTGTTCACTAAGAGTTATTAGTAATCTCTCTCTCTCTCTCTCTCTCTCTCTCATTTATCTATCTATCTACAAACAAAATTCAACATTTTTAAATTGTGAATTCCTTGAAAAACGCATAGGGCCTATGTATTTAAGTGTGTGCTGACAAGGTTATCAACTTGTTAACTTTTCCGCATAGCTCTGTGTTATATGGGCAGCGGACACTGTTCATAATGCCTGTATGTACCATTACACACTCAAGTAATGCTGCCTCTTTCCCTCGCGCAACCAAACGTGCAAGAGAAGAACCTGTCAATTCTCCATAAGTGAGCTAGTTTGAGGTGATTTCTCTCTGCCAACTCAGAAATAGCAGAGAGTCTGAATACTGCTGCTTTTTACATTTTGGGAAACAGACTCATATGTGTGAACCTGCCCTGCAAAGGCTCCAAAGCAGCATAGGCTGTGTATTACATGGAGCCATTAGTATTTTAATAATATCACAAAATGTTAAATATATTTTTTACTTATCAAAAGATTTCCTTTCTTAGGGCTAGATTACTAGTGGAACACTATAGTTTGTGTTTTCAAGAGTTATCAGGTTATTGAGGTCATTTGTGCACAAGTTAACATAGAGATACATACATATACATACATATATATACATATATAAACACATAAATATATATGTATACATATATAGACATATATATATATAAGTGCATAGGAGACCTTTGCAGTCAAGTAAATGAAAACATGAAAGATCATATTTATGCAATATTCATATTTAATAAAGTATTATGCTGTGTATTTACTGTAAATATTTTACATTCCAATGTTCTTCACATAAGGGAAAATGTTCTATGTGTAAATATATATTCCTATATATAACTGTATATATCTATAGCTATATATAAAATCATGTATATATACAGTGTATATATATAAATATATATATAGCCAAAATTATATGCACTCTCACCAACTTCCAACATCCGTCAGGGTGCTCTGCAGGAAAAATAATAGAGTAGATAAAAGGAAGCACTCACTGGACTTCAGCCATCTTAGAAGCAAAAGAAATTTATTTGTGACGTTTCGGGACCATAAACGTCCCTTCCTCTGACAACCAGAAGCTACAAACAAACAGACTAATAAAGGCCTGTAAAACCCTCCCCCAGTGAAGTCACCAATCTCTGGAGACTGTGTGCAAACAAATCAAGGTCTTTACCATCTGACAGATAAAGTGTCATAATTGTAAAAATTGTATACTATGAATATTTAGAAATATTTTTCCGAATGGCACCATGTACGCTCATCTTATAATGAAACTGTGAACTCCCTTGAATCGCCACCAACGGACTTCTCATAGGAACGCCTGCCATCCAGAATTATCTAAGGAGCCAAGTTCATGAATCCATCTGGCTTCCTTCTGAAGTAAGATCTTCGCTCTGTTGCCACCTCTCTTCAATACTGGAACGTGATCGATTATTCGGAACCTCAGATCTGTAACTGTATGTTTGTTCTCCAAAAAATGTCGGGCTACTGGTTGCTCTGCTTTATCATTCTTCAATGCCGCCCTGATGGCTGATCGATGGTTCGCCATCCGAGTCCGGGCATCATCAATGGTCTTTCCAACATAAAAAAGTCCACATGGACAATTCAGAAGATAGATGATATGTAGTTGTGCATGTGAGGAAGTATTTGATCCTATACTTCTTTCTCTTTTCAGGATGTTGAAACACGCTTCCTGCATGCATACTATTGCATGTCACACAGCCCAGACACTTAAAACAGCCCATTTTCCGTTTTAACCATGTTTGCTTTTCAGTGAGTGTACGGAAATCTGTTTTCATCAGGTGATCTTTCAAGCTCTTACCCCTCCTGTATGCAAGTCGAGGGGCCTCCCAGCGGGAGAAAGGTAATGAGGGGTCTGACTGGATCAATTTCCATTCTTCCTTAATGGCTTTAGTGATGCGATGTTGATCAGGGGTATAAGTCGTCACAAATGTAAGTTGTGCCATCTCCTCTGTTGGACTGCAAGCATCCTCAGACTCTCCCTTCAATATTTGTTCACACATAGCCTGAAGTAATGGTTTCTTGTAACCTCATTGTGAGAATCTCTCCACCATGTCATTCAATTGTGTGTCACCATTTGATGTATCGGTGTTATTCCGGATAACCCTCTGGACAACCCACATGGTGCCATTCTGAAAAATATTTCTAAATATTCATAGTTATTGGCCTTTCCTCCATCATGAATTGCATGTCTCTATGATATCTAGATATCATTAATTTTCTCCTTTTGGCCCCATAAATTTAATTAGGGTCTTGTTGATATTGTGGTTGATGTTATATAGGATCAATTGTTTTTATGCTGGGACCCTTTATGGTCTCATTTTGATTTTAGATTTAAGTTTATGTTATTTTTATTTTTATCTTTTGGATTTATTGGGATACATGTAGGATATGTACACTCACTCACTGATCTACCACAATGAGGGTCCTCCTGTGTTTCGCTTCCTGTTCCTGGTTCCCCCTGGTTGTAGTTAAGCTTAGAGTATGGGGTATGTCTCCCTTTAACACATAGGTTGGGAGTCACCACATTAATATACTGTGTAAGTGAGATGATTATGATAATATGTTAGATGAATACTTGCTTGAGTTCTGGTATTACATTTGGGCATCAGTTTTTAATTTTAGGTTTAATTTTGTAATGTTTATGTTATTTTTATATTTAATTGATTTGGCATTGAAGATATTTAGGTTATTTATTGTTATGTATATCACACCCATTTGTATATTATTCTCATCTTAGGTGATGACGGATGGTGGCCCTACATGTATTGAATGATTTGGGGGTTTTATGGTTAAGATTGAGGGGTTATATTATATCAAGAATGGTTGACAAACTAATTGTGAATACATAGGTTTTTTTGTGTAATTTTCCTCAGGGGATGTCTAACTCTAATGTTGGTGTATGCACAGACAGTATTTTAGTGCGATGAATGGAAGGTTTTGGTCATAAAGGGGGATTTCATTACTCCTTTATTGACGATATAGTGGTTAAGAGGGCTGATGGCAATATTGTTTGACACTCTCAGTATTTATTTATTTATATGAGGATTGACAGTATAATCACACTTGAGCGTCTGGTGTCTAAATGAGACAATTATGCTGTGTGTTTACATCCAAAAAAATGGGGGTGGTCAAGCAACATAGCTTTCTCCTGATGTGTTTACATACTGAGGGTGTGTTGCATTTGGACCTATCACGGATCGATGGGCATGTCCCTGTCTTTTGTATACAAAATGTTTCTCGATGTGGCTACACTGACAGCGAATTAGCAGGGTGTCCCATATCGTAGCTTCATGCGCTAGTGAGCTCTTCCTGTGGACACTGTTGATCACGTAGATGTGTGATATTAGAATATTTCAAGTCGTAGTAAGAACGGAGAGATATATGTGTGGTATTTACGTGATCGCCATAAGATGGGTTAGTGCACATTGAATGTATTAAGGATTGGTTTAATTCCAAACCGGAATTCTTGCAGTGTTTGACCACGATGAGGTGATGCCTGATATGCGGCACTGGGGAGGACAGTTTGTTTTTATGTGGTTGACAATAGGAGGAGTGCACTTTCTTGGAGCCTATCAGTACATATAAGTGCCGAACTTTATCCTATGACAGAGAAGGGGGTGTGTCTGTATATTATGTATATTACTAAACCGGAGTGATAGTATATACTCGATCTTGACTATGATCACATATATTTACGGTTATTATGACTAAAGAAAGTGGTGACTCTAAATTGGGATTATATTTTCAAACACACTGACAGATGTTGAGTCCAGGAGTGTGTGGTGTCAGCATTGTTAACACCCATGGGGGCGGAATACATTTGTTGTGTATGGGGTTTATGGAGTGTTCAATTTGACAGCTTACATTGCACCAGGGGGGTCTGGATTAGGTTATGTGAGAACAGGGGTGATTCCTCGTTACAGAGATACAGATATGTATATTTAACACTGAATATTTTATTTTACATATATGGTGTAGTTTACACATGAACATCTAGGTATGTGTTAACACATTTTTACAATTATGACACTATCTGTCAGATGATACAGACCTTGATTTGTTTGCACACGGTCTCCAGAGATTGGTGGCCTCACTGGGGGAGGGTTTTACAGGCCTTATTAGTCTGTTTGTTTGTAGCTTCTGGTTGTCAGAGGAAGGGAGGTTTATGGTCCCGAAACGTCACAAATAAATTTCTTTTAGTTCTAAGATGGCTGAAGTCCAGTGAGTGCTTCTTTTATCTACTCTATTATATATATATATATATATATATATAGGTATAAATATATATGTGTGCAAATAACCATCAGATATACATTTAAATATCTCTTTAAGAATAAATAGAACATATTATGCTATGTACGGAACATTGGATTATGAAATATGCAATGTTATCTTCTTATGTTGAACTTTTTAGTAATTGCGATTGTGTTTGTGCTTTTTGTGGGTGTTTTTTCTACCTTTTTAGCTCCATTGAAGTTTATGGGGGAATGCGATTTTGTGTTCGTGACTTCACAAAGTCAATTTGTTACCTCAACTTTGCTAATGTGAGAGCGCTTTTTACTTTTAACTAGTAATACGAGAGCAAAAAAAATAATTCTAGCTGCTTTAACACTAGAATACGAGTGCAAACTACCACTCCACTCATAAGAATCTGTAGGAGCAGAGAACAGAGAGGCGCCTTATGGGACAGTATCGTGGTATCACAGTAGGTACAGGATACAGCAAACAGCACACACAGAGGTCAGGGTACTCACAAGAATGATGGCATAAACGTATGCCAGACTAGACAGGACGGAACCTTAGTCGTCCGCCAGACGGTCCAATGGGAGAGTAGCTCCGGCACTCCAAGGTCCAATCCGCAGCAGCGGGAAGTCACAGCGTCAGAGGCCCACAGCGTCTGTGATAGGACTAGTGGCTAAGAGCCCTTAGTGTGAACGGCAGGATACTGGACCAACCAAATGACGATAGGCAGAGAGCGGGGGTATCGTAATAGCAGTTTTATTTAAAATTCATTAAAAACTGTTTAAAACACTGGTTAATAGTAAGTAGAAACAGCAACGCGTTTCTCGACCTTCCGGTCGTTTCATCAGCCTCATGAAACGACCGGAAGGTCGAGAAACGCGTTGCTGTTTCTACTTACTATTAACCAGTGTTTTAAACAGTTTTTAATGAATTTTAAATAAAACTGCTATTACGATACCCCCGCTCTCTGCCTATCGTCATTTGGTTGGTCTGGTATCCTGCCATTCACACTAAGGGCTCTTAGCCACTAGTCCTATCACAGACGCTGTGGGCCTCTGACGCTGTGACTTCCTGCTGCTGCGGATTGGACCTTGGAGTGCCGGAGCTACTCTCCCATTGGACCGTCTGGCGGACGACTAAGGTTCCGTCCTGTCTAGTCTGGCATACGTTTATGCCATCATTCTTGTGAGTACCCTGACCTCTGTGTGTGCTGTTTGCTGTATCCTGTACCTACTGTGATACCACGATACTGTCCCATAAGGCGCCTCTCTGTTCTCTGCTCCTACAGATTCTTGTCCTCATTTCTTTCCAAGAGTGCTGCCGTAAATTCTGGTTGCTGGTTGCTGGCTGCTCCCGGTACTTTGCCCTGCTTGAGACTGGATCTTGAATCGAGTTCTGGCCATCTTTTGTGCGCACCTCCATAGTATATATCCTTTTACTTCTTCACTCCACTCATAATCTAGCTCTTAATTGGTATTTTTAAAACAATATCTAATATACACTACAGTGGCATTCAGATTAAACTTTGATAGATATAGTTGATATGTTTATAGAAAATCTATCATTTATGAATATATCTAAAACCATATGAATTATGTTAACTGTTTGAAATATAAAATGTTATAATAGACTTAATCTTTATATTTCATGTTCATGCTGAAATCTTGCAACATCTAAGCTTAGCATTCACAACATTTTCTCAGCAGCTGTTGTCATAGTCTCAGAGTGATCAGGACCCCTTCTGTTGCTAGGATTAACTAGCTTGCATTCTGCGTTAAGAAGAAGGTGGCATAAGGGATGTAGGGAGAATTCTGTATTGTTAGTTAAACTCACTGTATTACAAGATTAACAGAAAACTCTGTAGTTATGTATCACTCTTTGCCACACATCCCTAGGGTAATCTTAAGATTTATACATATATACATTCTTGCAAAACTGAAATGAGTCATTTTTACTTTTCTGTCTAATGTATATGAAAATTTGTGTTTATTTTCATTTAATCTGTAATTCATAAATTGAAGGAAATTATTTATAGAATAATACACAATACTTTGTAGCTAACTAATCAATGCATTAAAAAAATCAAGACCAAAAGATGACACATAGATAGAAATATATTATATTTCTATTCAAGATACTAAGTGTCAGATTCTATAAAATTTGCCAGTCTAGACATGGTTTTCCACACCGACACTCACAGGGGCAGCCCTCAGGGAATTAATTAAATAAAGGGGCTGTACCTGCGAGTGGCGAGATGTCTCCTATAGAAACAATGAGAACTCTCTGTTACCTAAAAGTTCACAATGGAGCACGAAGTACGGCGGGAGACCACAGCATATGTTTAAACTCTCATATTACGCCTAATGCAAATCAAATTATGCTGTTTTTAGTGCACTGTATCTTAAATTTGCTGTTATTTTCTCATAGGTTTTCCTGTAAGTAGTTTTTTGGGTATTTTGACAAAAGCTTGCAAAGTTTTAAGTTGTGAGAATAAACAGTGTGATGTGTAGAGTGGAAATGTCTACAGAATTAAGCTGGGATTTAAGAGGCAATTTCATATGTGCGCATGGAATGCCCATGTACATCCCATTTTACAAAAAAAAAACAATTAAGCTTCGTATTTTGTATTTATAAGTATGAATTTCTATTTGTTATATTACACGTCCAGTGTACTTAAATTATGATTTACACTGTGCATATTTAATACAATTTATTTCTGTGTAATTTACATACAAATTTGACGTTTTTTTTATAAAATACGATTTTTGGTAAAGAATTTTGTTACAATTTTTGATGCACCTTAACAATATAATTTTTTCGGAAATATTTTTGAGTGAATGGTTCAATTATTCATTTTGTATGATTTTTAAATTATGATTTTCATAGTTCATTTTTGTAATGTATGCATCTCCTTCCTGTATGAAAATGCAGTATACACCCCTTAGCAATACTCCCTGTTTTCAGGGTAAAATGTGGCTTTATATAATTCTACCGGGGAAATAGAGAGTTTTTAGAATCTGGCACTAAATGTACTAACAAAATCTACTAACAAATATATTTTCTTCATATTTTATGCCAGATTAAGCTAAAGCGATATTTGTGCTACACTTTGTAATACCAGCACAGGCTACCAGAGCTTGTGTTCACATTGCTGGGAAGCATTGCACTCACGAGAGTGCGCCCCCATAGACTCCAATTCGAACCTCATTCTGATGCTGTCACAGACGGCAACAGAACCTCGCACAGTAAAGAGGTAAGTAGTGCAGTGATGGGCACCAGTTAGTAAATATATATGTATACAAAACAAAACAGAGTAGCTGCACTCAAATACTTATTATAAAAGGAACAGGTGCTGCCTAGAAAGTAATATTTTCACAAACATAGCAAGAGAGTGGATTCCCCAAATTGAGGGGTTTCCAAAAGTCTAGGCTTAATCAGCACAACCGTTAGTAATAACAACTCAAGAGACATAAGTGTCAAAAATATAAAAATATCCTTTAATAAATCACACAATTCACAGACATACCACATTCATGCATGGGATCCCAGTAATAAAAAGTCAATAGACTGAGATCAAACTTCTGGTGCACCAAGGTGAACTGGATACGTATATATATTAACCAGTGGTATTAGATATTTGTAATCTACAAAAGAGATAGTTCCATATCTTTAAAGTCCCAAAAGTGCCGCTCTGCTAAACTAGCCAGACCAAACCCTCGACCCAAAAACAGTGATCGAATCACCTTTCAAAGCATACTTTTTCAAGCCGTGTGTATTATTCACTGGCGCATCAATTGGTATTTCCTTCTTGACCACATTTGGTAAATAGTACTACCTGTGTTTGTAGTGCCAACAGCAGGATCTTCAATGCTTACATGGAGCGCGGTCTTACAGGGCAGGTCGGGGCTAGTCAGGATCCAATGCTGTGGAAACAGAAAAGAGAGGCTGCAAAGCACCGACGAGTCTGGACGCTCGTTTCACTCCTTCACATAGTGCAGCGTGGAGCTTCTTCCGGGTGCTGACGTCACCTAAATTAGAGTGTCCTTTTATTGGTGCATGGTATTTACCGGTCATTGATTGATTCGTTGCTCTTCTTGTCAATCATGCTTTAGTTGTTTACAAAGTAGCAAGACTCATCCGAATAATGTAGCACTTCAAAACGTAATGTTTGTTACAAATATTTTTTTTTGTCCAATCTCTTACGTGAAGTGTAGCCAGCTTAATACTATAAAAGAAAAGCAAGAAAGCCAAACATTCATACAGCCATTCACAATACACACGAACACCCATAATTAAAAACAAAACATTAATCTTTATTTATTTCATAAATGTTTCTCTTAATTCTTTCAAATCTTGCTTTATTTCTTACATATAGTATAACTTTATATATACAATTTTTAATCATGAAAAAAGAGCTATCCTCAATTTACTTAGCGCTTGTGCTGCTTTTTCAAAAAGGATATATATAAGCTACATTCAAATAGATTCCAAATTATTTAACTGGTCGATGCACAAACAGAGGGGGTTTCAGACCAAAAAGGAAGCAAATTCCAACTTCTCATTAAGTCCATTTGGTGATAATGTATTCAATCTATACATCCATCTTGTCTCTTTTTGTAATAAAATTGTGTCAATATCACCTCCACGGTTACTTAACTTAACAGACTCTATGCCAATAAATTGGAGACCATCAGTTTTAGATCCATGAAATTGTGCAAAATGCCTTGCAACTGGGCTGTCTATATCACAATGCTTAATGTCGTCTCTATGTTCAGTAATGCGAGATCGTAGCTCTCTAAAAGTTTTTCCTACATAAAACTTTTTACACGAACAAAAGAGAAGATATATTACTCCTTTAGTAGAGCAATTGATAAAGGAATTGATCTTATACGTAATCCCTGTATTAGTACAGAATGTCTTGCTTCTACACATAAATTGGCAACATACACAGTGGCTACAGGGTGAACTTCCAACCATTTTATGGGCAGCTTGTTCTAGCCAATTGCCTGTAGGGACTTTATTAAATTCACTCTTAACAAGAATGTCTTTTAAGTTATTAGGCCTTCTCGCAGTCATAAGTGGGTAATCACCCACATATTCATGGAGTGTGTTATCATTAGTCAAAAGGTGCCAGTTTTTCCCTAGGATAGATCTTACCTTACCCCAGTGTGTGTTATACTTAGTGATAAATCTGATCTTATTCTCTTCTTTTTTATTTTGTTTGTTTTGGTAAAGAAAATCTTTTCTATTCTGCTGTGATGCTCTGAATAGTGCTCTTTTTACACACCTCTTTGAGTATCCTCTTTCGAGGAAACGGGTCATCATCTCTTTCGCCTGTTTTCTGAAAACATAATCCTCAGAGCAAATTCGGCGCAAGCGCAGAATTTGCCCATAGGGTATAACTCGCTTCAAATTTTCAGGATGGTGGCTCGTTCCTAAAAGTAAATTGTTAGTTGCAGTTGGCTTACAAAAAACTTCAGTTACCAACATCCCTTCCTTTTTACTTATTTTCAAATCTAAAAAATCAATTGAGTTGTAATTATAATTACATGTAAGAAAAATATTTTTGTCGTTTGAGTTAAGCAAAGTGACAAACTGAAGCAAGTCAGATTCACTACCATCCCATAATAGGAGGATATCGTCCACATATCTTATCCACAGGGCTACATGTGCACCAACTATCTCAGCATGTTCACTAAAGACAGTCCACCAAGATGTAGGCATGCGTAAGTTGGTGCACATGTAGCCCCCATGGCTGTTCCTCGTTTTTGTCTGTAACATTTTCCATCAAACAAAAATCTATTGTTTTCCAGAATAAATTTCAATAATTGTATTAAAAAATCAGTATGTTTTTTGTACCCTATTCCTCTTGTACTCAGGAAATGTTCACATGTCTCAAGTCCAATAGAGTGGGGGACAGAGGAATAGAGGGATTCGACGTCCAAAGACACCAGCAAGGTCTCATCAGTAACATTAATCCCATCCATTTTTTTTATTACATCAGTTGAGTCTTGCACAAATATGTAAAAATTAAATGGGAACATCAGAGTCTCACCAATTATCTTAAAATGGAGATAATCCCAAGAGGCCTAAGAATCCGCTTGGACCCTGGCATTAATCTCCGAGGTGTTGACGCAGACAATAATTTTGTGGTTAAATGGAACGAAATATTATCAAAATGTTCGCTTGACTTAATTGCATTAATTATTGAGGAAGATGGGAAAAAGTTGGAGAACTGTAAAAAAGATGTTGATGATATATATGAATGTCTACAGAAATTTGAAAGTGACTCTTCTTTTGAAAAACTCAATAAAGAGACACAAAAACTTATAGAAAAGTTACAGAGTGAGTTAAAATCACGAAAAAGGAGAAAACTGATAAGGGATCAGGAAGATTACAAGAAAAATAAAGTATACATATATAGGAATAGGATCAATACTAGGAATTTTTACGATTCAGGTACTGACAATTCTGACATAGATTCAGATGGTGAAAATAAGAACGGTAATGATAATTCACAGATGCACCCTTTAGGCGTAGGACCAGACGAGGTGGGAGGAGGAGACACGGGTGGACAAACTCAAAACAGGAGAGGAGGGAGAGGGAGGGAGAACAGACGCAATCAAGGTCAATATATGATGACCAGAAACAGGATGAGATTCAACTAAATGGAATGACTAGTTCACTCCTCGGCCCCCCCCTTCCCCACAAAAAATGGTTATTGTCAACCTTTCCTCATTCCCTTTAAATAATGCACATGTTAAGGTATTGGAAAAAGGCCTAAATTTCTGTCCATCTAATAATTTAGATTTGTTTGAAGTAACCAAAGATCTTCACTTATTTGCGAGAAAATTAGCCTTGAAAAAGATCATGACACCGAAAGTTCAAATCAATCTAACATGTAATAAAGAAAGAGATGCTCTTGATAGTTTAGAAACTCTGCTTTATGAGCAGAGTACACAAAATGTCGATATCCTTCCAAAAACTGACTTAAAGAAAAAATCAACCTACATGCCCTCTTTTTCCTCCATTCCCAATATTTCAATCTTTGTACAAAATGTATCTCGGGAGCTAGCACAAATTAAGAACACAAAGGTTGTGAATGACAACCTTACTAGGGCTGAACGCAAGGCTTTAAAAGAACTGACCAATCATCAGGAACTGGTCATAAAGCCTGCGGATAAGGGCAGCAACGTTGTTATCCTAAGCCAAGAGTATTATATTAAGGAAGCAAGACGACAATTATTAGACACAACTCAGTATGAAAAATCTTCAATTGAAGACTTTCATAAATCACATAATGAATTATTATTTATGTTGAATGATGCTCGAAGGAATAACCTGATTACAGGTCAGGAATTCACTTTCCTTTTTAACCATAAACCAAAAGTACCAGTATATTACTGGATTCCAAAGTTACATAAGTCGATTCAAAAACCTCCAGGCCACCCAATCATCTCTGGGATTGGGGGCCCCACAGAGGGTATTAGTAATTATGTTGATACATTTTTGCAACCATTTGTGAAAGATTTGTGCACATTTGTGCAAGACTCAACTGATGTAATAAAAAAATTGGATGGGATTAATGTTACTGATGAGACCTTGCTGGTGTCTTTGGACGTTGAATCCCTCTATTCCTCTATCCCCCACTCTATTGGACTTGAGACATGTGAACATTTCCTGAGTACAAGAGGAATGGGGTACAAAAAACATACTGATTTTGTAATACAATTATTGAAATTTATTCTGGAAAACAATAGATTTTTGTTTGATGGAAAATGTTACAGACATCTTTAGTGAACATGCTGAGATAGTTGGTGCACATGTAGCCCTGTGGATAAGATATGTGGACGATATCCTCCTATTATGGGATGGTAGCGAATCTGACTTGCTTCAGTTTGTCACTTTGCTTAACTCAAACGACAAAAATATTTTTCTTACATGTAATTATAATTACAACTCAATTGATTTTTTAGATTTGAAAATAAGTAAAAAGGAAGGGATGTTGGTAACTGAAGTTTTTTGTAAGCCAACTGCAACTAACAATTTACTTTTAGGAACGAGCCACCATCCTGAAAATTTGAAGCGAGTTATACCCTATGGGCAAATTCTGCGCTTGCGCCGAATTTGCTCTGAGGATTATGTTTTCAGAAAACAGGCGAAAGAGATGATGACCCGTTTCCTCGAAAGAGGATACTCAAAGAGGTGTGTAAAAAGAGCACTATTCAGAGCATCACAGCAGAATAGAAAAGATTTTCTTTACCAAAACAAACAAAATAAAAAAGAAGAGAATAAGATCAGATTTATCACTAAGTATAACACACACTGGGGTAAGGTAAGATCTATCCTAGGGAAAAACTGGCACCTTTTGACTAATGATAACACACTCCATGAATATGTGGGTGATTACCCACTTATGACTGCGAGAAGGCCTAATAACTTAAAAGACATTCTTGTTAAGAGTGAATTTAATAAAGTCCCTACAGGCAATTGGCTAGAACAAGCTGCCCATAAAATGGTTGGAAGTTCACCCTGTAGCCACTGTGTATGTTGCCAATTTATGTGTAGAAGCAAGACATTCTGTACTAATACAGGGATTACGTATAAGATCAATTCCTTTATCAATTGCTCTACTAAAGGAGTAATATATCTTCTCTTTTGTTCGTGTAAAAAGTTTTATGTAGGAAAAACTTTTAGAGAGCTACGATCTCGCATTACTGAACATAGAGACGACATTAAGCATTGTGATATAGACAGCCCAGTTGCAAGGCATTTTGCACAATTTCATGGATCTAAAACTGATGGTCTCCAATTTATTGGCATAGAGTCTGTTAAGTTAAGTAACCGTGGAGGTGATATTGACACAATTTTATTACAAAAAGAGACAAGATGGATGTATAGATTGAATACATTATCACCAAATGGACTTAATGAGAAGTTGGAATTTGCTTCCTTTTTGGTCTGAAACCCCCTCTGTTTGTGCATCGACCAGTTAAATAATTTGGAATCTATTTGAATGTAGCTTATATATATCCTTTTTGAAAAAGCAGCACAAGCGCTAAGTAAATTGAGGATAGCTCTTTTTTTCATGATTAAAAATTGTATATATACACCCACAAAGTTATACTATATGTAAGAAATAAAGCAAGATTTGAAAGAATTAAGAGAAACATTTATGAACTAAATAAAGATTAATGTTTTGTTTTTAATTATGGGTGTTCGTGTGTATTGTGAATGGCTGTATGAATGTTTGGCTTTCTTGCTTTTCTTTTATAGTATTAAGCTGGCTACACTTCACGTAAGAGATTGGACAAAAAAAAATATTTGTAACAAACATTACGTTTTGAAGTGCTACATTTATCGGATGAGTCTTGCTACTTTGTAAACAACTAAAGCATGATTGACAAGAAGAGCAACGAATCAATCAATGACCGGTAAATACCATGCACCAATAAAAGGACACTCTAATTTAGGTGACGTCAGCACCCGGAAGAAGCTCCACGCTGCACTATGTGAAGGAGTGAAACGAGCGTCCAGACTCGTCGGTGCTTTGCAGCCTCTCTTTTCTGTTTCCACAGCATTGGATCCCGACTAGCCCCGACCTGCCCTGTAAGACCGCGCTCCATGTAAGCATTGAAGATCCTGCTGTTGGCACTACAAACACAGGTAGTACTATTTACCAAATGTGGTCAAGAAGGAAATACCAATTGATGCACCTGTGAATAATACACACGGCTTGAAAAAGTATGCTTTGAAAGGTGATTCGATCACTGTTTTTGGGTCGAGGGTTTGGTCTGGCTAGTTTAGCAGAGCGGCACTTTTGGGACTTTAAAGATATGGAACTATCTCTTTTGTGGATTACAAATATCTAATACCACTGGTTAATATATATACGTATCCAGTTCACCCTGGTGCACCAGAAGTTTGATCTCAGTCTATTGACTTTTTATTACTGGGATCCCATGCATGAATGTGGTATGTCTGTGAATTGAGTGATTTATTAAAGGATATTTTTATATTTTTGACACTTATGTCTCTTGAGTTGTTATTACTAACGGTTGTGCTGATTAAGCCTAGACTTTTGGAAACCCCTCAATTTGGGGAATCCACTCTCTTGCTATGTTTGTGAAAATATATATGTATGTTGGCACTTTAAATTTATTTCACATGAGGATTTTGATGATGTCATAATTGAAAGGGGGTGGGACAATTTGGCTATTTAAGGACTGCATTTGGTATTCATTTGTATTGAGCCTGAGGAGGGGGTGCTAACCCCAAAATGTTGCTCTGTATGTACTGCTGCCTTAAGTAAAAAGTGTTGAATTGATTTATAGAGTGTCTGCCCATACTTTTCTACATATGTCTTGCACCTGGGGACAAGGTGGGGATTGTGACACTCATCCAAAGGAAGGTTGAACTCCCTCTATGTTTGTGGAAAGCTGGTAAAGCATTGTTGTCCTGTTTTTGAGGTGAGGACCCTTCTGTGCACATAAGTGCACTGTTTAAAAAGTTATGGCAGAAAAAAGCAGTACACCTTGTTTTACCTCTGAATCTAAGGCTACGTTTGCTTTGGGACCAAGGGAATTTCTAACAAAGATTTGTTTTCAAGGGATTTGGAGAAATTAATTAAAAGACAATGTAGTATTCAGCTACACTCTTCAACTTTAGCTGAATACCACCGGGTCAAACGCATCCCAAAGGGGATGCATTCAAGATTACAGCCTAATTACTCACCCTTGAGGAGAAGGTTAAAGCACAGGAGGAACTACTCCAGGAGGCATCGACAGAGGAGGACTTCAAACAGCTGGTTCAGACAGCCAAAGATGGTGCACGTAAGCGCCGGAAGTTCAGACGTGATGAGTCTGACTACACAGGAGGCAATGTCTATCGATGGCAGTCGGGAGCATTTCAAAATCGCCCCTGAGCAAAAGTATGGAAGTCACAACAAGGGAAAAAGCCTTCCACGGATGTAGCCTCTACCGAAGCTAGTTCTTCCTCAGCATCCTCGGGGGATGAAAATCCAACTCAAAACGAAGGAGGCGGCGGAGCCACAAACGAGCAAGGAGGTCAGAGTCAGGATATGGAACAGCGAACACGCCAAATGAAGAAATAGGCAATTTTGATAATGTGATTAACATTTCTAGCTATGAACTCTCTACTGCAGAACTTTCGGTTTTGTCAAGGGGATTAACATACTGTCCTGTTGAACAAGTGGACACTTTTCAGCTGCAATTAGATTTACATTGATTGTATAGAAGAATTAAATTGAAAGCTTTTTTTGGGGGAATATGGATAAATGTTGTTTTGAACCATCTATGTTTGATTTACATGTCAAGAGTCAATTTATTCCATCTGTATATAATCATTCAGTTGATACCTTTACTAATGTTATTAATAGAGAATTTGATGTGTTGGTCAGCAAGTTTTCAAATTTGGATTTAAAACATAACTTAACTGTGGCTGAGAAGGTGGCCCTTGATAATTTGAAAAACAACCCTGAGATCACGATTAAAGGGGCAGACAAGGGCGGAGCCACAGTTGTTATGGATACTTCCAAATATAAAAATGAAATTTTGAAACAATTAAGTGATCATTTAGTCTATAAGGAATTGGAGATTGATCCATTACCCAGTTTTATGGTTAGAGTTAGGGGTATTCTCATTAAAGGGACAGTCTACACCAGAATTGTTATTGTTTTAAAAGATAGATAATCCCTTTTTTACCCATTCCCCAGTTTTGCATAACCAACACAGTTATATTTATATATTTGTTACCTCTGTAATTATCTTGTATCTGAGCCTCTGCAAACTGCCCCTTTTTACAGTTCTTTTGACAGACTTGCAGTTTAGCCAATCAGTGATAGCTCCCAGGTAACTTCACGTGCACGAGCACAGTGTTAACTATATAAAATTCATGAACTAACACCCTCTAGTGGTGAAAAACCTGTTAAAATGCATTCTTAAGAGGCGGCCTTCAAGGTCTAAGAAATTAGCATATGAACCTCCTAGGTTAAGCTTTCAACTAAGAATACCAAGAGAACAAAGCAAAATTGGTGATAAAAGTAAATTGGAAAATTGTTTAAAATCACATGTCCTATCTGAATCATGAAAGTTTATTTTGGACTAGACTGTCCCTTTAAGGCAGTTGATGATGGCATCATTAATGAGAAAATATTTGATTATCTTTATTTACAAAATCCTAAAACCCCTAATTTTTATGTTCTCCCTAAAATACACAAGGATCTTTATGATCCTCCGGGTAGGCCCATTGTGGCTTCTATTGATTCCCTATTTAGCCCTATTTCAAAATTTTTGGAAAATGTTTTGACTCCTCTTGTAAGACAGGGATTATCATTTTTGAAAGACACTGGTGACTTCTTGAATAAAATTAGAAATTTTTCTGATCTACCAGAGGACATCATTTTGGCTACTTGGGATGTAAGTAGTCTTAATACTATTATTCCCCATGTTGATGGTTTAAATAGTGCCTGGTCTGCTTTGGTAAAATCAGAAAAATATTCAGAGATAAAAATTAATTTTTTTATGGAGCTACTTGAGTTAGTTTTAACTCACAATTATTTTTCTTTTGAAAAAAAAGTTTTTTTCTGCAGCTGCAGGGCACCTCAATGGGTTCAAATGTGGCCCCGGCCTATGCTTGCCTATTCATGGATCAGCTGGAGGAACAGGTTGTATATACTGATCCTGATTTTCAGAATTGTCTGGCATGGTGGCGATATATAGATGATCTCTTTATCATATGGTGGGGTGACATTGAATCCATTGAGGTGTTCTGCAACAGAATACAGAATAAGGTGCCAGCTGTTAAATTTACAGCTAATTATCACATTGATCAGGTTGCGTTCCTGGACACCGTGGTAATGCGTGTGGGTGACCATTTTGAAATAGATATCTTTAGAAGCCCACGGATAAAAATACGTTGCTATCCCGTCAAAGCCATCACCCACCTAGGGTGTTTAAAAGTGTTCCTAAATCTCAGTTCCTTAGGGTGAAGAGGATAGTCTCTGATCCTCTGACTTGCTCAATGCGCTTAAATGAGATGCGCAAGCGGTTTCAGGGTAGGGGGTATTCCCTTGGAGAATTAGAGACTATAGATCTTCAACCAAAGGAAAAGACTAGTGAGATTAAAAAATTGGCCTTTGTATCTGATTTTAGTGATATTAGTGTTAAGCTACACAAAGTGATTTGTAGAAATTGGTTTATGCTAAGGGATTCTATACCAGAAATTGATTAATTTAAATACCCTCCTTTTTCTTCTTTCAGGAAAGGTAATTCAATTGGTAGACAGTTAGTAAGGGCAAAGGTTAAACCCTTAAGGAGTACTCAACGGGTCTTCAGAGCAGTTGATAATGGGACTTTTCCTTGTTTAAACTGTTCTCATTGTAATAGTATTATTAAAGGTAAAACTATTAGTCATCCTTTTTCTGGTAAACTTTTTCATATTAAAGGTCATTTTAATTGAAAATCGTCTTATGTTGTGTATGCTCTCAAATGCCCATGTGGCTTATTGTACATTGGGGAAATGACACAGCCCCTTAAGGATCGCTTAACTCAACATAAGTCAACTATTAGGAACCCCAAAATGAGACACCTTCCTGTCCCCTACCATTTTTTTGATAGGGGACATCAGGTCAATCAATTGCGATGTATGGTATTAGATCAGGTGCCCAAGGGCACTATTGGCTTTGATAGGGAGAGAATGCTACTTAAAAAAGAAGCCATGTGGTTTCATAGGTTTAGCACATTACATCCTAAGGGTCTTAATAGGGAATATAATCTTACTGGCTTTCTCTAAGTGATCTGTTGTTTAGATAGAGTACAAGGTAATATTAATAAGTTAATGGATAAGTAGGGAGATACTAGGTCAGGATTATGTTTAAATAAGACATTAAATTAAATCAATTGAAGATTTAGTTTAAATTTATGGTGGATAACATTTATAGGAAGTTTAGTTTAAGGATAGATTTAGCTTAAATTATTTATGGTATTATAAAGTATTTAGAATTTTTCTGTAAGTTGTAGTAATTATTTTTGTTGTTTTTCATTTAATTTGGGTTAAACCCTTTTTGTGTTAAAGTATGTTGGCACTTTAAATTTATTTCACATGAGGATTTTGATGATGTCATAATTGAAAGGGGGTGGGACAATTTGGCTATTTAAGGACTGCATTTGGTATTCATTTGTATTGAGCCTGAGGAGGGGGTGCTAACCCAGAAACGTTGCTCTGTATGTACTGCTTCCTTAAGTAAAAAGTGTTGAATTGATCTATAGAGTGTCTGCCCATTCTTTTCTACATGTATATGACTATATATATATATATATATATATATATATATATATATATATATATATATTTATGTGTTAATGTGTATATACATATATTAACACATAAATATATATGCATATACATATATATTTACTGGGAACACACAGTTCCCATGGGCCCCAATGTAAAGGCATTTTCCCACCAACTTTAAAGCCCCAAAACTGCCTAGTGCCATTTTTTTTTAATAAAAAAAACTATAATGCCCTCTATTTTGAGGGTATTTGGAGCAGTTTTAGAAATTTTACCAGAGATCAAATCTCTGGTTAATTTTTGTAGCATCAATTGCTCGCAGTAGCAATAACCGTCCACTTGTAATGACTGGTTAATTATCACGTTCCCACAAACAAGTGCTCCACTTGTAATCTAGCCCTTTATCGTTGTCTAAAACAACACCATATAAATACTTTTCCTGCCGTTTCTGTCATTGTTTAGGTTTTTGGACCTATTTAAAATTATTTTTTCTCATATAAATTTCACATAATTTTTCGTATTTATCACCCATTATAGGTGATAAAAAAAATCTGCTATCCTATATATTTTGCACTGGATTTTGTGTTCGTTAATGTGAAATCTTTTGTTGACATAAAATATATGCAAAATAAAATGAAAAAATAATTGTCAAAAGTATAATGCACATTTGTATTTGCTTACAGAATAAAGATGGAACAAATGCTAAGAGTAATATCTGCACTGGGACACATTTTCTGTTTTCATGAATTCTTCCTTTGGCAAGCACTGACAGTTCTGTTTCTAAGGCATTATCCATTGCTTGGTGATGTCTGTGGTAATTGTTACAGTATTCAGACTTTTAAAATTATTAATATGATATAAAACCAGAAAAGCCTATTTTCCCAGAGTTGTGTCTGAAAGATAGTTTCTACAAAGGATTCAGCATTATTCTCACAAGATGCAGAAAAAACTAAACATCTTAAAAAAAAAATCTGTTTCTGAAACGTCTATGGGGGGATGGTATATGCTATTTTCCAGTTTATGAGCAAAGGCCTTTAAACTAATGATTGTTTTGTGCCAAACTAAAATATCTAGGAGGCAATAAGTAACTTTTTTATTCGAATAATTTCAACTTTTTCCCTTTTATTTATTTTATAAGAGATACTAAAAAAACCAAAAACAAAAACTCTGAGAATGTGTTTGCATGAGTGGATTGTTCAGTCAAGCAAAGCAAAGTTTCCTGATGAGAAAAACAGTCAGGGGTTGTTGATTTGTGAATATTTATATGCTTTAAAACTAAACATATCTTTGCAAGATAGGCATTTCTTGAGTTATTATTTTCTTACATTTAACATGCTTTTGCCTACTCTATTTTTTCATTGAAGGGATATTCCAGACAAAATTTGAAGCCACATGTATTTATTCAGTTTTGAATAGAAGCATTATTGTAATATACATGTATTAGCAAAAATGCTTTTAATAAAAGCTATAGCTGTATGGAATGTGTATTTAAAGGGACAGTCAACACAAGAATTTGTGTTGTTTTAAAAGTAAGATAACCCCTTTATTACCCACTAGTCCTAAAGTCCGTTCACACGGGCCATTTTTTGCAGTACAGCGGTCCCACCCCATGCGCTCTCTCCCTCCCCCTCTTTTTTGCTCTTTCTCCCCCCTCTCCCCCTCTCTTTTGCTCTCTCTCTCCCCCTCTCTTTTGAGCTCTCTCTCTCCCCCCCTCTCTTTTGAGCTCTCTCTCTCCCCCCTCTCTTTTGCGCTCTCTCTCTCCCCCCTTCTCTTTTGTGCTCTCTCTCCCCCCTCTCTTTTGCACTCTCCCTCCCCCCTCTCTTTTGCGGTCTCTCTCCCCCTCTCTTTTGCTTGCTCTCTCTCCCCCCCTCTCTTTTGTGCTCTCTCTCCCCTTCTGTTTTGCTCCCTCTCTCTCCTCCCCTCTCTTTTGCGCTCTCTCTCTCCCCCATCTCTTTTGCGCTCTCTCTCTCCCATCTCTTTTGCCCTCTCTCTCCACCCCCATCTCTTTTGAGCTCTCTCTCCCCATCTCTTTTGTGCTCTCTCTCCCCCTCTCTTTTGAGCTCTCTCCCCCCTCTCTCTCTCCCCCCTCTCTCTCCCCTCTTCTCTCTCTCTCCCCCTCTCTTTTGTGCTCTCTCTCTCCCCCTCTTTTGCTCTCTCTCTCCCCCTCTCTTTTGCGCTCTCTCTCTCCCCATCTCTTTTGCGCTCTCTCTCTCTCTCCCCCTCTCTTTTGCGCTCTTTCCCCCCCTCTCTTTTGGGCTCTCTCCCCCATCTCTTTTGCTCTCTCTCTCTCTCCCCCCTCTCTTTTGTGCTCTCTCTCTCTCCCCTCTTTTGCTCTCTCTCTCTCTCCCCCATCTCTTCGCACTCTCTCTCCCCCCTCTTTTGCTCTCTCTCTCTCCCCCATCTCTTTTGCGCTCTCTCTCCCCCTCTCTTTTGAGCTCTCTCTCTCCCCCATCTCTTTTGCGCTCTCTCTCCCCCTCTCTTTTGAGCTCTCTCTCTCCCCCCTCTCTCTCTCACCCATCTCTTTTGCTCTCTCTCTCCCCCTCTCTTGTGAGCTCTCTCTCCCCCCTCTCTCTCTCTCCCTCTCTCTCTCTCCCCCTCCTCTCTCTCCCCCTCCCCTCTCTCTCCCCCCCTCCTCTCTCTCTCTCTCCCCCCTCCTCTCTCTCTCTCTCCCCCCCTCCTCTCTCTCACCCCTCCTCCTCTCTCTCTCTCTCTCTCTCCCCCCTCCTCTCTCTCTCTCTCTCCCCCCTCCTCTCTCTCTCTCTACCCCCCTCCTCTCACTCCCCTCTTCCTCTCTCTCTCTCTCTCTCCCCCCTCCTCTCTCTCTTTCCCCTCTCCTCTCTCTCTCCCCTCACTCTCTCCCCCCTCCTCTCTCTCCCCCTCCCCACCTCCTCTCTCTCTATCTATCCCCCCTCCTCTCTCTCACTCTCCCCCCCTCCTCTCTCTCTCTCTCTCTCTCTCCCCCCTCCTATCTCTCTCTCTCCCCACTCCTCTCTCTCTCCCCCCCCTCCTCTCTCTCTCCCCCCTCCTCTCTCTCCCCCCCTCCTCTCTCTCTCTCCCCCTCCTCTCTCCCCCCTCCTCTCTCTCTCTCCCCCTCCTCTCTCTCTCCCCCCTCCTCTCTCTCTCTCCCTCCCTCCCTCCATCTCTCTCTCCCCCCTCCTCTCCCTCTCCACCCCTCCTCTCTCTCTCTCCCCCCTCCTCACAGGCTTACCTGTGTTTATTATGTTCACATATACTGACGTATCTGTTTGTGGTTTCCTATTAGTATTAATGCAGAGCATGGTGCCTGGCCTCTGTGTGTATATAGATATTGACCAAGTGTGTCTGCCCTGTGATCTCTGTATACAGCCACTGACCAGATGTGTCTGCCCATCAGGCTTACACGGCCACTAACCAGGTGTGAATGCCCTGAATGATCTCCATATAAAGGCCACAGACCTGGTGTGTCTGCCCCACACAGTTCTCTGTGAGTGCTCAGTCTGTGACATGCGTGTGTGTGCGTTCTATGTCCCTGTATGTGTTCTGTGTCTCTAAGTGTGTGTGTTCTATGTTCATGTGTGTGTGTTCTATGTCCCTGTGTGTGTGTTCTATCTATGACTATGTCCCTGTGCGTGTGTGTTCTATGTCCCTGTGTCTGTTCTAGTTGCTTTCCTTTTAAATTTATATCTGTGTTTTATCTTATGAAAAAATATGGACTGTTATAATTGTTTTGTTGTCATCTTTGTGTGTGTATGTTTGTGTGTGTATTTATGTATATATGTATGTGTGTGTGTGTGTATGATTGTATGTGTTTCCGACCCACATAATAATTTTAGATGTCTTATTGATGCATATTTATTATGTATGTATGAGTTAAGCCGCTTAAGGCTTAAGCAGGTGTAATGAAAAATATGATAGGTACGTTACTACAGTTATCAGACCAAAGGATATTTCATGGCGTGCACACATTTAAAAATGTATTTTATTAAAGGGGCATGGAACCTTGTTTTTTTTTATTTCAGAGAGCTCCAGTTCCCATCCTTCATCCGCAGACTTCTTCTCCTGTTCCCCACTGACTCCATATCCAACTGCTCTTATCTCCAGTCTCCAACCTTCATCCCTCTGTCATCTCTACAATCTTCTTTCTTGGCCTCCAACCTCTTGCTGTAATCTCCACTCCCCACAACCTCTTTACCTCTTCATCTAATATCTTGTCCCCATTCTCAGTCCAGTCCACACTTCTTCAAAATATATATAATCCAACAAAAACTAGTATCAAAGCCTATGGCCCCACAGATTGACTACTACAGGCAGGCATCATTACAACCATGACATATTGACATTCATTCACAAACAATCATTATGATTGTTTGTGAATGAATGTCAATATGTCATGTATAGTTTGTAGGAGTCATGGCATGACAGCACAGAGTACAAGAGTACATTATGTCTGTGTGTGTGTGTGTGTGTATAATATATATATATATATATATATATATATATATATATTTGTGTGTGTGTCTTGATATAGGGCTGGCCTTTTATTTTTTCCAGGGCTGCTTTTTATTCCCAGTACGGCCCTGCCTTCTTGCTTAAGTGCACTCCTGAAGCGGAACAGAAGCCGGTAGTTGCTGCTAACCTCCTACGTACTCATCCCAGACAGTTCTCCTACAGCGATGGATAAGATCTTGAAAAGGAAAAATGCCAACTCTGAGCTAGACCCTGCAAATAATTCAAACGAAGAGCCTGGTGTGAGTGGTGAACAAAAAAAAACAAAAATGATGAGCTCAAGGCCATACAACGAAAGTTATCTTTCATTTGGATTTACTTTCACCGGAGATCCGACTGCACCTACACCGTTATGTTTGGTGTGTGGGGAAAAGCTATCCAACCATGCCATGGTCCCAAGCAAGCTTAAACGCCATCTCCAAACAAAACACCCGTCACTTCAAAACAAGAACACAGAATATTTTGTTCCCCTGCGTAAACACAATGAGAAGCAGACAATTTTAATGAAAAAAAAATGCAAAGGTGTCTGAGAGAGCTCTCAAAGCTAGCTACTTAGTAGCCAAATCAAAAAAGCCACACACTATAGCAGAGACATTAATACTACCTGCCTGCAAAGCCATTGTGGCCGAGATGCTTACCCCTGACGCGGTTAAAGAAGTAGCCAAAGTCCCACTCTCAGATAACACAATTGCTCGACGTATTGATGACATGTCTGCTGACATTGAAAGTGTTGTTTTGGAAAAGATACGCATCAGTGGGAAATTTGCACTGCAACTTGATGAGTCTACAGACATTAGTGGACATGCTCAACTCTTGGCCAATGTGCGCTTTTTGGATGGAGACGCCATCAGAGAAAACTTCCTATTTTGCAAGGCATTACCAGAAAAAAAAAACAGAAGAGGAAATTTTTCGGGTCACATAAGATTATCTTGAACAAGGTGGACTTAAGTGGGAAAACTGCAGGAGTGTCTGCACTGATGGGGCTGCAGCTATGGTCGGGCACACAAAAGGCTTTGTTAGCAGAGTGAAAGAGAAACACCCAGATGTTATTGTTACACACTGTTTTTTGCACCGTGAGGTGTTGCCAAGACTTTACCAGCAGACCTAGCTTCTGTGTTGGATGATGTTGTGCGCATGGTAAACTTTGTAAAGTCAAGGCCTCTGAAAAGCAGCATATTTGCCTCATTGTGTGAAGAAATGGGTGCAGAGCATAAAGCCTTATTGCTCCATATGGAGGTCTGATGGTTGTCGCGCGGCAAAGTGCTGGCCCGTGTTTATGAGCTACGGGAGGAACTAAAAGTGTTTTTGACTAATGAAAGATGCGATGACGCAAAGCAGCTTGCAAGTGATGAGTGGTGTGCAAGGCTGGCATACTTGGCAGATATGTTTCAGCATCTGAATGAACTGAACACATGAATGCAAGGCCGAAATGAAAACCTGCTTACAAGCACAGATAAAATTAACGGATTCCGTTCAAAGCTGAACCTCTGGCGACAACATCTGGAAAATTGACATGTTCCCACTCACCCAGAAATGGCAAAGAGATGTCAACACTTCTGTGCTGTTTGAGATAATTGGTAAACATTTGAAAACCCTTGAGGAGAAGTTGTCATTTTATTTCCCCTCAACCTCCACTGAATGCCTTGACTGGATTAGAGACCCATATAGCTCAGGAGCAGTTTTTGGAAAGGACATGACTTTGCAGGAACAAGAGGAACTAACTGTACTGAGACAAGACCGTGGTTTAAAGCTAAGCTTTGCTGATCTACCTTTGGATAGTTTTTGGTTGACTGCTGCCAAGGAGTTCCCCATTCTGGCAAACAAAGCTTTTCAACATTGCTCCTCTTTTCCACAACATATCTCTGTGAACTGAGCTTTTTAAGCATGACTGCTATAAAAACTAAAAACAGAGAGAGACTGAGGGCTGTTGAGGAAAAGCTTCGTGTGTGCCTTTCTTCAGTTCCTGCCAGGATATCGGCTTTGTGTTTATCTAAACAGGCCCAGGTTTCACACTGAGTTAGTAACTATAGAAATTGAGAGACTAAACTGTTACATTTTTGTTTATTGTTCGTGTTTCCTCACTACTGTTGTTCACTTTGGTGTATCACTGTACTCAGTACTGTATTTTTGTAATAAATTTTTTCTTCATTGTTCATTTTTGTTTTTTGCACTTGTTGCTGTTTTGTTGTTGATGCATGTTGTTGTTCTCAGTGAGATTTTTATGGTTATTATTGTGCCTCTAGCTTTGGCAATACAGTTATAGAGACTGTCATGCATGCTAATAAAGCTTAATTTAATTGAATCGCTACAATGTGTGATTTATTAAAATTTTGGGATGGTGGTGTGCCACAGGATTTTTTAATTGTAAAAAAATGTGCCACGGCTAAAAAAAGGTTGAAAATCACTGCTTTAAGGTATCCCCAATAATAAATTTTATTTTCTGGGCTGTACATTGTTTGAAAATAGCTTCTTTAACATTATTTTTCATTTGAAATAGCTGCTTTTGCTTGTTGAAAGTTCTGCCTATACTTAAAATATGAAAGATGCTGTATTATATGTAGAAAAGCTAAGCAAACAAGAGACTGTAGCATAAATTAATCACAAGAGAAAGAGAGATGGGTTATGTATCAGAAATAGCTAGTTTTGCTCACCCCCAGCAATACTAAACATTTTTAATACCTAACTGTTAGGGTCTGTGTATACAGATAAATAACATGAGTATGTCTGCTCTTTCTTCAGGGTCAGACCATTTGAATGTGTGTGCCCTTGAGAATAATAAGTGATGGTTTTAATGAGCAAAACCAGCTAATTTAAAAATAAAAACACATGAATGAACAACTTCCCATGCATTTAATATTTTACAGCAAGTATAGCAAATAATTTGGTACATATTAAGAGGAAACACATTTTATAGTACAATATCCCTATAAAAGTACATGCAAGTCAAAATTAACTTTCATGATTCAGATAGAACATGCACTTTTAAACAACTTTCCAATTAACTTACATTAATAAAATGTGCACAGTCTTTTTATATTTACACTTTTTGAGTCACCAACTCCTACTGAGCATGTGCAAGAAATCATAAAATATACGTGTATGCATTTGTGATTGGCTGATAGATGTCACATGATACAGGAGGAGTGGAAATAGACACAACATTAAGATTTTTCAGAAAAAAAATCTACTGCTCACTTGAAGTTCAGACTAAGAGGGGTAGTTATCAACGTGTCTACCTCAAATACGTTGGAATTCCGCAGGGTATTTGAGGCGAGGCTGATTTGCCTTAGTTATCAAGCCCTTGATACCGGCTAAAGTAGAATTTTGTGACGTAAGCTTCGATCCGCCGGACTCAGTCCGACACAGATCGATTCTTACGACACTCCAGATGTTCCGCACACAAGTGCGGCACAATCTGACTACTTTTGGGTGTTATCAAAAAACAAGCAGGTACGCTCGGCACTTTTCCGGCCCAACGTACCTGGTTTTCAATCAATGGGAGTCTGACCATAAGAAAGCTCATGTTCGCTGCTGCCAGACATCCCATTCATTCCTATGGGAGATGTCTGCACCTAACACCCTAACATGTACCCCGAGTCTAAACACCCCTAATCTGGCCCCCCTACACCGCCGCAACTAAATAAATGTATTACCCCCTAAACCGCCGCTCCCGGAGTCCACCGCCACTCTAATAAACTGATTAACCCCTAAACCGCCGCTCCCGGACCCCGCCGCCACTATAATAAACTTATTAACCCCTAAACCGCCACTCCCTGTCCCCGCCGCAACTATAATATATGCATTAACCCCTAAACCGCTGCTCCCGGACCCCGCCGCCACCTACACTATACCTACTAATCCCTACCCTGCCCCCCCTATACCGCCGCCACCTAGAATAAAGTTATTAACCCCTATCCTGCCGATCCCGGACCCCGCCGCAACTAAATAAATAGTTTAACCCCTAAACCGCCGCTCCCGGACCCCGCCGCAACCTATATTAAACTTATTAACCCCTAATCTGCCCCCCCTACACCGTCGCCACCTATAATACATTTATTAACCCCTATCCTGCCCCCCCTACACCGCCGCCACTGTAATAAAATTATTAACCCTCAAACCTAAGTCTAACCCTAACACCCCCTAACTTAAATATTAATTAAATACATCTAAATAATATTTATCTTATTAACTAACGCATAGATTTCGAGTTTTGCGGTAGCCGTCAAAACCAGCGTTAGGGGGTCCTAACGCTGGTTTTTACTGCCCGCTGGTATTTAGAGTCAGTCAGGAAAGGGTCTAACGCTCACTTTGCAGCCGCGAATTTTCCATACCGCAGATCCCCCTACGCCATTTGCGTATCCTATCTTTTCAATGGGATCTTTCTAACGCCGGTATTTAGAGTCTTGGCTGAAGTGAGCGTTAGAAATCTAATGACAAAACTCCAGCCGCAGGAAAAAAACAGGAGTTAAGAGCTTTCTGGGCTAACGCCGGTTCATAAAGCTCTTAACTACTGTGGTCTAAAGTACACTAACACTCATAAACTACCTATGTACCCCTAAACCGAGGCCCCCCCACATCGCTGCCACTCTGATAATTTTTTTTAACCCCTAATCTGCCTACCCCACACTGCCACCACCTACGTTATACTTATGTACCCCTAATCTGCTGCCCCTAACACCGCCGACCCCTATATTATATTTATTAACCCCTAATCTGCCCCCCTCAACGTCGCCGACACCTACCTACACTTATTAACCCCTAATCTGCCGACCGGACCTCGCCGCTACTATAATAAAGTTATTAACCCCTAATCCGCCTCACTCCCGCCTCAATAACCCTATAATAAATAGTATTAACCCCTAATCTGCCCTCCCTAACCTCACCGACACCTAACTTCAAGTATTAACCCCTAATCTGCCAATCGGACCTCGCCGCTACTCTAATAAATGTATTAACCCCTAAAGCTAAGTCTAACCCTAACACTAACAGATCTTCCTACCTTATCTTCACCACACCGGGTACCACCGATCGGTCCAGGCTCCGATGTCTTGATCCAAGCCCAAGCGGGGGCTGAAGACATCCATCCTCCAGCTGAAGTCTTGATCCAAGCGGCGGCTGAAGAAGTCCATCTTCGGGCCGAAGTCTTCATCCTATCCAGGCAGAAGAGGACATCCGGACCGGCAAACATCTTCATCCAGGCGGCATCTTCTATGTTCTTCTATCCGATGACGAGCGGCTCCATCTTGAAGACCTCCGGCGCGGATCCATCCTCTTCTTCCGACGACTCGACGACGATTGAAGGTTCCTTTAAGGGATGTCATCCAAGATGGCGTCCCTCGAATTCCGATTGGCTGATAGGATTCTATCAGCCAATCGGAATTAAGGTAGGAAAATTCTGATTGGCTGATGGAATCAGCCAATCAGATTCAAGTTCAATCCAATTGGCTGATCCAATCAGCCAATCAGATTGAGCTTGCATTCTATTGGCTGTTCCGATCAGCCAATAGAATGTGAGCTCAATCTGATTGGCTGATCCAATCAGCCAATCGGATTGAACTTGAATCTGATAGGCTGATTCCATCAGCCAATCAGAATTTTTCTACCTTAATTCCGATTGGCTGATAGAATCCTATCAGCCAATCGGAATTCGAGGGATGCCATCTTGGATGACGTCCCTTAAAGGAACCTTCATTTGTCGTCTAGTCGTCGGAAGAAGAGGATGGATCCGCGCCGGAGGTCTTGAAGATGAGCCGCTCGTCATCGGATGGAAGAACATAGAAGATGCCGCCTGGATAAAGATGTTTGCTGGTCTGGATGTCCTCTTCTGCCCGGATAGGATGAAGACTTCTGCCCGAAGATGGACTTCTTCAGCCGCCGCTTGGATCAAGACTTCAGCCGGAGGATGGATGTCTTCAGCCCCCCGCTTGGGCTTGGATCAAGACATCGGAGCCAGGACGGATCGGTGATACCCGGTGTGGTGAAGATAAGGTTGGAAGATCTTCAGGGGCTTAGTGTTAGGTTTATTTAAGGGGGGTTTGGGTTAGATTAGGGGTATGTGGGTGGTGGGTTGTAATGTTGGGGGGGGGTATTGTATGTTTTTTTTTCCAGGCAAAAGAGCAGAATTCTTTGGGGCATGCCCTGCAAAAGGCCCTTTTAAGGGCTGGTAAGGTAAAAGAGCTTTTCTATTTTAATTTTAGAATAGGGTAGGGTATTTTTTTATTTTGGGGGGCTTTGTTATTTTATTAGGGGGCTTAGAGTAGGTGTAATTAGTTTAAAATTGTTGTAATATTTTTCTAATGTTTGTAAATATTATTTTATTTTTTGTAACTTAGTTCTTTTTTATTTTTTGTACTTAATTTATTTAATCGTATTTTTTTGTAGGTATTTTATTTAATTAATGTATTGATAGTGTAGTGTTAGGTTTAATTGTAGATAATTGTAGGTATTTTATTTAAGTAATTTATTGATAGTGTAGTGTTAGGTTTAATTGTAACTTAGGTTAGGATTTATTTTACTGGTAATTTTGTAATTATTTTAACTAGGTAGCTATTAAATAGTTATTAACTATTTAATAGCTATTGTACCTGGTTAAAATAAATACAAAGTTGCCTGTAAAATATATATTAATCCTAAAATAGCTACAATATAATTATTCGTTATATTGTAGCTATATTAGGGTTTATTTTACAGGTAAGTATTTATCTTTAAATAGGAATAATTTATTTAATAAGAATTATTTTATTTTGTTAGAATAAAATTATATTTAACTTAGGGGGGTGTTAGTGTTAGGGTTAGACTTAGCTTTAGGGGTTAATACATTTATTAGGTGTCGACGATGTCAGGGAGGGCAGATTAGGGGTTAATACTATTTCTTATAGGGTTATTGAGGCGGGAGTGAGGCGGATTAGGGGTTAATAACTTTATTATAGTAGCGGTGAGGTCCGGTCGGCAGATTAGGGGTTAATTATTGTAGGTAGCTGGCGGCGACCTTGTGGGGGGCAGATTAGGGGTTAATAAATATAATATAGGGGTCGGCGGTGTTAGGGGCAGCAGATTAGGGGTACATAGGTATAATGTAGGTTGCAGCGGTGTACGGAGCGGCAGATTAGGGGTTAAAAAAATATGCAGGTGTCAGCGATAGCGGGGGCGGCATATTAGGGGTTAATAAGTGTAAGGTTAAGGGTGTTTAGACTCGGGGTACATGTTAGGGTGTTAGGTGCAGACATAGGAAGAGTTTCCCCATAGGAAACAATGGGGCCGCGTTAGGAGCTGAACGCTGCTTTTTTGCAGGTGTTAGGTTTTTTTTTCAGCTCAAACTGTCCCATTGTTTCCTATGGGGGAATCGTGCACGAGCACATTTTTTAAGCTGGCCGCGTCCGTAAGCACCGCTGGTATTTAGAGTTGCAGTGTCGGTAAATTATGCTCTACGCTCCTTTTTTGGAGCCTAACGCAGCCATTCTGTGAACTCTAAATACCAGCGGTATTTAAAAAGTGCTGCCAAAAAAAAGCATGCGTAGCTAACGCACACCTTCTGACGCAAAACTCCAAATCTAGGCCTAAGTTAATCCTATTTAAAACTAAATACTTACCTTTAAAATAAACCCTAATATAGCTACAATATAACTAATAATTATATTGTAGCTATCTTAGGATTTATTTTTATTTTACAGGCAACTTTCAATTTATTTTAACTAGGTACAATAGCTATTAAATAGTTATTAACTATTTAATAGCTACCTAGTTAAAATAAAGAGAAATTTACCTGTAAAATAAATCCTAACCTAAGTTACAATTACACCTAACACTACACTATACTTTAATAAATGAATCCTATTTTAAACTAAATACTTACCTGTAAAATAAACCCTAAGATAGCTACAATGTAATTAATAATTACATTGTAGCTATTTTAGGATTTATATTTATTTTACAGGTAACTTTGTATTTCTTTTAGCTAGTTAGAATAGTTATTAAATAGTTATTAACTATTTAATAACTACCTAGCTAAAAGAAATACAAAGTTACCTTTAAAATAAATCCTAACCTAAGTTACAATTAAACCTAACACTACACTATCATTACATTAATTAAATTAATTACCTACAAATAACTACAATTAAATACAATTAAATAAACTAACTAAAGTACAAAAAATAAAAAAGGCTACGTTACAAAAAATAACAAACATTTAACAAATATTACAACAATTTTAAGCTACTTACACCTAATCTAAGCCCCCTAATAAAATAACAAAGCCCCCCAAAATAAAAAAATGCCCTACCCTATTCTAAATTAAAAAGTTACCAGCTCTTTTACCTTACCAGCCCTTAAAAGGGCCTTTTGCGGGGCATGCCCCAAAGAAAACAGCTCTTTTGCCTGTAAAAGAAAAATACAACCCCCCCCCAAACATTAAAACCCACCACCAACATACCCCTAATCTAACCCAAACCCCCCTTAAATAAACCTAACACTACCCCCCTGAAGATCATCCTACCTTGAGTCGTGTTCAGCCAGCCGACCACCGATGGAACCGAAGAGGAGATCCGGAACGGCAGAAGTCATCTTTAGATTAAAGTTCAATCCGATTGGCTGAACCAATCAGCCAATCGGATTGAACTTAAATCTGATTGGCTGATTCAATCAGCCAATCAGATTTTTCTACCTTAATTCCGATTGGCTGATAGAATCCTATCAGCCAATCAGAATTCGAGTGACGCCATCTTGGATGACGTCACTTAAAGGTACCGTCATTCGTCGTTAGTCGTTGGGAAGAAGAGGATGGATCCACGTAGGCTCCTCTGAAGATGGCTCCGCTCCGCTCTGGATGGATGAAGATTGAAGACGCCGCCTGGATGAAGACTTCTATCAGATGGAAGATTTCTTCAGCGCCGCCTGGATGATGACTTCATCGGATGGAAGATTTCTTCAGCGCCCCTTGGATGATGACTTCTGCCGCTCCGGATCTCCTCTTCGGTTCCATCGGTGGTCGGCTGGCTGAACACGACTCAAGGTAGGATGATCTTCAGGGGGGTAGTGTTAGGTTTATTTAAGGGGGGTTTGAGTTAGATTAGGGGTATGTGGGTGGTGGGTTTTAATGTTGGGGGGGGTTGTATTTTTCTTTTACAGGCAAAAGAGCTGTTTTCTTTGGGGCATGCCCCACAAAAGGCCCTTTTAAGGGCTGGTAAGGTAAAAGAGCTGGTAACTTTTTAATTTAGAATAGGGTAGGGCATTTTTTTTATTTTGGGGGGCTTTGTTATTTTATTAGGGGACTTAGATTAGGTGTAAGTAGCTTAAAATTGTTGTAATATTTGTTAAATGTTTGTAACTTATTTTTTTTATTTTTTGTAACTTAGCTTTTTTTATTTTTTGTACTTTAGTTAGTTTTTTAATTGTATTTAATTGTAGTTATTTGTAGGTAATTCATTTAATGATAGTGTAGTGTTAGGTTTAATTGTAACTTAGGTTAGGATTTATTTTACAGGTAATTTTGTATTTCTTTTAGCTAGGTAGTTATTAAATAGTTAATAACTATTTAATAACTATTCTAACTAGCTAAAAGAAATACAAAGTTACCTGTAAAATAAATATAAATCCTAAAATAGCTACAATGTAATTGTTAATTACATTGTAGCTATCTTAGGGTTTATTTTACAGGTAAGTATTTAGTTTTAAATAGGAATAATTTATTAAAGTATAGTGTAGTGTTAGGTGTAATTGTAACTTAGGCTAGTTTTTATTTTACAGGTTAATTTCTCTTTATTTTAACTAGGTAGCTATTAAATAGTTAATAACTATTTAATAGCTATTGTACCTAGTTAAAATAAATTGAAAGTTGCCTGTAAAATAAATATAAATCCTAAGATAGCTATAATATAATTAATATTTATATTGTAGCTATATTAGGGTTCATTTTAAAGGTAAGTATTTAGTTTTAAATAGGATTAATTTAGTTAATAAGAGTTAAATGTATTTAGATGTATTTAATTAATATTTATGTTAGGGGGTGTTAGGGTTAGCGTTAGACTTAGGCTTAGGGGTTAATAATTTTATTAGAGTTGCGGCGGTGTAGGGGGGGGCAGGGTAGGGGTTAATAATTTTATTACAGTGGCGGCGGTGTAGGGGGGGCAGGATAGGGGTTAATAAATGTATTATAGGTGGAGACGGTGTAGGGGGCACAGATTAGTGGTTAATAAGTTTAAGATAGGTTGCGGCGGGGTCTGGGAGCGGCGATTTAGGGGTTAAACTATTTATTTAGTTGCGGCGGGGTCCGGGATCAGCAGGATAGGGGTTAATACATTTATTAAACAAAAGAAACACAAAAAGTGAGAGTTGCACACTAATCAGTAATTAGCTAGAGAACAGGTGCTTCCTAGAAAGATGCATATGAAAACAACATAGAAAAGGAAGTGGGGATTTCACAATAAGGAATTCCCAAAAGTCTAGGTAAATCCAGCACGACTGTAAAATTGAATAAAAGCACTACAAAAAGCTTGTATGTCAAAAACAATATAAATATTTATTAACCAAATGCACAATACACACATTCACATTCATACAGTGGATCCCACACAAAGCAGTGTTATAAAGTACTGGCCAAAAAGTTATTATCTGGTGCACCAGGGGAAATAGACCAAAAACAGTCCGTTTAGAACTTGCAGGTATTTGTAATCCAATAAGTGCAGCGTTAATGCAAGAAATGGATGCAGTTATACAGTCCCCGGTGTATAAAGACCAGTTACTTCAGACTTGAACCCCGAGAGTTACTGAGTCGATAGGTGCTTAAGAGGCATAGCATAGGAGGAGCAATAGAAACACGCGTCTTTATTCACAGGTGCTGTATTCTTTTAGGACAGTAATATTCGGTGTACAGATGCGTATAACATATTCTACCTGTATTTGTTCACGCGGTCGCTCCTCCTAGCTGCCTTGTTCATGGAGTGTCCAGACATCAGGGGTAAGTCACGATGAGCAGGGGATCTGCTGTAAGGGCTGCCAAGCACGACGAGTCCAAACGCTCGTTTCGCTCCTTCAGTCAGTGCAGCATGGAGCTTCTTCCAGGTGCTAACGACACCTTGAAGAAGCTCCATGCTGCACTGACTGAAGGAGCGAAACGAGCGTTTGGACTCGACGTGCTTGGCAGCCCTTACAGCAGATCCCCTGCTCATCGTGACTTACCCCTGATGTCTGGACACTCCATGAACAAGGCAGCTAGGAGGAGCGACCGCGTGAACAAATACAGGTAGAATATGTTATACGCATCTGTACACCGAATATTACTGTCCTAAAAGAATACAGCACCTGTGAATAAAGACGCGTGTTTCTATTGCTCCTCCTATGCTATGCCTCTTAAGCACCTATCGACTCAGTAACTCTCGGGGTTCAAGTCTGAAGTAACTGGTCTTTATACTCCGGGGACTGTATAACTGCATCCATTTCTTGCATTAACGCTGCACTTATTGGATTACAAATACCTGCAAGTTCTAAATGGACTGTTTTTGGTCTATTTCCCCTGGTGCACCAGATAATAACTTTTTGGCCAGTACTTTATAACACTGCTTTGTGTGGGATCCACTGTATGAATGTGAATGTGTGTATTGTGCATTTGGTTAATAAATATTTATATTGTTTTTGACATACAAGCTTTTTGTAGTGCTTTTATTCAATTTTACAGTCGTGCTGGATTTACCTAGACTTTTGGGAATTTCTTATTGTGAAATCCCCACTTCCTTTTCTATGTTGTTTTCATAATACATTTATTATATGTGGCGGCGGTATAGGGGGGGTAGGATAAGGGTTACTAGGTATAATGTAGGTGGTGGCGGTGTCCGGGAGTGGCGGTTTAGGGGTTAATACATTTATAAGAGTTGCGGCGGGGTCAAGGAGCGGCGGTTTAGGGGTTAGTAACTTTATTTAGTTGTGGGGGGCTCCGGGGGTGCCGTTATAGGGGGTAGAACAGTGTAGTTTAGTGTGGGTGCTTAGCTATCTTAGTCAACAAAGCTGTCAAAAAGCCGAAGAGCAGCGAGATCGGATGAGTGATAACTATCACAGTCCGCTGCTCATCGCCCTGTACTTGGTGCGCGGCTTTTTGACAGCTTTTTTGATAACTTAGGCGAACGTATTCAGGTCCGCTGCGGCGATGGTAGGCGAGCTTAGGCGGGCGTATTGGACCGGCGAAGGCAGGTAAAGTAGACGGCTTGATAAGTACCCCTCTAAGGGGCCAATTTACTATGCCCCGAATGGGGCCAACTCGCCCTGTTTCCGTACAAGCCTTCAGGCTCGCCAGATACAGCAGTCTTAACACCACTGCTCTTTAATTGGTCCGCCTGCTCTGAACGGCAGACAGCGATCAACCCGATCAAATACGATTGGGTTGATTGACACCCCCTGCTAGTGGCTGATTGGCCGCAAATCCGCAGAGGGTGGCATTGCACAAGCAGTTCACAAGAACTGCTTGTGCAATGATAAATGCCGACAGCATATGCTCTCGGCATCATCGATGTCTGTCAGACATAATCCACTGAGCGGATCATGTCAGACAGACCAATGTTAAATCGGCCCCTAACTGTTATTGCATTGTCTTGTTATCATGCATTTGGTGATTATGCAAATCTGATGTATTTACTTGTCCTTTAATATTTGCCAAATGTATAAGCATACAAGTCTTATAGAAATGTCATATAAATATTATCTCTGAAACAGAAATGCTGCTTAGATCTTTACATTTTTTATATCTATTTCAGTATTTTTTGTTTGTGTGTTTTATTGTCCTAGAGAATATGAAACACTGGATTACCTAAAAGAATGCACAGTATTATACTCTGCTCCGATAAACAGATGACACTGCCCCCTTTCGCATCCATTTGAGTGCCCATGTAAATATAAATATATGGTAAAGTAGCTTGGGTAATGTTTGGCTTTTGATAGCTGTAGGTAGATGTATGGATATGTCTATATTTTTAATGTTCTTATTGCTTTATTTTAATGCCACTGGCTTTATGCAGGGCCCAATAAAACTAAAGGGGAGCCGGCCATGTTGCACAATTAAAGTTACAGACCTGCGTTGTGAATAGGAAACATATATCAGAGGAACAGATATCATTTAAAAAAAAAAAATCTATAGTAAAGACTATGGTTAAATACAAATAAAACACACTATAACTTTACATTAGCAATTGTTTTATAAACATATTTACATAGTTTAAATATCCCTACTGCCTGGTGATAAGCATTTGCATTCATTCACTTCCATTTTATTTATCAAATATGTTTTTTTGTTTGTTTTTTTAATCCATAATTAATATAAAATTATACACAATAATTTACAATAACCCACAATAACGGCCAGATTATAAGTGGAGCACAATATATCGCTTTCACTGAAGCGATATTTGCACTTCATTTTGTAATACCAGCGCATTTTGTAATACCAGTGAGGTGCATTGCGAATGTGACCTTGAGTTTGCATTGCATGGAAACATTGCACTCATGAGAGCACGCTTCCATAGGCTTCAATGGGAGCGCAGCAAAGGGGTAAGTAGCGCTGCAATGGCGCATATTTTTCATATATGTATATACACATATTAAGTTAATAGCAAGTTGTAGACAGTTACCCCAATATACACATTATCATGTTTTCTTGGTTCCAATGAACCCTTCTACTGTCTATTCTCTACTTGCTCCCATATAAAATATTGCAGTAACTGTGCGCTCCCCGGACTGTAGTTGTCTATTACTCTGCTCTGGCACTCCGGTGCAGATGAGCTCCGCTTTCCCTGCGGTATAGTGAAAGTTTTACTTCTCCTCCTCTCACTGCTTTGGCATCTGGCATTGCAGCGTACGTCTGGCCAGGCTACCCTGGGCGCTCTGATGATGTCATCACAGGATGCTGAAGCTGAGTAGGAACAACAGAGGCTGGCAAAAAATGGTCAATTGAACTGTGGCCGTGGATCTTCTGGGTAAGGTAGATACAAACAAAAGAAAGGGTGATCCACTCCTCCAGATAAAGTAAAAAACAACTTTATTTCCAAATCATTAAAACAGATCAGGGAATCTCCCAGACAATTTACACAGCAGGCACAGCACTGTGGCTTACGCATTTCGGCTGTATAGCCGTAGTCATAGCCTATAGTGCTGTGCCTTGTGTTCACATTTAATAAGCTTTCAGAATTATAATTGAAATATGATGTGGGTCAGTATTGAGAGCCCATATACCATATATAAAATATCAATTACCCTAGAACAAAGTACATATTATAAGCTTTGAATTACATATGAACCATTAGTGTCCTGTAATGTATCACATAGTATTAACAGTTATTTAGTTCCTTTGTTAAGGAGCGGATCTAATATATGGAATGTACTCAATGATATCTTTCAAGGTTACAGATGCATAATATTTATAAGTAGGTAGAAGTATCCCGCTTTTGATTCCGCATTGTTTTATATACTATACATTTATAAAGGACATGTCTATGTGATAGAAATTGTTCCCCTATAATTCCTTGGCTAGCAATTGATAGTAAAATAGTTAAAGACCCAGTAGGCATTTTCTTAACTAATTATGGCCTAGATTACGAGTTGTGCGTTAGGGTTAAAAAGCAGCGTTAAGAGGTCCTAATGCTGCTTTTTAACGCCCGCTGGTATTACGAGTCTTGCAGGTACAGGTGTACCACTCACTTTTTTGGCCAGACTCGGAAATACCACAAATCCACTTACGTCAATTGCGTATCCTATATTTTCAATGGGACTTGGATAGCGCCGGTATTACGAGTCTGACCAAAAGTGAGCGGTAGACCCTCTCCTGTCAAGCCTGGTACTGCATTTAAAAGTCAGTAGTTAAGAGTTTTACACTACAACGCCTTAGCATAAAACTCTTAACTAAAGTGCTAAAAAGTACACTAACACCCATAAACTACCTATTAACCCCTAATCCGAGGGCCCCCCAACATCGCAAACACTAAAATAAATATTTTAACCCCTAATCTGCCGAACCAGACATCGCCGCCACTATAATAAACATATTAACCCCTAAACCACCACACTCCCGCCTTGCAAACATTAGTTAAATATTATTAACCCCTAATCTGCCATCCCTAACATTGCCGCCACCTACCTACATTTATTAACCCCTAATATGCTGCCCCCAACGTTGCCGCCACTATATTAAATGTATTAACCCCTAAACCTAAGTCTAACCTTAACCCCCTAACTTAAATATAATTTAAATACATCTAAATAAAATTACTATCATTAACTAAATAATTCCTATTAAAAACGAAATACTTACCTATAAAATAAACCCTAGACTAGCTACAATATAATTAATAGTTACATTGTATCTAGCTTAGGGTTTATTTTAATTTTACAGGCAAGTTTGTATTTATTTTAACTAGGTAGAATAGTTATTAAATAGTTATTAACTATTTAATAACTACCTAGTTAAAATGAAGACAAATTTACCTGTAAAATAAAACCTAACCTAAGTTACATTAACACCTAACACTACACTATAATTAAATTAATTACCTAAATTAAATACAATTAATTACAATTAAACAAAATAATCTAAAGTAAAAAAACCCCCCACTAAATTACAGAAAATAATAATCAAATTACAATATTTTTAAACTAATGACACCTAATCTAATGCCCCTAACAAAATAAAAAAGCCCCCAAAATAAAAAAGCCCTACCCTACACTAAATTACAAATAGCCCTTAAAAGGGCCTTTTGCAGGCCATTACCCCAAAGTAATCAGCTCTTTTACCTGTAAAAAAAAAAGTACAAATACCCCTCCAGCATTAAAACCCACCACCCACACAACCAACCCTACTCTAAAACCCACCCAATCCCCCCTTAAAAAAAACTAACACTAACCCCTTGAAGATCACCTTACCGGGAGATGTCTTCATCCAACCGGGCAGAAGTGGTCCTCCAGACGGACAGAAGTCTTCATCCAACTGGGCAGAAGTGGTCCTCCAGATGGGCAGAAGTATTCATCCAGACGGCATCTTCTATCTTCATCCAACTGGCGCGGAGTGGGTCCATATTCAAGACATCTAAACACGGAGCATCCTCTTCTGTCCACGTCCGACGACTGAATGAAAGTTCCTTTAAATGACGTCATCCAAGATGGCGTCCCTTCAATTCCAATTGGCTGATAGAATTCTATCAGCCAATCGGAATTAAGGTAGAAAAAATCCTATTGGCTGTTCCAATCAGCCAATAGAATGCCAGTTCAATCCTATTGGCTGATTGCATCAGCCAATAGGATTTTTTCTACCTTAATTCCGATTGGCTGATAGAATTCTATCAGCCAATCGGAATTGAAGGGACGCCATCTTGGATGATGTAATTTAAAGGAACCTTCATTCAGTCGTCGGCCGTGGACAGAAGAGGATGTTCCGCGTTGGATGCCTTGAAGATGGACCCGCTCCACGCCGGATGGATGAAGATAGAAGATGCCGTTTGGATGAAGACTTCTGCCCGTCTGGAGGACCACTTCTGCCTGGTTGGATGAAGACTTCTGCCCGGTTGGGTGAAGACGTCTCCCAGTAAGGTGATCTTCAAGGGGTTAGTGTTAGGTTTTTTTTTTAAGGGGGGATTGGGTGGGTTTTAGAGTAGGGTTGGTTGTGTGGGTGGTGGGTTTTAATGTTGGGGGGGTATTTGTACTTTTTTTTTACAGGTAAAAGAGCTGATTACTTTGGGGCAATGCCCCACAAAAGGCCATTTTAAGGGCTATTTGTAATGTAGTGTAGGGTAGGGCTTATTTATTTGGGGGGGGGGGGCTTTTTTATTTTGTTAGGGGGATTAGATTAGGTGTAATTAGTTTAAAAATATTGTAATTTGATTATTATTTTCTGTAATTTAGTGTTTTTTTGTACTTTAGATAATGTTATTTAATTGTAATTAATTGTATTTAATTTAGGTAATTAATTTAATCATAGTGTAGTGTTAGGTGTAATTGTAACTTAGGTTAGGTTTTATTTTACAGGTAAATTTGCCTTTATTTTAACTAGGTAGTTATTAAATAGTTAATAACTATTCTACCTAGTTAAAATAAATACAAAGTTGCCTGTAAAATAAAAATAAACCCTAAGCTAGCTACAATGTAACTATTAGTTATATTGCAGCTAGCTTTGGGTTTATTTTATAGGTAAGTATTTAGTTTTAAATAGGAATTATTTAGTTAATTGTAGTAATTTTATTTAGATTTATTTTAATTATATTTAAATTAGGGGGTGTTAGGGTTAGGGTTAGACTTAGGTTTAGGGGTTAATAACTTTATTATAGTGGCGGCGACGTTGGGGGCGGCAGATTAGGGGTTAATAAATGTAGGTAGGTTGCGGCGACATAGGGGGCGGCAGATTAGGGGTCATATACATGTATATTTACAGGGAACACACAGTTCCCATAGACTGCAATGTAAATCAACATTAGGCCCCAGAAACTGCCTAGTGCAGTTGTTTTTTATTTAAATAAATTATACTTTTTTTTTAATAAAAAACTAAAATGCCCTGTATTCTGAGAGCATTTGGGGAACTTTTAGAAGATTTAGAAAATGTTTTCTTAATTAAGCACTCCACTTGTAATCTAGCCCTAAATGTTTTCTTCATTTTTTTTATTTTATTATTTTACTAAAATAACACAAGTAAAATGGCTGGTATGTGATACCTGAACCATATATCTTCTTTTTTTCCCTTCATTTTCTGTCAAATCTTTTAGCTCTTTGAACTTTTCCTATGCCAATTCCACAGAGTTATTAGTTGTGATCCCCTGCTATAGTAGCAAAGTTTATTAACCTGTTTATCTTCCTCTGTGTTTTATGTATATTCCTATGTACTTTTCTTTAAATAATAAAAAAATATGAATTTTGTATTTGCTTACAGAAAAAGGATGGGCAAATTATCAAAGTACTATCTGCACTGGGGCAAAATGTTCTATTATTGTTTTAAAGATTTCTACCTTTGGAAAAGATTTATGGCTCAGTTTCTGGGAATTCTACAGTGCAAGATGATATTTGTGGTAATTGTCAGAGAATTCTAACTTGTAATATTATGGTCAAGGTATAAATCTGTAAAAGAGGCAAGATACATGTTGATATTTTTGTGCTCTAGTTCAAATACCCCTACCTGCCTGATTACAACTAATTCAATTTTATTTATCAAATAGTTTTTATCACTCATTAAAAAATAATAATAATAAAAGAAAACTAAAATCCCACTATCTACTCACAAACACGCTAGACACGTATGCACATTTAATGTACTTATGGGATACCAGACCTACACAAACATCTTAACCACTTGTGCCTTGAGTCCTTTGCGCCAGTCACTACAAATGTAGGACCATTGTGAGTCTTTTGATGCAACTGTCCACACCTCTTAATTTTCTGCATATAATAAGACACAAAGGGGCCACTTAGTGTCCTCAAGCACAAACAGGTAGCACCTATTACCAATTCATACACAGAGATCATTACATGGAAATTATTGTTATTATTATTGTTATTATTGATATTGTTATTTATTGTTCGATTATTTCTAGCCCTGTTGGTTAGGAATAAAGGGAGAGAGAAACATTTTTTCTATTCTTCTGTTTGTTATGGGATCCGCCTATTACTTTTCTGTACACTGTTAACCAACTAGTTGAGACGAACTTTAGCAGATCCCAAGAAAAGTCTCCCATTCTGTTACCTCGGATGTGTTACAGTAAACCAAGGACTTTTGCAAGGACATTCCTTTTTCTATATGAAGAAAGTCTAAAAGCACATATAGACTAAACAATGTACAATGTTTTTTGAAATGCTTATATTTTTCTTTCATATAACTGTACACTTACCGATATTGTTTAATAAAAAATATAAAAAAAAAAAAAGAAAAGAAAACTAAAATGTAGAGTTTACCTTTTCATTAAAATATCTTAAAGCACAGAAATTACAAACGTTAACGTCCCTTCTGAAATTACACATAATATCACCAATGGCATCACAGATGTTATCTATTGTCAGGTCCCTCAGAATGGCCAATGTAGCTCTATACTTACCGCTGGTCAGGTGCCGGTGCTTAGTCAGGCCAGCACTGCTGGTGAAGCTGGATTTGGAGGGCAAGCTGCTAGAGTCAGGGCCACACTAAGGGATGTCAGCTTAGTGCAGCCAGCTCTCTGGATGCCTGCTGCTCAAATGATTGTTCTCTTAACTTTGTCAATGTGTTATACTTAGCGTATTTTATACTTTTGTGAACTGAAAGTGACCTTGGCCTTTTTCCTAACACCAAGGGCTCCATGTACTAAGCAGTCAGCGAGCTACCCGCAACAAATCTCGCGCCCAAACTCGCAAACTGATATGTACAAAGCCGTCAATTATGTAAAAACTCGCATCTTTAAAATAGCGAGCGTACTTATCCGCCATACCTCGCTACCTCTCCATTTTTTACTGTAATTAGACACATTTGACCACCAACTCGCCAAAAACGAATGTACTAAAAAATCTATTTGTCCGCTCGCGTCAATTTCCGCTCCCACCTCGTTATTTTTGCCTCGCCACCTTTTAGGTGGCGGGCAAGGTACAAAACAATAGGAAAGTCACTCTAGACGCCAGTCTAGACATATATAAAAGGCAGTAATATCAGCATTGTACTTACATTGTTCATTTCAGCAGCTATGGAGAGAATTCTGTTTTTGTTTATTCTCCGTTTGATGCGAATCCGGGCTAGAAGACAGAATACTGGAAATGTAGCTAATCGATTGGTTAGAAGAAGGAGAGTTCGAGTCCCCCGTGTATTCCTTCCACGGGTTGGTTTGCACGGCCTTTCTGACCGAGAGATCATACAAAGATTCCGGCTTGATCATGAATCGATATTACACCTGTATCGAGAGATTGAAGATCATTTGGAGCCGATGACTGCTCGTTCACAAGCTATTCCGGGACTTCTCAAACTATTAGCGGCATTGCATTTTTTTGCAACAGGCTCCTTTCAGGCAGTTTCTAGCGTCATTATTGGAATGAGTCAATCTGCTTTTTCACGCCACTTATCCAAAGTAATAGGGGCTATGATGGTTATTTTTCATCGATATGTTTGTTTGCCATCTACCCCTGAAGAATGGCAATCTATCAAGTCAAATTTCTATAGGATGGCTGGGATGCCCAATGTCCTAGGTGCCATAGACTGTACCCATGTTGCTGTAAGACCACTTCAAGCTCGTGAGGAGATCTATAGGAATCGAAAGCATTTCCATTCCTTGAATGTCCAGATGGTCTGTGACCCCCACATGAGGATTATCAGTGTCCGTTCTAACTTTCCTGGCTCCTGTCATGATTCTTACATTTTAAGGCAGACTGGGTTATACCGGAAGTTCGAGGAGGGAAATATGCCTGACGGATGGCTTCTAGGTAAGCATAACTGGCGTCTAATATGTCTCTCATTTCAATGTACCAAAATTGCGCCCAATTTGTCGACTGTAATCTGTATAGTTTAATTGTATTGTATAGTTCTGAATCTTTATAATTATTCTTATATTAATATTTATATTTATTATATCTTCTATTAGGAGATGGAGGGTACTCATGTACAGAATGGCTGTTGACTCCCTATAACAACCCACAGACCAGAAGTCAAGTACGTTTCAATGAAGCTCACCGATCTACCAGGGGGATTATTGAGAGGACTTTCGGTCTTTTGAAAATGCAGTTTCGATGTCTTGATCGTTCTGGTGGTGCTATGCAGTATGCACCAGAGAAAGTTGCCAAAATTATATTGGTTTGCTGCATACTGCACAATATTGCAATTAAAAGAGGCTGTCCATTAGAAGATGAAGATCCAATAGATACTGATGATTTACCAGAAGAAATATGTGTCGAACAAGCTAATAGGCGTGGAAATGCAACAAGGGACATGGTTTCAGAACAATATTTTGTGTTTGAGGATTAAAGTTTCAGTTGATCAATAAAAAACTTTCTTTATTAACTTGTCTCCATTTTTTTTTAAGAGTTAAGGTTATTAAAAATCACTCATGATAAACAGTTAAATACATAACAGTTGTTGCTCTTCAATTATCAAAGGTTTCAAATAAATAAAGTTTATGATCAAAGTTATTACAGACAATATATTATAGGTAATACATTGTCTTTGTGACATCACACTAGTGTCTACAGCTGCTCTCACTCTTTTACATATGTGATTATTGTAATGTAATCCCTCCATAGCTGATGCTAATTCATTGTATTGTGTCATTGAATTGTAGCTGTAACAAGCGACAGTATATTCAACAGTGCTTTATGTTATCAGATTGGATTTTTGAGTTAAAAAAGACTTGCTAATTTTATTTGTTTTATTCTAACCTCTATTTTTAACAGCTACTAGGTTTTCCCATATTCAAATAAATACCTTAAGGGATTACTCTTAGCACTTATTTTCTTAACCTTTATAATATATTTTTGGATTCAAGATTTGTTAAAAGAATAGTGGCATATAGAAAATAATGGCAAAATAAATTATTTTATTACAAAATTATAATCTTTAAACATTATATATTAACAATTGCAAACCAAAGTAACTTGTTAAACATATAAATACATATGAAAAAAAAGGAAATGTTTAGAAACCAAATAACAATTGTAAACCAAAATAAATTCTAATACATATAAACACATATGAAACAAAGAAAATGTTTATAAACAAAATAACAATTGTAAACCAAACAACATTTTAATACATATAAACACATCTTTAAATAATTAAATGTTTATAAACAAAATAAAAATTGTAAACCAAATTAAATTTTAATACATAAAAACACATCTGAAACAAATAAAATGTTTAGAAACAATAACTATTGTAAACCAAAGTATAAATGTTAATACATATCAACACATCTGAAACAAAGAAAATGTATATGAAACAAATATCATTTGTAATAACTATAAACATCGATATTTACAAACCTTCATAAAATACATTAATCTACATATACATTATATTTTTCTCTATTTTTCGGGGATACATATCTATATCAATGCGCTAATGATTGACATAACGATTAATCACGTCATCGTCTAACATGTCGCGTCCTGAACCTTTTGGTGCTGGAGAATTGGTGATATTAGTTTATGCCATGGATAAATATTTCCCTAAATGGATTGGTGGTGTGAGGGGAGTGAGACAGGAATGCCGAGACAAAATTATATACGAGATGCTGAGAAGAATGCATCGTATTTCAAAAATTAAAAGAACAAGACGACAGTGTCTTAGAAAATATAGTGATTTGAAGAGAAGAGAACCGAAGTACTATAAATCGATTCGAAGATTGATAAGGACATGTAAGTTTCAAAATTATATATGAAATAATTTTTAATAATATAAAAAAAGGGTTTATTTTTGAACTGCGTCATCATTGACGAATCCAGGAAAATAATATTTCCTGACTGTTACTTTGACTATATTAGTATATACAATTGCAAAAAGTTACAAAAGTTAGCATGCAGAACTGAGTTAGTAGATTAAAATTTAACTATATAACTATATACACTTAAAAGGTTAGAAAACTTAGCATACAAAAATGAGTTAGTAGAGTAAAATATAACTATATTAGTATATAACATTGAAACATGCAGAACTGAGTTAGTAGAATAAAATATAAATATATTACTATATAACATTGAAACATGTTAGAAAAGTAAGCATGCAGAACTGAATGTTTTGAAAACCACAAATTAATTTGAATAATTATTTCAATTTTTTTTATTAAAATTTTTTATTATATATATGTTTATAGATATGAGAAGTAGGAGAATGAAGTGTGCACACCCACCACGCTACTTAAGGTCAATGTTGGTGCAAACACCCAGAAGTGAAGCTCTTTCTCCACCTTTGCCAATAACACTATTGGATATTGAATTATCTCCAAATCCATATGAAATTTGTCATAAAGAGACACAGACAGGTAATGACTTATTATTTAAATTTTAAATCATATATTTGAGGTTTTGGCTTAAAAAGTTTTAGCATGCAATATTAATCAAGTTGCTAATTTACTTCTATTATCATTTTTTTCCTCATTAACTTTCTATCTTTATTTGAAAAAGAGGGCATCTAAGCTAAGGAGCCAGCCAATTTTTGGTTGAGCACCATGGACAGCACTCTTTGATTGGTTCTGTCCAATTATCAAGTACAACACAGTTGGTTCACCAAAAATGGGCTGGCATCTAAACTTAGATTCTTGCTTTTCAAATAAAGATACAAAAAGAATGAAGTAAAATATAAAGTTTATTTAAATTGCATGCACTATCTGAATCATGAAACTTAGAAATTGGTTTCTATGTCACTTTTAATGATTATTATTATTATTGTTTTCAATAATATATACAAGGTTTTTGATTTAATAGTTTTCTATCTTTGTAATTTCGTTCATAGATATTACCATGGAAGAAATGGAAACTAGTATGGAAATGGAAGAATTTCAAAATCCTGATAGCGTGACAATATTTGAAGCATTAACTTCAGATGATACTCAACCAAGGATAGAAGTTTTACCAACAATGATGGTAGATAAAGGTATGTTTCATACTCAGTAATCTTAAATCTAAGAAAATACAAGTTTTAACTAATACATATATTGTATATTTCAAATAGGAGTTGGCTCAGATGAAAGCTTTAAAGGAGTGGACATAAGTGTGGAAGCTAATATAGTAGATAATGTAGATAACAGCACATCAGGAGGTAATATTTGTGATGAAAAACCCTATCATACATTGAATATGTATATGACAATTGAATTAAATTTTGCTTTTCATTTATTTTTCGACAGATTTATCTTCAACATCAACTATTGAGACTGCAGACAAAAGTACTCAGAGTTGTCTAGAAGATCATGTTAAACAAAAAATTTCTAAAATTAGGGCAACTTTGGCAATGTTAATGGAGCAAGTAGATTTTTTATACCGTAAATATGTAATTTGATTTCATTTTTTGTTTTGTCATGATTAATAACTGAGAAAAAGTTTTGTGTTGAAGAATCAAAAGTGAGTTTGAATTTATGTAAATAAACTTTTTTTTTGGCCATAAAAAAATTTGTCTTTATTAAATAATAACATTTTAAACTTAAAGGGACACTGTATCCAAATTTTATCTTTTGTGATTCAGATAGAGCATGCAATTTTAAGCAACTTTCAAATGTACTCCTATTATCAAATTTGCATGCTCTATCTGAATCACAAAAGAAAAAATTTGAGTACAGTGTCCCTTAAAAATACACTAACAATAACTTTGTACACAATATACAGAGTAAAAAAATTAACAGTGACTAACATTTTAAACTTAAAGGGACACTGTATCCAAATTTTATCTTTTGTGATTCAGATAGAGCATGCAATTTTAAGCAACTTTCAAATGTACTCCTATTATCAAATTTGCATGCTCTATCTGAATCACAAAAGAAAAAATTTGAGTACAGTGTCCCTTAAAAATACACAAACAATAACTTTGTACACAATATACAGAGTAAAAAAATTAACAGTGACTAACATTTTAAACTTAAAGGGACACTGTATCCAAATTTTATCTTTTGTGATTCAGATAGAGCATGCAATTTTAAGCAACTTTCAAATGTACTCCTATTATCAAATTTGCATGCTCTATCTGAATCACAAAAGAAAAAATTTGAGTACAGTGTCCCTTAAAAATACACAAACAATAACTTAGGCCTAGATTTAGAGTTCGGCGGTAAAAGGGCTGCTAACGCTCCGCGGGTTTTTTTCTGGCCGCACCATAAATTTAACTCTGGTATCGAGAGTTAAAACAAATGCTGCGTTAGGCTCCAAAAAAGGAGCGTAGAGCATTTTTACCGCAAATGCAACTCTCGATACCAGAGTTGCTTACGGACGCGGCCGGCCTCAAAAACGTGCTCGTGCACGATTCTCCCATAGGAAACAATGGGGCTGTTTGAGCTGAAAAAAAACCTAACACCTGCAAAAAAGCAGCGTTCAACTCCTAACGCAGCCCCATTGTTTTCTATGGGGAAACACTTCCTACGTCTGCACCTAACACTCTAACATGTACCCCGAGTCTAAACACCCCTAACCTTACACTTATTAACCCCTAATCTGCCGCCCCCGCTATCGCTGACCCCTGCATTACACTTTTAACCCCTAATCTGCCGCTCCGTAAACCGCCGCCACCTACGTTATCCCTATGTACCCCTAATCTGCTGCCCTAACATCGCCGACCCCTATGTTATATTTATTAACCCCTAATCTGCCCCCCACAACGTCGCCGACACCTACCTACACTTATTAACCCCTAATCTGCCGAGCGGACCTGAGCGCTACTATAATAAATGTATTAACCCCTAATCCGCCTCACTAACCCTATCATAAATAGTATTAACCCCTAATCTGCCCTCCCTAACATCGCCGACACCTAACTTCAATTATTAACCCCTAATCTGCCGACCGGAGCTCACCGCTATTCTAATAAATGTATTAACCCCTAAAGCTAAGTCTAACCCTAACACTAACACCCCCCTAACTTAAATATAATTTACATCTAACGAAATAAAATAACTCTTATTAAATAAATTATTCCTATTTAAAGCTAAATACTTACCTGTAAAATAAATCATAATATAGCTACAATATAAATTACATTTATATTATAGCTATTTTAGGATTAATATTTATTTTACAGGCAACTTTGTAATTATTTTAACCAGGTACAATAGCTATTAAATAGTTAAGAACTATTTAATAGTTACCTAGTTAAAATAATTACAAATTTACCTGTAAAATAAATCCTAACCTAAGTTATAATTAAACCTAACACTACCCTATCAATAAAATAATTAAATAAACTACCTACAATTACCTACAATTAACCTAACACTACACTATCAATAAATTAATTAAACACAATTGCTACAAATAAATACAATTAAATAAACTATCTAAAGTACAAAAAATAAAAAAGAACTAAGTTACAGAAAATAAAAAAATATTTACAAACATAAGAAAAATATTACAACAATTTTAAACTAATTACACCTACTCTAAGCCCCCTAATAAAATAACAAAGACCCCCAAAATAAAAAATTCCCTACCCTATTCTAAAATACAAAAATTACAAGCTCTTTTACCTTACCAGCCCTGAACAGGGCCCTTTGCGGGGCATGCCCCAAGAAGTTCAGCTCTTTTGCCTGTAAAAAAAAACATACAATACCCCCCCCCCAACATTACAACCCACCACCCACATACCCCTAATCTAACCCAAACCCCCCTTAAATAAACCTAACACTAATCCCCTGAAGATCTTCCTACCTTGTCTTCACCATACCAGGTTCACCGATCCGTCCTGGCTCCAAGATCTTCATCCAACCCAAGCGGGGGTTGGCGATCCATAATCCGGTGCTCCAAAGTCTTCCTCCTATCCGGCAAGAAGAGGACATCCGGACCGGCAAACATCTTCTCCAAGCGGCATCTTCTATTTTCTTCCATCCGATGACGACCGGCTCCATCTTGAAGACCTCCAGCGCGGATCCATCCTCTTCTTCCGACGACTAGACGACGAATGACGGTTCCTTTAAGGGACGTCATCCAAGATGGCGTCCCTCGAATTCCGATTGGCTGATAGGATTCTATCAGCCAATCGGAATTAAGGTAGGAATTTTCTGATTGGCTGATGGAATCAGCCAATCAGAATCTAGTTCAATCCGATTGGCTGATCCAATCAGCCAATCAGATTGAGCTCGCATTCTATTGGCTGATCGGAACAGCCAATAGAATGCGAGCTCAATCTGATTGGCTGATTGGATCAGCCAATCGGATTGAACTTGATTCTGATTGGCTGATTCCATCAGCCAATCAGAAAATTCCTACCTTAATTCCGATTGGCTGATAGAATCCTATCAGCCAATCGGAATTCGAGGGACGCCATCTTGGATGACGTCCCTTAAAGGAACCGTCATTCGTCGTCTAGTCGTCGGAAGAAGAGGATGGATCCGCGCTGGAGGTCTTCAAGATGGAGCCGGTCGTCATCGGATGGAAGAACATAGAAGATGCCGCTTGGAGAAGATCTTTGCCGGTCAGGATGTCCTCTTCTTGCCGGATAGGAGGAAGACTTTGGAGCACCGGATTATGGATCGCCAACCCCCGCTTGGGTTGGATGAAGATCTTGGAGCCAGGACGGATCGGTGAACCTGGTATGGTGAAGACAAGGTAGGAAGATCTTCAGGGGATTAGTGTTAGGTTTATTTAAGGGGGGTTTGGGTTAGATTAGGGGTATGTGGGTGGTGGGTTGTAATGTTGGGGGGGGGGGTATTGTATGTTTTTTTTTACAGGCAAAAGAGCTGAACTTCTTGGGGCATGCCCCGCAAAGGGCCCTGTTCAGGGCTGGTAAGGTAAAAGAGCTTGTAATTTTTGTATTTTAGAATAGGGTAGGGAATTTTTTATTTTGGGGGTCTTTGTTATTTTATTAGGGGGCTTAGAGTAGGTGTAATTAGTTTAAAATTGTTGTAATATTTTTCTTATGTTTGTAAATATTTTTTTATTTTCTGTAACTTAGTTCTTTTTTATTTTTTGTACTTTAGATAGTTTATTTAATTGTATTTATTTGTAGCAATTGTGTTTAATTAATTTATTGATAGTGTAGTGTTAGGTTAATTGTAGGTAATTGTAGGTAGTTTATTTAATTATTTTATTGATAGGGTAGTGTTAGGTTTAATTATAACTTAGGTTAGGATTTATTTTACAGGTAAATTTGTAATTATTTTAACTAGGTAACTATTAAATAGTTCTTAACTATTTAATAGCTATTGTACCTGGTTAAAATAATTACAAAGTTGCCTGTAAAATAAATATTAATCCTAAAATAGCTATAATATAATTATAATTTATATTGTAGCTATATTAGGATTTATTTTACAGGTAAGTATTTAGCTTTAAATAGGAATAAGTTATTTAATAAGAGTTAATTTATTTCGTTAGATAAAAATTATATTTAAGTTAGGGGGGTGTTAGTGTTAGGGTTAGACTTAGCTTTAGGGGTTAATACATTTATTAGAATAGCGGTGAGCTCCGGTCGGCAGATTAGGGGTTAATAATTGAAGTTAGGTGTCGGCGATGTTAGGGAGGGCAGATTAGGGGTTAATACTATTTATGATAGGGTTAGTGAGGCGGATTAGGGGTTAATACATTTATTATAGTAGCGCTCAGGTCCGCTCGGCAGATTAGGGGTTAATAAGTGTAGGTAGGTGTCGGCGACGTTGTGGGGGGCAGATTAGGGGTTAATAAATATAACATAGGGGTCGGCGATGTTAGGGGCAGCAGATTAGGGGTACATAGGGATAACGTAGGTGGCGGCGATTTGCGGTCGGAAGATTAGGGGTTAATTATTTTAAGTAGCTTGCGGCGACGTTGTGGGGGGCAAGTTAGGGGTTAATAAATATAATATAGGGGTCGGCGGGGTTAGGGGCAGCAGATTAGGGGTACATAAGTATAACGTAGGTGGCGGTCGGCAGATTAGGGGTTAAAAATTTTAATCGAGTGGCGGCGATGTGGGGGGACCTCGGTTTAGGGGTACATAGGTAGTTTATGGGTGTTAGTGTACTTTAGGGTACAGTAGTTAAGAGCTTTATAAACCGGCGTTAGCCAGAAAGCTCTTAACTCCTGCTATTTTCAGGCGGCTGGAATCTTGTCGTTAGAGCTCTAACGCTCACTGCAGAAACGACTCTAAATACCAGCGTTAGAAAGATCCCATTGAAAAGATAGGCTACGCAAATGGCGTAGGGGGATCTGCGGTATGGAAAAGTCGCGGCTGAAAAGTGAGCGTTAGACCCTTTAATCACTGACTCCAAATACCAGCGGGCGCCCAAAACCAGCGTTAGGAGCCTCTAACGCTGGTTTTGACGGCTACCGCCGAACTCTAAATCTAGGCCTTAGTAAACAATATACAGATTAAAAAAATAAACAGTGACTAGATAATAAAAAATGTTCACTCCAGACGTCGCCTCTTTGGGTCTGTTGTCGCCTCCCTTTCACTGACAATAGCCAACAGAGATTGTAATGTCCTTTCGCTGATGCTCAAAGCTCTGTTAATTTGATGGTTTTTCTCTTCATCCATCTGCCTCTGCCACTGGAACATCTCTCTTTGCAGCTGTAATTTCTGCATCTCTATCTCATTCCTTTGTCTTTCGATTTCCACATTTTTTTCTGACAGAGCAGCCCAGCGTTCAATATTAGTGTTAATAATATTCTGCATTTCTCTGTGGTCCTCTCTGTATTGCCTTGCCAGTGTCAACATTTCCCTCAATGCAACATCGCCAAATTGTCCTTCTGCCGGTGTATTGTCAATATTTACACCACCTGTTTGCAGTTCAATTGGTGGTGCCTGTGTTTCAACAGGTTCATCAATGTTTTCTGGTGTGTGAATTTCATCCGGTTGCGCATCTCCCAAATCTTCAAGAATATCTGGAGTCTCACTTCCATCATGCCCTCCTGGTGGTTCATCTTGAATGGGATTTTCCACTATCGGCATGAGATTGATAGTGATCTCCCTTGATGAGTTTTCTTCTTCTAGATCAAGACATAACAAATTGTTAGTAAATAAAAATAAAATGTTATAAAAACACTTGCAGAAATAGAATAGAAGGAGAGAGCAGATACAACCGTCATACAACAATTTAAGTTACATTATATATATATACATATATGATACATACCATCAAATAATGGAGATGAATGTCCAGTCAATCTCTGGAAAAGACGTCCCAAATCACCTATAAAAAAATAAATAACATAAAAATAAATAAATAAAATGCTTTTTTGTCAATGTAACGATATATTCAAAATTATTAATGGAAATGTATTTTGCAATTAACTGGACACTGAAGCAAAAATAATCTTTTTGAGAATAAGATATATTGCATGGAATTTCTATCAGCTTTCTTATGTAATACTATGATCAATTCTCAAAAAGAAAATAATGATACATTTTAAAAAAATTAGAAAGTTGATTAAAATAGCATGCATGCTCTACAAGAATCCTCATTTAAAAAAATATGTACAAGATCTCGAAATAGAATATGTCAATAATGACATTTGACATTTAAAAAAAAAATTAAAAAAAAAAAATTGAGAGATAAAAGAGATAAAACACACAACATTGAAATTATTCATTTGTAAAGTACTTACCAGTTGCTCTACCAACACCAGTTTGTGGAGTGCTGGTCCTTAGATCCGGAAGTGTGTCCGCCGAGGAAGTTGTGTGTGTAACATTAGATGATGAGCGTATAAATTGTCCATGTGTAAAACTGGCCGAAGGTCTTGAAACAGCTGCACCGGGTGGTCTCGAAACCGCAGAAGAAGAAGTAGAACAAGTGGGCACCTCGTTACTCCTCACAGGCTCTGCTGTTGTTGGCATCGCTTAAAAAAAAAAAATAAAAAAAAAAATTAGGTTTATTTTTATTTATATTTGAAACTGAAAGTTAAAAGTGTTAATAATAATAATTACAGCAGTGAATGCAGGCTCAATCATTAAAGGGACATGCCAACCACCTTTTTTTATGATTTGGAAAGAGAATGCAGTTATAAACATCTTTATAATTTACTTATATTATCTAATTTGTTTTATTCTCTAGATATTCTTTGTTGAAAAGCATTTGATTGATGCACAAAGAAGCCTCGTGTGATTGGCTCAACATGTGTATTTATTTTTCTTCAACTAAGAATATCTAGAAAATTGAAGTAATATGTTGTTTAAATTTCAATTCTCTATCCGAATCATTAATAAAAGATTTTGGGTTTAGTGGCCCTTTAAAGGGACATGAAAAAAAATAATTACCTTTACAAATTGCATAAGAAAATGCTTTTTTAAAAATATTTAAATGTATTATGTTTTTGCATTCATTGGATTTTTATACTTTGAGGAAAAGCAAATCTATACAGGCACAGTAAATGATCATTGGTTGATGCACATAGATGGTTCATGTGACTGCGTCAACTATGTGCATAGCTATATCTGAAAAATGTATGTTTATCAAGCGGAGAACAATTTTGAAAGATGTTAACAATAATATTCTATAGTGAAATAACGCAACATGGATGGAAGTCAATAGATCAGAAATTTAAGAAGGCATGTGATCTGGGGTTAGTCTCATGATTAATGTCGGACATACAATATTATTTTAATAGTTTCAAATTACATTATTTCTATTGTCATTATCTCTTTAAGGTTTCTATGCAATACTGGTTTGAAAATAAACACATGGGTGTTATCTTTAGGGATCACTATATTAATAATCAACAAATCTTTAGTTCCGTTAGACCATTAAAAAAAAGGCAGTATAACAATACTATTATTGTACAATCCCTTATACATATATGAGACATAAATGATTACAGTATTTGGGGCCTAAATGGCTTGTACAATCCCTTATACATATATGCGAGATAAATTATTACAGTATTTCGGGCCTAAATGGCTTGTACAATCCCTTATACATATATGCGACATAAATGATTATAGTATTCAGGGCCTAGATGGCATATAGGATACTGAAGCGTAAGAAGTCAGATAATGTTATTTTAAAGAAATATATATTGGAGACAATAACCTATCATAACTTTAAAAAGAACATTTAAGTCAACTATGTTGTACATTTACCTCTTAAATCACTGTCACAATCATCCGTTATGCCAGTGATGATCTCCGGTCCCAGACGCTGAACAAGCTTCTGCTCATAGTCATTGAGGTCTGCCACATATGCTGGTCCACCTCCGGTAGCACGTGCCGAATTTTTCTCTCTGGCCAATTTAGCTTTGGCGAAGCATTTAATGTCGTTGTAACGCTTCTTCAGCTGATCGACATCCTTTTTTGCTGGACCCTGGGCACTAACAGCGTCGCTGATCCTTTGCCAGATCTGCTTCCTTCTAGAAAAATTTGTCTGTTTGACACGACATCCAAACAAATAATCATAAGAGTCAATAATCATATCAATCAAAACGACGTTTTGCTGATGAGAAAAGTGAGGATTCTTGGATTTTGAAGCAGTTTCAGATCCAGATGAAGCCATATCGAAATAGTAAATAAAGATCTCAAAAACGAGCGCTCTGTAATTACTCTCCAAAAATTTTGGAACAATAATAAAGTTGTTTAGAAAACTTGTCCATTTATAGGAGCAAAATTCTATTCCCGCGTCTACTATGACGTTCATGACACCTTACATGTCACGTGTTAACAATTGGCCAGACAATTGAACTGAAAGTTAAGTACATCAGCTTATTCGCGGCGAGCGAGGCGTCAAATTTATCAATATTCCGCCACTGCTCGCGGCGGGCTAGAGGTGTCTATTTGTTGTGGGATTATTAGTACATAGCTACAGCGGACACCATTTCGCCCGCGGCGAGTAACGGCGAGTTTAGCCGCGTCTAAAATGACGGATGAATTGACGGCTTAGTACATGGAGCCCCAAGACTTAATGGGAGGTGATACAGGCTGATCTCAGACTTCCATTCAGTGCTTGGTTATTTGTATGGATAGTGAAGCACTCCTGTTCCTGATCTGTTATTTTGGACTCCACCTTGGCAAAGTTTCCGACCTATGCTCATTGTTTACTCCCTGTACTAAGATATGCGTGTGTATCTAGTTAATGGACTTTAGAACTGTACCCTGACCACCGCTATTAATTTTACCTTTAATCCTGATTCTTGGTTTTGGACTGTCTCTGTGGTTCTGAACCCTGGCCTGTTTAAAGATAATTCTGCATTTTTCAAGATTTCTACTGCTGTTACCAAAAAGAAAGCTAAACCGCCACACGCTCACATCACAAGCTGCCCACTACACTATTAACTCCTAAATAGCCAAACAATCACAAACTATCCCACTACACTATTAACCCCTAAACCATGACAACCTCCAAATTGCAAACTACTCTGCTTCACTATTAACCCCTAAATCGTCACACACATACATCGAAAACTACTCCCTAACCTACCATTACATTAAAAAAGCTAACCTACCAGTTAAGTCTATTTTAAAACTAAAGCCCCTCTTAAAAAAAAAAAAAAAATCATCCCAAAATAAAAACCCTATACTAACACTAAAAGTTACTATAGCACTAACCCTTAGAAGAGTTTTAGCTATTTTCTCAGAAAAATACAACCCCATTTTACAATAAAAGTAACCCCCCCAAAAAAATAAAAAAAGCCTATCTAAAACAACATACTCTAAAAAGTGCCTTGATAAGGGCATTTGGTAAGGCCTAAAGTGAATAAGCACTTTTGCTATCCAAGAAAAAAAAATTCTGAAAAAAATATCCTAAAAAAAGATTTCCCTGAAAAGGGCATTTGGTTAAGCATTACTTTTAAAAGGGAATTTGTCATGGCAGTGGGCAAAAGTGATTAAGCTCTTTTGCTGCCTAATAAAAAAAAAACTATTCTAAAAACAAACCTATCCTAAAAAAAGATTGCCCATAAAAGGGCATTTGGTTGGGGATGGCCCTTAGAATGAGATTTAGTAGGGCAGTGCCCAAAAGTTATTAAGCAGTTTTGCTGCCCAATAAAAAATAAACTAATCTAAAGAAAACCCCTATCATAAAAAAAGGTTGCTCTAAAAAAAAGCATTTGGTAGGATATTGCCCTACGTGATCGCCAACTGCTGTACTCTTCATGGTGGGGCCAAACTTCATTCTGGCAATGGCGCAGGCCCATCTTCATAGAGGCGGTGGTCCACTTGTATCTTTATCCCGGCAGTGGTGGTCTTCATCTTCATCCTTTGTCTGTCTTTTTCCTCATCTTTGGATCTTCTATTGCTGACATCCTCTTCATGCAGTTAACCATCACACACTGAAGTTTGAATGCAAAATCCCCCTTATATAGCAGTACCATTTCATTCTTATTGGCTGATTTTAAATTCAAAATTCAAATCAGCCAAAATAAATAGCCTTCATTCTATTGGCTAATTTAACTTTGGATTTAAAAATCAGCTAATAGCAATGCAAGGGTGGTACCTCATATTCATTTTTTATAAGGTCATCTCAGATTCCCATTCAGTGCTTGGTTATTCGTATGGACACTGAAGCCTTCCTTTTCCTGGCCTGCTATCCTGTACTTGACTGTGGCAAAGTTTCTGACCTACAAACCTTGTTTACTCACTGTACTAAGATCTGCCTTCAATAATAATAATGCAAGCCAAGCACGGGACCTTTTAAAAGAATTGAAGCTGGAATAATTAGAAGAGGTAAAGAAACCAGGTTAAGGAATCTCGCTAAAATATGAAATGTAATTTCTCAGGAATACGTTCTTGTTTTTAATCTTTTCTTTTTCCTTCCTTTTTTTTGTTCCTCTCTTCTCTCTCCCTTCTTTTCCTTCCCCTCCCTCTCCATAGAAATGATAGGCTGTCTAATGATTATTCTATTTTTTATTATTCTTTAGACATGATAGGGATAAAAAATTTGAATATTTTATCTTGGAATGTGGGGGGGATTACCTCGACGATAAAACGGAAGAGGATATTAAAACATTGAAATAAATACAAACCACAGATAGCTTTCATACAGGAGACACACTTGAAAAATTTCCGAAATTATTAAACTCAAAACATCGTGGGTGGGGGAAGCTGTTGCCACACCATATTGTGGGCGGAAAAAGGGTGTCAGTATACTCTTTCACAAGAAATTGAATTACAATATTATTTCACAAAATATAGATCCGCACGCTAGATATATAATCTTAGAGGTCGATATTCATGGATTAAAACTGGTGCTTTGTAATGTATATGGTTCTAACAAATTGGATATACCATTTTGTGAGAAATTAAGAACAAATGTAATGAAATTTAATGGGAAAAAGATTATAGTTGTGGGAGATTTTAATATGACTCCAAGTTCAAGTCTGGACAGATTTTCAATAACCCAAAAACCTACTCAGTCTAGAAGGAACACAAATCTTACGCCTAGATTACGAGTTTGGCGTTAGCCTTAAAAAGCAGCGTTGAGAGGTCCCAAGGCTGCTTTTTATCTAACGCTGGTATTACGAGTCAGGCAGGAAAGAGTCTACTGCTCACTTTTCTTCCACGACTCGAGGCTACCGCAAATCCCCTTACGTCAATTGCGTATGCTATCTTTTCTATGGGACTTGCCTAATGCTGGTATTACGAGTCTTGGAAGAAGTGAGCGGTAGACCCTCTCCTGTCAAGACGTCTACCGCATTTAAAAGTCAGTAGTTAAGAGTTTTATGGGCTAACGCCGGAACATAAAACTCTTAACTAAAGTGCTACAAAGTACACTAACACCCATAAACTACCTATTAACCCCTAAACCAAGCCCCCCCCCCACATCGCAAACACTATAATACATATTTTTAACCCCTAATCTGCCGACCGGACATCGCCGCCACCTACATTATACTTATGAACCTCTAATCTGCTGCCCCTAACATCGCTGACACCTACATTATATTTATTAACCCCTAATCTTCCGCCCCCAATGTCGCCGCAACCTAACTACATGTATTAACCCTTAATCTGCCAACCGGACATCGCCGCCACTTTAATAAATGTATTAACCCCTATACCGCCGCACTCCCGCCTCGCAAACACTAGTTAAATTTTATTAACTTCTAATCTGCCTGCCCTAACATCGCCGACACCTACTTACATTTATTAACCCCTAATCTGCCATCCCCAATGTCGCCGCTACTATATTAAAGGTATTAACCCCTAAACCTAAGTCTAAACCTAACCCTAACCCCCCCAACTTAAATATAATTTAAATTAAACTAAATAAATTTAACACATTTTTTAAAATTATTCCTATTTAAAACTAAATACTTACCTGTAAAATAAACCATAAGATAGCTACAATATAACTAATAGTTACATTGTAGCTAGCTTAGGATTTATATTTATTTTACAGGCAAGTTTGTATTTATTTTAACTAGATACAATAGTTATTAAATACTTATTAACTATTTAATAGCTACCTAGCTAAAATAAGTACAAAATTACCTGTAAAATAAATCCTAACCTAAGTTACAATTACATCTAACACTACACTATCATTAAATAAATTACCTAAACTACCTACAATTAATTACAATTAAATACAATAAACTAAATTACGAAAAAAACAAACACTAAATTATGAAAAAAAATAAACACTAAATTACAGAAAGAAAAAAAAATTACAAGAAGTTTAAACTAATTACACCTAATCTAAGCCCCTAATAAAATAAATAAATAAAAAAAAATAATAAAATGCCCTTCCCTATACTAAATTACAAATAGCCCTTAAAAGGGCCTTTTGCGGAGCATTGCCCCAAAGTAATCAGCTCTTTTACCTGTTAAAAAAAGAATACAATACCCCCCTAACATTACAACCCACAACCCACACACCCCTACTCTAAAACCCACCCAATACCCCCTTAAAAAACCTAACACTACCCCCTTGAAGATCACCCTACCTTGAGCCGTCTTCACCCAGCCAGGCACAAGTGGTCATCCGATCCGTCCAGTAGTCTTCATCCGATGGGGCAGAAGAGGACATCCAGACCGGCAGAAGTCTTCATACTATCCAGGCAGAAGAGGACATCCGGACCGGGAGAAGGCTTCATCCAAGTGGCATATTCTATCTTCATCCATCTGACGCGGAGCGACTCCAACTTGAAGACATCCGGCGCGAAGCATCCTTCCAGCATGATGGACTAACGACAAATGACGGTTCTTTTAAATTACATCATCCAAGATTGCGTCCCTCGAATTCCGATTGGCTGATAGGATTCTATCAGCCAATCGGAATTAAGGTAGGAAAAATCAGATTGGTTGATGCAATCAGCCAATCGTATTGAAGTTCAATCCAATTGGCTGATTGGATCAGCCAATAGAATTGACCTTGCATTCTATTGGCTGATCCAATCAGCCAATCGGATTGAACTTCAATCCAATTGGCTGATTGCATCAGCCGATCAGATTTTTCCTACCTTAATTCCGATTGGCTGATAGAATCCTATCAGCCAATCGGAATTCAAGGGATGCCATCTTGGATGATGTCATTTAAAGGAACCGTCCGTCGTTAGTCCGTCATGCTGGAAGGATGCTCCGCGCCGGATGTCTTCAAGATGGAGTCGCTCCTCATCGGATGGATGAAGATAGAAGATGCCGCTTGGATGAAGCCTTCTCCCGGTCTGGATGTCCTCTTCTGCCCGGATAGGATGAAGACTACTGCTGCTCTGGATGTCCTCTTCCGCCCCATCGGATGAAGACTACTGGACAGATCGGATGATCACTTGTGGCCGGCTGGGTGAAGACAGCTCAAGGTAGGGTGATCTTCAAGGGGGTAGTGTTAGGTTTTTTAAGGGGGTATTGGGTGGGTTTTAGAGTAGGGGTGTGTGGGTGGTGGGTTGTAATGTTGGGGGGGTATTGTATTCTTTTTTTTACAGGTAAAAGAGCTGATTACTTTGGGGCAATGCCCCGCAAAAGACCCTTTTAAGGGCTATTTGTAATTTAGTATAGGGTAGGGCATTTTATTATTTTGGATTTTTTTTAATTTTATTAGGGGGCTTAGATTAGGTGTAATTAGTTTAAACTTCTTGTCATTTTTTTTTCTGTAATTTAGTAATTTTTTTTTTTTCATAATTTAGTGTTTGTTTTTTTCGTAATTTAGTTTATTGTATTTAATTGTAATTAATTGTAGGTAGTTTAGGTAATTTATTTAATGATAGTGTAGTGTTAGATGTAATTGTAACTAAGGTTAGGTTTTATTTTACAGGTAATTTTGTACTTATTTTAGCTAGGTAGTTATTAAATAGTTAATAACTATTTAATAACTATTGTACCTAGTTAAAATAAATACAAACTTAGTTATATTGTAGCTATTTTATGGTTTATTTTATAGGTATTTAGTTTTAAATAGGAATAATTTATTTTATTGTAGTTATTTAATTTAGATTTATTTAAATTATATTTGTTAGGGGGGTGTTAGGGTTAGGGTTAGACTTAGGTTTAGGGGTTAATAACTTTATTATAGTAGCGGCGATGTTTGCGGCGGCAGATTAGGGGTTAATAACTATAATGTAGGTGGCGGCGGTGTCCGGAGCGGCAGATTAGGGGTTTATAACTGTAATGTAGGGTTCGGCGACATTGGGGGCGGCAGATTAGGGGTTAATAAATATAATGTAGGGTTCGGCGATGTTGGGGGCAGCAGATTAGGGGTTCATAATTATAATGTAGGTGGCGGCGGTGTCTGTAGCGGCAGATTAGGGGTTAATAGTATAATGCAGGTGGCGACGATGTCGGGGGCGGCAGATTAGGGGTTAATAAGTGTAATATTAGTTGCATTTAGACTCGGGTTCATGTTAGGGTGTTAGGTGCAGACATATTTTTTCTTTCCCCATAGGAATCAATGGGGCTGCGTTAGAAGCTGGACGTTGCTTTTTTGCAGGTGTTAGGTTTTTTTACAGCCAGCTCAGCCCCATTGTTTCCTATGGGGAAATCGTGCACGAGCACGTTTAGCCAGCTTACTGCTACCGTAAGCAACGCTGGTATTGAGGTGAGATGTGGAGCTAAATTCTGCTCTACGCTCACCTTTTTGCGGCTAACGCCAGGTTTAAAAAAAACCTGTAATACCATTGTTGGTTTAAGGTAGAGGTGGAAAAAAAAGGAGCGTTAGAGCCACAAGCCTTACCGACAAAAACTCGTAATATAGCCTTTAAACTCTTTTTACAAGATTTGAAGTTGCAAGATATTTGGCGTCTTCAAAACCCTGACATAAGAACTTATACATGCAAGTCAAAGTCACACAGAACTTTTTCCCGGATAGATTTCTTTCTAATTTCTGAAAACTTAATGGAAAATACTATAAAAACAGATATTAAAGAAATTCTTATTTCAGACCACGCAGTTATCTCCTTACAACTACAAAGTTATCTACCCATTTCTTCTATTTTTTCAAGTTTTTTCTTTCCTAGGCATCTAGCAGATAATATACGTGTGTAACTTAATGACACACAACCGGGCGCTAACTTAAAATAAAATAAAAACAAGATATCAAATATAACTAATTGGCACAATATAAATACACAGATTAATAAAAAATTGCAATCAAACAAATAATTCAATGGGTGTATAAATGAATATTTGAGTCCATCCTTTGTAAAAAATGGTCTGTTGGATGAATTACTTACAGCCTTTGCATGTCATATATAGAAAATAAGCCAAACAGTGTGTTTCCAAACAAGATAAACAATCGCTGCTCCTCCAAATAGGGGTAGACTCCAGAGTCCCCGACAAGATATACTGTAAATAATAGAAGGGGAGAAGCGCAGACTCAAGTGCAGTATAAAAAGTTTATTCGAACAATTAACAAAAAACAAATTGAACACTCACAAGATAGTGCATAGATCTATGCATATATTAGCCGACTGCTATATCCCAAAAACTTCCTTGTATCGGTACTTCCAGGGGTGTGCAACAAGTCAGTTCAGTTTCTTTTAGTAAGAGTGCCGCTTCACCGGCTTTACAAACAAACCCGCTCTGCAGTGACTCCTGAATTTCATTTTTTGTTTTCTATCTTCCTGTATATCTCTCTGTTTTATGAAAAATTCTCTCTCTTGTCTGCTCATTAGGTATTTCTCCCAGGTAACTTTCATTGGGGATGCAATATATTTTTCATAGCGATTTGTAACTTGTTTTGCCAATTTTGCCCCTTAATTTATGCTTTTTTTTCCATTTACAAAGATAGGATAATATTTCACCTTAAAAGTCTCCCAAAATAATTCTAGTTTAACTATAGATTCTCTATTGTTCTAAGTAAACTTTCCATTTTGCTTTGAGCTAATTATTGAAGTGGAGATTATCTGCTAGATATACTGTAAATAATAGAAGGGGAGAAGCGCAGACTCAAGTGCAAAATAAAAAGTTTATTCGAACAATTAACAAAAAACAAATTGAACACTCACAAGATAGTGCATAGATCTATACATATATTAGCCGACTGCTATGTCCCAAAAACTGATTCCTTGTATCGGTACTTCCAGGGGTGTGCAACAAGTCAGTTCAGTTTCTTTAGTAAGAGTGCCGCTTCACCGGCTTTACAAACAAACCCGCTCTGCAGTCGCGGGGTGAATGACGTTTCCTATAGCACTCAATGCGTGCTTGGATCACTGACGACTCCTGGACTACGGATCCCACCAGGGACCAAACAGCTAAGCGAATTACTTCTACGCGTTTCGTCTCGTATCGTCGAGACTTTGTCAAGAATGCTTAGCTAGACATCTTTGCTCCTTATATACCCATGGGGCATAAATATAATAAGTCCCAAGTAATTCATATATAATATATAGTAGAGGTATATAAAGGGCAAAGAGTATCGGACAATTACTAATATTATAAATACAATGTAAATACTAAAAATAATTTCTAAAAAGTGGTATTAAATAAGGGGGCAAATATATCGTATTCTATGTTACTAATACACAATATCAAATTAGTATATCTACACAAAATTAAAATATATACTGAATCCTAAAATACATACACACAAATTGATAAAACTCCAGAATAAAAAAATATATATATGATTAATAAAATACATCAAAAGACTACAGTGAATAAATATCATAAAATAGCTATCAATTTCATAAAAAAGCCTGGATATCTAGTTCTATATTTAACCCTTTGGGTTCCAGACAGTCAAGAGTTTTTATCCAAAAGGTTTCCCTTTGTCTTAACTTGAGTAATCTATTAGTATCCCATTTAACTGGTGCAACCCATTCTATAATTTTAATGCTGAGATCATTAGGGTTTTGATTATGACAAACTTTAAAATGATAAGATACACTATGATTATCAAAACCTGATTCTATGTTTCTTATGTGTTCTTTCAATCTATACTTTATTTTTCTTTTTGTTCTTCCTACATAGATTTTGCCACATTTGCAAGTAAGTAGGTATACTACATACGTTGAATGGCAAGTGCATCTATATTTGCATTTGTAAGTATGGTTGCCATCAGAATTTGAGAAACTAGTATGTTGTGTATCTATGAGGGGACACATAACACACTCTGAAGCTTTACAAGGATAAAGCCCTACTTGTCCCCCACACCAATTGGTCAATGTTCCATTGGTTGCTTTGTGTCTGAGTTTAGTGGGAGCTAGATAATTTTTGATATCTTTGCTTTTTTTGAAAATAACACATGGTTTATCCCCTAAAACATTATGGAGCACAGGATCTAGTTTTAATACTTCCCAGTGTTTACCCAAGATTATTTTAATTTGTTGATGTTGATTATTATATCTAGTAATGAACTTGACATTCCCTTCCTCGTGGTTATTCCTAACTTTGCTCTTATTCTTATTTTGCCCTTTGATAAGTTGTGCCCTGTCCATTTGCAGGACCTTTGCTTTCGCATTGTCTAATAATTGTTTGTCATATCCTTTTCTCTACGAATTTTTTAGTCAAATGTTCTGCTTCCTTATTAAAATCTTCCAAGTAAGTGCAATTACGTCGAATTCTCTGGTATTGACCCAGTGGTACATTATTTTTCCACTGTTTGTAATGCCCACTTTTCGCGTTCAGTATACTATTTATATCCGTGGGTTTGTGAAAGTTCTTTACACACACTTTATTAGTTTGTACATCATGATATAATACCAGATCTAAAAATGAAATTGATTCAGGGGAACTCTCATATGTAAATTTTAGATTATAAATATTAGAATTCATATGGGCTATAAAATCTTTAATTTGATCTTTTGGACCCTGCCAAATAATTAAAATATCATCTATATATCTAAAATACTTTAAAATGTTATTATAAAAGGGATTATTGTTCCAAATAAAATTATTTTCAAATATAGACATGTATATATTTGCATATGATGGGGCAAACATAGTCCCCATCGCAGTACCCTGTATTTGTTGATAAAAAATGCCTTCAAATAAAAAATAGTTGTGTGTAAGAACAAATAAAATAACGTCTTCAATAAATTTCCTTTGTACTGATGGTAAATGAGTGTTCATTAGAGATTCTTTGATGGCTGCTATACCTTTGGAATGGGGAATGCAGGTGTAGAGAGCCGCTGCATCACAGGTTATCCATATATAATTCTCCTTCCATTCTATGCCTTCCATCTTACCTATGACATCTATTGTGTCTCTGAGATAGGCTCTACTGGATACAACAACAGGTTGTAAAAATGAATCAACATATTTGGATAGATTATCACATAAAGAGCCTATCCCAGAGACAATAGGCCTTCCTGGAGGATTAAGTGGGTCCTTGTGGACCTTGGGTAAATGGTAAAAACATGCTATCTTAGGGGCTACTTCGTATAAAAATTTAAACTCCTCCATATTAAGAATACTTGTTGATTGGGCTTCTTTGAAAAGGTTACATATTTGCCTCTTACTTTTAATCCTACTAATAAATTTAAGAATGAACTAAGTCATTTTATCACCTAGTAAGCGTAATGCTTCTGCCAAATAGTCCTTTCTGTTCTGTACAACTATACCTCCGCCTTTATCGGCGGCCCTAAATACGATGTCATTATCTTCACTAAGGAGTTGTAGTGCATTCCTTTCTTCTCTAGATAAGTTATCTCTATCCGATTTTATTCTACGTGATGTATTTTTAGATAGTGCTTCAAAATCCTGACATACTAACCTATTGAAGATCTTAATATATTCTGTCTGACTATGAATAGGATAAAATGTGGATTTGCGTTTCAATGAACAGTGCTGAACACTAAAATCATCACCATCATCATATGTAGACATATTAGATAGATTTAAATCTAATGCCATGGAGTCTGTTTCTAAATTGCCCCCTAAATTCTCTAATATATTGATATCTTCCTCACTAATAATGTCACTACCTTCCAATGAATTATTTACAATATTTTTAGAAAAATACCTCTTGAGAGTAACCTTTCTAATAAATTTCTGAACATCAATATATAAATTAAAATAATTAGGGGCACTATTAGGAGCAAAGTTGAGGCCCTTAGTAAGTAATCTTAGTTCGCTAGTTGTGAACTTCCTATCTGATAGATTGAATATTAATTTTGTACTTTCCTCTAGCTCAATCTCTCTTTGTTTCTTCTTCCTTGATTTGAGTCCTCCCCTGGTCCCTCTCGATCTGTTTAGTCTAAAGTTCTTTTTGGATTCCTCTGACTCAGGGGTTTTGACAGGAAACGTTCCCTCCCTACATTTGGTCCTTCTGAATGGTGTTGTGGGGGCATTTGTTGTTTGTAATACTGATGTCCCTGATTCTGTCCCCCCCATTGTTGTCTCCAAGGGGTACCCCTAAAAAATGTTTGTTACCTTGCATTTGATGATTTGGTTTATAATTAGATTTGTTATTTGTTCTAGGGGTATGAATATAGTTATTTTTGGGTCTAGCCCCTTCTTGTTGCCATCTTGGGGATTGTGGTTGTTTATTCAATTCAGTGAATCTATTTTGGGTAGGTACTTTAAGAATAAGAGCAAAGTTAGGAATAACCACGAGGAAGGGAATGTCAAGTTCATTACTAGATATAATAATCAACATCAACAAATTAAAATAATCTTGGGTAAACACTGGGAAGTATTAAAACTAGATCCTGTGCTCCATAATGTTTTAGGGGATAAACCATGTGTTATTTTCAAAAAAAGCAAAGATATCAAAAATTATCTAGCTCCCACTAAACTCAGACACAAAGCAACCAATGGAACATTGACCAATTGGTGTGGGGGACAAGTAGGGCTTTATCCTTGTAAAGCTTCAGAGTGTGTTATGTGTCCCCTCATAGATACACAACATACTAGTTTCTCAAATTCTGATGGCAACCATACTTACAAATGCAAATATAGATGCACTTGCCATTCAACGTATGTAGTATACCTACTTACTTGCAAATGTGGCAAAATCTATGTAGGAAGAACAAAAAGAAAAATAAAGTATAGATTGAGAGAACACATAAGAAACATAGAATCAGGTTTTGATATTCATAGTGTATCTTATCATTTTAAAGTTTGTCATAATCAAAACCCTAATGATCTCAGCATTAAAATTATAGAATGGGTTGCACCAGATAAATGGGATACTAATAGATTACTCAAGTTAAGACAAAGGGAAGCCGTTTGGATAAAAACTCTTGACTGTCTGGAACCCAAAGGGTTAAATATAGAACTAGATATCCAGGCTTTTTTATGAAATTGATAGCTATTTTATGATATTTATTCACTGTAGTCTTTTGATGTATTTTAATAATCATATATATTTTTTTTTATTCTGGAGTTTTATCAATTTGTGTGTATGTATTTTAGGATTCAGTATATATTTAAATTTTGTGTAGATATACTAATTTGATATTGTGTATTATAACATAGAATATGATATATTTGCCCCCTTATTTAATACCACTTTTTAGAAATTATTTTTAGTATTTACATTGTATTTATAATATTAGTAATTATCCGATACTCTTTGCCCTTTATATACCTCTACTATATATTATATATGAATTACTTGGGACTTATTATATTTATGCCCCATGGGTATATAAGGAGCAAAGATGTCTAGCTAAGCATTCTTGACAAAGTCTCGACGATACGAGACGAAACGCGTAGAAGTAATTCGCTTAGCTGTTTGGTCCCTGGTGGGATCGCATTGAGTGCTATAGGAAACGTCATTCACCCCGCGACTGCAGAGCGGGTTTGTTTGTAAAGCCGGTGAAGCGGCACTCTTACTAAAGAAACTGAACTGACTTGTTGCACACCCCTGGAAGTACCGATACAAGGAATCAGTTTTTGGGACATAGCAGTCGGCTAATATATGTATAGATCTATGCACTATCTTGTGAGTGTTCAATTTGTTTTTTGTTAATTGTTCAAATAAACTTTTTATTTTGCACTTGAGTCTGCGCTTCTCCCCTTCTATTATTTACAGTATATCTAGCAGATAATCTCCACTTCAATAATTAGCTCAAAGCAAAATGGAAAGTTTACTTAGAACAATAGAGAATCTATAGTTAAACTAGAATTATTTTGGGAGACTTTTAAGGTGAAATATTATCCTATCTTTGCAAATGGAAAAAAAAGCATAAATTAAGGGGCAAAATTGGCAAAACAAGTTACAAATCGCTATGAAAAATATATTGCATCCCCAATGAAAGTTACCTGGGAGAAATACCTAATGAGCAGACAAGAGAGAGAATTTTTCATAAAACAGAGAGATATACAGGAAGATTGAAAACAAAAAATGAAATTCAGGAGTCACTACGGTAGGTCAGCTAAATATTTATCTATCTTAATTAAAATATTACAGAGCATAACTCTATCTCTGTACTTAGAAAAAATGGCCACAAAAGCTGTGACCAAAAATTGATAAAAGAGGCATTCCTTAAGTATTATCAAGAAATCTATGCAAAATGGGAGATAAATCGACAAAACAAAGAAACATTTTGGCATAGCTGTAATACACCTAAACTTAAACCTGAAGAACTTTCAGAACTAAATGAACCTATTTCATTAGATTAAGTATTAGTCCATATTCAATCAGCTAAGGGAAGCAAATCACCTGGTCCTGACATTATTCCTTCAGAGTTTTATAAATGTTTAAAGGATTAGATTGCCCCTACTTTACTTAATCTGTATAATCAATATTTAATTGAAAATAAAATGAATTCAACTTATTTTACAGCTTCTACAATTACGTTAATTCTTAAAAAAAGTAAAGATCCTAAAAACATAAGCTCCTACAGACCAATTGCATTACTTAATAATGATTATAAAATCTTCATGTCCATTCTAGCTGATAGATTAAAAAAATATCTTGGGACTTTGATCCATGAGGACCAAGTCGGGTTCATGAAAGGTAGAAATATTTCTAAAATAATGTGACGGGTGCTTACGATTCTGGAATATTATTGGAATAAAAGGGGTGAAAAAAGGTGAAAAAAGGAAGACAAATAGACCAGATCTAGCAATACTTTCAGTTGATGCCGGAAAGGCATTCAACGTAGTTAATTGGGATCACTTTGCCACGTCGCTGAATAGCTTTGGATTTCAGGGCAACTTCTTTAACCTTGCACAGTTATTTTATCAATATCCTATATCCAACTTGAAAATAAACAATTCTCCACTTTTATTTAATCTCTCATTAGAACCTTTGACAATTCTTTAACGCCAATAGATGTCAGGTATTATTATTGGGGACACAAAAATAATTTTAACATTATTCGCAGATGACCTGTTATTATTTCTAAGCAAATCAGAATTTTCTATTAGACAATTCCTGGATATGGTAGATCTATTTGGATCATTTTCTGGATATAAAATCAATACGGACAAATCAGAGCTTTTATGGATCTGAACCCCAACTACAAGTAACTATCAGGTTCCTTTTAAAATAGTAGATACTATTAATTACTTAGGAATTAAAATAAACAAAGACCCAGATAGGTGGTATAATCTGAATTTTTTTTCCTTTATTTGCCAAAATGGATGAAGACCTTAAAAGATAGTCTCAATTGCCAATCTCTCTGTCTGCCGAATATCTTTAATCAAAACCATATTATTTCCTAAGGTGCTATACCTATTACAGAACTTGCCTGGTATTATTACCACCATTTCAAAATTTAATAGCATCACAGCCAGGTTCATATGGCAAAATAATTTTTTTTGAATATCATCCATAAAATTAAGTTTACATAAACATGTGGGAGGACTAGCTCTATTGAATTTAAAATTCTATAACTTAGCTACTCTAGCAGAAGTGGTTCTAGACTGGATAACTGATAAAGACTATGTTACAAACCTACATCTAGAATCTAAAATAGTGACACCATTTTCTTTGAAAGCCATTATACATTGTACGAATGCTAAAATTCCTAAATATTTATTAAAGATGTATATATTCAAAAGCCCACTTCTGGCCTGGCAGATATACACGAAGGAAATCCGGGTTGACCATAAAATATCTAAATATCTCCCGATAGTGGGTAACCCTGAATTTCCCCGGGAATCTCCTTCCCTGTGTTTGAAGAGTGGAGAAATAAAGGTATTATAAATTTAGAGAGCTTGGAAGCCATGAAATCATTTGATGCACTTAAGCAAGAATTCAATCTATATAAACACAACTTCTTCACATATCTTCAATTGAGACACTTCTTCTACTAAGGCACCTATAATCGTGAATCAAATTGGGGCCTAGGTAACCTAGCTCCAGAAATTAATCTCTATAACCAGGGGCTATACTCCATATCTTTTTTATATAACATCCTGATTAATAATGCTGGTACATCACATATGAACTGGCTACACGCCAAATGTGGTAAGGATTTTTCTGCCATAATGCTGGATGAGATCAAAAAAAGTTTTGAAATAGCAAACAGATCCAGTATTATAGAATCCTGGAGAGTATCTCATTGTAAAATTATAAACAGAGTCTACATAACACCAGCACAAATGGGCAAATGGGCTGTAAATAAATCTTTAAATTGTTGCAGATGTAATAAAGCCAATGCAGACCTTATCCATTGTTTCTGGGCATGCCCGAAGATCAGACAATTTTGGAATAAAACAAATTTCTGGCTAAATAAGGCTCTAGGTGGAGACCTTTATTTTGACTCTAATTTTTTTTTTTCTATGTACACCAGAAAGGCATAGAAGTTATAAGCTGATAAATTCAGTGATATTATTAGGAAGAAATCTTATATTAGCAAACTGAAAAGCTAAACAGGCTCCTTCCCTTCCTACACTCTTAAAAGAAATAAGAGATATTCTAATCATGGAACAGTAATTGGTCTCTCCCAATATTGAGAAATCCCTAAATACCTATTTTGGAAGATGGTTAGGACCAATAAAAACCTATTCTATAGAGGAACAATTACAACTAATAAAGCCACTCAAAAAGCTGAATGCATTTCGTTATTTAATACAATCTGAAATTCTCCCAGAAAGTTGGATGTATTAACAACAGAGGAGAGGGAGGCCCCCCTCCCCTCTTTTTTTTTTTCCTCTTCTCTCTTTTTTTCTTTTTTTTCTGCCCCTGTTTTGTTTTGTTGTGTTCTATCATGTTAAAGCCTTTCTAGAAGCTAGACAAAAGGTACACCTAGATTGGGATAGATATCTTTGGATTTAAAATATATAGGAACTGATATTTTAGAAAAGGACAGCCCACCCTTGACCTAGATGGAACTAATGACGTAAAATTATTTTCTTTTCTTTTTTTTCTCTTTTGGGTTTTTGTTCTTTCTTCCTTACTGGGCCTTGCCTCTATTGCTAGCTTTAGAAGCATAATATCTGTAGTGTATTTGTTTTGGAGTGTTGTAAGAAGAATTACATAATTTAGAAACTATCCAAATATATACTTATTATTTTTATTGAAAAAGGAAAACAATAACAAAGTGAAATTGTTGAAAATATATTGGTTTTTTTTTAAAAAGATCTGCCTTCAAAGGACTGTGTTTCTGGTTAGTGGACTTTGGAACTGTACCATGACCACCGCTATTTATTTTGCTCTTCAATCTGATGCTTGATTTTGGACTGTATCTTGTTTTGACCCCTGGCCTGTTTAAAGATAATTCTGCAGATTTCTATTCTGCTGCTGTTACCTCTCTGTGCTATTGGTTCCTGCTAACATATAAGGTAACTCTTTTACTGCCTTTATATCTGTTCATCCTATGCAACAACTTCAATGGCATTGTGCATTACTAAAGTTATCACGTAATTAAATAGAAGCTACGATAAAAACCAATAAAATGTATTTATGATTTTTTACAAATCATTTGTAATACTCTTTGAAGACTATGGCCTCTATTTATCATTGGTCTTGCGGACCTGATCCGACAGTGTGGATCAGGTCCGCAAGACCTCGTTAAATGCGGAGAGCAATACGCTCTCTGCATTTAACATTGCACCAGCAGCTCTTGCAATGCCGCCCCCTGCTGACTCGCGGCCAATCGGCCGTCAGCAGGGGGGTGTCAATCAACCCAATCGTACTCGATCGGGTTGATTTCCGGCGATGTCTGTCCGCCTGCTCAGAGCAGGCGGACAGGGTTATGGATCAGCGGTCTTTAGAAACACGGGCCCACAAGCTCCGTACGGAGCTTGATAAATATGGGCCTAAATGTGTATATATACGTATATCTTCATGGAAAAAATCATTTTCAGTGTATAAAATATTTCAGTAAATGATGCCAAAATATCTGTTTATTATTATATTGTAATTCATATTGCTTCATTATTTTTTTTTTTTTTATTAAATATTTTTATTATAAACATAAGTTATCACAACTCTTTCAAACATTACAGATATGAAGTAAACACAGAAATCACAGGAATGACATCTCGCGTTATATTGAAATGACATGGATATTGCGTAACATAACCAGGCTTTCACCTCCATTCCTAACAGTTCTAAAGGTCAAACTATACCTGAGTGAGAGGTGAAATGAGGAGTGAGCAGGAGTGTTCACAGGTTGGGAGAGTCGTTGTCAGTTGGTAGGTTAAGGTTATGGCGTTTTCCGCCTTTTGATCTGCTTTTTAAAAGCGAAATTACGCTAGTAGTCGGTTGTTATGTGGGTATTGCCTGCAGAAGCAGCTGAGCGGATGCGCGGGGCCAACAAGGGCCACCGCTCCAAAGGAGTGAAATCTAGATTCAGCCATCCTTGCACTGTCGTGGGCTAAAGTACCCCCTCTGAGGGGGAAGAAGGTATTAGATGGGGGGGAAGGGGGGGGAGGGGCTCATTGAGTGGAGGGGGGGGGATGGACAGACCGTCCTGGTCCCGTATCAGGGGCCAGTGACACTGAGGGGCAGGAGATCCTAACGTTTAACTCTGAGGCTCTGTAGGTACGCTTCCCAGGGTTCCCAGACAAGACAGAAAATTTCCGACTTGCGCCGGACTCTGTAGACAAAGTCTTCCATGGACTTGACATAATTTAGGTATTCCATTACACTCTGCCATTTTGGAGGGTGCACTTTTTTCCAGTTCCTGGCAATTGCCATTTTAACTGAGGTGAGTATGTATATAAGAAGGGTTCTCTTGTGCGGAGGCACTTTCTCCAAACCCAAGTGCAGAAAAGCCATTCCAGGGTCCTTTATCTCTGGAAGGCCCATCAAGCTACAGATCCTACTGGTCTTACTCCAGAGTGACTTTAGGTTGGGACAAGTCCACCAGGTGTGTAGTGGGGTGCCAATGCCACCACAGTTTCTCCAACAGGAGGGGGAGTGATTAGGATAGAGGGTCTGCAGTCTGGTCGGGACCAGGTGCCACCTGGTGAGCATTTTAAAGTAGAGCTCGTACATCGTGGTGCAATCTAAAGCAGCCTTGGTCTTGGCAATGGCCAATGTCCATTTCTTAGGGGAGTATACCGTTTTTAGATCTGCCTCCCAGGAGAGCATGTGTCTCGTCTTAGGAATTGTGGGGGGAACCAGTAGGCATCGATAGTGTGCCGTGAGGGGTTTATAGGTCTGGAGGCCCGTTTTCCATCTAGATTCCCAAGCCGTAAGAGGCAGTGGGGCATCTCTCAGGAACCCCCACGCTTTTAGTAGAGATCTTAATCTTAGAAGTTCAAATTCCAATTGCCGCGGGACCTCAAAGTTTGCCACCATCTCGTCTTGCGTTAGAAGCCGACCTTCTACGTAAAAGTCACCTACTGTCAAAATCTCGACCTGCCGCCACCAGTTCAGTCTCATGTTGGGGAGGGTCTGAAGTATGGGGAGTACAGGTTGGATAGGAGAAGGATGGGGGGTGATCTGGGTGTGGTGTCGCAATTTATACCATAGCATTTGGCATCCTCTCACAATTGAGTTAGAGATGGTGTGTACGGTGGCAAGATGCGGGGGGGAACCACAGCAAATCAGATAGATCTATATAGGCAGGTAGTGATGCCTGTTCCAGTTCCCTCCATCTCGTGGGAGGGAGGTCTCGTCCCCAAGCTGAGACATGAGAGATCATTGCCGCCTCATAGTACATCTTCACGCTTGGCAATCCCAGCCCTCCCTGATCCAGGGGGGACTGTAAGATTGAGGCCACGACTCTAGGTTTCTTGTTGTTCCAGACATATCTATTGAAAAGGGTCTGAAAATTTTTCAGAAGCTTATCTGGGACTGGGAGGGGAATACATCGCATAATGTACGTTAGCTTGGGTAGTAGCATCATCTTCAGGGCTGCAATTCTACCCATCCAGGAGAGTTCGTCATATTTCTTTGCTCTCAGGTGTTTGTCAACTGCCTTCAGCAAGGTGTGGTAGTTCTCCTGGAGGACCGTCTCCTTGTCATGAGACAAGAAGACCCCAAGGTGCCGGATACCTCTGGTAGACCATTTGAAGGAGTATTGCTGTCGCAAAGCTCTCTGTTCTTGATGGTCAAGATGGATTGGGAACGCCTCCGTCTTGGCTACATTTATTTTGTAATTAGAGAGTACACCGAATCTTTCAATGAGACCCATCAATGGTGGGAGCGATAGGGTCGGCTCAACAATGAAAAGTGTAAGGTCATCAGCGAATAATGCCACCTTTTGTACTGAATCATGTAGTAACAGGCCCTGGATTTGGGTGTCCTGCCTAATGGCTTCCGCTAATGGCTCCATAACCATCGCAAAGAGGAGCGGCGACAGGGGACATCCCTGCCTCGTTCCATTTCGTATATGTATCCTAGGGGAGCAAAAGCCTAACCCCTTGACCACTGCTGTGGGAAGGGTATATAGGGCCTCAACTGCCTTACAAAATGAGTGCGGGATCCCAAATGTTCTCAGAGTTTCAAACATATATTCCCATCTCACCCTGTCGAATGCCTTTTCGGCATCTAATGACAGGATGAGAAGGGGCAAGCCCATATCATGTGATTCAGCAAAGATGTTCAACAGTCTACGGGTATTGTCAGTGCCCTGTCTGCCTTGGACAAACCCGACTTGGTCTAGGTGGATTATAGAAGGGAGGTGTTTCCCTAATCTTGTCGCAAGAACTTTAGAGTATATCTTGATGTCCACATTGATAAGGGAAATAGGTCTATAGCTCCCGCATTCCTTGGGGTCCTTCCCTTCTTTAGGGATGGTCATAATATTGGCCTCCAAGAATTCCCTTAACATCTTGCCTACTTTAGCCACATCGTTAAACAGTCGGAGTAGAAGAGGAGAAAGGAGAGAGACAAAGGTTCTGTAGAAGAGAGTGGAGAAGCCATCCGGACCAGGGGCCTTGTGAGGTTTAAGGGACAGGACGGCCGCCTTCACTTCCTCTAGGGTGAATGGTCTGTCAAGGTCTTCAGCAGACTCCTCGCTCAGCTTTGGTAAACGCAACTTGGTTAAGAATTGCCCCAACTCCTCACAGCTCACCGGTGGGTCGTTAGAACCGCTGTCTAGATCATAAAGGGCAGCATAATAGTCTGAGAAGGCTTGACCAATCTCCCTAGGAGAGTGGACCATGCCGCGGACAGAGTTGATGGTCGGGATCCTACTGGCAACCGCCCTATTACGAAGTTTGCGGGCCAAAAGCCTATCGGCTTTGTTCCCTTTGCTATAGTATATTTGTTTTAATTTGAATAGGTTGGTTTGCACTTTTAAAAGCTCTCGTTTGTTGATCTCAGACCTTATTACACCCACCTGGGTGGCAAGAGTGGGGTCTGGGGCTTTTTTGTTGGCCATCTCTAGGGGTCTCAGTTCGGCGTACAGTTTCGATAAGGGAATCTTATGAGCCGCTTTCCATTGGGCCTTTTTCTTTATGAAATGACCTCTCAGGTACGCTTTGAGGGTGGCCCAAACTATTTTGAGACTCGTATCCCCAGTGTCGTTATGTGCCAAGAAATCTAGGATGATTTCATTTAGGTGTGGAATCTCTGTTTCCGCGAGACACTGGTCTGGGAGTTTCCAGGACGGCCTACAGTCAGGGGACTGTAGGGTTGAGAGTTGGGCACTAACCATATCGTGGTCTGACCACGGACAGGGCTTGATCTTTGACATTGCAAATTTGTCTAGTGTCCATGGGTCGCAGAGCAGATAATCCAACCGGGAGTATGAATTATGAGGTACCGAGTGGTGTGTGTAGTCTAGTTCGGTCGGAGCTAAGCATCTCCAGACATCAAACAGTCCAAATTGATACATTAGCCTACGGAAGGCCAATGACAGTGAAATTAGGTTACGGTCAGTTGGGTGGCTTGTGTTTTTTTTCTTGTCAAGCACTGGGTCCCAGACCAGATTCAGATCGCCCCCCACCAAGAGATGTCCTCTCTTGATGAGATCTAACTTGTTCAAGAATTTTCGGAGAAAGGGGATCTGTCCCGTATTCGGGGCATAAATGGATGCCAACGTGTAGAGGGCTCCATTTAGGGCACAAACTAGGATAAGGAATCTACCCTCAGGGTCTCGTTCAATATGGTCTATCCTACAACTGACATCACGGTGGATCACTATGGCTACTCCTCTTTTTTTTTTCGTATAGGAGGCAGTTTCACAGATCGGGTACAAAGGGGAACTCCTGGGCTGTTTAGAGCCCCTTTCCCAGTGGGTCTCCTGCAGAAACATTAAATGTATTTTGTGAGTGAATAGGTAGTTATACAGGAGACTCCTTTTAGCAGGCGTGTTAAGTCCCTGGACGTTCAGGGTGGCAGCCAAAACGGGAGCCATGTTGTGAGCAGATGCCTCCTGGGTAACAAGTGAGGACCTCAGTTGCGGGCAAGGGGATAGGTTTTAAGGCGGGTGGTGCAGGTAAGTGGGGGTAAGGGGATATGGGTGGGGAAAGGAGGGAGGCGGGTGTTGGGAGCACTTCAGGCCACGAACAGGATGTCTTGAGTTTCAGACGCTACTAGCGTATGTCGATGTGTATATATACACTATCACAATGAGTGATCTCGCAACTAACAGTTGGAGAGCACAACTATAGATGTGTGGGGGGGAGAGGCCAGCAGAAATAGCCGAGCCCCAGTCAGTCAGTTTAAAACGTGCAAGAATAAGAAGAGAGAGAGAAAAAGAAAACTCTCTCCCCCCCTCTCTCCCGTCCCCAGTCCTTATTTTAATTTTCTCGCTGTAAGCGAGAGTCTTATATTATATTACTGTAATGGACGCATATTGTTATCTCTGGTATAGGGCTAAGAGAAAAATTGGGGTAAGGGAAGTCTAATCTCAGCTCTGCTAGAATGAAGGTTGGGGGAGAGAGTGAAAGACTCGTGTGTTGGTCTGTATTTAGGGTTCTCTGTCTATAGTATCCCCCCGAGGGAGGTTGTGTGCATACAAGGTGCTCTTGTGGGGCAAGGTATTCCAGGCCCCAAATTCCTGCTATTATGGACAGAGATATTAGAATGGACAGCCCAAAGCAATAAAAAGAAAAACAACCATAAACAACATCAACATCCTTATAAACAGACAATATATGATGGCTATCGTCAGTTCGCAAGGGCTAAACTTGGGAGGGGTGTCGACCTTGAACCTTAGGGCTATTTTCTCATGGAAATCTGACGGCCGCCAGGTTGAGAACTAATCTAATTCCTGATTGATCAGGTATAAGTGGGGGTGGCTGTTAGTATAAATGGCATGAGATCGTCACAATCGAGGGGGCATATATTCAAGGCGATAATGAACAGCTATAAATGGTGTACTTAACATTAGGGATATTGGTCACAAGTGGGGGTTGAAATGTGTGCAACTCCTGACGATAGCCATCTAAACTTTGTGAGGTATATACATAAATATCAGTTAGAACAGCAACAAAGTAAACAGTAACAACATGAATAAGGATAACAACCCATAATGATGACCATCAGCCCAAAAGGAGAAACTTGGGGATTGTATAATTCTGTGGCCTCAAGGCTGCTATTTCATGGGAGAAGAGTAGGAAAAGGGGGGGGAAAGAGGGAGGAGGGAAGAAGAGTAGTGTAGAAAAGTGTAGAGAAAAAAGAGGAGAGAAACAGGAGAGGAGTGGAGGGAAAACAAGGGGGAGAGACAGCCAGAGAACATTAATGTAGAAAACATCCATTGTGTCTTAGTAGTCTCACCAATCTTCGTGTACCCTCGGTACACACGAGTCAGTCTCTGTAGAAGTAAAGAGTCTCTCAATTAAAAGTCCCCAGTTGGAGAGATAACTATCAGCACATCAGAGCAATGACCAGGATGGAATGTCTCATGTGGGAGCGTCTCTAGTCTTTGATATTGAGGTATTCCTCTGGTCACTGCTGGGTCTCTGCGGAAGGGCGCCCCACTCAGGGGCAGATGCTCTCAGGCCTCTACCTGGTACAATTGCTTGGGGAGGTACCGGTAGGTCCTGAGGTAGTAGACCCCATCTTTGGAGTAACTCCCTTGCCTGTTGAGGTGAGGATGCCGCATATTGCTGTCCATCTTTATTGATGTAGAGCTTAACAGGGAAGCCCCACCTGTATTTGATGCCTTTGTCCCTCAAGATTTTAGTGTAGGGTTGATAGTGTCTTCTTATCTGGAGGGTGTGGGGAGAGAGATCTTGGAATACCTGGATGTCAGCATATTGCTCCGGGAGTGTAGACGGGCTACCACATCTCTTGGCTTATCGCCTTCGGCCGTCCTCGGCCTCAGGGCTCTATGGGCTCTGTCAAGGAGCATCTCTTTCTCAATCTCCGGACCAAGAACTGCGACAAAAAAATCTTGCAGGAATTTTTCAAGCTCCTGTGGGGGCACAGATTCAGGGATACCCTTCACCCTAATATTGTTGCGACGAGTCCTGTCTTCGAGGTCTGCAAGTTTGAGTTCCAGGTCAGTAATCTGTTCTGCAAGACTCTGCGAGTAATCTAAGAGGTTGCCATGATCTACTCTGAGGTCTTCCTGCTTGCGCTCCAGCGCATCAGTTCTTTCCCCTATTAGGGCTATGTCTCTTTTCAGATCAGCATGGCCCTTATCAAACTTCTTAGAGACGGAGTCGTGATGCGAGGCCAATAGTGACCTGATAGAGTCCATAATGTTGTTATCTGTGTCAGCATCTTGGTGTTGAAGACGGCCTGTGGCCTGGGTTAGTGTTGTTCTGATGCGAACATCATTAAGGCTGCTTGTGTCCGAGGCATCCTCCTCCGAGCCAGATTGCTGTCTAGGTGTATGTTGGTTAAAGTGGTCGGCAACTGTCCTCTTCGGAGGTTTGTGGGAATTTTGTTTTCTTTTAAAGGCTTGCGGCATCTTGTGCTTTTGCAATTGTAGTGGCATGAGATATAGAGGACAAATAGTGGGAAAGAGTAAAGACTGTTTTGCACTATAAAGATATCCGTTATAGGACCGACTGGGGCTATGGCATCAGGGCGTAGAGCTATTACATTGTCTTCACGATTTCTGGCATCTCCTGTGAATTGTGACTGAGCTAGCTAAAAACTGTGCCTTAAGATCTGAGAGCAGAAATAGTTTTCACTGAGGTGTATAGTCTAGTCTCTCCCCTGGGGGGTTGTCCCCTTAGGACGATGTGGGGTAAGGTATGGGGGTATGACCCGCAGGCAATCAGGGCCGGTGGGAAAGGGAGGGGAGAGACCGGTGAGGGAGCTGTGGTTAAAAGACAGAATTTGGGTATATAGTGTAGGCAGGTTGGAACTGTAGACATTAATCAGGGAGCAAAATTGTTGACGTTGAAGCTGCAGCTATGTAAAATTAATGCTGCCAGTTAAGCTGCAGAGCGTCTCTGTTAATCACCTAACACACACAGTCCCAGAGGATACCTTTAAAGGCACTGTAGAAATAAAAGTGAGGAGATTGCATGAGGCTCAAAGTGTTAATATTATTATCTCCCGTTATAACTAGCCCCCTCAATACTGTGATCTCTAATGAGGCCTTCTCAGATTGCCACGTGGGTGTGGATCAGGGAGAGAACAGCTCACAAATCTCCATTGAGGGCCCCCACTGTAATGAGTTCAAAAAGTACCTGCGTGTGTTAGAAGTATGCTGAGGTAGGCAGTCCACAGGACCCTTTTATTATCTCCTTAGTCTGACCACTCTGTTAGCTTTCACTTAGACTCCCTGTTTATTATTCGGTGGTTGAGCTGCACCGGAGCGGGTCTCCTACTCCCCGGAACCAAGTGAGATGAATATGAGCTCAGGCGTTAGAGGCCTCCAGGTCCCCTCGCAAATAGGGTTATGTTAGGATGCCAGTTGTCCGCACAGTAACAGCGTCTTTACCCGTTTCACTTCAGTGTCGGATCGCAGATCACTGCAGCACTTTTTCTCGTAGGGTATAGCAGAGCCTTTTCTTTCACTGCTGCTTGGTGACGTCAGCCTGTAATGGCGCTCGTTCGCGCCCCTCCGTTTGCAGGTCACACAATCGGGAAAACTTCTCAAATACTTAAAGTGCCGATACACTTCTCCCCGCCAACTCACATATACTCCCTCAGGCAGCCGATCGGTCCACAGCCAGCCCGGGAAGCAGACAGTGCAGTCTGTGGGGTCAGCTCCACATGGTGTTCTGTCCCAGCTCCGCTTGCAATATGGTCCCAAACAGTGGATATGAGCAGTGAATCACTGTTTCAGAGTTAAAGTGGGACTTCACACACTTCGTTAACTTAAGTGACTTAGAAAATAGTAAAATAAATTAAAAAAAAAGGCTTGTAAAATCCTAAATGTATTAGAATTATGCAGGAGTTCTGTCACTCTGCTTCTGCTCTGTTTGCAGGCTAACTCCACCCCTGCTTCATTATTTTTAATAATTTTTTTAATGTTACTACAAATATGGGAAGAATGAAAATCATCAACATTTATTCTACACATAGAAAATGGAGCACATTATAGAAATAATAATAAAAATTAGATGAAGTGTTTTATGAGGAAGTTATTATTTATTTTCTACTTCTTTTATGGAATTTGAGTAAATCAACATATCATAAAACTAATTATAAAATATAAAATCTGTTTAATACCAGAATTTAAGCCAACAGATATAACTTGAACAATTGGTGGGCTCATTAAGTAACTTTAAAGCATATCTGTAGATTAACTGTTTCCATCCTTTGAAGAATTTACCACAGTTTGCTTGATCATTGTGCAATTCATATCCATTCCTTTTTGTTCAGAGGTTAGCAGTCATAAAATGATTGTTAAAGGAGACCATGATCTTCTTGAAGATGTAATTGATATCTCTAACCAGAAGTACTCTTGTGGAGCCAAAATGAGGTCAGAATTTATACATTAGAACAAACAAAAGGAAGGGATTTGAATGTCTGAGAAAATTAAGCAAAAAATTACCCAAGCAGCACATATAGAGCCGGATTACAAGTGGAGTGCTATTTAAGGCTCATGCTCAAGCGTTAACTGTGCTAGAAGTAAGCTTTTTGCAGGTGTTGGGTTGCGCTCGTATTATCAGGCCCATTTACCAAAGGGCTTGTGGACCTGATCTGACACTGCGGATCAGGTCCGCAAGACCTCGCTAAATGCGGAGAGCAATACGCTCTCCGCATTTAACATTGCACCAGCAGCTCACAAGAGCTGCTGGTGCAACGCCGCCCCCTGCTGACTTGCGGCCAATCGGCCGCCAGCAGGGAGGTGTCAATCAACCCGATCGTATTCGATCGGGTTGATTTCCGGCGATTCCTGTCCGCCTGCTCAGAGCAGGCGGACAGGGTTATGGAGCAGCGGTCTTTGTGACCGCTGCTTCATAAGATGTGTTTCTGGCGAGTCTGAAGACTCGCCAGCAACACGGCCCTTCAAGCTCTGTACGGAGCTTGATAAATGGGCCTGCAAGAGTTGAAATTAAACTGTTTTTGCCCGCGTGCTAACACGCGTAAAAAGCAAAATTAAGGATATCACACACACACTAACCTATTCCCCCATAGAAGTCAATGGACCAAAAAATAGTGAAAAATAAAATATACTAACACGCAAACACGATCCCATATTCTCAAGTGCCTTAACCTGACATAAAAATATGAATACTTCAAATTCCAGTGTTCTTCACATAGATAATATGTTCTATTTATTCATAAATGCATATATATATATATATATATATATATATATATATATATATATATATATATATATATATGATTTTTTGCACAAATATATATTTATACCCATGATTATATACAGGTATAGATTTATATAGATATATGTACAGGGAGTGCAGAATTATTAGGCAAATGAGTATTTTGACCACATCATCCTCTTTATGCATGTTGTCTTACTCCAAGCTGTATAGGCTCGAAAGCCTACTACCAATTAAGCATATTAGGTGATGTGCATCTCTGTAATGAGAAGGGGTGTGGTCTAATGACATCAACACCCTATATCAGGTGTGCATAATTATTAGGCAACTTCCTTTCCTTTGGCAAAATGGGTCAAAAGAAGGACTTGACAGGCTCAGAAAAGTCAAAAATAGTGAGATATCTTGCAGAGGGATGCAGCACTCTTAAAATTGCAAAGCTTCTGAAGCGTGATCATCGAACAATCAAGCGTTTCATTCAAAATAGTCAACAGGGTCGCAAGAAGCGTGTGGAAAAACCAAGGCGCAAAATAACTGCCCATGAACTGAGAAAAGTCAAGCGTGCAGCTGCCAAGATGCCACTTGCCACCAGTTTGGCCATATTTCAGAGCTGCAACATCACTGGAGTGCCCAAAAGCACAAGGTGTGCAATACTCAGAGACATGGCCAAGGTAAGAAAGGCTGAAAGACGACCACCACTGAACAAGACACACAAGCTGAAACGTCAAGACTGGGCCAAGAAATATCTCAAGACTGATTTTTCTAAGGTTTTGTGGACTGATGAAATGAGAGTGAGTCTTGATGGGCCAGATGGATGTTCCTGTGGCTGGATTGGTAAAGGGCAGAGAGCTCCAGTCCGACTCAGATGCCAGCAAGGTGGAGGTGGAGTACTGGTTTGGGCTGGTATCATCAAAGATGAGCTTGTGGGGCCTTTTCGGCTTGAGGATGGAGTCAAGCTCAACTCCCAGTCCTACTGCCAGTTTCTGGAAGACACCTTCTTCAAGCAGTGGTACAGGAAGAAGTCTGCATCCTTCAAGAAAAACATGATTTTCATGCAGGCATCACACGCGTCCAAGTACTCCACAGCGTGGCTGGCAAGAAAGGGTATAAAAGAAGAAAATCTAATGACATGGCCTCCTTGCTCACCTGATCTGAACCCCATTGAGAACCTGTGGTCCATCATCAAATGTGAGATTTACAAGGAGGGAAAACAGTACACCTCTCTGAACAGTGTCTGGGAGGCTGTGGTTGCTGCTGCACGCAATGTTGATGGTGAACAGATCAAAACACTGACAGAATCCATGGATGGCAGGCTTTTGAGTGTCCTTGCAAAGAAAGGTGGTTATATTGGTCACTGATTTGTTTTTGTTTTGTTTTTGAATGTCAGAAATGTATATTTGTGAATGTTGAGATGTTATATTGGTTTCACTGGTAAAAATAAATAATTGAAATGGGTATATATTTGTTTTTTGTTAAGTTGCCTAATAATTATAGACAGTAATAGTCACCTGCACACACAGATATCCCCCTAAAATAGCTAAAACTAAAAACAAACTAAAAACTACTTCTAAAAATATTCAGCTTTGATATTAATGAGTTTTTGGGTTCATAGAGAACATGTTTGTTGTTCAATAATAAAATTAATCCTCAAAAATACAACTTGCCTAATAATTCTGCACTCCCTGTATATATATATATACATACACAGTATATATATAAATATATACAGGGAGTGCAGAATTATTAGGCAAGTTGTATTTTTGAGGATTAATTTTATTATTGAACAACAACCATGTTCTCAATGAACCCAAAAAACTCATTAATATCAAAGCTGAATAGTTTTGGAAGTAATTTTTAGTTTGTTTTTAGTTATAGCTATTTTAGGGGGATATCTGTGTGTGCAGGTGACTATTACTGTGCATAATTATTAGGCAACTTAACAAAAAACAAATATATACCCATTTCAATTATTTATTTTTACCAGTGAAACCAATATAACATCTCAACATTCACAAATATACATTTCTGACATTCAAAAACAAAACAAAAACAAATCAGTGACCAATATAGCCACCTTTCTTTGCAAGGACACTCAAAAGCCTGCCATCCATGGATTCTGTCAGTGTTTTGATCTGTTCACCATCAACATTGCGTGCAGCAGCAACCACAGCCTCCCAGACACTGTTTAGAGAGGTGTACTGTTTTCCCTCCTTTTAAATCTCACATTTGATGATGGACCACAGGTTCTCAATGGGGTTCAGATCAGGTGAACAAGGAGGCCATGTCATTAGATTTTCTTTTTTTATACCCTTTCTTGCCAGCCACGCTGTGGAGTACTTGGACACGTGTGATGGAGCATTGTCCTGCATGAAAATCATGTTTTTCTTGAAGGATGCAGACTTCTTCCTGTACCACTGCTTGAAGAAGGTGTCTTCCAGAAACTGGCAGTAGGACTGGGAGTTGAGCTTGACTCCATCCTCAACCTGAAAAGGCCCCACAAGCTCATCTTTGATGATACCAGCCCAAACCAGTACTCCACCTCCACCTTGCTGGCGTCTGAGTCGGACTGGAGCTCTCTGCCCTTTACCAATCCAGCCACGGGCCCATCCATCTGGCCCATCAAGACTCACTCTCATTTCATTAGTCCATAAAACCTTAGAAAAATCAGTCTTGAGATATTTCTTGGCCCAGTCTTGATGCTTCAGCTTGTGTGTCTTGTTCAGTGGTGGTCGTCTTTCAGCCTTTCTTACCTTGGCCATGTCTCTGAGTATTGCACACCTTGTGCTTTTGGGCACTCCATTGATGTTGCAGCTCTGAAATATGGCCAAACTGGTGGCAAGTGGCATCTTGGCAGCTGCATGCTTGACTTTTCTCAGTTCATGGGCAGTTATTTTGCGCCTTGGTTTTTCCACACGCTTCTTGCGACCCTGTTGACTATTTTGAATGAAACGCTTGATTGTTCGATGATCACGCTTCAGAAGCTTTGCAATTTTAAGAGTACTGCATCCCTCTGCAAGATATCTCACTATTTTTTACTTTTCTGAGCCTGTCAAGTCCTTCTTTTGACCCATTTTGCCAAAGGAAAGGAAGTTGCCTAATAATTATGCACACCTGATATAGGGTGTTGATGTCATTAGACCACACCCCTTCTCATTACAGAGATGCACATCACCTAATATGCTTAATTGGTAGTAGGCTTTCGAGCCTATACAGCTTGGAGTAAGACAACATGCATAAAGAGGATGATGTGGTCAAAATACTCATTTGCCTAATAATTCTGCACTCCCTGTATATATATACAGGGAGTGCAGAATTATTAGGCAAATGAGTATTTTGACCACATCATCCTCTTTATGCATGTTGTCCTACTCCAAGCTGTATAGGCTCGAAAGCCTACTACCAATTAAGCATATTAGGTGATGTGCATCTCTGTAATGAGAAGGGGTGTGGTCTAATGACATCCACACCCTATATCAGGTGTGCATAATTATTAGGCAACTTCCTTTCCTTTGGCAAAATGGGTCAAAAGAAAGACTTGACAGGCTCAGAAAAGTAAAAAATAGTGAGATATCTTGCAGAGGGATGCAGCACTCTTAAAATTGCAAAGCTTCTGAAGCGTGATCATCGAACAATCAAGCGTTTCATTCAAAATAGTCAACAGGGTCGCAAGAAGCGTGTGGAAAAACTAAGGCGCAAAATAACTGCCCATGAACTGAGAAAAGTCAAGCGTGCAGCTGCCAAGATGCCACTTGCCACCAGTTTGGCCATATTTCAGAGCTGCAACATCACTGGAGTGCCCAAAAGCACAAGGTGTGCAATACTCAGAGACATGGCCAAGGTAAGAAAGGCTGAAAAACGACCACCACTGAACAAGACACACAAGCTGAGACGTCAAGACTGGGCCAAGAAATATCTCAAGACTGATTTTTCTAAGGTTTTATGGACTGATGAAATGAGAGTGAGTCTTGATGGGCCAGATGGATGGGCCCGTGGCTGGATTGATAAAGGGCAGAGAGCTCCAGTCTGACTCAGATGCCAGCAAGGTGGAGGTGGAGTACTGGTTTGGGCTGGTATCATCAAAGATGAGCTTGTGGGGCCTTTTCGGGTTGAGGATGGAGTCAAGCTCAACTCCCAGTCCTACTGCCAGTTTCTGGAAGACACCTTCTTCAAGCAGTGGTACAGGAAGAAGTCTGCATCCTTCAAGAAAAACATGATTTTCATGCAGGACAATGCTCCATCACACGCGTCCAAGTACTCCACAGCGTGGCTGGCAAGAAAGGGAATAAAAGAAGAAAATCTAATGACATGGCCTCCTTGTTCACCTGATCTGAACCCCATTGAGAACCTGTGGTCCATCATCAAATGTGAGATTTACAAGGAGGGAAAACAGTACACCTTTCTGAACAGTGTCTGGGAGGCTGTGGTTGCTGCTGCATGCAATGTTGATGGTGAACAGATCAAAACACTGACAGAATCCATGGATGGCAGGCTTTTGAATGTCCTTGCAAAGAAAGGTGGCTATATTGGTCACTGATTTGTTTTTGTTTTGTTTTTGAATGTCAGAAATGTATATTTGTGAATGTTGAGATGTTATATTGGTTTCACTGGTAAAAATAAATAATTGAAATGGGTATATATTTGTTTTTTGTTAAGTTGCCTAATAATTATGCACAGTAATAGTCACCTGCACACACAGATATCCCCCTAAAATAGCTATAACTAAAAACAAACTAAAAACTACTTCCAAAACTATTCAGCTTTGATATTAATGAGTTTTTTGGGTTCATTGAGAACATGGTTGTTGTTCAATAATAAAATTAATCCTAAAAAATACAACTTGCCTAATAATTCTGCACTCCCTGTATATATATATATATATATATATATATATATATACTAATTTATACATATAGATCTTTAGAAATGTATATATATGTATCTCTATGTTAAAGCCCTTTGCCGGGTTTTGTGAGTTTTTTGTTTCACTAAACAGTTTACCAGAGCTCTGAGGTCATAACCTGACGTGCATTTACTTCAATTGCGCTCAAGCGAACGTGTTTACTTTCAACTTGTAATACGAGCAAAACATACGTAATAAACCTCTTTTCTCTCACACACAACTGTTAGTGCGCCAATTGTAATTTAGCCAATAATTTGTGTACATCAAATTTGAATGTAATTAAATACCACTATAGACTATTAAGCAACATTTAAAATTAAAATTGTATAAAGAAAGCATGTAATATTACATATTATTTTGTTTTTGTCATCATTTTACAATACATTGATATGGTATATCCTTATTGAGTGGGATTTATCAAAGATTTCAAGTCTGATATTACTCTATGTGTCCACTTCATGGTAATCTGATAGTTTTAAAATGCATTTCACTAATATAAATACCCCTATAACTAGCATGAGGACAATTCTACACTGGCATTTCAATCAGCCAGAAAAATCATTAACAGGTGAATCTCAAAGGCTTTTATCTACTTTGGCCTTGATGAAAACTAATTTTCACACTTTTGCCTTCCAAAAATTAGTTTGAAAAACCTGCATTCAAACACACAGCATCAGTTTGATGTATACTATTTCCATTGGCTAATCATAAAATTGAGATTGAATGTGGAGTGGTTATTTCTAGAAATGTGCATTTGCTGATTTCTTGAGTCATTTGATATTTAAACATCCGAATACATTGTTGGACAAAACAGACAAAAAAATGAATGATTGCTTGACGGAATTGATTTGTTCATTCATTCATGCCATCTGGTGCCAAAAAAGGTGCAGGCATGGGGAAGGAGTTTTAATTGTTTGTTTAACAAGCTCCTTTGTTTGTTAGGATTTATAGGGGGTCTTACTATTTATTTTTTCTTCATTTCCTGTCCAATCCTGCTATTGTATTACTAATTACTAATGTTAGTGAAAGCACTATATGCTGAATGGTAGTCATACAGGAGGTGTTTGTTCTTTTAACATTGAAAGATAGGTTCTTTTCATTGTTTGAATTATATAATGTAAGATTTTTGTCAATATTAAAGGGACAGTCTACTCAAAAATGTTTATTGTTTAAAAAGATAGATACTTCCTTTGTTACCCAATCCCCAGTTTTTGCACAGGGGACATGGTTATTTTAATATACTTTTAACCTCTGTGATTACCATGTATCTAAGCCTCTTTTAACAGCCCCCTGATTACATAACTATTTATTTATTATCTATTGACTTGCATTTTAGCCAATTGCTCATAAATAACTCAACAGGCACAAGCACAATCTTATCTATATGGCCCACATAAACTAGCAGTCTCCTGTTGTGAAAAGCAAATAAAAAAAAAGTGTGATAAGAGGCTGTCTGTAGTGGTTTATAAACAAGCAGAAATTTAGAGGTTTAAATGTTATAAAGTATATTAATATAACAATGTTGGTTGTGCAAAGCTGTTGAATGGTTAGTAAAGGCGTTATCTATCTTTTTAAAAAATACAAATTTTGGTGTTGACTGTTCCTTTAACTGTCTATTGGCTAGATTACGAGTTTTGCGTTAAGAGCGGCTCGGTACTAACTTGCAAGTTATTTCCACCGCTCACCTCCCTATAGTGCTGCTATTACATGTTTTCAAAAACCTGGCGTTAGCAGGCAATATGGCAGCGTTGAGCTCCATTGAGCTCCATACCGCACACAAATACCAGGGCTGCTTTGAGCTGGTTTTACGTGCTCGTGCACGATTTCCCCATAGACATCAATGGGGAGAGATGGATAATAAAAGCCTAACACCTGCAATAAAGGAGTGTAAAGCTCCGTAACGCAGTCCCATTGATTCCTATGGGGAAAGAAAAGTTATGTTTACACATAACACCCTAACATAAACCCTGAGTCTAAACACCCCTAATCTGCCGCCCCCTTCATCGCCGACACCTACATTATACTTATTAACCCCTAATCTGCCACCCCTGACATCGCCGCCACCTACATTACCCTTATTAACCACTAATCTGCCATCCCCAACATCGCTGACACCTACATTATACTTATTAACCCCTAATCTGCCGCCCCCAATGTCGCCGACACCTACCTAAACTTATTAGCCCCTAATCTTCCGCCCCCAATATCACCGCCACTATACTAAAGTTATTTACCTCTAAACCTAAACCTAAGTCTAACCCTAACACCCACTAACTTTAACATAATTAAAATAAATCTAAATAAAAATTACAATTAATACCTAAATAATTCCTATTTAAAACTAAATAAATACTTACCTGTAAAATAAACCCTAAGCTAGCTACAATATAACTAATAGTTACATTGGGGCCTATCTATCAAGTTCCGAAAGGAGCTTGAGGGCCCGTGTTTCTGGCGAGTCTTCAGACTCGCCAGAAACAGCAGTTATGAAGCATCGGTCACAAAGACCGCTGCTCCATAACCCTGTCCACCTGCTCTGACCAGGCGGACAGGAATCGCAACAATTCAACCCGATCAAGTACGATCGGGTTGATTGACACCCCCTGCTGGCGGCCCATTGGCCGTGAGTCTGCAGGGGGCTGCGTTGCACCAGCAACTCTTGTGAGCTGCTGGTGCAATGTTAAATGCGGAGAGCGTATTGCTCTCCACATTCAGCGATGTCTTGCGGACCTGATCCGCACTGTCGGATCAGGTCCGCAAGACATTTCTTAAATATGCCTCATTGCATCTATTTTAGGTTTTATTTTTATTTCACAGGCAAGTTTGTATTTATTTTAACTAGGTAGACTAGTTAGTAAATAGTTATTAACTATTTTCTAACTACCTAGCTAAAATAAATACAAATTTACCTGTAAAATAAAACCTAATCTGTCTTACACTAACACCTAACCTTACACTACAATTAAATAAATGACATTAATTAAATACAATTAACTAAATTAAAAAAACAAACAAACACTAAATTGCACAAAATAAAAAATAATCAAATATTTAAACTAATTACACCTAATCTAATAGCCCTATCAAAATAAAAAACTCCCCCAAAATAAATAAAAAAAACCTAGCCTAAACTAAACTGCCAATAGCCCTTAAAAGGTTCTTTTGCGGGGTATTGCCCCAAAGAAATCAGCTCGTTTACCTGTAAAAAAAAATACAAACAACCCCCCAACAGTAAAACCCACCACCCACACAACCAAATCCCCAAATAAAATCTAAAAAAAACCTAAGCTCCCCATTGCCCTGAAAAGGGCATTTGGATGGGCATTGCCCTTAAAAGGGCATTTAGCTCTTTTTCATCCCAAACCCTAAGCTAAAAATAAAACCCACCCATAAACCCTTAAAAAAATCTAACACTAACCCCCAAAGATCCACTTACAATTTTTGAAGACCGGACATCCATCCTCATTGAAGCCGGGAGAAGACTTCATCCAAGCGGCAAGAAGTGGTTCCCAGGTGGGCAGAAGTCTTCATCCAGATGGCATCTTCTATCTTCATCCTTCTGACACGGAGCAGCTCCATCTTCAAGAAGCTCAATCCTATTGGCTGATTGCATCAGCCAATAGGATTTGTTCACCTTTAATTCCGATTGGCTGATAGAATTCTATCAGCCAATCGGAATTCAAGGGATGCCATCTTGGATGACGTAATTTAAAGGAAACTTCATTATTTAAGACCCATCGAAAGAAGAGGATGCTCCGCGCCAGATGTCTTGAAGATGGAGTTGCTCCGCGTCAGAAGGATGAAGATAGAAGATGCCGTCTGGCTGAAGACTTCTGTCCACCTGGAGGACCACTTCTTGTCGCTTGGATGAAGACTTCTCCCGGCTTCGTTAAGGATGGATGTCTGGTCTCGTCTAAAACTGTAAGTGGATCTTCGGGGGTTAGTGTTAAACTTTATGAACCTTAATTGTAGAAGCATAGGATTGAATAAAATTTCTTTCAATCAAAGAAGGACCAAGGCTGCACAGTGTTCTAATTGCTTTATTACTAAAAAATTATTACACAGAAATCCATCCCGAGTACAGGACGTCTATGCTCCACCCAAATCCTAACAACACACAATACACCAAAAAAGGTAAAAGCATGGGGAGGTTAAACAAACAAACCTTGAAACAAGATACTATAGTATGCTAACTCTTTGTGAAGGATGAGAGCCCATGCAGGCTAAAAAAAATACAACTAGGAAGCACTCTATGTACCACTATTCTAAAGTAACAGGTTACTACTGAGTTATAGTGCAAGCGGGGCCCTGGAGTATAAATGAAATATATAAAAGTTCTTAATTATTATCCAAATTTCCAGGCACTTAGTGCTAGATGCACGCTCTGGTTAAGATAATATTCAAACTCCTAATGGCAGTTCATTAGTAACAGATGCATTGATGTTGACTTCGCCTGGCACACAAGTGTTAACAACACACACAGGCACAAAACTTAACAGTCCACAAAAATGTGTAAATGTTGCCGCTTGTTTTTCATCTGTACAATGATTGATATTAAAAGTTCACAGTATGATCCCGCTCAGCACAGGCTTGTGTACAAAGTGTCAGATAGCTGATACAGTTAACTTGTAACAATTTTTCCGGATACTTGATCCCTTTACATTTAAACTTGAACGGTAAGCAAGACTTATTTCTCTCCTAACCTCACCTCTTATCCATTTGCATTTGCCACATAAAAATGCTGCGGTTCAAATAAACATACCCGCATCACCAGAGTCTGTAATAGAGTGTGGGTTGGCGTCTTCACTTGTGTTACCGCTTAGAGAGATCCTGAAAGTTGTTTCAACGGTTTGTTTGAATCCTCTGCTCAAAGCTCCTATGTCACCAGTGTCTGTTCATGACGCGTTTCGCCCCTCCCACTGCAGGCTAAAGACCGGGGCTTCATCAGATGTGTTGGATAGAGGTTAAATCCTACTTATATCAGGTTTTCTATTTAGAGGTAACACCTCTTTCCACTGGCATATGTTTGACAAGGCTAAGCTTGCTGCTTTAAGAACTTATCTACTAATAGTGCATAGCGTGCTTATATTGGGATAGGCTGAAAAAATATCACCATTCTACTAATCTACACGGTGATCAAATATTTCTATATATTAAAAATACACAATTTATTTACAATATAATGATCCACCAATGACATTTATGAAAAAAAGAAACTCAATGATCTTTTTATATTTACATATTTCCATGTCAATGTAGGATTATATGGGACATTAGTTAGTATAGAGAAGTGATAACTTTTTCGCTATTACCCACTTATCCACCATATTGCATTGAAAATATAACACATGTCTTTATTAAAACATCCAGTCTTTCCATACCTTGCTCATTTTGTTACTACCTGCTATGATTTACTCTAATAGCTCAATAGTAATGGTTCGAAAATCCCTATAACCTAAAATATTTTGTACTATTTTCTGATTGCAGTTTTATCATCACACTTATGTTGCCAACCTGATCATGCAGAAAATGAGTCTAAGGGGAGCTGGACTATAATAAGTAATTATTTAACTTGTTTTAAGTTAAAGATTTGAGTACATGTGAAATATCTATTTTAAATGCAGCATAAATACATATGGCAATTTATAGGAAGCATGAGTACTCGATCTTCTCATTCAAGCCATTGGGACTTAGTGTGTTTAATCTGTGAATCCATCTAGATTCATGCTGTAGAATGATCCTATCCAAATTACCTCCTTGTCTACTTTCTTTTAACTGTTCAATACCCATCATCTGTAATTGACTGTGATCTGAGTTATGAAATGCCTTAAAATGTCTTGCTATCGGGCTGTCTTTGTCATTGTTTTAATGTCATCCCTATGCTCACGTACTCTTATCTTGAGCTCCCTTGTGGTTTTACCCACATAGAACCTTGGGCACAGACAGTTCAACAGATAAATGACAAATTTTTGAAGTGCAGGAAATTCTCTCTCTCACATAATGCGCCTTTTTTCGAATTGGTGTACAGAAGCTAGTTGACCTTTTTATGTATACACAATACACAGAGTGACCATAAGGTACAGACCCAACTTGATTACGTGCTGAGGTTAGCCAGTTAGTGCTTGGTTCCCTTTTATACTCACTATGCACTAACTTGTCTCTTATATTTGGTGCTCTATTTGCAGTCAGTAAAGGGTATTCCGAAATACAACCTGTTAAGGATGCATCATTTGCTAAGATGTGCCAATGAGTATTTAAAATACTTCGTAGCTTGCTCCAATGTGAGTTATATTTTGTCATTATTCTGGCATGGTTTTCAGTATTTTGTGCCTTACCCTGGTTATATAGCAGGTCACTCCTTGCTGTGTAACGAGCTCTGACCCAAGCTTTCTTCACGTGTTTCTTTGAGTAGCCTCTGGAAATAAATCTCTCAGCCATTTCTTTTGCCTGTTTCTCAAAGGTTACTGGAGACGAACAACATCTCTTAAGCCTGAGAAATTGTCCCACTGGAACACCATTTTTCTGGGATTGTGGGTGATGGCTTTGAGCATGTAGCAGGCTGTTTGTCGCTGTCTTCTTGCGATGGACATTCATGTGGATCTCATTCCCAACTTTGGATATATTCAGATCAAGAAAGGTCGCTTCATTCTTACTTACATTAAATGTAAGAAAGAGATTTAAATCATTCTCAGTGAGGATTTTAACAAATTTAATAACTTATTGTTCATCCCCTTTCCAGAGTATGAATATATCGTCCACAAACCTCAGCCATAAAATTACATGCTTCTCTATCCATTCTGCTAATTCACAAAAGACTACTTTATTTTCCCAAAAACCTAAATGCAGGCATGCATAAGTGGGTGCACATGTCGCACCCATTGCAGTGCCCCTCAGTTGTCTATACAGATTCCCATCAAAACAGAACATGTTGTTTTTAAGAATAAAATTCAAATAATCTAGTACCAGGGTGGTGTTTTCCTCATATTCCTTTCCTCTTAATTCTAAAAATTGTTTAGCTGCATTCAAGCCTGCTATATTGGGGATAGAGGAATAGAGAGATTCAACATCCATGGTTACTAATAACATGTCTTCATCTACTGTGATTTTATCCAGTTTTTTCAAGACATCACCAGTATCCCGAACAAAAGAAGACAAGGATTCTAGAAAGGGACATAAAAAATAGTCTACATATTTACTTATACCCTCAGTTGGTGCTCCAATGCCCAAAATTATCGGGCGTCCTGGGGGGTTAGTCAAGTGCTTGTGTACTTTTGGGATACAGTAAAATGTAGGTAAAACTGGATGCGAGTTATTCAAAGCTTGATGTTCTTTTACAGTTAGAAGACCATCATCTCTTGCTCGATTGAGCATGAATGATAATTCATTGCATGATTTTTCATAGGTGCTATAAGGGACCTGTTCATACTGCTCAGTGACACCGAGCTGTCTCTTGACCTCACGCACATATACCTCTTGATTTAAGATCACAATATTTCGGCCTTTATCAGACGGCTTAAATATAAGATCTTTCCTTTTAGTGAGTTCCTCAAGAGCTACCCTTCCTTGTTTGCTTAAATTGTCACTGACAATCCCCGTGATCCCTATTCTGTTGACACTTTCTTCTACACATTTGACAAAAGTTTGAATGCTTGATGACAATGATAGCTGAGGCATGAATTTAGACTTAGGTTTAAATCCTGATTTCATGGGATGTAAGTTCTGTGCCTCATCCAAATTTTGATCATCAAGCAAAGAAACTAAGTCATCCACTGCTGCAGAATCGGAGGCAGAAATACTGGGGTCAGTGGTAGCTTTATTTTTTCCACATTCTTTTTAATAAAATTTTCCTTGCATACAAATTGAGATCTTTTATGAACTCAAATGTATCTAAGGCATTTTTAGGACAGAAGGACAGGCCTTTTTTGAGTAAATTGATGTGGGATTGATTAAATTTGCTGAAGAAAGGTTGATGACGATCATTTTGTCATCTCTTTTATGCACACTCTCTTCAGCTATTCCCTAAACCCTTAAAAAAATCTAACACTAACCCCCGAAGATCCACTTACAATTTTTGAAGACCGGACATCCATCCTCATTGAAGCCGGGAGAAGACTTCATCCAAGCGGGAAGAAGTGGTCCCCAGGCAGGCAGAAGTCTTCATCCAGACGGCATCTTCTATCTTCATCCTTCTGACGCGGAGCGGCTCCATCTTCAAGATGCTCAATCCTATTAGAATTTGTTCGCCTTTAATTCCGATTGGCTGATAGAATTCTATCAGCCAATTGGAATTCAAGGGACGCATCGAAAGAAGAGGATGCTCCGTGCCGGATGTCTTGAAGATGGAGTCGCTCCGCGTCAGAAGGATGAAGATAGAAGATGCCGTCTGGATGAAGACTTCTGTCCACCTGGAGGACCACTTCTTTCCGCTTGGATGAAGACCTCCTGGCTTCGTTAAGGATGGATGTCTGGTCTTCAAAAACTGTAAGTGGATCTTTGGGGGTTAGTGTTAGGTTTTTTAAGGGTTTATTGGGTGTGTTTTATTTTTAGCTTAGGGTTTGGGCTGAAAAAGAGCTAAATTCCCTTTTAAGGGCAATGCCCATCCAAATGCCCTTTTCAGTGTAATGGGGAGCTTAGGTTTTTTAGATAGGATTTTATTTCGGGGGTTTGGTTGTTTGGGTGGTGGGTTTTACTGTTGGGGGGTTGTTTGTATTTTTTTTACAGGTAAAAGAGCTGATTTCTTTGGGGCAATGCCCCGCAAAAGGCCCTCTTAAGGGCTATTGGCAGTTTAGTTTAGGCTAGGGTTTTTTTTTGGGGGGGGGAGGGGCTTTTTTATTTTGATAGGGCTATTAGATTAGGTGTAATTAGTTTAAATATTTGATAATTTCTTTTTTATTTTGTGTAATTTAGTGTTTTGTTTTTTTTGTAATTTAGTTAATTGTAGTTAATAATTAATGTAATTTATTTAATTGTAGTGTAAGGTTAGGTGTTAGTGTAAGACAGGTTAGTTTTTATTTTACGGGTAAATTTGTATTTATTTTAGCTAGGTAGTTAGTAAATAGTTAATAACTATTTACTAACTAGTCTACCTAGTTAAAATAAATACAAACTTGCCTATGAAATAAAAATAAAACCTAAGATAGCTACAATGTAACTATTAGTTATATTGTAGCTAGCTTAGGGTTAATTTTATAGGTAAGTATTTAGTTTTAAATAGGAATTATTTAGGTATTAATTGTAATTTTTATTTAGATTTATTTTAATTATGTTAAAGTTAGTGGGTGTTAGGGTTAGGGTTACACTTAGGGTTAGGTTTAGGGGTTTATAACTTTAGTATAGTGGCTGCAATTTTGGGGGCAGCAGATTAATGATTAATAACAGTAATGTAGGTTGCTGTGATGTTAGGGACAGCAGATTAGGGGTTAATAATATTTAACTTGTGTTTGCGATGCAGGAGTACCGCGGTTTAGGGGTTAATATGTTTATTCTAGTGGCGGCGATGTCGGGAGTGGCAGATTAGGGGTTAATAATTATATTTTACTGTTTGTGATGCAGGAGGGCCTCGGTTTAGGGGTTAATAGGTAGTTTATGGGTGTCAGTGTACTTTTTAGCACTTTAGTTATGAGTTTTATGTTACAGATTTGTAACATAAAAGCCATATTTACTGATTTGCAGTTTACGGTATGGATCTTGTAGTTATGGGCTGTACCGCTCACTTTTTGGCCGGACAGGCAAACTCGTAATATCTGCGCTATGGAAGTCCCATTGCAAAAGGACTTTCTGAAAGCTGCGGTAGTTACTTTGCGTTATGGCCAAAAAAGTGTGTGGTACAGATATACCTGCAAGACTCGTAATAGTAGCGGTAGTGAAAAAGCAGCGTTATGAGGCTTTTTCACTCATAACGCAAAACTCATAATCTAGCCGTCTATTAGTTGTTCCCTTTGAAAATAACAGTAACAAATCCAAATCCAATCTTTGTCCAAATTGAATGCCATCATGGAAAAAATTAGGCCAAACTGAACATTTAAAAAAATCCAAAACAAATCTTTTGGACAAATTATTTTTTTGTGCTGTACAGTTGTTTGCTAATTTCATCACAATCAGCAAACACATATACAATATTTAGTTTCCTTAAACTACACAGAGCTCTCTTGTTTGCTACTATTTTATGCATTGCTTTAAAGAATAATTATTCTGCTGCTGGAGTATTTCAGTAAAAATTTACAAATAAATCCTTACATTTTTTTCTGGTGGAACATGCATTTATTATTTTATCTGGCCTTTAATCTGTGTACCTTGTTTGGTAATGGTATTGATCCCTAGCATTTTCATGCCAGAAATGAATTGCAGGTGTGATACAAAATGGAGTTGACATTCATTTCCACCATCTACCATTGTGCCTGTGTGCTCACCTCTCTGGACTCAGCAACCAATGGTTGCACAATTTCTCAAACCAGCATGATAAATAAAGGGGGGGAATTACAATTTCTAACTGCTAAATTGCTTATGTGTACTCTTTGCTTGTGGTAAGGCCTAATGAGTGGACTATTGTTTATAAGTTCTTTTGTGGCCGCTAACATAATACAACTTATAACATGACAATTACTGAGATACGTACTCTGCTGAGGTGTTCAGGTACAGTTTTCCCTGTTAACGTTATAAACCACAATATGCACTACTAGAGCTTTAATTAGGAGATAATATTTATCTAATACTGTTAACCAAAGCAAACAATTATGATACAACAACAATTACATTAATTACATTTTGGTTAATAAACTAATACCTACTTTCCATTGATGATGTAAACTGTGTACACCAATGATACCGAAAAAACATCTCCATATACTTTTTCTTACTACCAGTTAAAGCAGTTTACAACAGCAATGGAAACTATGACTTTTTAGTCATTTAATCTGTAGATTGATCGATAGACAGAGAGAGAGAGATAGAGATTGAAAGATAGAGAGAGAGATTATAGATAGATAATAGATAGGATAGACAGACAGACAGACAGATAGATAGATAGATAGATAGATAGATAGATAGATAGATAGATAGATAGATGATAGATAGATAGATCGATAGATGATTGATTGATAGATTGTCACAGACATCTGTGTAAGGTGAATGATGTAGGACACAATGGTCAATCTGCAAGGATGTAGCATTTTGTATCACTGTTACTTTACTACATATTGGTTACATTCATTTCATTTGAATCTAACAGTCATTTTGTAACATTAAAAGTAATAGCTAGTAAATGATACCCATTATTAAATATGGTGAATTTACTGTATGTTATTGTATTGCACTAAAAGAGTCATTGGAAGCATAGAGGTGGGAGTGACGAGATTGTAAAGGGCACATAAATCACTGAATGAAATAATGAACAGTAGGTAGATGGATAAAGGATTGTTGTTGTGAGTGGCATAGAGCACATCTGTGGCTTGTATGAAAACATGGTGTGACTAATGAAAATCAATTAGACTAAAAATGAGTTGTTTTTAGATAAAATGACATACTGCAGTTTTATGTTTGATCTATTTTTAATCCAACATGAAATATATTTTTGTCAGACTGATATTTCATCTACACTTTAAGCATCGGCTCTATACGTACACAGCTGCAATTCATTAAGATACACATTATAGTATAATTAAACAGCAAAAGGGAAGCTGGGTATTGAATACCTGCAGTGTTGAGATAGATTTTCTTAAAAATAGAGAAGTTCAGATTCATATGACATAACTGTAAACTTAAAGTAATAGACTGCCAAGATATCATTTAAGTAGTGACACAGTTGTATTTATATCACAGGCAAAGCATGACCTTTGGTAGTCTTAAGATTTTATAATGCCATGCACACAGTCAAGACATCCAGTGCCTGAAGCAGCAAATCAACCCAAAACATCAGTGAACCTCCACCAGGTTTGACTGTAGGGACTGTATTCTTTTCTTTAAAAGCCTCATTTCTTTTTCTGAAAACAGTAGAATGATGGACTTTACCAAAAAAACTGTAATTTTGTTTCTTACACCTCTCTACTGTAATTTTGGACCACTCTTCTTTTGCCAACTGCTCCAGGTCTCTCAAAGAGGAAGGGTTCCTTTTCACAACTGCTGTCTTGAGATCTCTACACAGGTGCTCTATAGGATTGAGATCTGGACTCATTGCTGACCTGTTCAGTACTCTCCAGGGCTTTGTTTTAAACCATTTCTGGGTGCTTTTTGATGTGTGCTTTGGGTCATTGTCCTTCTGTAAGAATAGTGGGCTTTACTAAAAAGCTGTAATTTTGTTTTGTCTGTCCACAGCACATTCTCCCAAAAAGGATTTTGGCTTCCTCAGGTAAATTCTATGTTTCTGTGTCAACAGTGGGGTCCTCCTGGGCTCCTACCATAGCGCCCCTTTTCATTCAGATGGTGACGCATAGTGTGAGCTGACACATTTGTACCCTGTGCCTGAAGGTTAGCTTGAATTTGTCTGGAAGTTGATCGAGGTTCTTTATCCACCATTCAAACAATCCTTCATGCAAATTTGATACATTTTTCTCTTTTGTCCATGTCCAGGGAGTTTAGCTACAGTGCCATGGGCTGTAAACCTTTTGACAATGTTGCTCACAGTGGACACAGGAACATTAAAATCTCAGGAGATGGACTTGTAACCTTAATATTGTCCATGCTTTTTAACATTTTTTTTCTCAAATCTTCAGACGATTTTTTGTTTTCTTTCTCTTCTCCATGCTCAGTGTGGCACATAGAGACACACAACAGAAAAGTTGAGTAATTTTTTCACCATTTAACTGGTTGCCAGTGTGATTTCTATATTGTCAGCACCTTTGATATAGGTGAGTTTAATTACAAATTACAGGAGCATAACAAACTTGGAATGCAATTATTTCTTACAATTTTGAGAAGGTGCCAATAATTGTGTCCAGTCCTTTTTTGGAGTCTTGCGTGGAATGTGTCAGATTTGACTTTTTTTCTCCACTTTTTGTGTTATACCAATACAAACAAAAGAAATAAACATGAGAATGCCTAAACATTTGAAATTGCAATACTTTTCTGGCTGAAGTGGTGCATTATCTGCCAGAAATGCAGGGGTGCCAATATTTTTGGCCATGACTGTACAGTCATGTGAAAAAGAAAGTACACCCTCTTTGAATTCTATAGCTTTACATATCAGGATATAATACAAATCATCTGGTCCTTAGCAGGTCTTAAAATTAGGTAAATACAACCTCAGGTTAAAAACAGCACATGACATATTACACCATGTCATGATTTATTTAACAAAAATATAGCCAAAATGGAGAAGCTGTGTATGAAAATCTAAGTACACCCTTACTGCTTCCATAGGAGTTAGTGGCTACTAAGCAAATGCCCTTGATTAATTGATCATCAGCAAGTGTGACCACCTTTATAATGAGGAAAATGGTGAAATTCATAGAGTACATCAAAACACCAATGATGTGAATCTTAAATTTACCTTTGAAGAGTCCAATTCATCCATCAATTACTTGGATATCACATTGAGTGGTACACCAGAGGGTAAAGTGGAAAGTAGCATGTTCAGGAAATCTATATCAGGCAACTCTGTGCTACATGCAAGCAGCTGCCATCCTAAGAATGTGTCCTACTCTATTGCCAAAGGACAACTTATTAGGACCAAGAGGAACTGCTCATCTGAAAAGGGTTTCCTACGACACCAGAAAGATTTGGTAGATCGTTTACATGTGATGGGCTACCCAGGTAAAACCATAAAGAGAGCAATTAGAGAAGTCAAGGGTGTCAACTGATCCATTTTTTTGTTGTTGGATAAGGACAAAGACTCCGAAATTGACATGCCCAATTAGGTTACTTTTGTAACTGATTATAGTATTGACTATCACCATAATTGTGATGTTTTGATGAAACACTTTAAACTCCTAGTTGCAGTTGACAAACTGATTGTGTAAAAGATGTTATCAGGTGCTCCTATAGGAGAAATAAATCATTGGGTAACTAGTTATCCCCCACAGTGTTACCCAAGAAACCAGCCACCACTAGTTCGTGGCTTACCAGCAAGGGCATGTATAGATGTGGAAGTAGTAGATGCAAGGCTTGTGATTATATTGACATCTCAGATACCTTTACATCCGCCGTCACGGGTCGGACGTTCAACATAAATTATTGCTTGAATTGCACATCAAATTTTGTGATTTATCTTATCACATGTACACTATGCAATATACAATATGTCGGACTCACGACCCGTGACATCATATCTCGGATCAGAGAACACCTGTCTACCATAAATGTAAGCAAATCTACCTCACCCATTGTCCAACATGTTGTGACTTTAAATGGAAAAAATGTCTCTAGCTTTAAATGGCTAGCAATTGATAAGGTTACCACCCCACCCCCCAGGTGGGGAGGTGACAGACAAAATCTCTTGGAAAAACGAGAGATGCTATTGATTTTCAAGCTGTCCACCAAGGTCCATTAGGACTTGATGCAGAGTATGATCTCATCAACTACTAGGAATAATAGATAGGTACATTTAGTAATCTATCGTATCATCATTTTTAGTCCCCTGGTGTGAGTCTGTAGTTAATACCCATTTTATAATGATAGACTCTAGGAGTATTTCTTATATTACAATAGCTATGTCTATCCTTGTAACTCAAGCTCCAATGTTTAATTCCAGATACATTTGTTTACTTTACCTATGTATTTATTCCTTATCTTTAATATTTCTAATTTTTATGTTTGTTACACACATGCTCTATAAAGGGATTTAGACAGTTATAGTGTCAAGTGCAATTATAATAAGCTAACTTGTCTGTATCCAGCCAGTTGCCCTATTTTATCGCAATGAGCATTTTCATCACTTTTTGTGTTTAATCAGAAAACAAACACATACTTTGAGATAGAAAGCATATTTATTTTTATGCACATTGTAGCATTAAGATAGCTCTACATGAATATGTCTTATTGTTCCATTATGTATACTTTATATTGTAACTTTTGCCTTATTCGGTGTATGTAGAACATGTCCTAGGATGCATATAGCCATTATAATATTAACTTACCTATTATTGATTATGGGATCACTTGAATATTTAATTCAGCAGGTATAATCAATTTAATTTGTAGGAGTTTTGTATATATTGTGTTTCACATAGTATAGATTGTAACTATTACCTATTATGGTGTGCTTCTTTATGAACACTGCATATATTGTGTATAATTGTTTTTATTATGCACAAGCAATTACAGATACATGGTTATTGGTTGAACCAATCAAGGGTTTCATCCAATGGGAGTCTAGTACACCCTTTTTAAATCAGCACTAGGTGAATCTTTTTACCAGTAGTGATTACGTCTCAGGCCGAAACGCGTATACTGTTTTTGATCCGTGTATCTCATTCTATATTCTCCTTCCATGGAGTATGTATTTTAACTATGGAAATACAGATTTAACTTTTTACCTAAGGCTGCTACCACATATTCATTTTTTGGATTGTTTATGCTTCAGCCTGTTGTGTAGCAGCCTTCCCTCAGTGAAAGTGACGCTCTTCCCCTATTAGAGAGTTCTGTGTGCAGCTGATTCCTCTACTTGCCTGTGGTGTGTTGCTAGAGACAAGCGAAGGAGTGACATCAGAGGTACCACGTGACTGGAGCACCTCAGTAAGGAGTAACGGAGTTGTCCGCAATTGAGCCAGATGACAGAGGGCAACAAGAAGTGGAGAAGCGGTAATAGAGAGTGTATGGACCCACTCGGTTTCCTCCCCTAGTCGCCCTGCATCCCCACATTCAGTGTTTTTTAGCCCTGACGCTCCATCCACAAACTGGCCATCCAGGATATATCGCCAGTAACCCTGAGGAAGAGGGATTCAACAGACAAGGCACCATGCCAGCAAGGTCTGCAGCAAACTCTGAGTGAGTCTTGTACGGACATTCTTCACACCACAGGTAACACTGTTTCAACATATTCATTTGCAGGGTTGCAACTTAAGTACAAGTTGTTATTATATAACCTGTGAAGAAGCAGGAGTAAGTGCTCAGGTTCAATACCAATTGATCATATACCTACGTAGCAGGTTTAACATTATTTATGGGAGCAGCATCTATGTTATGTAACAAGCCACACACAGTACTTACCCAGCCCAGCACTATTCTTGTTGTGGTTTTTTCACCTTTATAAAAGCCGAAGTTTAACAGTTTGCTGGTCTGGAGCATTCAGGTGTGTCTCTACACAATGCCAAGGAGGAAAGACATCAGCAATGATCTTAGAGAAGCATATGTTGCTGCCCATCAATCTGGGAAGGGTTATACGGTAATTTCCAAACAACTTAAAATCCATCATTCTACAATGAGAAAGATTATTCACATACATAGAAAGGAAAGGATTTCAAAAGCATTTAAAAATGAAAAATGGAACTAGATAAAATACCTTAATAGGTGAAAAAATCCTTTTCACTCATAAAAAATTCAAATCAAATAGCAATTCACATATTTAAAACATATTGGTTTGGACTCCTAATAATATGACAATAGATACAATAGGATACAAGCATAGTCACCAAACCTTATAATAATAATAATACATTTAAATGTATCTATCAGATTCTTTAAATGTATGTCCTAAAGGGGTTAGAATTGTAGTGCCACTCAAAGTAAGGTAGATCCACTTTTAATAGTTCTACTGAGATGAGAAGTATAACTACAAAACAGAATAGCACAATTATGATTCAAGGTAAAAGTAAAAATCTTTTAATTTTGCTTCAATCACACAAACAGAATTGCACTCATATAGAAAATATGAAAACAATTATTTCAACTGGATACCCGTTTTTGCCCCACATCTCACTAAACTCCTTAATCCCCTCCTCTACCTGCTCAGCAACTGCCCCAGAAACAGAAATAGTCTCAGGCAATGAGTCCCGTAGGCGATAACATCAGTGATCACTTCCACTGATGTCATTTGTGTTTTGCAGTTAAAGGGACAGTCAACACCAGAAATGTTGTTTTTTAAAAAGATAGATATAATGCCTTTATTACCCATTCCCCAGTTTTGCATAACCAACACTGTTATATTAATATAGTTTTTACCTCTGTGATTACCTTGTATCTAAGCATCTTCTGACAGCCCCCTGATAACATGACATTTTATTTATCTATTGACTTTCATTTTAGCCAATTAGTGCAGTGTCTGCCACAAGCCACGGGCGTGATCACAATGTTATCTATATGGCTGACATGAACTAGCTCTCCCTTGTTGTGAAAAGCAAATAACAAAGCATGTTATAAGAGGTGGACTTCAAGGGCTTATAAATAATCATATGAGCCTACCTAGGTTTAGCTTTCAACTAAGAATACCAGAAGAACAAAGCAAAATTGGTGATAAAAGTAAATTGGAAAGTTGTTTAAAATGACATGCCCTATTTTAATCATGAAAGATTTTTTTGGACTTGACTGTCCCTTTAATGATTATTCACCAGTGGAAAACATTTAAAACAGATACCAATCTTCACAGGAGTGGACGTCCCAGCAAATTCACCCAAGGTCAGACCGTGCTCAGAGAAATTGCAAAAAAAACAAGAGTTACACCTCAGACTCTACAGGCCTCAGTTAGGTAAAGAAGAGTGGGCCAAAGTTCCTCCACAATTATGTAAGAGACTGATAAAGTCATACAGAAAAATAATAGTTCAAGTTATTGCTGCTAAAGGTGGTTCTACAAGATATTGAATCATAAGGTGTACTTAGTTTTTCACACATGGCTTCTTCATTTTGGCTTTATTTTTGTTAAATAAATCATGACACAATGTAATATGTCATGTGTTGTTGTTCATCTGAGGTTGTATTTACCTAATTTTAAGACCTGCTAAGGACCAGATGATTGTATGCCCTGATACGTAAAACCATAGCATTCAAAGAGGGTGTACTTTCTTTTTTGCATGACTGTAGCTAGCTCGCAATAAGATATATTATGGCCCCATATAAGTAGCTTCTGGGACATTTCAAACCTGGCTTGCACATGCAAGCCTGCAACTGAAAATTAAGAAGCACAGTGCAACCGCTTTTCATTAACATGTTTATATCGATTGAGGTTGTGTATATCAGGCAAACTGGACTTGTTCCGTCAAGCCATGTTTTGATCAAATGGTTGCATGAGAGTAGGGGGCAGAGTTTCACAAGTGATTGCTTGCCCAATCTTAAATTCCAGAAGCTTGTCCAAAGACAGAAAAATAAATCTTGCCCTATTTCAGTTCTTCATATTGAAGCTCACATTACAACACAATATTTCTACTATTTAAAGGACATTAATCTCAAACATTTTCTAGCAGGCATAAAAAAAATCAGCAAGTAAGATACCATTTTTTTCCTGTCGTGACATTAAAGGCTAGATTTCAAGTGGATTGTTTTACCGCTCTATTATTAGCGCACAACTTGATATTATAAGTCGATGGTTAAATTCCCTTATGCATGACTGGTTAGCACGCCCGACTTTGGTCGCACGCAAACTATAGTTTTAAATGGATGCTACGTGCATGATAAATAGTGCTCATATTACAAGTGGAAAATTATAGGTTGCACGCAAACAAAATCCAAATAGAGCTTGAAAATTTAGCGTGCCCCAATACCTAAAATTAAAGTGTAAGACTAAAAATAAAAGTGCCACAAAACTATAATAATATATATATATATATATATATATATATATATACACACACATACATACTATCTAATAAAAAATATTCATATAAATATTAAAATTAAAAAGTTATAAGGGTTCAAAGGTATTTTGTATATGACAATGTAATGGACTTGGAAGGCCTCACAACTTTATATATACAGTATATATGTGTATGCATGCATATATGTGCAAATATATATATATATATATATATATATATATATATATATATATATATATATATAGTACTGGTAAGGAAGGAGGGCACTCACAGGACTTCATACATAGAGTAATCTTTTATTATAATTCTTAACAAAAGTGCATTGTCAACGTTTCGGCCCCTTCTTAGGCCTTCTTCAAGACAAATTTCATGATCTGAGCTTGTGCGGAACACAGCGTCCGCGTTACACTTCTAGAATGACTGAGACATTAATGTCTCATTAATGTCTCAGTCATTCTAGGAGTGTAACGCGGACGCTGTGTTCCGCACAAGCTCAGATCATGAAATTTGTCTTGAAGAAGGCCTAAGAAGGGGCCGAAACATTGACAATGCACTTTTGTTAAGAATTATAATAAAAGATTACTCTATGTATGAAGTCCTGTGAGTGCCCTCCTTCCTTACCAGTACTCTATACATTCTAATTGAGGATTGCACCCAGGCATTGGAAACAGTTATGTGGATGGAGTGCTAGGCCACCGGCTACTATTTATATATATATATATATATATATATATATATATATATATATCCCTGACAAGAGTTATATTAGAGTGCATTATGTATTTATTTTATATAAAATATAAATATTATTAATAATTAGAAATTATTAATTTTGAACATGTGAACTCCTTCCGACATGCTCGCGCCATTTATCTCTATGTATATACATTGCATCAATACAGAAATACCTCCTGTCAGATTAGCATGCATAAAGAATTCATTTACTCCTGTCGGCTTAGGGCGCATTTTTGAATCTTTTACTCCTGTCTGCTTAGCATAAAAATTATTCATTTTAAGGTTCTTAAAAATTATAATAAATCATTATAATAAATAATATTTTATAGCTAATAAATAGTTAACACACCTCATTATAACTCACTCAAGTAGTATTTAATAGCTATAAAATATTTAAAAAATGATTAATAATTATTATGTAGAACATAAGAATTTACATGTGTGTTATGCCATACATGAGTTATATTAGGCTGTATTATGTATTTATTTGATAACAAAATATGTATAAATATTATTAATAATTTTAAATAATTATTAAAAAAATGTCAATATTCATTTTAATAGTTTATTATGTTTCAAGAACCTCAAAATTATTTATTTTTAAATATTAAAAACATTTATTAATATTTTATATCAAAATACCCTAATATAACTCCTGTCAGGGATACCACACATACAAATTCCTATGTTCTTCATGTGCGCTATCCCTAACAGGAGTTACATTAAGGTGCATTTAGTATTATTTAGTATTTTTTTAGAAATAAAATATTATTAAATATTATTAATAATTAATATTAATTATTAAAACTATTATAAAATGTCAATATGTAGTACAATGATTTAATATAATTTATAATAAATTCAAAATTAATAATTTTATGCGAACTAAGCCAACAGGAGTAAAATATTTCTTTATGCACGCTAATCTGAGAGGAGTTATTTCTGTATTGATAAATGTATATACATAGGGTAAATGGTGCAAACATGTCGAAAGGAGCACACAAAAATTCTTCCCCGTAGAGGGGGAAGGAAGTTTGGGTGTGCTAACTGCCTAGCCTCTTCCTTTTTATGAAGCATAAAAGCTTCAGTACTGTGCAATCTTTTTAGGAGCTGGGTGAGAGATAGAGATTTTTCAGAGAGATAATGGTTATTGGTAGAGCTATTTGTTTAAACATATTTCACATTTAGTTTTATTATATACATATTAGTTGAGGTACACACATACATATACATACATAATATAATTAAAGGCCTACATTACATACATCTGCAAACACACATACACCCTTTCCGTTCCCCACACTTCCCTGACAGAATTAATCTTCCCAATCACTTAACCCTTTCCCTCCCCCAAACCAAAGTACTTTAATTAATCTTTGCCTTGTTGTTTTAGATTATTTCATAACTTTTATTTTGTATTGTTTTTTCTTTTTACTTTATTCCCCCTTCTTTCTTCACCAACTCTTGACTATGACTGGTGATTCCCTTAACCCTTCTATTCTTTTTTTTCCCCTTCTTTCTTTTAAAAAAAAGTTTTTTCCCCTAAGAGTTTTGTGGTAGGAGTCTTTTTAAATTTTTTTTTTTTTGCTTTTTTTTGTCTTTTCTTAATATATATCCTTATGTGTTTGTGCATTTCTTTGTCCATTGTGCTTTTTATTTTGGTCTTGTGTTGTTAGAGAGTATAGTTTTTTATGGTTAGCAGAATTTTAGGGTTTAAGTAATTCAAACAATATTTTATTATTTTTAAGAGTAGTTTGTGTTTAGCTATGGATAGTGGGAGTTATAGAATTGGAGGGAGGGGTGGAGAAAGGGGTAGAGGGAGGAGGAGGGGTAGAAGGGGACGAGGGAGCGATAGTGCAGATGTACTTGCTGGGGGGATATTAGGGGCGGTCAGTTAGGGTTAGGTGGCGAGGTAGCTAAGGGAAAAAGAAGAGGGAGGCATAGGTTAAGGGCTCAGGGTGGCTTTGTGCTACCTTATGGGATAGGACCAGAGGGGTGGGATTAGAGAGTTAGAATGTTCTACCCCAGGACAGGCAAATCTAAAGTAGCTGACAGAGGGAGGTAGACCTTAGTCTTGGCCTGTAGAGGGTGGGGGAGGGGATAGGAGGACTCAGGCCATAGGGACAGATCAGGGAGAGAGGGCTGATCCCTCATCACAAGCGGTAAGGCACGACTCTCCTGGGCAAGTTTAGAAGCACCAGAAGAGGAAGAAGAGGTATAGTGAGGCTGAGAAATTCATGATGATAGATTCCTATATGCAGAGAGCCCCACAGTTGGAAAAGCTGTGCTTTTTCCAGCAACTGTCAAAGTAGGCTATGGGAGGAAATCAGAAAAGCTTGCATAAGAGCAATCAATAAACCACACACCATGGCCAGTATTAAGTACCGATGCAGAAACTGCTAGCGAGTGGTGATGGAGAAGATGGAAAAAGAGGATGAGTGGGCAAGACAAAGTGAACCTGGAGGCCTACACATCATATATAATGGTTGGGAGGAGCTGTTGCTGTCTAGAATAGCTGCAGCTAAAGAGGCCTGGCCCAGTCTTTAGTGTCTCCAGTAGGGATGGGCGAATGTTTCGCAACATTCGAAAAACGGCATGAATTTTAACACATTCGTTCGTTCGAATCGAATTTCGAATGTTTACATAACATTCTAACATTCGATTTTCGAATGTTCGGTTTTGAATTTTACGATTACATTCGAAAATATTCTTTTAGAAAAATTCGAATTTAGATTGTAATAGTATTTCTAATGCTTTTTCTTTAAATGTAATATTCGAATTATGCAATATTCGAATTCAAAAAATTCGAATTTAGATTGTAATAGTATTTCTAATGCTTTTCTTTAAATGTAATATTTGAATTATGCAATATTCGAATTCGAAAAATTCAAATTTATATTCGAATTCGAAAAATTCGAATTTATATGTTTGTAATAGTATTTCTAATGCTTTCTTTAAATGTAATATTCGAATTATGCAATATTCTATATGGAAACATTCGAAATGATATATTTGTATCTATTATGTATCAATTTACTAGATTCCCACCCTACCACATGAACTATTGAACTTCTGAATAGTATTTGTTAAATAGAATGTTAAATTCGAAATTTCGAATGTGGACATTCGATATAATTATAAACATTCAAATTCGAAAGTGACATTCGAAAACTGTAAATAACAATCGATTTTCGAATTTTTAAGAATATTCGTTCTTATCGACATTCGGATTTCGGTAATAACATTCGTTCTACATTCGAAATTCGAAAATTTACACATTCGCCCATCCCTAGTCTCCAGTATTCGCAAAATCTTTTTTTTGTTTTATTAAAATAAAAAAAAAGAAAAGAAAAGCATGTTTGATGTATTTCTGGCAACACATAATCTCAATTGCTACAGGTCCCTTGCTGAAAGTGCTGATGATCCAATCAAAAGTGCTAGTCACAAAATTCTGCTGTGTAACTAGTGCTGCTGATTGAACCTGCAACAGATTCCACCTAGGATTAGTATTTTAATGTGGGTAAAGAGGGGGGCATCTTCTATAGACTTTACACCATTGTTTTATTGCAGCACAGATATTCAAAGGGAAACAAATTTGTCAGTTACATGCTCATATTTTTTTTCAATATTACTGAGAAAAAAAGACGCCAGTTACATATATAAATATACATTGTATATATATATATATATATATATATTTATATTTATATATTAAAAACATTTTTGGAAGCATGCTTTTAGTTTTAATATTTGCATTTATTATGTGTTCAGTTGCTTAAAAGTGAACTATTATGATGTATTATCTAAACTAAAATTGCATACATGTGCTACCATCATGGACTGTGTCTTTAATTGGTCATAAAAACAAGCTTCTTATATGGAGCAAGGACTGTTTAATTGCATATGTTTGCTACCATCATAGACTGTGTCTTTTATTGCTCAAAAAACAACCTCCTAGTATGGAGCATGGTCTGTTAATTACATACATGTGATAGCATCATGGACAGCATCTTTAATTGCTCAGAAAACAACCTCCTTGTATGGATTATAGACTGTGTTATGACATACTCTAGACAAACACTTGCTCTCATGGAGTGTTTTTATTTAAACTCAGGCTATGGGCAACGGGTAGCTGATCCTGCAAAGAATATGTTCTGTCAATGCAATGGTCCCATGCAACTTAAAGGGACATAAAACCCACATTTTTTTATTTCATGATTTAGAAAGAGCATGCAATTGTAAACAACTTTCTAATTTACTTCTATTATCTAATTTGCTTTATTCTCTTGATATCCTTTGCTAAAAAGCATATCTAGATAGGCTCAGAAGCTGCTGATTGGCTGCTGCACATAGATGCCTTGTGTGATTGGCTCACCCATGTGCATTGCTCTTTCTTCAACAAATTATATCTAAAGAATAAAGCAAATTAGATAATATAAATAAATTGGAATGTGGTTTAAAATGGTATTCTCTATGCTCTGAGTTCCAGAGGAGGAGCTCAGGTGTATGGTCATGCAAGACACCTGCTCTGACTTACCTCTCTTCAAGCCTGCTGGCGGGAAATCTGCGCCTCAACCCTCAGACCTAGGGTGGCTTGTGTAGCCAAAAACCATCGCTATCGGAACCTGCTTTAGTGCCATTCCAAAGCACTAAATTGCATTTAGCAGTCCTTACATAGACCTATAAAAACCCCTGTAAAATCCTTCGCTCAGATACTAAAAACTATGTAACTATTAACAAATTTGATATACTAAGTATCGAAAGAAGTGCAGGGGGGTTAATCCTTGGCTAACCAGTATACCTGTTATCCGCATCTTGCTGAACTCTCCTTCCCAGGTGCTAATGTCTATTTGCGGACATACTGGCTTTAAGGGCTAAACCCTATCTGAACTTTCAAACAAAAACTGGGTCAGCCTAAAAACAACAATCATTTTTTACTGACTGCTGATATTCCAGTTCTAGCCTTACCTGGCCCTACGGAACAATGGAGGTGAGTCTGGTACTCTGACCAGATACTGGCCTGTGATTCTTTCAAGCCCACTGACCCCTGCATGTTGTACCTGACTCGGGGCGAAGACCTTTGACCAGCGGGACGGTGCGGATTTGGTTGGCAGCCGACACACACTCTGATCCACAGCATCTTGAGCGTCAGGACAAAGCAGTGGCGTAGTGATATCTTGGGCACTGATTTCTACTGGCGCGGGCTCTTCCTCCCACCGATGCTGCGTGAGGGACCCGGGCCACGTCTTTTTGCTGCGCCGCTCAACCTGACACAAGCAGCTGCAACCTCTCAACGCCAGAATCAGGCTCCTTACTACCAGGTGGCGTGATTCAGGACTCTGCCAACTTCTTCTCTGTTTATCCGGTGCTTCCCCTCCCACCGGTGCTGCGTGTAGGGGAGGCCCAGTTTTTGCTCTGAGAAGGGTCGCTCCAGTCATTCTACACTCCCGGCTAGGAGTTGGTAAAGTATATGATATTCCAAGTGACTTGCCCATGCACTTCTTCAGTAATCTTCAGAAAATATAACATTAGCCTCTGCATAAACTTTTTTAAATATCCTCATCTGCATGTTACAACTTTGGCAGTTTAACATAATCCTTGCTTTGTAACATACTGACTTTCTTTGCCTCCTCCACAAAAATTTACATGAAGAAGGTTACCTCGGGGATGAACTCTCTCTAAGCTCTTTTGATAAAACTCTGGGTTAAAAAATAGAAGGGGTAAAAAGGGAAGAGTTGAGTAATCAGAAGGATATCTTAATACCTTGTCTAGTTAACCAACATATAACTGCCTCTATCTTCAAGAAACTGCCTGCTGCAATTTATGAACTCAAACACACACAGTTTAAATTTTGCTTAGATTCTTGGAAAAACAAGCCTCAGGGAACTTGCAAATTGTTTATTGTTGTTGATTGCTATGTGCATCTAATTATTTTCTCCTTCCCTGCACGTAATCTTGTATATACTAACCTAAGATATTACTTTTGCTTTAACATATTGCTAATCTAATTAGCCTTTGCTTCTATAAAAAATACTGCTGTGTTTAATCTCCTGAAGGGGCATTAGAAGGTTAACTTTTCTGTTATATTTAGTTCCTATAGGATAGGTTTAATATTGAGATTTAAGCTAAGAAATCTCTCTAAACTAGCAGAAATGAGATCCCCTACAGCTGTCTGGATGTTATATAAAGTATGTCATATTCAACTCAAGGTATAGGCATCAGAGGAATTAATATATCGAGCATACAATATACTCCAGTGCAGGTGTAAAGCTATAAGTTTTCTTATGATTGTAAAAAAACAGATATATACCTGGCTGATGTCTGTTATAATTATGTGGTCTTGAGCAATTTAATTCACAAAACATAAATTTCGCTCAAATGTTCTAAAAGAGAAAGTTAGGAGTGGGGGGAATAGGAGGTGAAGGAGGAACAGCAGGATAGGGGGAACCCATATTTTGGTATTGCTTGCTGTTCTTCTGTGCTAGTAACTATTTTTTCTATCCTTCTAATTAACCCTACGCATAATAATTTAAGATACTAACCGTAAGCTAACTTGTTTCTGCTTTGAATTTTAAACATAGAAGTGTTTAATTCCTTGTAGAGGAGGTATTCTACAGAGTATATCTTACAAAATTATCCATCAACCACAAAAATACTTTGTTTTGTTGTAGCAGGTAATTGAGTGTCTATCTGGGCTTTTTTCCTGCTGTCTATTATATAGGCTCAGATTATAAGCCTAAAGTAAACTCTAAGGCTGAGTATTATTCTGTAATTTAAAAAAGACATACTGCAGTGACTAACATTGGTCACAGGCACTGAGGTACTAATGTACTTCACACATTAAACTATATACTATTTCAAATAAGAGTTGTATTAAGGGGATAGTAATAACCTTTATTAATTAGATTAATAGGCCAGCTACAGTATAAATTGACTTGAGCTGGCAACTTCGAGTTTATTGAGATAGACTCAGGTTTACTGATATAACTCTGCTGTTGCTGGGCCGGATAGTCTTGTATTAATCACTCCTACTACAGGCAGGGTAATCATATTTGACTTCTATCATACAGAGCACTCTAAAAATAACATGCTAATTACATAAATATACATACAATTGATTATCCCTGACTGAGAGAAGGAAAGGAAGGGAAGATTAATTTAAGACTTAGGGAAATAGTAACTAGGCAGCTCCAACGATAACTCCTACACATTGTCAATTAACTCTCTTACTTCACCAGGTAAATTTTTGTATATAAATGTAAAGCATTAATTTTGCTATATATCTAGTTCTTCTTGCATATAAAATCCTCTTCTAGGGTAATTGGAAGTTAGGCCATAAAACTGCCCCACTAATTTACAAACTTAAATTAGGAGTATTTTTTGCCTGCCTGGAATGGATAAGTGAAAACCGTTAAGTGGTTTTAATAGCTAGAACAGGCGAAACAGAATCAGACTGTCTCAATCCTACCTAGTCATTGCTTGGTAGAACAGTTCATAGTAAAACACTTAAACAATTCACACCCCCTCGCGGATCACTGGTTTTTTTTTTATTTATTTATTTTTTTTATTTAGTATGCACACAATCACTGTTGGCATTTACACAATTCACCCTTTTCCACCCTGTTTTACAGGTTAATAACATAGAGGTCACCCTCCTTAATTCACTCTTCATCTTCCTCCCCCCCTTTTTTTTTTTTTTTTCTCCCCCTTCCCTCTTCACTTTAGCAATTCACAATAACATTCCCGCACACCATCACAGTCCACTTACTTACACTAATATAATCACGTTCACATTCTGACTTAGGGTCTATAACTCACAAGCTCTCACCCACGCAGCTATTCACTCCCCTTACACAGTTCTCTTTTGTCCTATTGAAAGATTCTTTAATACCACCCCTAGAACTACTTCTCCAAGCATGGCAGGCAGACATAAGGATAAAAAAACAAAAGGAGTCTCAGAAAATGTAGCAGATATCACCATACCTAGTACCAACCCTGCCACAGAGACCTTAAATATTCAAAATTTGGTCTCTAACATATCAGAAGCATTAACTCCTAAATTTGAAACCCTGAGATCTGAGATAAAACAGGATATAGTACAACTTTCCCAGGAAATAAGGCAATTCTCAAGCAGACTACAGGAGGCAGAACAGAGGGTTTCGGACCTAGAGGATCTTACCACCTCGCACAGCTCCAATCTAGAAGAAAATAATTCCAAAATCCAAAAATTAATTTTAAAAATCGAAGACCTTGAAAATAGATCTTGTAGGAACAATATAAGGATTATAGGAATACCTGAGGGCAAAAAATATGAAGATCTCTCCTTGTTTGTCACTCAAACTCTAGTACAACTCTTAGAAATGCCTCCTTCCCACATAATAATTGAAAGGGCTCATAGAATAGGCCCACCCCCAACTGACAATAAAACAAATAGGTCCAGACCAGTAATTGTGCGTTTCCTAAATTATAATGACAAAACTAATATACTTCAACAATTCAAAAAGAAACAACCAATCAGCTTAGATGGTGCCAAAATTTTATTGTTTCAAGACTTCTCAGCTGAGACAACCTCAAGGAGGAAAGAATTGGCACCAATATGAACAAAAATGATACAAAGAGGATATAAAGCGACACTATTATACCCACACAAACTTAGAATAATGGTTAGGGACAAGGTATATCTTTTCGAAAATGCTTGTGAAGCTGAAATTTTTTTTCTGAAATAGAATCTACAACTTAAATAGTGTGTAGATAGACAGCAATAAATAGATAACAACTAGGTTAATAGGCCTTAATAGAATTGACATGGGTTTTTTTTTTAAATTAAAGCAGTCCTCTGAAGAGGACCATTATTGGACTAAGAACTCAGCAGGAGAAAATTCCCTGCTGAGTATTGAATTGAGATGTTGTGGAGTTCTAAATAAATATTTGGAACATTTTCTTTTTTTGCCCTCTCTCCCCCTCTCCTTTTTGGGGGGTGGGGGTGGGGGGGCCTCTCCTTCTCCCCCCCCCCCCCTCTTTTTTTTTTTTGTTTGGTTTTGTTTTGTTTTGTTTGTTCCCCTCCTGCTCTCGCCCCTATTCCTGTCTTTTGCCACAATTGCCCTATCTATGTTAACAGATGATTAAAAGACTAGATAGAGTTAAACTCATATCATGGAATATTGGTGGTATTTCGAACCCCATTAAAAGGAAAGCAATTGTCTCCCATTTGAGAAAAATGCAGACAGACCTTGCATTCCTGCAAGAAACACATCTAGACATGGATGAAATTAAAAAAATTAAAGGCTCCTGGGTTAAAGAGGTTGTTGCTTCTCCCAGCTTTGGAAGAAAAAGAGGGGTAGCCATTTTGATTGGAAAAAGATTAGAATATGAGTTAATCCACTCTGAAAGGGACCCTGAGGGGAGGTTTGTGATGATGAAAATTAAAATTGAAGATCAATTGCTCACTCTCTGTAATATATATGCACCTAACATTCTGGATTATAGGTTTTGGGACACGCTGCAATCTAAAATATTAACTTATTCAGAAGGTTATGTGGTATTGGGTGGCGATTTCAATATGGCGCCGCAATCTCCCCTAGACAGGCTTCGGCAGATTAACAAACAAACAAAACAAAAAAGAGATAATCTTGAAGCAAAAATATTCAAAACTTTAACCCAGAATTTAGCTATTAAATACATCTGGAGGGTTCAAAATCCGGATGTCAGAGAATACACCTGCCTTTCTAAGGCTCATAAAACTCTATCCCGAATAGACATGTTTCTAATCGATGACAGATTATGCACAATGAATACCACTGCAGGCATAACTCATGTAACTTTATCAGATCACTCTCCTATTTTTTTAGAACTCCAGCTAAATCGGTCTATAAACTCCTCTACAAGATTTAGATTCCCATATTATCTGATGAATGATTCCAAATTTAAGAACCATTTGATCAAGAAATTCAAGGAATACCTTCATTTTAATTCCGAATTTGCCGACCGCCCGGAAATATTCTGGGGAGCTGCTAAAGCAGTCCTCAGAGGGGAAATAACGGCTTATGCCGCAATGATATAAAAAAAATTGAAAAAAAGAGAGAAAGATGTCACAAGTTCTGTGACTAATGCTTATAACCGCTACCTGCTGCAAAATACACCTTTCAATTGGGCTAAATATATAAAAGCCAAGAGTTAAAGAGATGCTATGGCATTACTAGTGGAAACACAGAAAGAACTGAGGTTTCAAGCCAAGCTTTACCGGTTTGGCAATAAATCGGGCAAATTATTAGCTAAGCTAGCCAAAGGCGATAATAAGCCTCCTATGATTGAAAAAATCCTTCACCAAGGGAATTTATTGGTAAACACAGAGGACATCTTAGAGGCTTTTACAGAATATCATAGAGACCTGTACTCTGCAAAAACTGCAGATAAAACTCAGTCTGATCAATTCTGGGGTCAGGTAAATTGTCCTTTAATTACAGCAGAAATGAACTCTATTCTTAATAGCCCAATCTCTAATGAAGAGGTTAGTAAAACAATTTTTGAATCACCAGTGAACAAAGCAGCAGGCCCAGATGGTCTTCCCAATGAGGTGTATAAGATTCTGACCTCAGATATAGCTCCATATTTATGTAAAACATTCAATGAATTTTTTATTGAGGGCAATACCATACCAGCTGATTTTTCAGCTTCTTTCACAACTCTGCTTGCAAAGGGTGGCAAGGATCCTAGTCAAAAGGAATCCTATCGACCGATAGCCCTCTTGAACGCGGACTATAAGCTCCTTGCCTCAATTCTGGCACGCAGGCTTCAAGGTAGTCTTTTACACATCATTCATAAGGATCAAGCAGGGTTTATTCATGGCCGTAACTCAGCCTCCAAAATTAGGGAGGTTCTCCTGTTAACAGAATTCTTCCAAACCAGAGAGAGAGGGGAAGAGGGCAATAAGGATCTCGCAATAGTCACTATTGACGCGGCTAAGGCATTCGACTCTGTTTATTTTAGCCACCTGTTTACCTCATTAGCCAAATTTGGATTCAGGGATAAATTTGTTAACTTTATACATAAATTGTATACATGTCCATCCACTAGACTAATAGTTAACAATTCATTATCCTCAAATATTGCTAGTAAAAGGGGAACACGGCAGGGGTGTCCCCTGTCTCCCCTTCTCTTTGATATTGCAATAGAATCACTCGCTATAAAGATCCGACAGAGTATTGAGGGCATAAATTTGGGTGAACATATAATGAAGGCTGCATTTTACACGGATGATGTCCTTCTTTATATTTCAAATACAAAGTCGAATATACCCAAACTGCTTAGTATCATTCAACAATTTGGCTCCTTCTCTGGGTATATGGTTAACACCTCCAAATCGGAATTATTCTGGTTAAATAAAAATAAGGATTCAATTAAAGATAGCCCATTTAAAGAGGTTTCTGAATCTTTTAAATATTTGGGTATTATTATACCAGTAAATTTCACTGAGCTGTACAAAGTTAATATAGCACCCATATTAACAACGATTTGTGAAAGGCTAAAATCTTGGCAAAGCTTACCTATCTCATTATCTGGAAGAATAGCCCTATACAAAATGATTCTTCTCCCGAAACTTTTGTACATATTGCAAAACACCCCATTAATATTATACGGGAAAGACATTAGGCTGCTTAACAGTGCAGTTAGGAAATACCTCTGGCAGGGAAAAAAGGCAAGAATCTCTCTAATAAAACTAACCTCGGCAAAGGAATACGGGGGTCTAGCTTTGCCAGACATTAGGCAATACAACATGGCTTTTCTAGCAAGAACAGTGACAGATTGGATTCTTCTTAAAGATTATGTTACAAATATTTCATTAGAAACAAATATCTGTCACCCATACCTTCTTACCGGTCTGGTGCATTGCTCACCTAAACTGTTACCCCCCAAAATCAAAAAGCTTAAAAGTATTTTGAACCCGATAAAAGCCTGGTGGAAAATAGGGAATACTTTGAGACTGGATTGCAGTGTGTCCCAATACCTACCAATAAAAGGAAACCCAAGATTTCAGCCTGGTATTGAAACGCCCATATTTGATAGATGGTCCCAATTAGGACTGAATAAAGTTAGGCAAATTTTTGAAAATGATTCAAATGTTATAAAAACATTTGAACAATTGAAAAATGAATTTAACTTATCACATAAAGAATTTTTTGCATATTTGCAACTTAAACATTATGGATTAAAGATTACTAAGAATACGGATTGGTCATGGAATCTAGGAAAACTGGAGAATTGGTTGACTTTGATAAGGGCCGGACGCATGTCGATCACCCCTTGTTATACACTTCTTAATGCCAATAAAGGAATTTCCCTATTGGCACATTTAGCAACGACATGGTCCAGGTTAATTCCCTCATAATCGGTAGAATCAAATAGTGTACAGAGGTCAATAGACCGAGTTACTCGGGCCACTCTATCTGCCACATGGAGGGAAGCACACCTCAAAATCTTACACAGAACATACTTTACCCCAGCCCTAGGTTATAAAATACATAATTCAGAATTCGGGGCTTGCCCAAAATGCTCTTTTGTTGCAGCAGATCTGGTCCATATGCTATGGAATTGTCCAAAGATACGCCAATTTTGGCACAAAGTCGAATTTTGGCTCAACAAAAATTTGGTGGCTGCTCCTCTGGTACTTACCTTGACACAGATTATTTTTTGTGTCCAATTGGAAGCACGGCAACAACCTCAGGAAAAATGAATAATTCTCACAATTTTAGCTGTCAGATATTTGATACTCAATTATTGGAAAGACTCAAAGACCCCCTCAATCCTCGAGATGAAAAATTGTTTGAAGAAACAATGTATGATTGAGCAAAGAGATACTAATATTGATAATGAAGGAGACATAAAAAAATTCTTCTTGAAATGGTCAGCCTTCATCAAGGGCTATCCAACTAATGAAATAGAAATGATAATTTTTCCATTCAGGAACTCAGAATTGGTTTTGCTTAACTTGTGGTAGGGGATGGGGGTGGGGGTCAGAGCTGAAGGGGCTTGGACTAAATGTATGATTTAAGTTATCTTCTCCCTCCCCCCCTTTTCCCCTTCCCCCTCCCTTTTTTTTTTTTTTTTCTTCGTCCTTCTCTCACGGGTAAGGGGAGAAGAAGGGGAAGACATATGGAGGGAGGGGGGGAGGAGGGGGGAAGGAGGGAAATGGGAAGGAGGCTAACACAAGTGATATGTGCCAACAAACACAACTAATGTATTATGGCATTATGAGTTATTACTTACATAACATGGTACATAAAGTTAATTCTTTATTGTGTTAAGATTGTTGCTGCCATGATTTTTGATTTATTTAGTAAACACAATTAAAGCAACATGGCAATATGAGTATTATATATATAAAGTGGTACATTAAGTTAATTGTTCATGATGTAACAGATAGAAGTGATTTATATCAAGAATGTTATTGTCATGTTCATGATTTATTGTTTTTCGCTTATCTTTTTTTTTTTTTTTTTGTTTGCCTCGCCTGCTTATGTATTATATAATGTATCAAACCTCAATAAAAATGAAATTGAAAAAAAAAATGGTATTCTCTATGTGAATCATGAAAGAACATTTTTGGGTTTAATGTCCCTTTAAGCCTGATGTTGATCATTTGTACATTTTGATATAAAGTGGTGCTTGTAACATGTTTATAAAAGTGGTGATTTTAATAAATTAATCTATGATCAAATGAAATGTATTATTTTATGGTGATGGTAACATGTTTGCTTACTAGTGGTGCTTTAGCCCCTCTGAATCTTGCCTACATTCGTTATGTGATATGTGTACTACTATAATTATATACATTGTGGTGGTGTGCACATATCTTTTAAAAAATATATATATATTTTCGGTTTTGTTTTATTAGTTTTTTAAAGCAGACACTTGCCCTCTTGGACCAAGTGCAATTGACTTGCAGGCATTATTATTAAATAGATTGTACTTTAAAATTCCATTTTTTCCATGCATTATGGATTTGTAATAGAATTACCTTACTGTCATGAAAAAATAGTATGCCATTGAACTAAGTTGAACTTAATTCTTATTTGATTAAGCTTCTCCTATGAGCCAATTAATAATTGTATATACAGATATAATTTGTGCATTAACATGCACTTGCTACATAAATACATTTTACCTGACATACTACATTGTCAGGATAGATTCTTTGCAATTATGTTAACATGTTAATAATTAATGTACCACAACCATCTATTCACCATAATGTCTCTTTAATAATATGCATATCTTAGGTATTCTTTAGATTCTGAATACAAAAATTTGACATGAATCTGGTGTCGTTATATTGCTTATTTAAATGTGTTCTGAAAAAGATTTGATGTTAAACTTATGTTGTGATCTTATTTAAATGTTTTAATTAAAAAAGTTGATAGTAGTTTTTTTTTTAGATATGTTTTAGTTAATTTCCTTCACATATGTTACACATACATTTTGGACAATTATAGTCCTTTCACTTTTGATTAAATGCCTTCGTTCTTTAACAAATGTTTCAAACATGTTGTGATTGCATGGTAAGTTATGAGTTAACAAAAGGCTTGTATACAAGTAATGATGCTTATTTGCTCTTAACAAACGTTCAATTAAATAGATTGTTTAAAAAAACACCCATATATGGTTGTAAATAAAAGTTATATCTCTAATTCAGCGGTTCCCAACCTTTTTTCTCTTCTGTACCCCTTGATTAGGCTTTTCATTTATGAGTACCCCCTCTCTTCATTACCCCCACCAATCCCTCAAAATAAAGGAAGCACTTTTTTATAGGGGAGGTAAGCTATGCCTGAATTGCATATGACTGTACGTGTATCAACAGGATTAAAGCTCAGATCTTATTCTCAGGAGTCCTGCTGTGTGGCTGGTGCCCCTGGCAGCTGCCTGGTTGCTCCTAAACAAGGCCCTGGGGGTGGAGTAATGATCATAAAAATAAATATTTAAATTTGTGAGATCAGATCGATATTAACCACCCAGGCACTATGAACGTTTTTAGTTGGAAGTGAAGCAGTCTGAATCAAGCAAGCACTAGAAGCAGTACTTTACATACCGGCACTGACTATAACTTATTTGGGGATGCAGACCTGCCTCGCCTGTGTGACTCGCAATCTCAACGGCTCTATCACACGTGTCCATGCAGCTATGCTGCTGCAGTGCCGCTTCTATTTGAGCACTTGCAGTCAAAATTGTGTGCATGGGACAGACTTGGGTGGAGCAGGAGGCTAAGCTGTCTGGTGACACAGGGTGATCATTAATATGTGGACCGGAGTCATCCACACCCGGTCCACATATTTCAGGTGCAGGGGCTCCCATCTGCCTATATGCCAGGCCAGGACTTCATTTGTCATTTTCCGGCTAAATGCTCCTTCCTTCCACAGTTCCACAATGCTTATTAGTTGATGACCCATTGAGAGTGCCCCCCCGACCCTCCCCCCGCATCTTCCGCCATTACCAACAATATTTTTGCGTACCCCCAACCGGCCTGCCAAGTACCCCCAGGGGTACACGTACCCCAGGTTGGGAACCGCTGCTCTAATTGAATCATTACATCTTAACAATTGTTCAATAAGATATATGTTAAATAATCTGTTGATTTCCATATATGGTTTTAATCAATGTTTAATTGATTTATTAACTCTTAACAATTTTGTAATACTATATATGGTTAAAAACTTCATAACCACCATATATGGCTGTGAACAATTGTTGAGATGTAATGATTAAATCATTGAATTCCCCATTATTTATCACCATATATGATTTACCTGACATTTTACCTGACATACTAGATTGTCAGGATAGATTATTTGCAATTATGTTAACATGTTAATAATTAATGTTCCACAACCAACTATTCACCATAATGTCTCTTTAATAATATGCATATCTTAGGTGTTCTTTAAAAAAAACACATAATCTGAAAATAAAAATTTGACATGAATCTGGTGTCGTCATATTCCTTATTTAAATGTGTTCTGAAAAAGATTTGATATTAAACTTATGTTGTCATCTTATTTAATTGATTTAGTTAAAAAAACTTGAGAGTAGTTTTTTTTTTAGATATGTTTTATTTAATTTCCTTTACATATGTTACACATACATTTTGGACAATTATAGTCCTAACACTTTTGATTAAATGCCTTCTTTCTTTAACAGTTAGAAACTTCATAACCACCATATATGGCTGTGAACAATTGTTGAGATGTTATGATTAAATAATTGAATTCCCCATTATTTATCACCATATATGATTTAAAAATTATTATTATGTATTATTATGCAATTGAACACTCATTAACAGTAGTGATGTCGCGAACATAAAAATTTCGGTTTGCGGCGGACTCGAACTTCCGGTATTGTTTGACTTCAATAGGCAGGCGAACTTTAAAACCTACAAGGACTCTTTCTGGCCACAATAGTGATGGAAAAGTTGTTTCAAGGGGACTAACACCTGGACTGTGGCATGCTGGAGGGGGATCCATGGCAAAACTCCCATGGAAAATTACATAGTTGATGCAGAATCTGCTTTTAACCCATAAAAGGCCTAAATCACCTAACATTCCCAAATTGTTTGCAATAACGTGCTTTAAAACATCAGTTATGATGTCGTATCTATCAGGTAGTGTAAGGGTTACGTCCGCATCACAGTGACAGAGCACAACCACGAGATAGATAGATTTGATAGATAGATACATAGATTACATAGCTCAATCGATGCAATATACATATGATCAATACACTGTACATAGCTCAATAGATGCAATATACATTTGATAGAAACGAATTACATTGATCAATAGATGCAATATACATTTGATAGATACGAATGTTATCGAATCAAAGATGCAATATACATTTTATAGATACGAATGACATCACCCAAAATATGTAATATACATTTTATAGATACGAATTACATCGATCAATAGATGCAATCTACATTTGAACGATATGTTGATAGTTCGATCGATTTGATATATAAATAAATCGATTTGAAATATATATAATTTCCCTGATAGAGTATAACAATAAGACATGTGGTCTGTGACCCGTGGTGTGTTAAGTAGTACTATTCTTAAAATTTTACTACAACCTGTTACTCCCCCTATCGGATGAGGTCTATATGGCCTTCATTTTTTGAACCGGGAGATGGAAGAAGATGATTGTTCTGTCCTCCTACTTCAAATTTGTCAGAAACACAAGTGGCTGTCTCCAAACATCCCGGACAGAAGATAGATCGATCGATAGGATAGATAGATATACATAGATTGATAGTTAGATAGAATCGATAGAAGAGAAATAGATAGATTTGTTAGATATATAATTACCCTCATAAAGTCTAATAATTAAACATGCGGTCTTGGACCCAACTAGGTTGTGTTAAGTAGTACTATTCTTCGCACTTTCAGCCCTGTAACTCCCCCTATTTTGTGGAGGTGTATATGGCGGTTATGATTACCCTGACAAAGTATAACAACAAGACACGAGGTCTGGGACCCATGGTAATTAGGTTGTGTTAAGTAAAACTTTTCTTAGCACTTTAATCCCTCTTACCCCCCCTTTTGTTGGAGCTCTATATGGCCTGCATGATTATCCTGACAAAGTATACTAAGAAAACATCTGGTCTGGGACCAATGGTAATTAGTAACAATGGGTGGTACACTCAGCGCCTGCCGCAAGGTGACCCTAGCTTTGGATATTGACTCCTAGTAGTCAACAAATGAATAAAAAATTGGGTATAAGAACCAAAGCGCCTAATAGGCTGGGTCTAGAGCTAATACGAGAAGGATATTAAAAAGCTATTTATAGTATAAAAATAACACTTTAATTTTTACAACTTAAATTTTTACAAGCATGGATCCATGTTACAATCAAACAAACATACTAAAATAAAATATAAAAATATAATAAAAACAGTTAAGAAAAACTCCAATGATAAAAAAACCTCTTCGTATCTAGTTGCGCTTAATAGGACTGATCCCCCTTCTAAGTGGGACTGTAAATGCTCTGGCACCTTGCTACAGGTGAAGGTAACCTCGTTAGAGGTTATAACAAGAATCTCAGTGTGTTCTTTAGTGAAACTGTATCGATTAACCCAAAATCTTTTTGTAAAATGTGGTGTGTAGTGGTGATGCGAAAAAGAAAAATTGCTAAACCTTGCTAGAGGTGGTCTAAAAGTAAATCCTTGTGTGTGCCCCACACACAGAAATGATGTGACCTAATATAATCTTAGAGTAAAAAATAATACAGGGTGTAACTTATGTGACATAAAATAAATCATGTGACATAAAATATAAAATAAATCATTACAAATATTCAATCAATCAGTGAAAATCAGACGGTCAAAAGTCCCAAAAAAGGAGTGTAGCTAAAAGCAAAAAACAAAAAACATAATAAGTCCTTGAAAAAGCAATGTTCAATCCATCAAAACACAACGTGAAAAAAGGTGCATAATATAGGAATGAAAAAACAGTGGCCACTGTAATAAAAAGATGGTTGTGTCCCTGATAAATCCTGTGAAATAATGGCAGCCTGTAACAATACCGGGATGTGTTGATGTATAAGAAATTCGTCAGGAGCCCGGCCGACCCAAATTTTACCTAAAAAGTAGAAAACAAACACAAAATAGTGCAGAGCGTAAAGTCCCAAAATAATAAGAAGGAGCAAGACTCACCAGTCGACGCGTTTTGGTCTGTACTAGACCTTTTTCAAGACTGGATTATGTTGTCCTGGGTACTCTTTTATACCCATTTGTCAAATACGAACCGGAAGTGATCGTACAGTGTTTCCTGTTTCGTTAGATGTAAATAATGTTAATTAAACTTCTTATTTTTGAATAACCATTGTCAAAAAGTATCGTTTTTTTTTTTTTTTTTAGATTCTCTTAGGTTTATGCCTAAAATATGTGTTTCTAAATAAGGCTTTTTCTTTACTTTGGAAATTACTTCCGGTCTATTCTGTTCAATAACTTCCGGTCTGTATTGATCTGTACTTACAAGGATCGCATACATACTTTCATTAAAGATCTACTTACTGATCCTAAACTCATACCAACTATTCAGAATCTTTGTGAAATAATTTAAACGAATGTGTGTTTGATATTAAGAGGATCGATCTTTATGCGGTTTCATCTGTATGAAATGGGTGTGTGCGTACACACTGATCCTATTGGGTGATTTTCCCGTATGATAATTGGGTAATGGGAGGAAAGGTTATGTCCCTATTGGTGTATTTCAGAGGGTGTGATTTTAAAGCGTTGTTTGTTTCCTAGGTAACAAAGAGTGTATCGTAAAGCGGATCGGGCATATAATAAAAAACTAAGAGTTTTGTGCCCATAATATTGCTTTCATAAAAACAGCTTTCTGAATTAATCTAATACTTATATCTATCGTATTCCGATAGAAGGATTAATTAATATCTGTATTGTTAGTGTAGGAAATATATTTACAAGAAGATTTCTATGGCTACTCACCATTGTTTAATCCATATTTCTCTTAAAGGTTTTCGTATATCAGTAGAGTACATTCCGAGAGGAGGAGTTATATTTAACACATCTAAGTGTCTGTATTTGTCCTATCAAATGCTGCTGATGTATTTAAGTTAGCCTATCTTAAAAGGGTGGCTTCATCAGATTTGAGTGTCTGTATTGGTTGTCAGATGCTCCATATATGTCATGTTCTCTTCAAAGGATAACTAAGTTATTTGCTGGGAATCTTTTATATTAAAACTTTTTGGACCGGGGGCTGGTCTGTTTAATTCCTTACAGGATTAACCCCATGCTCTCATACAGCTGTATGTGCACATGTATGGCTAAATATACGTATATCAGATGTTCCTGTCACACGCTATTTATATAGTAAATTAGCTTGTCTTTAAAGGCCTGCTATATCAAATTTGAGTTCTGCAGTTTCGTTGTCATTTGCTCTATGTATATTATATTTTTCTCTTCAAAGGATGACTGTGTATTGTGCGGGATACATATTATATTAAAACTTTTTGGACCGGGGTTGGTTTGATCCCTTACAAGATTAACCCGTATTTTCATATAGCTGCATATACACGTGTGTAAATATGTACATATATATATATATATATAGTTGCTGACTTCATAAGAGGGAGAATTTGTCTAGTGGGGACTATTGTTTCTACATCTATATAAAGATGCTAATCTTACTCCGCTGAGATGATGTAATTGGTAGATGAGATTTCTAGATCTTATCACTTCTTAATATAACAAATAGTTATTATCTTGAAATAAGGGAAACATCTTCCTAGATGTTAAGTAAATAATCACAAAAGAATTTATAGATATCCTCGGTTTTTTGTTTTTTGCTTTTAGCTACACTCATTTTTTGGGACTTTTGACCGTCTGATTTTCACTGATTGATTGAATATTTGTAATGATTTATTTTATATTTTATGTCACATGATTTATTTTATGTCACATAAGTTACACCCTGTATTATTTTTTACTCTAAGATTATATTAGGTCACATCATTTCTGTGTGTGGGGCACACACGAGGATTTACTTTTAGACCACCTCTAGCAAGGTTTAGCAATTTTTCTTTTTCGCATCACCACTACACACCACATTTTACAAAAAGATTTTGGGTTAATCGATACAGTTTCACTAAAGAACACACTGAGATTCTTGTTATAACCTCTAACGAGGTTACCTTCACCTGTAGCAAGGTGCCAGAGCATTTACGGTCCCACTTAGAAGGGGGATCAGTCCTATTAAGCGCAACTAGATACGAAGAGGTTTTTTTATCATTGGAGTTTTTCTTAACTGTTTTTATTATATTTTTATATTTTATTTTAGTATGTTTGTTTGATTGTAACATGGATCCATGCTTGTAAAAATTTAAGTTGTAAAAATTAAAGTGTTATTTTTATACTATAAATAGCTTTTTAATATCCTTCTCGTATTAGCTCTAGACCCAGCCTATTAGGCGCTTTGGTTCTTATAACCAATGGTAATTAGGTTGTGTTTAAGTAGTACTATTCTTAGAACTGTAATCCCTGTTACTCCCCCTATCAAGGGAGGTCTATATGGCCTGCATGATTACCCTGACAAAGAATAACAACAAGACACACGGTGTTGGACCCATGATAACTAGCTTGTGTTATTTAGTACTTTTCTTAGCACTTTAATCCCTGTTACCCCCCCTATCGGGGGTGGTCTATATGGCCTGCCTGATTACCCTGAAAAAATATAATAATAAGACATGTGGTCTGGGACCCATTTTAACTAGGTTGTGTTTTAAGTAGTACCATTCTTAGCACTTTAATCTCTGTAACTCCCCCTATTTGGTGAGGTCTATATGGCCTGGATGATTACACATACAAAATATAATAATAAGACATCTGCTCTTGGTCTGTGATCCATGGTAACTATGTTGTGTTAATTAGTAATGTCCTTAGCATTTTAATAGCTGTTACTCATACTCACCCTATCGGTGGAGGTCTATATGGCCTGCATGATTACCCTTACAAAATATAATAACAAAACATATGCTCTGGGACCCATGGTAACTAGGTTGGGTTAAGTAGTACTGTTCTTAGCAGTTTAATACCTGTTACAACACCGAATGGTGGCAGGTCTATCTGGCCTTCATGATTAGCTGCACCCAAACCCAAAAAAAAGCCGAGCGGTCTTAGACTAACACCCATGGGTAACTCGGTTGTTTCAATTAGTACTATTCTTAGCACTTTCATCCCTGTTACTTTCAGGCCTCTTGGGGGTGGTCTACATGGCCATCATGATTAGCCTAACAAAATACTACAATCCAAACTTTGCTCAGTCTTCATAGGCCCTTCATTGGCTGTATTTTGCTAGTTCTGTTCTTATTATTTTAATAGCTGATACAACACAGAATGGTGGCAGCTCTATATGGCCTGCATGATTAGCCGCACCCAAACCAAAAAAAAAGCCAAGCGGTCTTGGATTAACACCCATGGCTAACTCGGTTGCTTCAAGTAGTACTATTCTTAGCACTTTCATCTCATCCCTGTTACTTCCAGGACTCTCGGTGGTGGTCTACATGGCCATCATGATTAGCCTAACAAAATACTACAATACAACCTTGGCTCAGTCTTCATAAGGCCCTTCATTGTCTGTATTTTGGTAGTTCTGTTCTTATTAGTTTAATAGCTGATACAACACCGAATGGTGGCAGCTCTATATGGCCTGCATGATTAGCCGCACCCAAAACAAAAATAAAGCCAAGCGGTCTTGGATTAACACCCATGGCTAACTCGTTTGCTTCAAGTAGTAGTATTCTTAGCACTTTCATCTCATCCCTGTTACTTCCAGGACTCTCGGTGGTGGTCTACATGGCCATCATGATTAGCCTAACCAAATACTACAATACAACCTTGGCTCAGTCTTCATAAGGCCCTTCATTGTCTGTATTTTGGTAGTTCTGTTCTTATTAGTTTAATAGCTGATACAACACCGAATGGTGGCAGCTCTATATGGCCTGCATGATTAGCCGCACCCAAAACAAAAATAAAGCCAATCGGTCTTGGATTAACACCCATGGCTAACTCGGTTGTTTCAAGTAGTACTATTCTTAGCACTTTCATCTCATCCCTGTTACTTCCAGGACTCTCAGTGGTGGTCTACATGGCCATCATGATTACCCTCACCAAAATATAACAACAAGACGTGCGTGCAGGGAACCATGGTAAGGTTACTTCCTTTTGCACAATCAAGTATAACAGTTGCAGGCAGAGGTTCTGACCCTGCATTATGGCTGCACCTCTCCCTAAAAGAGGCATGCGTTACAGAGTCTGTGGGCATGTATGCAAAGAGCTGGCCTGCCTAAAAAGAGGAGCAAAGCTGTACAGGTCGTTATCCTTCAGCCATTTTATACGCTGTCCCACGGCCACGATCCTCAACAGCCACAACAGAATGAAACACCACATATGCCATCCTTTTGAACAATAGAGTACAGGTATGGCATTGATTTTAGTTACACGGCGATATTTATTATGAACCGTGAAATTGAAAACAAAAACATGATTGGACACCCAGTATAGTACAGGTCGTTCTCCTTCGGCCTTTTTAGAAGAGTGTTCCGGACCCTCAACAAAAACAACAGCAGGAAAGAGGACATATGGCATCCTTTTGAACAATAGAGTACAGGTACATCATTGATTTTAGAAACCCAGAGATCATTTTTTGCAAATGGGAAATAGAAAAAAACATTCATTGGACACCCAGTACACTTCACCTCAGCAGGAAAGAGGACATATGGCATCCTTTTGAACAATAGATGACAGGTAAGGCATTGATTTTAGAAAGCCATAGATAATTTTTTTTGCAACTGTGAAATAAAAAAAACATTGATTGGACACCCAGTACACTTCTTTATCCTTAGGCCTTTTTATAATAGGGTCCCGGAGGCTCAACAGAAACAACAGCATGAAAGAGGACATATTGCATCCTTGTGAACAATTGATTACAGTTAAGGCATTGATTTTAGAATCCCAGAGATCATTTATATGAACCGGGAAATAGAAAAAAACTTTGATTGGACACACAGTACAATTCTTTTTCCTTAGGCCTTTTTATAAGAGGGTCCCGGAGCCTCAACAGAAATAACAGCATGAAAGAGGACATATGGCATCCTTTTGAATAATAGATTACAGGTAAGGCATTGATTTAAGAATCCCAGAGATCATTTATATGAACCGGGAAATAGAAAAAAACATTGATTGGACACCCAGTACAATTCTTTTTCCTTAGGCCTTTTTATAAGAGGGTCCCGGAGCCTCAACAGAAATAACAGCATGAAAGAGGACATATGGCATCCTTTTGAATAATAGATTACAGGTAAGGCATTGATTTAAGAATCCCAGAGATAATTTATATGAACCGGGAAATAGAAAAAAACATTGATTGGACACCCAGTACACTTTTTTATCCTAAGGCCTTTTTATAAGAGGGTCCCGGAGCCTCAACAGAAACAACAGCATGAAAGAGGACATATGGCATCCTTTTGAAAAATAGATTACAGGAAAGGCATTGATTTTAGAAACCCAGAGATAATTTGTTGCAACCGGGAAATCTAAAAAAAACATTGAATAGACACCCAGTACACTTCTTTATCCTTAGGCCTTTTTATAAGAGGGTCCCGGAGCCTCAACAGAAACAACAGCATGAAAGAGGACATATGGCATCCTTGTGAACAATTGATTACAGTTAAGGCATTGATTTTAGAATCCCAGAGATCATTTATATGAACCGGGAAATAGAAAAAAAACATTGATTGGACACCCAGTACAATTCTTTTTCCTTAGGCCTTTTTATAAGAGGGTCCCGGAGCCTCAACAGAAATAACAGCATGAAAGAGGACATATGGACTCCTTTTGAATAATAGATTACAGGTAAGGCATTGATTTAAGAATCCCAGAGATAATTTATATGAACCGGGAAATAGAAAAAAACATTGATTGGACACCCAGTACACTTCTTTATCCTTAGGCCTTTTTATAAGAGGGTCCCGGAGCCTCAACAGAAACAACAGCATGAAAGAGGACATATGGCATCCTTTTGAAAAATAGATTACAGGAAAGGCATTGATTTTAGAAACCCAGAGATAATTTGTTGCAACCGGGAAATCGAAAAAAAACATTGAATAGACACCCAGTACACTTCTTTATCCTTAGGCCTTTTTAGCAGAGGCTCCAGGACCCTCAACAAAAACAAGAGCAGGGAGCTGGGCATAGGAGTACAAGGGAGTGTGACAATAATAATGTGAAGGGGAAGATTGCGGAGTTGTGGCATTTTGAATTTGTTATCGTGGTAAGTACTTGCAATGACCTTGCTCTGGTGAATCCATATCGCAAATGTCTTTTTTAAGGCACTGTTTGTCTATTTTTTTTAATTTCAGCATTTGTTAAATGAAGCGCAACTTAAGGCTGGTGAGAACCGACCTTTCTTCTGGCTGTTTGAAAATGTTGTGGCTCTGGACAAACATGTGAATAAGGGGCCATCTGCCATATTCTGCACGCAACCCCTTTGATGATTGACGCTAAACATGTGTCACCTGCAAGCAGAGCTCGTTACTTCTGTCTAAATCTTCCTGGTATGGACAGGCCACTGTTTCCCACAGCAAGTCAGAGGCTTGAACTACAAGATTGTCTTGAGTATGGTAGGAAATCAAAGTTTATTAAAGTCTGTACTATCACCACAAAAGCTGAACTTCTTGAAGCAAGGAAAATGCCAGCAATTTCCTGTGCTTATGGATGACAAGGACGTCCTGTCCTGTGGTGCACAGAGATGGAGAAGATTTTTGGTCTTCCTGTACACTACACAGATGTCTCCAACATCACCAGAAACACAAGACAGCGACTCTTGGGAAGTTCCTGGAGTGTTCCCGTAGCCATCTGTTTGTGCCCCGAAAGGAATACTTTATTTGTGTTTTTGTATACATTTGACATCAGATTTGGAGACTGTGGTGACGCACATGTTATTTACTGTTGTTCCAGCTGTGGCAATTTCAATTGGCATTAGAAAGTAAGATTTGGAGACTGGTTACGCACATTTTATGCACGCTGTGGCAATTGCAATTTGCAGTGAAAAGAATCTGCTAATAACCACTGCCTAGGACCACGCCTGACTCCTGAAGTCATGCTTCAGTTAGTAACTCAAGTTAAATTAAATAATTTTTTTATTATTATTATTTTTATGCTCAGCAGATTCAAAACATACCATTCTTCTAGTCATATCACACGACATGTCAAAATGCTGCATGGAAAATGGCATTGTGCAAAGTCATAATCTTAGTGAACCTATAAGTGCATTAAATTTTCTAAAATAAACAAAAGTACCGAAAAAAAAATAAAAAAATAAAAAAGGAAAGAGGACATATGGCATCCTTTTGAACAATAGATTACATTTAAGGCATTGATTTTAGAATCCCTGAGATAATTTATATGAACAGGGAAATAGATAAATACATTGATTGGACACCCAGTACACTTCTTTATCCTTAGGCCTTTTTATAAGAGGGTCCCGGAGCCTCAACAGAAACAACAGCATGAAAGAGGACATATGGCATCCTTTTGAAAAATAGATTACAGGAAAGGCATTGATTTTAGAAACCCAGAGATAATTTGTTGCAACCGGCAAATCTAAAAAAACATTGAATAGACACCCAGTACACTTCTTTATCCTTAGGCCTTTTTAGCAGAGGCTACAGGACCCTCAACAAAACCAGCAGCAGGAAAGAGGACATATGGGCTGGCATCCTTTTGAAAAATAGATTACAGGAAAGGCATTGATTTTAGAAATCCGGAGATAATTATTTGCAACCTGGAATTTGAATAAAAAAAATGATTCGATGGACACCCATTACACTTCTTTCTCCTTAGGCCTTTTTAGCAGAGGCTCCAGGACCCTCAAACAAAACACCATCAGGAAAGAGGACATATTGCATTCTTTTGAAAACTAGATTACAGGAAAGGCATTGATTTTAGAAACCCAGAGATAACTTGTTGAAACCGGGAAATCTAAAAAAACATTGATTAGACACCCAGTACACTTGTTTATCCTTAGGCCTTTTTATAAGAGGGTCCCGGAGCCTCAACAGAAACAACAGCATGAAAGAGGACATATGGCATCCTTTTGAAAAATAGATTACAGGAAGGGCATTGGTTTTAGAAACCCAGAGATAATTTGTTGCAACCGGGAAATCTAAAAAAAGATTGATTAGACACCCAGTACACTTATTTATCCTTAGGCCTTTTTAGCAGAGGCTCCAGGACCCTCACCAAAACCAGCAGCAGGAAAGAGGACATATGGGCTGGCATCCTTTTGAAAAATAGATTACAGGAAGGGCATTGGTTTTAGAAACCCAGAGATAATTAGTTGTAACCGGGAAATCGAAAAAAAAAATTGATTAGACACCCAGTACACTTCTTTCTCCTTAGGCCTTTTTAGCAGAGGCTCCAGGACCCTCAAACAAAACACCATCAGGAAAGAGGACATATTGCATTCTTTTGAAAACTAGATTACAGGAAAGGCATTGATTTTAGAAACCCAGAGATAACTTGTTGAAACCGGGAAATCTAAAAAAACATTGATTAGACACCCAGTACACTTGTTTATCCTTAGGCCTTTTTATAAGAGGGTCCCGGAGCCTCAACAGAAACAACAGCATGAAAGAGGACATATGGCATCCTTTTGAAAAATAGATTACAGGAAGGGCATTGGTTTTAGAAACCCAGAGATAATTTGTTGCAACCGGGAAATCTAAAAAAAGATTGATTAGACACCCAGTACACTTATTTATCCTTAGGCCTTTTTAGCAGAGGCTCCAGGACCCTCACCAAAACCAGCAGCAGGAAAGAGGACATATGGGCTGGCATCCTTTTGAAAAATAGATTACAGGAAGGGCATTGGTTTTAGAAACCCAGAGATAATTTGTTGTAACCGGGAAATCGAAAAAAAAAATTGATTAGACACCCAGTACACTTCTTTCTCCTTAGGCCTTTTTAGCAGAGGCTCCAGGACCCTCAAACAAAACACCATCAGGAAAGAGGACATATTGCATTCTTTTGAAAACTAGATTACAGGAAAGGCATTGATTTTAGAAACCCAGAGATAACTTGTTGAAACCGGGAAATCTAAAAAAACATTGATTAGACACCCAGTACACTTGTTTATCCTTAGGCCTTTTTATAAGAGGGTCCCGGAGCCTCAACAGAAACAACAGCATGAAAGAGGACATATGGCATCCTTTTGAAAAATAGATTACAGGAAGGGCATTGGTTTTAGAAACCCAGAGATAATTTGTTGCAACCGGGAAATCTAAAAAAAGATTGATTAGACACCCAGTACACTTATTTATCCTTAGGCCTTTTTAGCAGAGGCTCCAGGACCCTCACCAAAACCAGCAGCAGGAAAGAGGACATATGGGCTGGCATCCTTTTGAAAAATAGATTACAGGAAGGGCATTGGTTTTAGAAACCCAGAGATAATTTGTTGAAACCGGGAAATCAAAAAAAAAATTGATTAGACACCCAGTACACTTCTTTCTCCTTAGGCCTTTTTAGCAGAGGCTCCAGGACCCTCAAACAAAACACCATCAGGAAAGAGGACATATTGCATTCTTTTGAAAACTAGATTACAGGAAAGGCATTGATTTTAGAAACCCAGAGATAACTTGTTGAAACCGGGAAATCTAAAAAAACATTGATTAGACACCCAGTACACTTGTTTATCCTTAGGCCTTTTTATAAGAGGGTCCCGGAGCCTCAACAGAAACAACAGCATGAAAGAGGACATATGGCATCCTTTTGAAAAATAGATTACAGGAAGGGCATTGGTTTTAGAAACCCAGAGATAATTTGTTGCAACCGGGAAATCTAAAAAAAGATTGATTAGACACCCAGTACACTTATTTATCCTTAGGCCTTTTTAGCAGAGGCTCCAGGACCCTCACCAAAACCAGCAGCAGGAAAGAGGACATATGGGCTGGCATCCTTTTGAAAAATAGATTACAGGAAGGGCATTGGTTTTAGAAACCCAGAGATAATTTGTTGTAACCGGGAAATCGAAAAAAAAAATTGATTAGACACCCAGTACACTTCTTTCTCCTTAGGCCTTTTTAGCAGAGGCTCCAGGACCCTCAAACAAAACACCATCAGGAAAGAGGACATATTGCATTCTTTTGAAAACTAGATTACAGGAAAGGCATTGATTTTAGAAACCCAGAGATAACTTGTTGAAACCGGGAAATCTAAAAAAACATTGATTAGACACCCAGTACACTTGTTTATCCTTAGGCCTTTTTATAAGAGGGTCCCGGAGCCTCAACAGAAACAACAGCATGAAAGAGGACATATGGCATCCTTTTGAAAAATAGATTACAGGAAGGGCATTGGTTTTAGAAACCCAGAGATAATTTGTTGCAACCGGGAAATCTAAAAAAAGATTGATTAGACACCCAGTACACTTATTTATCCTTAGGCCTTTTTAGCAGAGGCTCCAGGACCCTCACCAAAACCAGCAGCAGGAAAGAGGACATATGGGCTGGCATCCTTTTGAAAAATAGATTACAGGAAGGGCATTGGTTTTAGAAACCCAGAGATAATTTGTTGTAACCGGGAAATCAAAAAAAAAAATTGATTAGACACCCAGTACACTTCTTTCTCCTTAGGCCTTTTTAGCAGAGGCTCCAGGACCCTCAAACAAAACACCATCAGGAAAGAGGACATATTGCATTCTTTTGAAAACTAGATTACAGGAAAGGCATTGATTTTAGAAACCCAGAGATAACTTGTTGAAACCGGGAAATCTAAAAAAACATTGATTAGACACCCAGTACACTTGTTTATCCTTAGGCCTTTTTATAAGAGGGTCCCGGAGCCTCAACAGAAACAACAGCATGAAAGAGGACATATGGCATCCTTTTGAAAAATAGATTACAGGAAGGGCATTGGTTTTAGAAACCCAGAGATAATTTGTTGCAACCGGGAAATCTAAAAAAAGATTGATTAGACACCCAGTACACTTATTTATCCTTAGGCCTTTTTAGCAGAGGCTCCAGGACCCTCACCAAAACCAGCAGCAGGAAAGAGGACATATGGGCTGGCATCCTTTTGAAAAATAGATTACAGGAAGGGCATTGGTTTTAGAAACCCAGAGATAATTTGTTGTAACCGGGAAATCAAAAAAAAAAAATTGATTAGACACCCAGTACACTTCTTTCTCCTTAGGCCTTTTTAGCAGAGGCTCCAGGACCCTCAAACAAAACACCATCAGGAAAGAGGACATATTGCATTCTTTTGAAAACTAGATTACAGGAAAGGCATTGATTTTAGAAACCCAGAGATAACTTGTTGAAACCGGGAAATCTAAAAAAACATTGATTAGACACCCAGTACACTTGTTTATCCTTAGGCCTTTTTATAAGAGGGTCCCGGAGCCTCAACAGAAACAACAGCATGAAAGAGGACATATGGCATCCTTTTGAAAAATAGATTACAGGAAGGGCATTGGTTTTAGAAACCCAGAGATAATTTGTTGCAACCGGGAAATCTAAAAAAAGATTGATTAGACACCCAGTACACTTATTTATCCTTAGGCCTTTTTAGCAGAGGCTCCAGGACCCTCACCAAAACCAGCAGCAGGAAAGAGGACATATGGGCTGGCATCCTTTTGAAAAATAGATTACAGGAAGGGCATTGGTTTTAGAAACCCAGAGATAATTTGTTGTAACCGGGAAATCAAAAAAAAAAATTGATTAGACACCCAGTACACTTCTTTCTCCTTAGGCCTTTTTAGCAGAGGCTCCAGGACCCTCAAACAAAACACCATCAGGAAAGAGGACATATTGCATTCTTTTGAAAACTAGATTACAGGAAAGGCATTGATTTTAGAAACCCAGAGATAACTTGTTGAAACCGGGAAATCTAAAAAAACATTGATTAGACACCCAGTACACTTGTTTATCCTTAGGCCTTTTTATAAGAGGGTCCCGGAGCCTCAACAGAAACAACAGCATGAAAGAGGACATATGGCATCCTTTTGAAAAATAGATTACAGGAAGGGCATTGGTTTTAGAAACCCAGAGATAATTTGTTGCAACCGGGAAATCTAAAAAAAGATTGATTAGACACCCAGTACACTTATTTATCCTTAGGCCTTTTTAGCAGAGGCTCCAGGACCCTCACCAAAACCAGCAGCAGGAAAGAGGACATATGGGCTGGCATCCTTTTGAAAAATAGATTACAGGAAGGGCATTGGTTTTAGAAACCCAGAGATAATTTGTTGTAACCGGGAAATCGAAAAAAAAAATTGATTAGACACCCAGTACACTTCTTTCTCCTTAGGCCTTTTTAGCAGAGGCTCCAGGACCCTCAAACAAAACACCATCAGGAAAGAGGACATATTGCATTCTTTTGAAAAATAGATTACAGGAAAGGCATTGATTTTAGAAACCCAGAGATAATTTGTTGAAACCGGGAAATCTAAAAAAACATTGATTAGACACCCAGTACACTTATTTCTCCTTAGGCCTTTTTATAAGAGGGTCCCGGAGCCTCAACAGAAACAACAGCATGAAAGAGGACATATGGCATCCTTTTGAAAAATAGATTACAGGAAGGGCATTGGTTTTAGAAACCCAGAGATAATTTGTTGCAACCGGCAAATCTAAAAAAAACATTGAATAGACACCCTGTACACTTCTTTATCCTTAGGCCTTTTTAGCAGAGGCTCCAGGACCCTCAACAAAACCAGCAGCAGGAAAGGGGACATATGGGCTGGCATCCTTTTGAAAAATAGATTACAGGAAAGGCATTGATTTTAGAAACCCGGAGATAATTATTTGCAACCTGGAATTTGAATAAAAAAAATAATTCGATGGACACCCATTACACTTCTTTCTCCTTAGGCCTTTTTATAAGAGGGTCCAGGACCCTCAAACAAAACACCAGCAGGAAAGAGGACATATGGCATCCGTTTGAACAATAGAGTACAGGTACAGCATTGATTTTACCAACCAAGAGATAATTTTGGGCAAATGGGAAATAGATAAATACATTGAGTGGACACCCAGTACACTTCTTTCTCCTTAGGCCTTTTTATAAGAGGGTCCAGGACCCTCAAAAAAACACCAGCAGAAAAGAGAACATATGGCATCCTTTTAAACAATAGAGTACAGGTACAGCATTGATTTTACAAACGCAGAGATAATTTTGGGCAAATGGGAAATAGAAAAATCCATTGAGTGGACACCCAGTACACTTCTTTCTCCTTAGGCCTTTTTTGTAAGAGGGTCCAGGACCCTCAAACAAAACACCAGCAGGAAAGAGGACATGATATGGCATCCTTTTGAACAATAGAGTACAGGTACAGCATTGAATTTAGAAACCCAGAGATAAATTTTTGCAACTGTGAAATATAAAAAAACATTGATTGGACAGTTGGACACCCAGTACACTTCTTTCTCCTTAGGCCTTTTTATAAGAGGGTCCAGGACCCTCAAACAAAACACCAGCATGAAAGAGGACATGATAAGGCATCCTTTTGAACAATAGAGTACAGGTAAAGCATTGATTTTAGAAACCGGGAGATCATTTTTTGCAACCTTGAATTTTAATCAAAAAAATGTTTGGATAGACACACAGTACACTTCTTTCTCCTTCAGCCTTTTTATAACAGGGTCCAGGACCCTCAACAGAAACACCAGCAGGAAAGAGGACATATGCCATCCTTTTGAACAATGGAGTACAGGTAAAGCATTGATTTTAGAAACCCGTAGATAATTTGTTGCAACCTGGAAATTGAACCGAAAAAATGATTGGACACCCAGGACACATTAGAGTACAGGTATGGCATAGATGGAACACAGAGATAATTTAGAGCAACCAAGAGACGGATAAAGATGCTTGGTCGGTCCTCCTCCTTCAAATTTGGGGCACTGCATGTTCAATTTAATGGTCCACCAAATATGAGTGGTGTGCTAAGTTGTACTATTAGTAACAGTTTAATCACTGTTATGTGCCTTATTTTTGTATTTGAGTTTTGTACCCACAGAGCAGCAGCAGAGGCCAGAAAAATTAGGAATATACAAATGACTGAAAAATTTGGGTATTGTTGTAGCAACTGCTGTAGCAGCGTCCAGAAAAATTGATGTTTGTAAAACATTTATAAAGTGCCCTAAAAGCTTGCGGCTTGAACACTAGTTGTTGGCGGATAAGTCAAGCAAGTCCTCCGTCTTTAAAAAAAAAAGGCCAGCCTGTGTACCAGTTGTAGCCCAAGCCAGCTCATCTCATCATCAGGCCTTTTTTAATCAAATGTATCGCCCAATGTCAGTCCCTTCGGGATCCAGCCCTCATTCATTTTTATAAAAGTGAGATAGTCAAGGCTTTTTTGACCTAGGTGACTTCTCTTCTCAGTGACAAAACCTCCTGCTGCACTGAAAGTCCTTTCAGACAGGACACTTGAAGCGGGGCAGGGCAGAAGTTCCATTGCAAATTGGGATAGCTCAGGCCACAAGTCAAGCCTGCACACCCAGTAGTCAAGGGGTCCATCGCTCCTGAGAGTGTCGAGATCCGCAGTTAAAGCTAGGTAGTCTGCTACCTGTCGGTTGAGTCTTTCTCTGAGGCTGGATCCCGAAAGGCTCTGGGGATGCATGGGAGTTAAAAAGGTACGCATGTCCTCCATCAACAAGACGTCAGGAAAGCGTCCTGTCCTTGCCGCCGTGGTCGTGGGAGGAGGAGGAGGAGGATTAATTTCATCTCTTCCCCTGTTACATTCCCGTGGTGCTGTGACATCACCCTTATACGCTGTGTAAAGCATAGTTTTTAATTTATATTTAAAATGCTCCATCCTTTCCGACTTGCGGGAATTTGGTAACATTTCAGGCACTTTATGCTTATACCGGGGGTCAAGGAGCGTGGACACCCAGTACAGGTCGTTCTCCTTCAGCTTTTTTATACGAGGGTCCCTCAACAGACACGACAGCATGAAAGAACCCATTTGAACAAGGTTGGATGCCGAGCTAATCATGTCCCGTTCCTCATCCTCACTGATCTCACTGAGGGTATCTTCTTCCCCCCAGCCACGTACAACACCACGGTACCAGAGAGGTGACAACAACGAGCACCCTGGGATGCCTGTTGTGCTCTGTCTTCCTCCTCCTCCTCAAAGCCACATTCCTCCTCTGACTCCTCTTCCTCACAATCCTCTTCCTGCATTGCAGCAGGTCCAGCAAGCGATGCTGATAAGGCTGTTTGTGGGGGTGATGGAGACCACAACTTTTCCTCTTCCTCTTCACGCTCATCTACTGCCTGATCCAGCACTCTTTGCAGGGCACGCTCCAGGAAGAAAACAAATGGTATGATGTCGCTGATGGTGCCTTCAGTGCGACTGACAAGGTTTGTCACCTCCTCAAAAGGACACATGAGCCTACAGGCATTGCGCATGAGCGTCCAGTAATTTGGCAAAAATATCCCCAGCTCCCCAGAGGCTGGCCTAGCACCCCGGTCATACAAATACTCATTAACAGCTTTTTCTTGTTGGAGCAGGCGGTCAAACATTAGGAGTGTTGAATTCCACCGTGTCGGGCTGTCGCAAATCAAGCGCCTCACTGGCAGGTTGTTTCAACGCTGGATATCGGACAAGTGCACCATGGCCATGTAGGAACGCCTGAAATGGCCACACACCTTCCTGGCCTTCTTCAGGACGTCCTGTAAGCCTGGGTACTTAATCGTTGTACAATTAGATTACACACATGTGCCATGCACGGCACATGTGTCAACTTGCCCAATTTCAATGCCGCCACCAAATTACTTCCATTGTCAGAAACAACCTTGCCAATCTCCAGTTGTTGCGGAGTCAGCCACTGATCCACCTGTGCATTCAGGGCGGTCAGGAGTGCTGGTGCGGTGTGACTCTCCGCTTTAAGGCAAGTCAACCCCAAGATGGCGTGACACTGCCGTACACGGGATGTAGCTTAGTACCTGGGGAGCTGAAGGGGTGCCATAGATGTGGAGCAAGACGCAGAAGTTGAAGAGGACTCAGCCGAGGAAGAGGTTAGGGAAGAGGATGGAGTAGGAGGAGTAGAGGAGGTAGCAGCAGGCCTGCCTGCAAGTCGTGGTGGTGTCACCAACTCTTTTGCAGAGCCACGCATTCCATGCTTGTCAGAAGTCAACAGGTTTACCCAATGCACAGTGTAGGTGATATACCTGCCCTGACCATGCTTTGCAGACCAGCTATCCGTGGTCATATGGACCCTTGCCCCAACGCTGTGTGCCAGACATGCCATAACTTCCTTTCTCACAACAGAGTACAGGTTTGGGATTGCCTTTTGTGAAAAGAAATTTCTGCCAGGTACCTTCCACTGCGGTGTCCCAATAGATACAAATTTTTTGAAAGCATCAGACTCCACCAGCTTGTATGGTAAAAGCTGGTGGGCTAAGAGTTCAGACAAGCCAGCTGTCAGACGCTGGGCAAGGGGGGTGACTTTGAGAAATTGGCTTCTTATGCTCAAACATGTCCTTGACAGACAGCTGACTGTGGGCAGATGACCAGGAACTGCTACGTAAGAGAGACTCAGTGGAGGATGGTTGAGAGGGAGCAAGGAGGAAAGCACTGGTTGACATGGCTGAAGATGCTGGAGCAGGAGGAGGAGGGCAGCTTTCACTTTGTGTGCTGCTTCTACTCATGTGTTCTTCCCATCGGCCTTTGTGATGGGAGACCATGTGCCTTCGCAAAGCAGTTGTACCTAGGTGGGTGTTGGACTTCCCACGACTCAGTTTTCTTTTGGCACAGGTTGCAAATGGCATCGCTGTTGTCAGAGGCAGACACACAAAAAAAATGCCACACTGCTGAGCTCTGCGATGACGGCATTCTGGTGGTGGCAACAGCATGCGTTGATGGGCGTCGGCGTGCTGTCTGGCTGACCCCGGGTGCCGAGGCATGCTGTCTGACTGTGCAACTAGCTTCTTGAGATGACCTCCCCATGCTTCCAAATCGTCTCCTCCTCCTCCTCTCTGTCTCCCCATCTGAACTTTCCCCCTCTTCTTCTTCTCTTCTAGCAGGCACCCACGTGACATCCACCGACACATCATCATCAACCGCTTCACTTGTATCTGACACATCAAGAAAGGAAGCAGCAGCGGGTACAACATCATCATCATCACACCGTACCTCCATGTCGGTAATGCTGCCTGACTGAGACTGATCACTGTTATCTACATCCTCTGTCAATGATGGTTGCGCATCACTCATTTCTTCAAACTGATGTGTCAATAACTCCTGTGACAGATCAAGTGAAGCGGCTGTGGTGCTAGTGTTGGTGGTAGCGACAGGCGGGCGAGTGGCACTGGTCACTTGAGACCTGCCCAAAGCACAGCTGGGCGTAGATGGTGCATCAAGGTTAGGACAACTAGCAGCGGAAGCTGAAGAAGATTGGGTGTCCTGTGTTAGCCATTCAACTAGGTCCTCCTCAGAACTTTTTGCGTCCCCCCTGGCACCCGGCGTCTGAACAATGTGCATATTTGTAGGGTCGAAAGGAATCACAGCACCACGACCACAGAACCTGCGGGGTGGCCTGCCTCTGCCTGTCATTTTTTTTAAAATGGACACTAACAATACTATTACACCAATTATAGGAGTGGTGGCACTGTGCAAGTGGGCACAGTATACGCTGTGAGACTGACAACAACAACAAAAAAAGATGTTTTAAAAATCACAAATTGCTAATTTTTTAAAATATTAAAAGTACTGTGACAACAAATATGATTGTTGGCACTAGTTGGAAAATGGGCCTGTCTGGCACACACGCTGGGAGAAAGGAAACTGCAATTCAATGGCACTAGGAGACTGAAGAATCACAGTCAAAACAGTTATGATTAACAAAAATTCCAATCCTGTTACAATAAATATGATTGGTGGCACTAATTGGCTAGTTGGGACTGGCACACAATCAGGCAGGCAGGCAGGAGGTAAATGCAATTCAAGGACACTAGGAGAATGACTACTGACAGTCAAAACAGTGGTGATTGACAATTTTTGCAATACTGTTAAAAGAAATATGATTGCTGGGAATAATTGGCTAGGTGGGCCTGGCACACAGGCTGCAAGGCAGGAGGAAAGTGAAATTCAATGGCACGAGCAAACTGAGGATTCAGAACAACAATTACCAAAAATTTTAATTTTTAATTATTAAGAATACTGTGACAACATATATGATTGGTGTAAATATTTTGAAAGTCGGCCTGGCACACAGGCTGGCAGGCAGGAGAAAAGTGCAATTCAATGGCACGAGCAAACTGAGGATTAAGAACAACAATCAACAAATTTTTAATTTTAATTAGTAACAATACTGTGACAACAATTATGATTGGTGTAAATAGTTGGCAAGACGGCCTGGCACACAGGCTGGCAGGCAGGAGGTAAATGCAATTCAAGGACACTAGGAGACTGAATACTGACAGTCAAAACAGTGATGATTGACAATTTTTGCAATACTGTTAAAAGAAATATGATTGCTGGGAATAATTGGCTAGGTGGGCCTGGCACACAGGCTGCAAGGCAGGAGGAAAGTGAAATTCAATGGCACAAGCAAACTGAGGATTCAGAACAACAATTATCAAAAATTTTAATTTTTAATTATTAAGAATACTGTGACAACATATATGATTGATGTAAATATTTTGAAAGTCGGCCTGGCACACAGGCTGGCAGGCAGGAGAAAAGTGCAATTCAATGGCACGAGCAAACTGAGGATTAAGAACAACAATCAACAAATTTTAAATTTTAATTAGTAACAATACTGTGACAACAATTATGATTGGTGTAAATAGTTGGCAAGGCAGCCTGGCACACAGGCTGGCAGGCAGGAGGTAAATGCAATTCAAGGACACTAGGAGACTGAATACTGACAGTCAAAACAGTGATGATTGACAATTTTTGCAATACTGTTAAAAGAAATATGATTGCTGGGAATAATTGGCTAGGTGGGCCTGGCACACAGGCTGCAAGGCAGGATGAAAGTGAAATTCAATGGCACGAGCAAACTGAGGATTCAGAACAACAATTACCAAAAATTTTAATTTTTAATTATTAAGAATACTGTGACAACATATATGATTGGTGTAAATATTTTGAAAGTCGGCCTGGCACACAGGCTGGCAGGCAGGAGAAAAGTGCAATTAAATGGCACGAGCAAACTGAGGATTAAGAACAACAATCAACAATTTTTTTATTTTAATTAGTAACAATACTGCGACAACAATTATGATTAGTGTAAATAGTTGGCAAGACGGCCTGGCACACAGACTGGCAGGCAGGAGGTAAATGCAATTCAAGGACACTAGGAGACTGAATACTGACAGTCAAAACAGTGATGATTGACAATTTTTGCAATACTGTTAAAAGAAATATGATTGCTGGGGATAATTGGCTAGGTGGGCCTGGCACACAGGCTGCAAGGCAGGAGGAAAGTGCAATTCAATGGCACGAGCAAACTGAGGATTCAGAACAACAATTACCAAAAATTTTAATTTTTAATTTTTAAGAATACTGTGACAACAAATATGATTGGTGTAAATATTTTGAAAGTCGGCCTGGCGCACAGGCTGGCAGGCAGGAGGAAAATGCAATTCAATGGCACTAGGAGACTGAATATTTGCAGTCCAAAAAATTATGATTTTTACTTTTTTATATACTGTTACAAGAATTATTATTGATGCCACTAATTGGCTTGTTGGGCCTGGAAAACAGGCTGGCAGGCAGGAGGAAAGTGCAATTCAATGGCACGAGCAAACTGAGGATTCAGAACAACAATTTACAAAAAATTTTAATTTTTAATTATTAAGAATACTGTGACAACAAATATGATTGGTGTAAATATTTTGAAAGTCGGCCTGGCACACAGGCTGGCAGGCAGGAGGAAAATGCAATTCAATGGCACTAGGAGACTGAATATTTGCAGTCCAAAATAATATGATTTTTACTTTTTTATATACTGTTACAAGAATTATGATTGGTGCCACTAATTGGCTAGTTGGGCCTGGAAAACAGGCTGCAAGGCAGGAGTAAAGTGCAATTCAATGGCACGAGCAAACTGAGGATTCAGAACAACAATGAACAAAAATTTTAATTTTTAATTATTAAGAATACTGTGACAACAAATATGATTGGTGTAAATATTTTGAAAGCCGGCCTGGCCCACAGTCTGGCAGGCAGGAGAAAAGTGCAATTCAATGGCACGAGCAAACTGAGGATTAAGAACAACAATCCAAAAAAATTTAATTTTAATTAGTAACAAAACTGTGACAACAATTATGATTGGTGTAAATAGTTGGCAAGACGGCCTGGCACACAGGCTGGCAGGCAGGAGGTAAATGCAATTCAAGGACACTAGGAGACTGAATACTCACAGTCAAAACAGTGATGATTGACAATTTTTGCAATACTGTTAAAAGAAATATGATTGCTGGGAATAATTGGCTAGGTGGGCCTGGCACACAGGCTGCAAGGCAGGAGGAAAGTGCAATTCAATGGCATGAGCAAACTGAGGATTCAGAACAACAATTAACAAAAATTTTAATTTTTAATTATTAAGAATACTGTGACAACAAATATGATTGGTGTAAATATTTTGAAAGTCGGCCTGGCACACAGGCTGGCAGGCAGGAGGAAAATGCAATTCAATGGCACTAGGAGACTGAATATTTGCAGTCCAAAAAATTATGATTTTTTATTTTTTATATACTGTTACAAGAATTATGATTGGTGCCACTAATTGGCTAATAGCTAGTTGGGCCTGGAAAACACGCTGGAAGGCAGGAGGAAAGTGCAATTCAATGGCACGAGCAAACTGATGAATCACAAGCGATCAATTTGGAATTTTAAAGATTAACAATACTTTTACAACAACTAGAATTGGTGGCACTAATTAGCTAGTTTGTGCCTGGCACACAGGCTGGCAGGCGGGAGGAAACTGCAATTCAATGGCACTAGTAGACTGAATATTTGCAGTCCAAACAATTATATATTTTAATTTTTTTGATACTGTTACAAGAATTATGATTGGTGCCACTAATTGGCTAGTTGGGCCTGGCACACAGGCTGGCAGTTATGAGTCGTGGATGGTAGGTAGGGCAGCAATTTAACACAGTATGCTGTGTAAGTGACAAAAACACAGGCCTGATAGAAAATTAAGTTAGATTACACTAGCAAAATATTTTAAAATGATAGTTTTTAATATTAAAATAATGTTAAGAAGTGCAATGCACATATGAGTGGTCGCACTGGATGGCTGCTACGTAGGGCAGCAATTAACAACAGTATCTGTAAGTCAGATACACACACGCCTGATAGAAAATACTATTAGATTACACTAGAAAAATGATTTAAATTATTTTTTTGGGGGGGAAATTAAAAAAAGGTTAAACACATATGAGTCGTGGCACTGGCTCATAGACTAGGGAGGGCAGCAAGTAAACACAGTAGGCTCTGTATGTCAGCAAAACACATAGGCCTGATAGAAAATTATATTAGATTACACTATCAAAAAAATTTAAACTTTTTTTTTTTAATATTTAAATTAAGGTGAAGAAGATATGAGTGGTGGCTGCCTGGCACAGACCAATTAACCAAAAGACTGAAAAAAATGAGGTATATTAATGCTGAGTGAGCCTGACAGACACAGGCCTGATAGATAATTTTTTTTAATTTAAAATAATGCTATAAACGGATATTAACACTGGTGGCTGGCACAGAACAATGAACAAGAGTATATGCTGTGTGACACAGGCCTGATAGAAAATGAAAAATAATTACACTAGCAAAATAATTAAAATTTTTGGTTAGTTAAATTTAAACTAATGTTGTTAGGGAGATATCAGTGGTGGCAGTAATCACAGCATATGCTGTGAGCCTTAAACACACAGGCTGAAAGCCAGGCAAATGCTAATAAAAAAAATAAGAAAAAAAAACAAAAAAAAAAACGGCACGAAATATAGCCCTAAAAAGGGCTTTTTGGGGTGTTGTCCTTGCAGCAGAGATGAGTGGAGTCCTTCCGGACTGTAGTGGACACTAAATACACTAGCCTAGCTATGTATTTCCTATTAATGTCAGGAGCAAAAAAACAACACGTCCTCTCATTAAGAAAGCAAGGTCGTTATGAGTCTAAAATGGCGGCTTCCGAGTAGCTGGGAGGGTCTGTGAGGGAGTGTCTGATGTTGATTGGCTCTAATGTGTCAGACGGCTGTGACATACAGGGTCAAAGTTTCCTCAATGATGACACATAGGAGCGGATCGAATATCGCCATGTGTTGCCCGCAGCCGCGAACGCGAACAAGCTATATTCGCAGGGAACCGTTCGCGGGCGAACAGTTCGGGACATCACTAATTAACAGCACAAAAGGCTCATTTCTTGTATGCAAGCCTTATTGAAAAGTCATACATTACTAGACAATCAAGAAAACATGTGCTAACATATATTAATGAAATAAAAACATTTTTCACACTCAGTGTTTTTTTAATGTCATTACATATACAGTACTGTTTATTTTATATAATACACATTTACTAGGAAGTGTTTTTTACAGATTAAATTAAATATAGATGTTTTAGTTAAAAATGTATTATTATTATTATTATTATTATTATTATTATTATTAAGGAACATAATAGTTAAAATTATATGCGCATGTTTGCTTTTTCTCATTTTAATAATTTTAATACTTTCTAGAGAGCTGCTATTAGCTTCTGTAATGAAAAATTAATTCTCATGAACTAATAACACTATTAAATCCCTGAGTAGTTCTGTTTGAAAACTATAACAGAGGGTATGCACAGAATGCATGTTTATGCCACTGATGCAGCTTTTATTAGAGTAATTTCAAACACTGCAAACTTTTTTTGCAAAATAACAACTTGCACACGTTTAATATTTTGAAGCATATTTAATTGTATTGATGTTTCAAAGAGGACTACAAAAAATGCATTGCAAATATCAAACAAAGCTCATTTTGTCAAAATTGAGAGTAAACAAAAATGTACAGTAGAATAAACAGATAAAACACAGGCAAGAAGACTTTATATACATAAGTATGTTAATCCTTCTGTAGCACTTATAAGGCCTCTCAGGGACCTCTCCATAAATAAATTATAACTCAAATATCTCATAAGAATTGTACTTGTAAACAGGCCACTTTTGTTACATGAAAGGTATAAAATGCCCCTAGGATCCTAGTCCAAACTATTTTATGGAAAGATAAACAGAAAACAATTTATGGTCCAGTATGAAAGCACTAGTGTATGGTGTATAGTGTATAGTGTAGCAATAAACAGTGGAATACTGCTCACCTTATTTAACCTCAAACTTGTGAGGTATGTTTTTTGATAATAATGTCCCAAATTGAAGTGGGCTTGCAAGTGTCCAAAAAACAACAGAGTTAGTTTTATACTCTGTGAGGTTTGCACTATGCCCAAAAGTTGTTGATGCAGTGGTTTAAAAAACTTGTTTGTTTTATTTATTGACACAAGTAAATTCATACGAAAGTTAACACTACAAAGACATTTTGCAAAAACAGATAAAACTAGCAGAGAAATAGAAAACCCAGTAGTTCTTAGTCAGGGTGACTCTGACGCTATAGCAAACATTCTAGAACTAGAGAGAGAATCAAATCTATCAGTTACAGAATTTAACAACGATATACACTAGCAGAATGTGAAATGCCATTTAAACACAGCACCTTAAAACCCAAATCCATTTTTTACCCTGTCCACTCTAAAGGTAAACAACTGACTCTTTTTGAAGACTTGGTAAAACAAGACAGTGAGGAAATGTGTAACAATTCCAATATAAAAAGAGAAACCTAAGTTTTAAAGAAAGAACAGCGCTCAAGAATTTAAGTAACAATAATGATTTGGTTTTTAGACAGGCTGATAAGGAAGGAGGCATTGTAGTACAAGATTATGGGGACTACATGCTAGAAGCACATTGCGTACTTTCTGATACACAGACATATGAAGTTTTAAAGACAGACCCTACTGATACATACGTAGAACAATACCTTGATTTGATTAGGAAAGCCTAAAGAGAATGCATCCTTAATGTGGATAAATTTACTTTTCTAAAGTTTGAAACCCCAAAAGTGGCGATAATTTACCACCTTCCCAAGGCAGACCAATTATTTTGGGTATAAATAGCTTAACAAATCATTTATCTGAATATACATCCAGAAGTACCCAAACTAGAATCGTATTTAGATGATACTCCCCACCTTTTGTCTTTAATAGATAATCTCACATGGAAAGACGACTACCACTTTGCTTCCCTAGATGTAACCTCCCTTTATACCCCACAAGAAAGGGATTGAAAGTGTGCAGTTTTTTTTAGAAAAAAAAACAGTAAGAGCAATTAAACCCAAATATGTTTTATTGGAGAGGCAATCAAATTTATACTTGAGAAAAACTATTTTTCATTTGATAAAGCTATATACCTACAAAATGGGGGACGGCAATGTGGATGAAATTTGCTCCAAATTTTGCAAATTTATATATGGGGAAATTTGAGGAAGTTCACAAACTACAAAACAACCCATTCCTAACCAAAATAAAATTTTGGAAACGATTCATAGATGATGTCATTATCATCTGGCAAGGAGTTGAAAGTTAATTTAACAACTTCACAGCACATCTAAACACAAATGACATGAACCTCACCTTCACTAAAACATGGGGAGATAAGACTATAGACTTTCTAGACATTACCATTTTCTGTGAGGGTACCGCTATTAACACAAAAAATTACACACAAAAAAACGATACAAATGGGTACCTACACGCAACCAGTTGTCACCATCCCAACTGGATCAACAACATCCCTTACGGGCAGTTTCAACGAATCAAGCGAAATTGTAGAAAGATCAGGATTTTGAAACTGCAGCTGTAACGCTTAAATAAAATTCAAAGACAAAAGTTATACAGAAACTATAGTGGAAGAAGCATATGATAAAGTAAAGAACATCAACAGGAGAACTCTTTGGAAACAAAAGACAATAAAATTGAGACTGAGAACAAAAACACAATAACTAGATACATCACTACGTACACAAATGGTGCTAGACAAATAGAGAGAATTCTGAATAAACACTTGAGAATCCTAAAAAAGGACCCAATACTCTCGAATATCATCACTGAACCACCTAAAGTAACGTATAGAAAAAATAAATGCATTAAAAATATCCTTGCACCCACTACTCTAAAGAGAACAAAAAGTAGAGAAAACATCCCTCCAATTAAAGGATTTTTAGGTGTGGACGAAAAAACTTTGTATGCTGCAGTCCCACAAATAAAAACAAAGAAATGAACAAATGGATCATTAAAAATGACAAAGAACAAGTACCTATAGATAGTTTCCTAAACTGTAAATCTGAATTTGTGGTATATATATTAGAATGTTTATGCCAGAAATTCTATATAGGGTGTACAAAAAGGAGTCTGAAAATGCGAGTGTTTGAACACATAAATAATATCAAAGAAGCGGTTTCAGAATATAGTAATGGGAAACATTTTGAACAGTGTCATAATAAAAATAGCGACAACTTCACAATTAAAGCAATTGAACAGGTACTCAGCTCTAAAGGCAGAGAGAGACTACTGGAATTAAGCAAAAAAGAGACCTATTGGATTCAATGCTTAAAAACTTTGCAACCAATAGGTCTCAACAAAGACATTGATCTTGCTGCATTCCTGTAACTCTAACACAAATATAGAGTTCATGATCTTCAGTGCATTTCTAAATATAAGATATAAATTCTAAAAGATTTCCCTCATTACACTTAAAGTGAAGGTCAATTTTGATGAATTAGTGCCCGGTTTTTAATAATCCTATTAAAAACAAGGGCACTTTAATTCATTAAAATTGACATTTCACTGTTTTCTTCAAAAACTTACCTTTTAATCCTGGCAGCCGCTCCAGCGATTCCCCCGGCCGTCAGAAGCCTCTGCAAACGTCAGAAATGACGAATCCGGCTTCCTCCAATCACGGCTTCCCCCCGGGGGAATCTTGGCCTGATGCAAAGCCGTGATTGGAGGAAGCCAGATTCATCATTTTGGACCCGCAAAGACGGCTTGCGACGGGCGGAGGAAGTGCTGGAGCGGCTGCCAGGATTAAAAGGTAAGTTTTTGAAGAAAACAGTGAAATGTCAATTTTGATGAATTAAAGTGCCCTTGTTTTTAATTGGATTATTAAAAACCAGGCACTAATTCATCAAAATTGACCTTCACTTTAATAATAAATCATTGGTGCCCTCCTTTTTTGCTACCCACATTGTTTATTGGTGCTAACATATGTATACGCTCATAGGTAAATCCTATTTGAGCTCTAAATCTAAAAATACGTAAGAGCTAAACATAGATTGTGTATCCATAAGCAATCATGTCCTCATTCTGAGAACATATAGATTCAGTAGTCACACTCATTTGTTGTCTGAAATTGTCTCTGCACTATACATATACACATGTTAGTTATATGGTAACGGAATTCTAGCCAAATTAATGACAATTATTTGTGCAAAATCAGGACATATATTTTATGTCATGTGATATGGCCAAGTATCTATGTATATAAAACATATTTAGAGACATTTTTTGATTTCCTTAAAATAGACATATTTTTGCCAATATAAACACATGGAAAAAGTAGGAGCTAAGTTCTTCACTTCGCCTGCAAAACACATTTCTTTTAGTTGCAATTAGCTCTTTAATTTTTGGGAGCACAATGCTGCAAGCAATACTGTTTAATTAAGTTCTGACATGCTATAAAAGCATCCTCAAGAGCTCTATAGGCAGACCCTCTGATGAAGTGAACGTAGTTCACGAAACGTGTAAGGGCACCCCCCACCTCTGATATCTCTTCCGGTCCGGTGAGACCAACAATTACAGTACAGCACAGTACAACAATGGACTCTGTCACTGACAGAATTAACATCTAAAGACATCCGCCTTACAGGACATTAATATGGACACAATGAGGATGTTTCCAGGTATTGTTACCCTGTGAGCCTTTAATATGTGAAGAATCGTTACCCGTTTTTAAACCACTGCATCAACAACTTTTGAATCAACAAAAATATGACTTTTTAGTATTAAACCACTCCTAATAAACACAGCTTCCTCTATGATGTGTTAAAAATAAATAATTAGTAGAAAAGTGTATATTAGGAGGGCGCTGAACAAAGCTTAATACACTTATATTCAATAATAAAAAATATATTTATTTATGCTCTAGAAACAATCGGCTAGATTTAGAGTTTTGTCGGTAACGACCCGCGTATCTAACGCTGGCTTTTTTCTGGCCGCACCATAAAAATAACTCTGGTATTGAGAGTCCACATAAAAGCTGCGTTAGGCTCCAAAAAGGGAGCGTAGAGCATATTTAACGCAACTTCAACTCTCGATACCAGAGTTGCTTACGCAAGCGGCCAGCCTCAAAAACGTGCTCGTGCACGATTCCCCATAGGAAACAATGGGGCTGTTTGAGCTGAAAAAAAAACCTAACACCTGCAAAAAAGCCGCGTTCAGCTCCTAACGCAGCCCCATTGTTTGCTATGGGGAAACACTTCCTACGTCTGCACCTAACACTCTAACATGTACCCCGAGTCTAAACACCCCTAGCCTTACACTTATTAACCCCTAATCTGCCGCCCCCGCTATCGCTGACCCCTGCATATTATTATTGACCCCAAATCTGCCGCTACATAAACCGCCGCTACTTACATTATCCTTATGTACCCCTAATCTGCTGCCCCTAACACCGCCGACCCCTATATTATATTTATTAACCCCTAATCTGCCCCCCACAACGTCGCCTCCACCTGCCTACACTTATTAACCCCTAATCTGCCGACCGGACCTGAGCCCTACTATAATAAAGTTATTAACCCCTAATCCGCCTCACTAACCCTATAATAAATAGTATTAACCCCTAATCTGCCCTCCCTAACATCGCCGACACCTAACTTCAATTATTAACCCCTAATCTGCCGACTGGAGCTCACCGCTATTCTAATAAATGTATTAACCCCTAAAGCTAAGTCTAACCCTAACACTAACACCCCCCTAAATTAAATATAATTTTAATCTAACGAAATTAATTATCTCTTATTAAATAAATTATTCTATTTAAAGATAAATACTTACCTGTAAAATAAATCCTAATAGAGCTACAATATAAATTATAATTATATTATAGCTATTTTAGGATTAATATTTATTTTACAGGTAACTTTGTAATTATTTTAACCAGGTACAATAGCTATTAATTAGTTAATAACTATTTAATAGTTACCTAGTTAAAATAATAACAAAATTACCTGTAAAATAAATCCTAACCTAAGTTACAATTAAACCTAACACTACACTATCATTAAATTAATTAAATAAAATACCTACAATTAACTACAATTAAACCTAACACTACACTATCAATAAATTAATTAAATACAATATCTACAAATAACTACAATGAAATAAACTAACTAAAGTACAAAAAATAAAAAAGAACTAAGTTACAAAAAATAAAAAAATATTTACAAACATAAGGAAAATCTTACAACAATTTTAAACTAATTACACCTACTCTAAGCCCTCTAATAAAATAACAAAGCCCCTCAAAATAAAAAATGCCCTACCCTATTCTAAATTACTAAAGTTCAAAGCTCTTTTACCTTACCAGCCCTGAACAGGGCCCTTTGCGGGGCATGCCCCAAAGAATTCAGCTCTTTTGCCTGTAAAAAAAACCATACAATACCCCCCCCCCAACATTACAACCCACCACCCACATACCCCTAATCTAACCCAACCCCCCCTTAAATAAACCTAACACTAAGCCCCTTAAGATCTTCCTACCTTGTCTTCACCTCACCGGGTATCACACCGATCCGTCCTGGCTCCGATATCTTCATCCAACCCAAGAGGGGGCTAGACATCCCTCATCCGATGGCTGAAGAGGTCCAGAAGAGGCTCCAAAGTCTTCATCCTATCCGGGAAGAAGAGTAGATCCGGACCGGCAACCATCATCTTCCAAGCGGCATCTTCTATCTTCATCCGATGAGGACCGGCTCCATCCTGAAGACCTCCACCGCGGACCCATCTTCATCTGGCGACGTCCAACTGAAGAATGACGGTTTCCTTTAAGGATAGAATGCGAGCTCAATCTGATTGGCTGATTGGATCAGCCAATCGGATTGAACTTGATTCTGATTGGCTGATTCCATCAGACAATCAGAATATTCCTACCTTAATTCCGATTGGCTGATAGAATCCTATCAGCCAATCGGAATTCGAGGGACGCCATCTTGGATGACGTCCCTTAAAGGAACCGTCATTCTTCAGTTGGACGTCACCGGATGAAGATGGGTGCGCGGTGGAGGTCTTCAGGATGGAGCCAGTCCTCATTGGATGAAGATAGAAGATGCCGCTTGGAAGATGATGGTTGCCGGTCCGGATCTACTCTTCTTCCCGGATAGGATGAAGACTTTGGAGCCTCTTCTGGACCTCTTCAGCCACCGGATGATCGATCGCCAGCTCCCGCTTGGGTTGGATGAAGATTTTGGAGCCAGGACCGATCGGTGATACCCGGTGAGGTGAAGAAAAGATAGGATGATCTTCAGGGGCTTAGTGTTAGGTTTATTTAAGGGGGGTTTGGGTTAGATTAGGGGTATGTGGGTGGTGGGTTGTAATGTTGGGGGGGGGTATTGTATGTGTTTTTTTTACAGGCAAAAGAGCTGAACTTCTTGGGGGCATGCCCCGCAAAGGGCCCTGTTCAGGGCTGGTAAGGTAAAAGAGCTTTGAACTTTAGTAATTTAGAATAGGGTAGGGCAATTTTTTATTTTGGGGGTCTTTGTTATTTTATTAGGGGGCTTAGAGTAGGTGTTATTAGTTTAAAATTGTTGTAATATTTTTCTTATGTTTGTAAATATTTTTTTATTTTTTGTAGCTTAGTTCTTTTTTATTTTTTGTACTTTAGTTAGTTTATTTCATTGTAGTTATTTGTAGGTATTGTATTTAATTAATGTATTGATAGTGTAGTGTTAGGTTTAATTGTAGGTAATTGTAGGTATTTTATTTAATTAATTTAATGATAGTATAGTATTAGGTTTAATTGTAACTTAGGTTAGGATTTATTTTACAGGTAATTTTGTTATTATTTTAACTATTTTAGCTATTAAATAGTTCTTAACTATTTAATAGCTATTGTACCTGGTTAAAATAAATACAAAGTTACCTGTAAAATAAATATTAATCCTAAAATAGCTATAATATCATTATAATTTATATTGTAGCTATATTAGGGTTTATTTTACAGGTAAGTATTTAGCTTTAAATAGGAATAATTTATTTAATAAGAGTTAATTAATTCCGTTAGATTTAAATTATATTTAAGTTAGGGGGGTGTTAGTGTTAGGGTTAGACTTAGCTTTAGGGGTTAATACATTTATTAGAATAGCGGTGAGCTCCGGTCGGCAGATTAGGGGTTAATAATTGAAGTTAGGTGTTGGCGATGTTAGGGAGGGCAGATTAGGGGTTAATACTATTTATTATAGGGTTAGTGAGGCGGATTAGGGGTTAATAACTTTATTATGATAGCGGTGCGGTCCGGTCGGCAGATTAGGGGTTAATAAGTGTAGGCAGGTGGAGGCGACGTTGAGGGGGGCAGATTAGGGGTTAATAAATATAATATAGGGGTCGGCAGTGTTAGGGGCAGCAGATTAGGGGTACATAAGGATAACGTAGGTGGCGGCGCTTTGCGGTCGGCAGATTAGGGGTTAATTATTGTAGGTAGCTGGCTGCGACGTTGTGGGGGGGCAGGTTAGGGGTTAATAAATATAATATAGGGGGTCGGCGGTGTTAGGGGCAGCAGATTAGGGGTACATAAGGATAACGTAGGTGGCGGTCGGCAGATTAGGGGTTAGAAAAATTTAATCGAGTGGCGGCGATGTGGGGGGGCCTCGGTTTAGGGGTACATAGGTAGTTTATGGGTGTTAGTGTACTTTAGAGCACAGTAGTTAAGAGCTTTATAAACCGGCGTTAGCCCAGAAAGCTCTTAACTACTGACTTTTTTCTGCGGCTGGAGTTTTGTCGTTAGATTTCTAACGCTCACTTTCAGCCGCGACTTTTCCATACCGGAGTTATAAAAATCCCATTGAAAAGATAGGATACGCAATTGACGTAAGGGGATCTGCGGTATGGAAAAGTCGCGGCTGAAAAGTGAGCGTTAGACCCTTTTTTAAGTGACTCCAAATACCGGAGGTAGCCTAAAACCAGCGTTAGGAGCCTCTAACGCTGGTTTTCACGGCTACCGCCAAACTCCAAATCTAGCCGATAATGTCTTAGTGACAGCCTAATAAGACCTTGGACATCTCCCTATGGTCTAGATTACAATGATTAAGAAATATTTGTAAAACAAAGATTAAAACATACTCCTATTTGTATATGAATTTAAGTGATTATATTACCACTTCACAATTATTCCTTAAAACAATCCCAAATTACATCCTTTTGGAACCATGCACTTGTTATAATTGTACAAGACTTTGTGAATCTAATTGAATCTTTGATATTACCTTGATATATCTGAAATGTAGCAGCTTAACGCAGCTTGTAAACAAATACCGGAATACACCCGTTGCTGTGTAGCAATTGTTAAATATAAATAAACACTAGATTGTCCCGGTTACTGTGTAGCATTTATAGAATCAATAAGTTCCCATACATCTCCGTTCTATGTGTAATTATTTGTGGTGTGCTACCAAATACCTTACTGTAGTGACGCTTCTGTCACAGTAAATCCTGTGGAGGGGATGTCAACATCCTGTGTGCTTCTGTACCGGACAGGTTAGCTTGCTTGCCCTCCTTGCAGTGTTACAAAGTATCAGCTTGCTCCCATGTGATCTCGTGGTTACGTCACAATTTGTAACCTTTTTTTAAATGTGGCTGGATTCGGCGCTAATACAGGAACACTGGTGACTTAAAAGGTGATAGTGTAACTTGCACTTTGTGCTATATAGCACGCAAGTTAGGGATAGCAGATTCTGCTTGTCAGTAGGTTCAATACCGGATGATAAGGTAACAGGTGAATCAAAGTCAATTTTGTGTACTTGCTCTTAGTGCTGCATAGCACGCAAGTGAAATATAGTAAATTGCAGGTAAAATATGATGACAATCGTATAACCCGGGTTACGTTCCAACAGATGACAGTTCATGTATAGCTGATTAAATCCTTGGTGGGATATACCTCTCCCTCTGTGAATATAACTTCCTTTAACCTTCAATGCGTTTCACCCTGTTATGGGCTTTTTCAAGATAAGTAATAGGCAGGTATACTGAGTCTTTTATAGGCAGGTGAGACTTTATTATTTGTTTGGCTTAGTTTTTCTTAAGGTGGTATTGTGTTCCAATATTTATTTCTACTAAAGGTGGTATCCAACTAATTTCTAATTATACCTAAACAACATTGGTTCTTTGAATTTAATAAAAACAAATAAATAAAATTCAGATAAAATTGGTTTTTATAAGATACTTTTGTTAACAAGAACTGTATAATTCATACAACATATTACTCCGTCCAGCAATAGTAGTAAAGTAGTATCCTTATTAATCTATGTTTCTACTCTGATATAGGAAGTGCTACATAAAAATATCCTTGCACCCACTACTCTAAAGAGAACAAAAAGTAGAGAAAACATCCCTCCAATTAAAGGATTTTTAGGTGTGGACGAAAAAACTTTGTATGCTGCAGTCCCACAAATAAAAACAAAGAAATGAACAAATGGATCATTAAAAATGACAAAGAACAAGTACCTATAGATAGTTTCCTAAACTGTAAATCTGAATTTGTGGTATATATATTAGAATGTTTATGCCAGAAATTCTATATAGGGTGCACAAAAAGGAGTCTGAAAATGTGAGTGTTTGAACACATAAATAATATCAAAGAAGCGGTTTCAGAATATAGTATTGGGAAACATTTTGAACAGTGTCATAATAAAAATAGCGACAACTTCACAATTAAAGCAATTGAACAGGTACCCAGCTCTAAAGGCAGAGAGAGACTACTGGAATTAAGCAAAAGAGAGACCTATTGGATTCATTGCTTAAAATTTTTGCAACCAATAGGTCTCAACAAAGACATGATCTTGCTGCATTCCTGTAACTCTAACACAAATATAGAGTTCATGATCTTCAGTGCATTTCTAAATATAAGATAAAAATTCTAAAAGATTTCCCTCATTACACTTAAAGTGAAGGTCAATTTTGATGAATTAGTGCCCGGTTTTTAATAATCCTATAAAAAACAAGGGCACTTTAATTCATTAAAATTGACATTTCACTGTTTCTTCAAAAACGTACCTTTTAATCCTGGCAGCCGCTCCAGCGATTCCCCCGGCCGTCAGAAGCCTCTGCAAACGTCAGAAATGACGAATCCGGCTTCCTCCAATCACGGCTTCCCCCCCCGGGGAAATCTTGGCCTGATGCAAAGCTGTGATTGGAGGAAGCCAGATTCATCATTTTGGACCCGCAAAGACGGCTTGCGACGGGCGGAGGAAGTGCTGGAGCGGCTGCAAGGATTAAAAGGTAAGTTTTTGAAGAAAACAGTGAAATGTCAATTTTGATGAATTAAAGTGCCCTTGTTTTTAATTGGATTATTAAAAACCAGGCACTATTCATCAAAATTGACCTTCACTTTAATAATAAATCATTGGTGCCCTCCTTTTTTGCTACCCACATTGTTTATTGGTGCTAACATATGTATACGCTCATAGGTAAATCCTATTTGAGCTCTAAATCTAAAAATACGTAAGAGCTAAACATAGATTGTGTATCCATAAGCAATCATTCCTCATTCTGAGAACATATAGATTCAGTAGTCACACTCATTTGTTGTCTGAAATTGTCTCTGCACTATACATATACACATGTTAGTTATATGGTAACTGGAATTCTAGCCAAATTAATGACAATTATTTGTGCAAAATCAGGACATATATTTTATGTCATGTGATATGGCCAAGTATCTATGTATATAAAACATATTTAGAGACATTTTTGATTTCCTTAAAATATACATATTTTGCCAATATAAACACATGGAAAAAGTAGGAGCTAAGTTCTTCACTTCGCCTGCAAAACACATTTCTTTTAGTTGCAATTAGCTCTTTAATTTTTGGGAGCACAATGCTGCAAGCAATACTGTTTAATTAAGTTCTGACATGCTATAAAAGCATCCTCAAGAGCTCTATAGGCAGACCCTCTGATGAAGTGAACGTAGTTCACGAAACGTGTAAGGGCACCCCCACCTCTGATATCTCTTCCGGTCCGGTGAGACCAACAATTACAGTACAGCACAGTACAACAATGGACTCTGTCACTGACAGAATTAACATCTAAAGACATCCGCCTTACAGGACATTAATATGGACACAATGAGGATGTTTCCAGGTATTGTTACCCTGTGAGCCTTTAATATGTGAAGAATCGTTACCCGTTTTTAAACCACTGCATCAACAACTTTTGAATCAACAAAAATATGACTTTTTAGTATTAAACCACTCCTAATAAACACAGCTTCCTCTATGATATGTTAAAAATAAATAATTAGTAGAAAAGTGTATATTAGGAGGGCGCTGAACAAAGCTTAATACACTTATATTCAATAATAAAAAATATATTTATTTATGCTCTAGAAACAATCGGCTAGATTTAGAGTTTTGTCGGTAACGACCCCGCGTATCTAACGCTGGCTTTTTTCTGGCCGCACCATAAAAATAACTCTGGTATTGAGAGTCCACATAAAGGCTGCGTTAGGCTCCAAAAAGGGAGCGTAGAGCATATTTAACGCAACTTCAACTCTCGATACCAGAGTTGCTTACGCAAGCGGCCAGCCTCAAAAACGTGCTCGTGCACGATTCCCCCATAGGAAACAATGGGGCTGTTTGAGCTGAAAAAAAACCTAACACCCTGCAAAAAAGCCGCGTTCAGCTCCTAACGCAGCCCCATTGTTTGCTATGGGGAAACACTTCCTACGTCTGCACCTAACACTCTAACATGTACCCCGAGTCTAAACACCCTTAGCCTTACACTTATTAACCCCTAATCTGCCTGCCGCCCCCGCTATCACTGACCCCTGCATATTATTATTAACCCCTAATCTGCCGCTCCGTAAACCGCCGCTACTTACATTATCCTTAGTGTACCCCTAATCTGCTGCCCCATAACACCGCCGACCCCTATATTATATTTATTAACCCCTAATCTGCCCCCCACAACGTCGCCTCCACCTGCCTACACTTATTAACCCCTAATCTGCCGACTGGACCTGAGCCCTACTATAATAAAGTTATTAACCCCTAATCCGCCTCACTAACCCTATAATAAATAGTATTAACCCTTAATCTGCCCTCCCTAACATCGCCGACACCTAACTTCAATTATTAACCCCTAATCTGCCGACTGGAGCTCACCGCTATTCTAATAAATGTATTAACCCCTAAAGCTAAGTCTAACCCTAACACTAACACCCCCCTAAGTTAAATATAATTTTAATCTAACGAAATGAATTATCTCTTATTAAATAAATTATTCCTATTTAAAGCTAAATACTTACCTGTAAAATAAATCCTAATAGAGCTACAATATAATTATAATTTATATTGTAGCTATTTTAGGATTAATATTTATTTTACAGGTAACTTTGTAATTATTTTAACCAGGTACAATAGCTATTAAATAGTTAATAACTATTTAATAGTTACCTAGTTAAAATAACAACAAAATTACCTGTAAAATAAATCCTAACCTAAGTTACAATTAAACCTAACACTACACTATCATTAAATTAATTAAATAAAATACCTACAATTACCTACAATTAAACCTAACACTACACTATCAATAAATTAATTAAATACAATATCTACAAATAACTACAATGAAATAAACTAACTAAAGTACAAAAAATAAAAAAGAACTAAGTTACAAAAAATAAAAAAATATTTACAAACATAAGGAAAATCTTACAACAATTTTAAACTAATTACACCTACTCTAAGCCCCCTAATAAAATAACAAAGCCCTCAAAATAAAAAATGCCCTACCCTATTCTAAATTACTAAAGTTCAAAGCGCTTTTACCTTACCAGCCCTGAACAGGGCCCTTTGCGGGGCATGCCCCAAAGAATTCAGCTCTTTTGCCTGTAATAAAAAACATACAATACCCCCCCCAACATTACAACCCACCGGACCGGCAGATTATGATTATGATAGCGGTGCGTCCGCTCGGCAGATTAGGGGTTAATAAGTGTAGGCAGGTGGAGGCGATGTTGAGGGGGGCAGATTAGGTGTTAATAAATATAATATAGGGGTCGGCGGTGTTAGGGGCAGCAGATTAGGGGTACATAAGGATAACTTAAGTAGCGGCGCTTTAACGGTCGGCAGATTAGGGGTTAATTATTGTAGGTAGCTGGCTGCGACGTTGTGGGGGGGCAGGTTAGGGGTTAATAAATATAATATAGTGGTCGGGCGGTGTTAGGGGCAGCAGATTAGGGGTACATAAGGATAACGTAGGTGGCGGTCGCAGATTAGGGGTTAAAAAAATGTAATCGAGTGGCGGCGATGTGGGGGGGGCCTCGGTTAGGGGTACATAGGTAGTTTATGGGTGTTAGTGTACTTTAGAGCACAGTAGTTAAGAGCTTTATAAACCGGCGTTAGCCCAGAAAGCTCTTAACTACTGGACTTTTTCTGCGGCTGGAGTTTTGTCGTTAGATTTCTAACGCTCACCTTCAGCCACGACTCTAAATACCGGAGTTATAAAAATCCCATTGAAAAGATAGGATACGCAATTGACGTAAGGTGATCTGCGGTATGGAAAAGTCGCGGCTGAAAAGTGAGCGTTATACCCTTTTTGTGAGTGACTCCAAATACCGGAGGTAGCCTAAAACCAGCGTTAGGAGCCTCTAACGCTGGTTTTTCATGGCTACCGCCAAACTCCAAATCTAGCCGATAATGTCTTAGTGACAGCCTAATAAGACCTTGGACATCTCCCTATGGTCTAGATTACAATGATTAAGAAATATTTGTAAAACAAAGATTAAAACATACTCCTATTTTGTATATGAATTTAAGTGATTATATTACCACTTCACAATTATTCCTTAAAACAATCCCAAATTACATCCTTTTGGAACCATGGCACTTGTTATAATTGTACAAGACTTTGTGAATCTAATTGAATCTTTGATACCACCTTGATATATCTGAAATGTAACAGCTTAACGCAGCTTGTAAACAAATACCGGAATACACCCGTTGCTGTGTAGCAATTGTTAAATATAAATAAACACTAGATTGTCCCCGGTTACTTGTGTAGCAATTATAGAATCAATAAGTTCCCATACATCTCCGTTCTATGTGTAATTATTTGTGGTGTGCTACCAAATACCTTACTGTAGTGACGCTTCTGTCACAGTAAATCCTGTGGAGGGGATGTCAACATCCTGTGTGCTTCTGTACCGGACAGGTTAGCTTGCTTGCCCTCCTTGCAGTGTTACAAAGTATCAGCTTGCTCCCATGTGATCGTGTGTTACGTCACAATTTTGTAACCTTTTTAAATGTGGACGGATTCGGCGCTAATACAGGAACACTGGTGACTTAAAAGGTGATAGTGTAACTTGCACTTTGTGCTATATAGCACGCAAGTTAGGGATAGCAGATTCTGCTTGTCAGTAGGTTCAATACCGAGGATGATAAGGTAACAGGTGAATCAAAGTCAATTTTGTGTACTTGCTCTTAGTGCTGCATAGCACGCAAGTGAAAGATAGTAAATTGCAGGTAAAATATGATGACAATCGTATAACCCGGGTTACGTTCCAACAGATGACAGTTCATGTATAGCTGATTAAATCCTTGGTGGGGATATACCTCTCCCTCTGTGAATATAACTTCCTTTAACCTTCAATGCGTTTCACCCTGTTATGGGCTTTTTCAAGATAAGTAATAGGCAGGTATACTGAGTCTTTATAGGCAGGTGAGACTTTATTATTTGTTTGGCTTAGTTTTTCTTAAGGTGGTATTGTGTTCCAATATTTATTTCTACTAAAGGTGGTATCCAACTAATTTCTAATTATACCTAAACAACATTGGTTCTTTGAATTTAATAAAAACAAATAAATAAAATTCAGATAAAATTGGTTTATTTAAGATACTTTTGTTAACAAGAACTGTATAATTCATACAACATATTACTCCGACCAGCAATAGTAGTAAAGTAGTATCCTTATTAATCTATGTTTCTACTCTGATATAGGAAGTGCTACATAAAAATATCCTTGCACCCACTACTCTAAAGAGAACAAAAAGTAGAGAAAACATCCCTCCAATTAAAGGATTTTTAGGTGTGGACGAAAAAACTTTGTATGCTGCAGTCCCACAAATAAAAACAAAGAAATGAACAAATGGATCATTAAAAATGACAAAGAACAAGTACCTATAGATAGTTTCCTAAACTGTAAATCTGAATTTGTGTATATATGATTAGAATGTTTATGCCAGAAATTCTATATAGGGTGCACAAAAAAGGAGTCTGAAAATGTGAGTGTTTGAACACATAAATAATATCAAAGAAGCTGGTTTCAGAATATAGTATTGAGAAACATTTTGAACAGTGTCATAATAAAAATAGCGACAACTTCACAATTAAAGCAATTGAACAGGTACCCAGCTCTAAAGGCAGAGAGAGACTACTGGAATTAAGCAAAAGAGAGACCTATTGGATTCATTGCTTAAAATTTTTGCAACCAATAGGTCTCAACAAAGACATTGATCTTGCTGCATTCCTGTAACTCTAACACAAATATAGAGTTCATGATCTTCAGTGCATTTCTAAATATAAGATAAAAATTCTAAAAGATTTCCCTCATTACACTTAAAGTGAAGGTCAATTTTGATGAATTAGTGCCCGGTTTTTAATAATCCTATTAAAAACAAGGGCACTTTAATTCATTAAAATTGACATTTCACTGTTTTCTTCAAAAACGTACCTTTAAATCTGGCAGCCCGCTCCAGCGATTCCCCCGGCCGTCAGAAGCCTCTGCAAACGTCAGAAATGACGAATCCGGCTTCCTCCAATCACGGCTTCCCCCCCCGGGGAAATCTTGGCCTGATGCAAAGCTGTGATTGGAGGAAGCCAGATTCATCATTTTGGACCCGCAAAGACGGCTTGCGACGGGCGGAGGAAGTGCTGGAGGCGGCTGCAAGGATTAAAAGGTAAGTTTTTGAAGAAACAGTGAAATGTCAATTTTGATTGAATTAAAGTGCCCTTGTTTTTTAATTGATTATTAAAAACCAGGCACTAATTCATCAAAATTGACCTTCACTTTAATAATAAATCATTGGTGCCCTCCTTTTTTGCTACCCACATTTGTTTATGGTGCTAACATATGTATACGCTCATAGGTAAATCCTATTTGAGCTCTAAATCTAAAAATACGTAAGAGCTAAACATAGATTTGTGTATCCATAAGCAATCATGTCCTCACATTCTGAGAACATATAGATTCAGTAGTCACACTCATTGTTGTCTGAAATTGTCTCTGCACTATACATATACACATGTTAGTTATATGGTAACGGAATTCTAGCCAAATTAATGACAATTATTTGTGCAAAATCAGGACATATATTTTATGTCATGTGATATGGCCAAGTATCTATGTATATAAAACATATTTAGAGACATTTTTTGATTTCCTTAAAATAGACATATTTTTGCCAATATAAACACATGGAAAAAGTAGGAGCTAAGTTCTTCACTTCGCCTGCAAAACACATTTCTTTTAGTTGCAATTAGCTCTTTAATTTTTTGGGAGCACAATGCTGCAAGCAATACTGTTTAATTAAGTTTCTGACATGCTATAAAAGCATCCTCAAGAGCTCTATAGGCAGACCCTCTGATGAAGTGAACGTAGTTCACGAAACGTGTAAGGGCACCCCCACCTCTGATATTCTCTTCCGGTCCGGTGAGACCAACAATTACAGTACAGCACAGTACAACAATGGACTCTGTCACTGACAGAATTAACATCTAAAGACATCCGCCTTACAGGACATTAATATGGACACAATGAGGATGTTTCCAGGTATTGTTACCCTGTGAGCCTTTAATATGTGAAGAATCGTTACCCGTTTTTAAACCACCTGCATCAACAACTTTTGAATCAACAAAAATATGACTTTTTAGTATTAAACCACTCCTAATAAACACAGCTTGCCTCTATGATATGTTAAAAATAAATAATTAGTAGAAAAGTGTATATTAGGAGGGCGCTGAACAAAGCTTAATACACTTATATTCAATAATAAAAAATATATTTATTTATGCTCTAGAAACAATCGGCTAGATTTAGAGTTTTGTCGGTAACGACCCGCGTATCTAACGCTGGCTTTTTTCTGGCCGCACCATAAAAATAACTCTGGTATTGAGAGTCCACATAAAGGCTGCGTTAGGCTCCAAAAAGGGAGCGTAGAGCATATTTAACGCAACTTCAACTCTCGATACCAGAGGTTGCTTACGCAAGCGGCCAGCCTCAAAAACGATGCTCGTGCACGATTCCCCCATAGGAAACAATGGGGCTGTTTGAGCTGAAAAAAAACCTAACACCTGCAAAAAAGCCGCGTTCAGCTCCTAACGCAGCCCCATTGTTTTGCTATGGGAAACAGTTTTCCTACTCTGCACCTAACACTCTAACATGTACACCCGAGTCTAAACACCCTTAGCCTTACACTTATTAACCCCTAATCTGCCGCCCCCGCTATCACTGACCCCTGCATATTATTAGTTAACCCCTAATCTGGCCGCTCTGTAAACCGCACGCTACTTACATTATCCTTATGTACCCCTAATCAGCTGCCCCTAACACCGCCGACCCCTATATTATATTATTACCCCTAATCTGCCCCCCACAACGTCGCCTCCACCTGCCTACACTTATTAACCCCTAATCTGCCGACCGGCACCTGAGCCCTACTATAATAAAGTTATTAACCCCTAATCCGCCTCACTAACCCTATAATAAATAGTATTAACCCTTAATCTGCCCTCCCTAACATCGCCGACACCTAACTTCAATTATTAACCCCTAATCTGCCGACTGGAGCTCACCGCTATTCTAATAAATGTATTAACCCCTAAAGCTAAGTCTAACCCTAACACTAACACCCCCCCTAAGTTAAATATAATTTTAATCTAACGAAATGAATTATCTCTTATTAAATAAATTATTCCTATTTAAAGCTAAATACTTACCTGTAAAATAAATCCTAATAGAGCTACAATATAAATTATAATTATATTATAGCTATTTTAGGATTAATATTTATTTTACAGGTAACTTTGTAATTATTTTAAACCAGGTACAATAGCTATTAAATAGTTAATAACTATTTAATAGTTACCTAGTTAAAATAACAACAAAATTACCTGTAAAATAAATCCTAACCTAAGTTACAATTAAACCTAACACTACACTATCATTAAATTAATTAAATAAAATACCTACAATTACCTACAATTAAACCTAACACTTACACTATCAATAAATTAATTAAATACAATATCTACAAATAACTACAATGAAATAAACTAACTAAAGTACAAAAAATAAAAAAGAACTAAGGTTACAAAAAATAAAAAAATATTTACAAACATAAGGAAAATCTTACAACAATTTTAAACTAATTACACCTACTCTAAGCCCCCTAATAAAATAACAAAGCCCCCCAAAATAAAAAAATGCCCTACCCTATTCTAAATTACTAAAGTTCAAAGCGCTTTTACCTTACCAGCCCTGAACAGGGCCCTTTGCGGGGCATGCCCCAAAGAATTCAGCTCTTTTGCCTGTAAAAAAAAACATACAATACCCCCCCCAACATTACAACCCACCAGACCGGGCAGATTATGATTATGATAGCGGTGCAGTCCGGTCGGCAGATTAGGGGGTTAATAAGTGTAGGCAGGTGGAGGCGATGTTGAGGGGGGGCAGATTAGGTGTTAATAAATATAATATAGGGGTCGGCGGTGTTAGGGGCAGCAGATTAGGGGTACATAAGGATAACTTAAGTAGCGGGCGCTTTACGGTCGGCAGATTAGGGGTTAATTATTGTAGGTAGCTGGCTGCGACGTTGTGGGGGGGCAGGTTAGGGGTTAATAAATATAATATAGTGGTCGGGCGGTGTTAGGGGCAGCAGATTAGGGGTACATAAGGATAACGTAGGTGGCGGTCGGCAGATTAGGGGTTAAAAAAATGTAATCAAGTGGCGGCGATGTGGGGGGGGCCTCGGTTTAGGGGGTACATAGGTAGTTTATGGGTGTTAGTGTACTTTAGAGCACAGTAGTTAAGAGCTTTACAAACCGGCGTTAGCCCAGAAAGCTCTTACTACTGACTTTTTTCTGCGGCTGGAGTTTTGTCGTTAGATTTCTAACGCTCACTTCAGCCACGACTCTAAATACCGGAGTTTATAAAAATCCCATTGAAAAGATAGGATACGCCAATTGGACGTAAGTGATCTGCGGTATGGAAAAGTCGCGGCTGAAAAGTGAGCGTTAGAACCCTTTTTTGAGTGACTCCAAATACCGAGGTAGCCTAAAACCAGCGTTAGGAGCCTCTAACGCTGGTTTTCATGGCTACCGCCAAACTCCAAATCTAGCCGATAATGTCTTAGTGACAGCCTAATAAGACCTTGGACATCTCCCTATGGTCTAGATTACAATGATTAAGAAATATTTGTAAAACAAAGATTAAAACATACTCCTAAGTGTATATGAATTTAAGTGAGTTATATTACCACTTCACAATTATTCCTTAAAACATCCCAAATTACATCCTTTTGGAACCATGCACTTGTTATAATTGTACAAGACTTTGTGAATCTAATGAATCTTTGATACCACCTTGATATATCTGAAATGTAACAGCTTAACGCAGCTTGTAAACAAATACCGGAATACACCCGTTGCTGTGTAGCAATTGTTAAATATAAATAAACACTAGATTGTCCCGGTTACTGTGTAGCATTTATACAGGGAGTGCAGAATTATTAGGCAAGTTGTATTTTTGAGGATTAATTTTATTATTGAACAACAACCATGTTCTCAATGAACCCAAAAAACTCATTAATATCAAAGCGTGAATAGTTTTGGAAGTAGTTTTTAGTTTGTTTTTAGTTGTTAGCTATTTTAGGGGGATATCTGTGTGTGCAGGGTGACTATTACTGTGCATAATTATTAGGCAACTTAACAAAAAACAAATATATACCCATTTCAATTATTTATTTTTACCAGTGAAACCAAAAATAACATCTCAACATTCACAAATATACATTTCTGACATTCAAAAACAAAACAAAAACAAATCAGTGATCAATATAGCCACCTTTCTTTGCAAGACACTCAAAAGCCTGCCATCCATGGATTCTGTCAGTGTTTTGATCTGTTCACCATCAACATTGCGTGCAGCAGCAACCACAGCCTCCCAGACACTGTTTCAGAGGAGGTGTACTGTTTTCCCTCCTTGGTAAATCTCACATTTGATGATGGACCACAGGTTCTCAATGGGGTTTCAGATCAGGTGAACAAGGAGGCCATGTCATTAGATTTTCTTCTTTTATACCCTTTCTTGCCAGCCACGCTGTGGAGTACATGGACGCGTGTGATGGGAGCATTGTCCTGCATGAAAATCATGTTTTTCTTGAAGGATGCAGACTTCTTCCTGTACCACTGCTTGAAGAAGGTGTCTTCCAGAAACTGGCAGTAGGACTGGGGAGTTGAGCTTGACTCCATCCTCAACCCGAAAAGGCCCCACAAGCTCATCTTTGATGATACCAGCCCAAACCAGTACTCCACCGTCCACCTTGCTGGCTTCTGAGTCGGACTGGAGCTCTCTTGGCCCTTTACAAATCCAGCCACGGGGCCCATCCATCTGGCCCATCAAGACTCACTCTCTCATTTCATCAGTCCATAAAACCTTAGAAAAATCAGTCTTGAGATATTTCTTGGCCCAGTCTTGACGTTTCAGCTTGTGTGTCTTGTTCAGTGGTGGTCGTCTTTCAGCCTTTCTTACCTTGGCCATGTCTCTGAGTATTGCACACCTTGGTGCTTTTGGGCACTCCAGTGATGTTGCAGCTCTGAAATATGGCCAAACTGGTGGCAAGTGGCATCTTGGCAGCTGCACGCTTGACTTTTCTCAGTTCATGGGCAGTTATTTTGCGCCTTGGTTTTTCCACACGCTTCTTGCGACCCTGTTGACTATTTTGAATGAAACGCTTGATTGTTCGATGATCACCTTCAGAAGCTTTGCAATTTTTAGAGTGCTGCATCCCTCTGCAAGATATCTCACTATTTTGTCTTTTCTGAGCCTGTCAAGTCCTTCTTTTGACCCATTTTGCCAAAGGAAGGAAGTTACCTAATAATTATGCACACCTGATATAGGGGTGTTGATGTCATTAGACCACACCCCTTCTCATTACAGAGATGGCACATCACCTAATATGCTTAATTGGTAGTAGGCTTTCGAGCCTATACAGCTTAGAGTAAGACAATATGCATAAAGAGGATGATGTGGTCAAAATACTCATTTGCCTAATAATTCTGCACCTCCCTGTAGAATCAATAAGTTCCCATACATCTCCGTTCTATGTGTAATTATTTGTGGTGTGCTACCAAATACCTTACTGTATGGACGCTTCTGTCACAGTAAATCCTGTGGAGGGGATGTCAACATCCTGTGTGCTTCTGTACCGGACAGGTTAGGCTTGCTTGCCCTCCTTGCAGTGTTACAAAGTATCAGCTTGCTCCCATGTGATCGTGGTGGTTACGTCACAATTTGTAACCTTTTTTAAATGTGGACGGATTCGGCGCTAATACAGGAACACTGGTGACTTAAAAGGTGATAGTGTAACTTGCACTTTGTGCTATATAGAGATTCTGCTTGTCAGTAGGTTCAATACCGATGATAAGGTAACAGGTGAATCAAAGTCAATTTTGTGTACTTGCTCTTAGTGCTGCATAGCACGCAAGTGAAAGATAGTAAATTGCAGGTAAAATATGATGACAATCGTATAAAACCCGTGTTACGTTCCAACAGATGACAGTTCATGTATAGCTGATTAAATCCTTGGTGGGATATACCTCTCCCTCTGTGAATATAACTTCCTTTAACCTTCAATGCGTTTCACCCTGTTATTGGGCTATTTCAAGATAAGTAATAGGCAGGGTATACTGAGTCTTTTTATAGGCAGGTGAGACTTCATTATTTGTTTGGCTTTGATTAGTTTTTCTTAAGGTGGTAATGTGTTTCCAAGTATTTATTTCTACTAAAGGTGGTATCCAACTAATTTCTAATTATACCTAAACAACAATGGTTCTTTGAATTTAATAAAAACAAATAAATAAAATTCAGATAAAATTGGTTTATATAAGATACTTTTGTTAACAAGAACTGTATAATTCATACAACATATTACTCCGACCAGCAATAGTAGTAAAGTAGTATCCTTATTAATCTATGTTTCTACTCTGATATAGGAAGTGCTACATAAAATTATATATGTTCAAAAATAAAGATTCATAAAAAAAATGGAGACAAATCGATCTCTGAGTTAAGTCCTTTTGGATATAGGGTATCAAATTTATAGATAAGTTCAGCCTCTTTAATCAATAATCTTTTTTCAATGTTGTCGTCCCCACTCCAATTCATAGGTAATTTTTTTATACCCCAATATGTCAGGTCACTGATTCTACCCTTATGTAAATCTTTGAAATGCTTATTACAGATGTGTGTTATTCACTTAATTCTCTATACTACACAATTGTTCCCTGATACTGTCTTGCAGACACCTTTTGATCTCACCCAGATAGAACAAGGTGCATGTACATTGTAGTATGTAGATTATGTTTTTATTTGAACATCTTATAAGGTCTTTAATTACATACTCTTCATTTATATTTGTTATCATAACACTTTTTTTTTTTCTTTGTGCTGCATTGACATGCTCTGCATGTATAGCAGGGGTAAAAACCTGAAATTTCTTTACCTGATAAATCAGTGTCTACTAATTTCCTTATACCTTTCCTCTTATTTTGTTTTAATCGCTTGGAGCTATCATGGACTGTTAAATTATTTGCCCTTTTAAAAACAAATTTGGGTTTTGGTGTCAACCTATCCCCTATTATAGGATCTGCTTTAAGCAAATGCCAATGTTTACTAATGATCTTCCTGACCAGCCCATGATTGGCATTATAATTTGTAATAAATGGGACCTTCAGAATATTTTCAGTCTCTATCCCCTCATCTTGTCTCTTTTTATATTTAAGGAGGCTTTTTCTTTCCATATTCTTTGCTTTTGTTACTGCCTGATTTATACGTTCATCTTTATAGCCTCTTGCATTAAATTTCTCAACTAGAGATAGGGTCTGACTCTCAAAATCTTCTATACGCGAACAGTTCTTTCTTGTTTTAATACATTGTCCCATTGGTATATTTTCTTTCCATCCATCCAAATGCAGCTCTCTGCATGCACATAGTTGTTGCGAATCAACTGGTTTAAAGTGTGTTCTGGTCTCTATTTTTCTTTTCTACTACCATGATGTCTAGATCTAAGAAAGTGACACAGTTCTTACTATAATTATTGGGTATTCATATTTTCAAACAGTTTTCTAGCATTTCTGATTCTGATCCACGCCAAATAATCAAGAGAGGTCATCTATATCTTTTATAGAGTAGTGAGATTTTGCCCATAGCTGCCATTGTTGAAGAAATTTTCTTCCCATTCTCCCATGAATAAGTTGGCATAGCTTGGGTGCAAACCTCATAACCCATAGCTGTATCCGCCTTATTTGCAAGTCATACTTCCCGTCAAAGGCAAAGTATTATTGGTTAGTATAAAATTGATACTTTTTAAAATAAACGCTCTCTGTTTCTTTTTTCATTTCTATTTTACTCTTAAGATTTTTTCAGTTGCCTCAATTCCCTATTTATGATTTATTATTGTATAAAGCGACGTAACGTCGGGTACAAAAAACACACAGGAGGTTGACATCCGCTCCACAGGATTTACTGTGACAGAAGCGTCACTACAGTAAGGTATTTGGTAGCACACCACAAATAATTACACATAGAACGGAGATGTATGGAACTTATTTGATTCTATAAATGCTACAACAGTAACCAGGACAATCTGGTATCTACTTATTACTTAACAATTGCTAGCACAGTAACTGGTGAATTCCGGTATTTGTTTACAAGCTGCATTTAGCTGTTACATTTCAGATATATCAAGGTGGTATCAAAGATTCAATTAGACTCACAAAGTCTTGTACAATTATAAGTGCATGGTTACAAAAGGATGTAATTTGGGATTGTTTTTAGGAATAATTGTGAAGTGGTAATATAATCACTAAAATTCATATACAAATAGGTGTATGTTTTACACCCAAATACCAGCACAACTTTGAGCTGGTTTTATGTGGGGAAAGAAAATGTATGTTTACACCTAACATCCTAACATAAACCACTGGAGTCTAAACACACCCTAGTCTTCTGCCCCCAACATCGCTGACACCTACAATGACACTTATAGACCGCCTAATCTGCTGCCCAGACATCGCCGGCCACCTATCTACACTTATTAACCCCTAATCTGCCACCCCCAATGTTGCCGCCACCTACATTACAGTTACTAACCCCTAATCTCGGCCGCCACAGACATCGGCCGCCACCTACCTACACTTATCAACCCCTAATCTGTTGCCCCCAACGTCGTCGCCACTATGCTAAAGTTATTAACCCCTAAACCTAACCTAAGTCTAACCCTAATGTAACCCTAACCCTAACACCACTAACTTTAACATAATTAAAATAAGATCTAAAGGAAAACCTACTATTAATATCTAAATAATTCCTATTTTAAAACTAAATACTTACCATAAAATAAACCCTAAGCTAGCTACAATATAACTAATAGTTACATTGCATCTATCTAAGGTTTTATTTTTATTTCACAGCTAAGTTTGTATTTATTTTAACTAGGTAGACTAGTTAGTAAATAGTTTATTAACTATTTACTAACTACCTAGTTAAAATAAATACAAATTTACCTGTAAAATATAACCTAACCTGTCTTACACTAACACCTAACCTTACACTACAATTAAAGTCAATTACATTAATTATATACAATTAACTAAATTACAAAAAATAATAAACACTAATTACACAAAATAAAAAACGAAATTATCAAATATTTAAACTAATAACACCGGAATCTAATAGCCCTTATCAAAATAAAAAAGCCCCCCAAAATAAAATACCCTAGCCTAAACTAAACTGCCAGTAGCCCTTAAAAAGGGCCCTTTTGCGGGGCATTGCCCCCACAAAAATCAGCTTTTTTACCTGTAAAAAAACAACAAAAAACCCCCAACAGTAAACCCACACCACCGGACACAACCAAACCCCAAAATAAAATCCTATCTAAAAAAACCTAAGCTCCCCATTTGCCTTAAAGAGGGCATTTAGCTTCTTTTCAGCCCAAACCCTAAGCTAAAAATAAAACCCACCCAAAGAAAACCCTGTAAAAAGAAACTAACACTAACCCCCAAGATCCACTTACAGTTTTTGAAGACCGGACATCCATCCTCAATGAAGCCAGGAGAAGTCTTCATTCAAGTCGGGCAGAAGTCCTCAAAGAAGCCGGGAGAAGTCTTCATCCAAGCGGCAAGAGAGTGGTTTCTCAAGGCTGGCAGAAGTCTTCATCCAGACGGCACTTCTATCTTCATCCTACCGACAGGGAGTGGCTCCATCTTCAAGACATCCGGCGGTGGAGCATCCTCTTCTTTCGAATCCTCTTGAAGAATGAAGGTTCCTTTAAATAGACGTCATCCTAGATGGTGTTCTTTGAATTCTGATTGACTGATAGAATTTTATCAGCCACATCGGAATTAAAAGTGAAAAAATCCCTATTGCTGATGCAACAGCCAATAGGATTGAGCTTCAATCCTATTGGCTGATTCAATCAGCCAATAGGATTGAGCTTGCATTATATAATATAGATATTGTAGGCTAGCTTAGATTTTTTTTTATAGGTAAGTATTTAGTTTAAATATGAATTATTTAGGTATTAATTGTAATTTTTATTTAGATTATTTTAATTATGTTAGAGTTAGTGGGTGTTAGGGGTTAGGGTTAGGACTTAGGGTTAGGTTTTAGGGGTTAATAATTTTAGTATGGTGGTGGCGATTTTGGGGGCAGCAGATTAGGGGTTAATAACAGGTAATGTCAGGTTGCGGCAAAGTTAGAGACAGCAGAGTATGGTTTATAATATTTAACTAGTGTTCTGCGATGGTGGGAGTACTGCGGTTTAGAGGGTTTAATATGTTTATTATAGTGTCAGCGATGTCGGGAGCGGCAGAATAATAATTTTATTTTAGTGTTTGCGGTGTGGGGAGGACCTCGGTTAGGGGTTAATAGGTAGTTTATGGGTGTTAGTGTACTTTTTAGCACTTTAGTTATGAGTTTTATGTTACGGCTTTGTAACATAAAAGCCATAACTACTGACTTTCAGTTTACGGTATGGATCTTGACGGTATAGGCCTGTACTGCTCACTGTTTTGGCCTCCCAGGCAAACACGTAATACTGGTTCTATGGATGTCCCATTGAAAAAGGACTTTTTTGAAAGCTGCGGTAGTTACATTGCGTTACGGCCAAAAAAGTGTGTGGGTCAGATATACCTTCAAGACTCGTAATACCAGCGGGTAGTGAAAAAGCATTGTTATGAGGCTTTTTCACTCATAAGGCAAAACTCGGTAATCTAGCCGATTGTTTCTAGAGCATAAATAAATATATTTTTTATTATTGAATATAAGTGTCTTAAGCTTTGTTCAGCGCACTCCTAATATACATGTTTCTACTAATCAACAACTTTTGGGCATAGTGCGAACATCACAAAATATAACACTAACTCTGTTGTTTTTTGGACACTTACAAGTCCCCTTCTATTTGGGACATTATTACGAGGACTGCAATATAAATACTGTTTAGGGACTTTTACCCCCATATTTTAATGTAAAATTACACAAACACGTGCTTTGTGTTTTAATTTTGTGTCAAATACAAGCATTTTTTCAGTCATCTATTCCTCACTGACATAAAAGATTCTACTATACTCAAAAAAGGAGAAGTGATAATCTCCATCTCCAGGAAATTTCAAACCATATCCCACAGAGAAGAAGCTTACTATACTCCACAGAGGAGAAGCATACCATACCCCCACAGAGGAGAAGCTAACAAATACCATACCTCAAGAGGCTATTGAAGGAAAGAAACACCATACTCCAACCGACCGAAAAGGTGATAACATCTTTAACACAGATAGGGATAAAATCCCCTCTATGCATCAAACATACCTCACAAGTTTGAGGTTAAATAAGGTGAGCAGTATTCCACTATTTATTGTACATACACTAGTGGTTTCATACTGCACCATAAATTGTTTTCCTGTTTATGTTTCCTCCCTTCTATGAGCGCTGACATCTGGACCCCCATACTTCATACCCTTAACTTCTCATTCCATTGGTGATAGTGGAAGATACTCAGATATATCATATCCCATGAGCCATGTGTAAGTAAAATAGCATGTTTTAAACACTATGTTCACATCCTATCAGAACAACCAAACAATTGATCAACTATACATTTAGCATTGGAGATAAATTAAGTGACCCGCTATTTCATCACTCCAAAACAACACATATTCAACAGGTCAAAACAAGTAATAATGTCACCATACACCTACATATTATTTGTTCCATTTTTTAAAAATACCTGTCAATAAATAAATAATAAATAATCACCTCCAAAAAACTTAAATGTTAGTGCTGAAAACAATGCTAATGGGCGTGGGTTTAATGATTGTTTCTTTAGCACATACATGCTCATATTAAAGTGGTCAAGCAATGGAATTGTAAGTGTTAACAAACAAACTACATATAGATATTACCACCTCAATGCAAGATTGATGCAATATAATAGCTTCCTTTACATTAAATTATTTGCAACTGATCACAAAGGCTATTGGTAAAGCTATTTAAACATACCCATATATTGGCCCTGGGTAATGAATTTATTATCCAGTCTTGTATACGTGTTTAACCTACAATTTCTTCAGATTTGAAAAACACTACTACCAGCAGATTACAGGGATAGCGATGAGATCCAATGTGGCCCCATCATATGCAAATCTTAAAATAAAGAAATATGAGGAACAGACATTGCATTTATATGAACATCCCAACATTCTACTATACAGGGCGGTATATTGATTATGTCTTTCATGATTTGGAGGGGCCCAGAAGATAACTAACAAATTGGATTACTTCACCACCAACTCATACAACACACCTGTTAAGTTTAAAGCTGTGCATAGCAATGATATTATTGATTTTTTTGAATCTGCGTAACCTAAAGTAGACGATCACCTGGAGACAATTACAACTTTATTTAAAAAATCTATAGAGAGAAAATTCTATACTTTTGGGTAATAGTTGTAATCAACGTTCACTCATAAAAGCTCCACCTAATGCCCAATATACTAGGGTTATAAGAAATAATACTAACCCACATCGAGCACAGTAACAAGTAAGAGAAATGACAGAGATATTTGAAAAAAAAGGGGGTATCACTATGTCTATTAAAAGAGACAAGGCAACAACTGAAAGATTTACACAGGGCACAGCTTTGAAATCCATGAAAAGAATTGGAAATTGATAACAGGACTTACAATTGTCACTACATTTTTCCCCTTCGGCAACTTAAATAACCAAAGCAATACACCAACATTGGGAAGTAGTGAAATCAGATCCTACTTTTGCCATTCACAGTTATGGATTTACCAAGGATGGGTTTCTGATGAGGTTGTAGCCTAAGAGATACCTGGCTGCAATATATGAAGAAGGGATGTTGCGTTGCCACTAGCTGTGTTACCTGTAATCCATGATACCAGGTAACAACTTCTGACACCCACATACAAATAAGAAATTAAGATCCGATATCACTTGACTTACTCTACAAAATGTGTCATCTATCTCCTTAATTGCATATGTTGATGTTTTTATATAGGAAAAACAGATGATGATATTAAGAAGAGAATGGCCAACCATAGTAATGCCATCCGAATGGTCATAACGAAAAAGCAAACAGATCAACAAGAGGCCAGACATTTTTTGGAATATAATCATTCAGTTAAAGATTCATGTTAATTGATCATGTGCCTCCCCTTGAACGAGGTGGCGATAGGAAGAAAAAAATTGTTACAATTGGAGGTCAAATGGATCTTTATTCTTGATACAGTTAATCTTAAGGGACTTAATGTGAACATTGACTGACACTCTTATTTATGATGTCATACATTAATATTTAACTTGTCGGCTATATTTAGATATGATATTTTTTCCCAAAACATATTTCACAGCAGTTTGGTTCAGTGATATTAACAGGGAATGGTAATCCTGTTAGTTATTTTGATTCCATTAATTCTTTTGTTTATGGATGGATATTTATCTTTTGATCACTAATTGAGATTATTTACAATTAAAAATATGTGCTTGGTGTTAACATATTGTTATTGGGTATGTTAAATCAGATTATTTAAATAATTTACACGATGTTTAGTGTATATGGTATTTAGATTTTGTCATCTCTTACTGCACTATATTTTACATGCTTCATCTTATATAGATATATGTAGGTGTTACAAATGTATTCTGAGATGAGAAGTGCAAAATAATCACACCCTTATTTAATAGCAAAAAATAATAAAAAGTCCACAAGTCGGGGGGCGGAGCCAACAGTGGAAAGAGCCAGACGCATATCCTCATAGCTCCTCAAATACGGCCTAACTTAACATATACTTAAGGCAAAAAAACGAGATATTTCGACAGTATTGACAACTAACAACTGATCATTAACTAATGGGTCACCCTTCGATGGTACTTTGTGGAACCAATCTCTACCTTAGTGTGGCATTCTACGGAGGGGACCTATAATGTTTCAGATTGACGAGACCTGCAGCCCTACCCCTGTTATAGCCGATCTACATTGTCCAAAGCTAAAACTATATACCCTTGGATCATGGATGAGATACGGATGCTTCTCTCCAAGATGGAGAGCAAGATGGGAAAAAAAACTTTTGTGAACTAGCGCTCATAATAAAGGCGCCATGCACTTTCCGAGACACCGCTTTGAACATAGATGGCGGAGGACAGAGTGGAGATAATACAGACACAGGCTATAGAAGAAACTCCTCTCTCGGCTATTAACAGTCAGGGCCAACTGGATACGGCATGGAGACAGGCGACATAGCTTTAAAGCCTACATTGTTTATGCTGAATCAAGTGGCGTTCTTACTGCAGGCAGCTGCGGTGTGATCATGCAGCGAAGCGGCCCTGGACATAGTTCCTGCTCTCTAGACACTCACACTCTTGAAGCCCGTCTCCTGAATTTGGGACGATGTGAGAGTTAGTGCTGATACTGACAAGCGCCAGTCTCGGTCCGTGAAGGAGAGCTCACCAAGGATCCCCCTGAATGGCATTCCAGATCCATGTGTCCTCTCAGGAGTGGGGACATTGACCGAGCACCTTTGTCTCTTAGTTCCGGACGCCACCCCCGGTCCTTTTTCCTCTCCCTATCCGAGCTCCCAAACCGACATAACACCCTACCACTTCCAAGCAGCGCACCTATGCACACAGTCTTTGTGACCAGGAATCATGAGGTTTTACACCGGGTGTGGGTGACCACCCTAGCCATGCAGCTTACACAATATATGAACGCAGCAGGGAGCTTTCTATTCGCAATAGAAACAAATTGCTTAAATGTGGAGTGGGGTAAAGGAGCTGCGAAGTTGGGCACCTGCTCCAATTCCGGTCTCCACTACAAGGATGTCTATTTGAGGCCCACATGAACCTAATGTGGGAACAGTTAGCCCAGTTCACACTATACGTACGATACCTTAACACTTTGACACCCGTCTATGTTTATGATATTTTTATATGATGCACTAACATAGATGTTTCAGTATTGTATTAAGTGTTAATATGACACTGTACCCAAGATCAGCTCTGTGAGTATAGGTTGTTCCATATAGAGTCTTTGGATTAACTGAGACGATATTTACGTATATGTACAAACATCTTAGTGAGGACTTCCTGTTTAATTATTTAGTCATAATCTGGGTAATGCATACATATATATTCTTCTTAATGTTATGACAAAGTTTTATATGTTAGATATTCACTACAAGGGCTAACTTTAGTTATGGGATATAAAATGTATGCTTTCTTTTGAAGATATATGCAGTTATAGGTATTTGGTTACTGATTTTTATTTATCCTAATTCCTGTCTGTATGTCTGTCAACTTCATGTGTGTCCTCTCTATAACATAATGAAAATTCTGTCCATCCTCTCTGCCCTATGCTTACTGAGACGGATAATGAAATGCTAGCACTAAACCCGTGGTAGAGTGTTAATGGTTAATTGTCCTGTACATTATGCCAGTTAATTCTTTCGCCCACATATACAGTCACTGTGGGGTATGTTCTCTGTAAATGGATAATTTGTTAATAGAGGCTAGAGCAGCTACATGGTCTAATGGTTCACATTTTCAAGGTTCATCTTAGTATATTCCGTGCAGTTTAGAGGGCTTCATAATGGTTATCCCTGCATATCATTCCTTTCTAATAAGGGTAATTTCTAGTTAGTAAAACTAATCTACTTTTTTTTAACTAAGGGATTTTAAGTTGATGGAAGCCCTACCTATAGCATCCTATTAGCGGCCCTATACTACCTATCCTGTTCCATTCCCATCACCAGTTATTCCAACACTTTACATCACCTGACAGAGTGATGTAATACCAAATGGGCACACTCGACAAAGCTATTTTTGATTCTCAGGCCATCAATGCTAATACTGAGGCCTGATTTAAAAAGACAATAGCGTGAAGGGAGGGTCGTTAGAATTGTTGGTTTGTGAGTAGAGTTCTAAATGTTTTGCCTACATAGAGGTATGTTTAACCTTATACCCACCTATAGTATAAGAAGAACCCCTGCAGTTTTTTTGTTTCCCTTCTCAGGGACAAGTCAGACTATTTCTTATGCTCTATGTCTGTCGCAATGATATATGGACTAAAATACTCCCAATGAGATATACTATTATAAATAAGTGCACAGCTATTGTTTTAGGCTTTTTGTTGCCTGGATAACTCTTATGGAGCAGATGTCTGTTTAATGTTCGCTTTGAAACGCAATCACGTATACATGTAAAATAACATCATTGCTAATGCTTGCTTATAATAACCCTAGGGGCTATATGTTATTCACCAAGTATTTTTCATTCATTTATAAGTCAGACGCCCCATTGTATAGCAGGAGATAGATACTCCACTAGATTTCATTCAACACGGACATTCCTTCTAGAGAGAGATCCTGATATCCTCTTTTGGAGTATAGATTGTAAAGTTAGGTAGTGTCTACTTGCATAGTTAAACCCTCAAGACTCACAATACTCCGCTTCTCTAGATATGTCTATATTTATCCTCGCAAACTCTAACTAGCTAAAGGAGTTACTGGTACTGCTGAGCTAAGTTAGGGATATCTAATTTCACCCTCGCATATTTTCTATAAGTATATAGCTCATGACATATTAAAACATAGCTCACTATCTAAAGGTCTATTTATATTCATGGTCTGAACACCAATAACGATTTATATGTTCACTAGTTGCTTGGTATTAATATAACTTACACCTTATAACGAGGATACATTCCTATTCAGGTTATCATACTCACAGTGACTTTCCTTTCCTTGCTAGCCTAGATATGAGTCTAGTTTTTGCATACTATTGATTACCCAATCCTAACACAAGTTATCATAACCCTATGACCTACTACCCACTTTATCCCCCTATAATCATAAAACTCCCATATTACCAGAGAGTCTTCTATCTCATCCAAGTTCAGCAATTAATAAAACATGTATTATCTGTCTTCCAATAGATTATTAAACCTTTACATTTACCCCTACTATGTATGTTGCATAACTAACTATGAGATGGATAGTTGACCCTGCTTCATGGACCCATTCAATTTCCTTCATTAGCAGGACTAAACCCCCCCCCCCCAAGTTCCCTAAAATATTAACAAATATATATGGCTCCGCCCTCCACCCTTTCCCTTCTATCTATAGCGGTGCTTACCCGCTGAATATCCCCTTCCCCTTGTTCACGCTCCTTTTGAAGCTCCTAAGGAGCTAGGACTCCTGACCATCAAATAACTTATTTTCTATACTCTTGGTCCTTGGGCCTAAATCCATGCTTCTAACTGGTCAGTTATACATGTTAACCTTATAATATAAAATGAAGTTTTGTTTCATCTCGCCTAAGATACTGTCTGATCTTCATAATCAGCTTTGAAATGTATTTTTCTATTGCTTTATGCGCATATTGCTTCTCAATAATGGCCTATCTAAAGACAATGTATTACTCTCCTCAGGTTGTAACTTTGGCATGAAGGCGAGTCCTTGTTGTTATGATATATGCTTTAACTTCAATAAAAAAATTATTTAAAAAAAAAAAAAAAAGTCCACAAGTCAAATAACAAGCCAGGAGGTCAAAACCAGAGCTGGTAGCAGGACGATCCGAGTCAGGAGGCGCAAAGCGAATAGTCAGGACGAGCCAGAATCCAGCAACAAGGAAAACAGGCAGAGCCTGGAAACAAGCCAGGGATCAGGACCAGGAAGGATGGTCAGGCAGCAGGTAATACACAGGAACTCTCACCAACAGGTCTGAGACAACGCAAAGGCAAAGCATACTGAACAGAGGCCCTTTAAATAATAAGTGATGACATCACAATTCTGAAACTGCATCCTGTCTCACAACGGATGATGCACACCAGTCTGGCAATAAAAGGAAGTGCAGGAAATGAATCAGCATCCCCCACAAATCACCATAGTCAGGAAGAGAGGTGAGTAAAATGGCTGCCAGCAGCACATGGCAGAGCAAAACAGGGGAAAAACCCTGACAGTACCCTCCCCTCAATGACCCCTCCCCCACGGGGAGGACAAAAGTGCTTATTGGGGAAATGGGCATGGGAAGGCACGGAGGGAGGGCAGGAGCATGAACATTAGAGGAGGGGAACCCAAGGAACGCTCCTCCAGACCGTAGCCCCCTCCAGTGGACCAAATACGGTACACTGCCCCTGGACATATGAGATTCAATAATGCTGCTGACCTCATACTCCTCATGGTTGTCAACAAAGATAGGATGAGGATGAGGCAACACAGTAGTAAACCAATTACAAACCAATGGTTTCAAGAGGGAGACATGAAAAACATTGGAGATGCACATAGCAGGAGGAAGGTCAAGAGCGTAGGCCACAGGATTAACCCGTCGGAGTATTAAAAAAGGACCAACATAATGGGGAGCCAATTTATTGGAAGGGCACACAAAGGTAGGGTTCAAGTTGGCAGGGAGGACAGCCAAACTCTCTCACCAACCTGGTAGGAAGGCGCGGGCAGACGCCTATGATCAGCCTGGAATGTTTGGCGCTGCATAGAACGATGAAGGCAATCCTGAATCTGCACCCACGTGGAACGGAGTTGCCAGAGATGCTCCTCCAAAGCCGGGAATACCCTGAGACATGAATGAAGAATCGGGCAACAAGGATTGGTTGTGACCCATAATTCCGCCATGAACGGGGATAACTTGGAGGAAGCATTAATAGCACTATTACGAGCAAACTCTGCCCAAGGTAACAGTTCAGACCAATTATTGTGGTGATCTGAGACATAGCAATGGAGGAACTGTTCCAGAGCTTGATTAGACTGTTCCGCAGCCCCCATTGGATTGAGGGTGATATGCCTAGGAGAAGGAAAGCTGGATCCCCATTTGAACACAAAAGGAACGCCAAAATCTGGAGACAAACTGGCTACCCCGGTCCGACACTATCTCCTTGGGTAACTTATGTAAATGGAAGACATCCCAGGCAAAAATTGAAGCAAGCTCCTGAGCGGTAGGCAGCTTCATCAAGGGAATGCAATGTGACATTTTAGAAAAGCGGTCAACAACCATAAGGATAACAGTATTGCCATTGGAAACAGGGAGCTCAACAATGTAGTCCATGGAAAGATGTGTCCAATGATGCTCACCATTAGCAATAGGTTGAAGAAGACCCACAGGAAGACATTGAGGAGTCTTATTCTGTGCACAAATTGAGCAGGAGGCAACATACGCAGCAACATCAGAATGAAGACCTGGCCACCAGAAATTGTCGAGTGACAGACCAAATAATTTGGTTCTTGCCCGGGTGACCTGCGGCTTTAGGATAGTGGTAAGTGTGCAAAAGTTTAGTTTGAAGATTCTCAGGAACAAAACACTTACCACTAGGTTTCTCAGGAGGTACATTGGTTTGTGCAGCCAGGATCTCCTCCCCCAAGGGAGAAGTCAAATTAGTACGTATGGTAGCCAAAATATGGTCAGGAGGTATAACAGGAGTAGGTACAGACTCCTCCTTGGACAGAGGCAAAAATTGTCAAGGAGAGGGCATCAGCCTAACATCTTACTACCAGGCAGGTAAGAGACCACATAATTAACCAAGACAAAAATAGCGCCATCTGGCCTGTTGGGGTGACAAACATTTTGCTTCAGATAGATAAGTTAAATTCTTGTGGTCAGTAAGAATGAGCACTGGCAGCGCTAGTACCCTCGATAAGATGCCTCCATTCCTTGAGTGCCAAAATTATGGCCAGTAATTCCCTCGTCGCCAATTTCATATTGCACTCTGCTGGAGACAATTTTCTGTAGAGAAGAAACCACATGGATGCAAGGAACCATCAGGCGTGGGACGTTGAGACATGAGGGCACCACCTACTCCAGTCTCAGACGGCATCTACCTCAGAACAAAAGTCAGGGAACAGGGTTTAGGATTAAGCCAGAACTGGAGCGGCAGCAAAGGCAGTCTTAAGACTATCAAAGGCCTTAATGGCAGTAGGTGGACCCAATGGAGTGGATCATTCTTACGGGTCATGTCTGTGATAGGTTTGACCAAGGAAGAAAAGTTTTTAATTAACTTTCTATAGTAATTGGCAAACCCCAAAAAACATTGAATAGACCGAAGACCAACTGGGCGAGGCCACTGCAGAACTGCAGATAACTTGCCAGGATCCATGGAGAACCCTGCAATGGAGATAACATAACCTAGGAAGGTTACTTGAGTCTGATGGAACTCACATTTCTCGAGTTACAAAACAGGCCATTCTCACGTAGTCTCTGAAGAACCCATGTAACATCAGAACGATGAGCCTCAAGTGTGGGTGAGTGTATGATGATGTCGTCTACGTACACCACAACACACTGTTGCAACATATCTCTTAGGACATTAAGTAATAAATTCCTGAAAAAACAGCAGGAGCATTACTAAGCAAAAGGGCATTACAAGATTATCATAATGCCGCTCCTGGTGTTTAAATGCTGTTTTCCATTTGTGGCCCTCCTTAATCCTAACGAGTCTGTACACTCCTCTCAATCAAGTTTAGTAAAGACCGTAGCTCCCTTGAGGGCGGTCAAAGAGTTCCGAGTTCCGAGGAGGAATGGCTCGCGGGTTGCAGGTCTATGGGCACAATCGTAAGACCGGTGAGGAGGCAATGTACCGGCACGCACCTTGTCAAAAACGTCTAGGAACTCTTGGTACTCCTCTGGCAATTGAGATACCAAAGAAGTGCACTATACTTTAACTGGTTTCCAAAGACAAGTGGAAATACATTGCGGGGACTACGACAAAATTTTGGACCTGCGCCAGTCGAGACTGGGATTGTGCTTTTGGAGCCAGGGATAACCCAGAACAACCAGAAAATGCAGAGAGTTTATCACCTGGAACTGGAGAGTTTAAAAATGGAGAGCCCCAACAGCCATAGACAACGGTGAAGTTTCGTGAGTAACGAGTGCGGGCTGAAGGGGCCTGCCATCAATGGCCTCAATAGCAAGCAGAACGGACCAAGGCAAAACAGTAATGGAGTGCTTTGATACAAAAGCACTGTCAATAAAATAGCCCGCAGCACCGGAGTCAACAAGAGCCTGAGTGACTATGAAGGAGTCCACCCAGGAATGGACAACCGTGACCAAATGTTTCTCCTTAAGCTGTTCCGGGGACGAGTATAAACCACCCAAGGTCTGCCCCCAACAGGACCTTAGGTGTGAGTGTAAGAACACCAATGCATTGAGATCCTCTGGTAAATCTCTGGCAGCAACTTCGTCTTTAATCGCATCAGAGAGGCCCATGAAAGAAGGCAGCAACAAGGCTTCATTGTTCCAACCTACCCTCTGCGGCAGTGTACGGAACTCAAAAGCATACTGAGCAACAGATCTTGCACCTTTGCTGAATGGACATGAGTCGTTTAGCAGCAGAGGAGGAGCGAGCCGGAACATCAAATACCCTTTTGAAAGGAGGCCACAAATTCAGGGTAATTTGAAATCACAGGTTTATTAGTCTCCCACAAGGATTAGCCCAGGCAAGAGCTGTGTCAGAGAGTAACGAAATGAGAAATCCCACCTTAGCTCTGTCAGAGACCAAACGCCTGAGGTAACATCCTCAAAGTAAATGCCCACTTGGTTCAAAAACCCTCTGCACTGAATATGATCACCTCAATATCGCTGAGGTAGAGGAGCAGAACCCGGACATGCGCCCTGGTAGGCATAGGTGCAGCAGCGGAAACAGGAGCAGCCATGACTTGCGGGACACTTTGGTCCAAATGTGCAGTGCGAGTCAGCAGGTTTGCCGGGGCTAGTGCAAATTGATCCAAGGTGGTGATCCTGTACATCCATCCTGGAAATGATTTCAGGTAAAGGTGGATTATTAGCACCATCAGGATTCATGGCTTTTATTAATAGCAAAAAATAATAAAAAGTCCACAAGTCAAATAACAAGCCAGGAGTCAAAACCAGAGCTGGGTAGTTAGACGAGCCGAGGGTCAGGAGCCAAAGCGAATAGTCAGACGAGCCGGAATCAGCAACATGGAAAACAGCAGAGTCAGGAACAAGTCAGGGATCAGGAACCAGAAGGATGTCAGGCAGCCAGGTAATACACAGGAACTCTTACAAACAGGTCTGAGACAACGCAAAGGCAAAGCATACTGAACAGAGGTCCTTTAAATAATAAGTGATGACATCACAATTCTGAGACTGCATCCTGTGTCACAGGGGATGATGCACACTAGTCTGGCCATAAAGGAAGTGCAGGAAATGAGCAGCATCCCCCACAATACACCATAGTCAGGGAAGAGAGGTGAGTAAAATGGCTGCCAGCAGGCACATGGCAAACAAAGACAGGAAAATACCCTGACATTCAGATATCAGGATTTCTTGTTCAAATTAGAACTATGGATACTATTAGTTTCTAATAATGAGTAACTGACTTAGACATATGATATTAGACCCTGCCCACTACTGTCTAAATTTGAACACGTCCCTTAAATTGGGCTTTATGGTCAATGATCATTGAATTTACATTTATAAGATACTGTTGAAGCTGATTATATTGCATATAGGCATTGTAATTGCATTGGGTTGTAACACTACTATGTATTTGGGGTTGCTGATACTATAGGTTGAGTGTGACCACTTGTTATGAACATCTGTGTGTAGGTCAGATGTCATTATCATTAAGTCATGCCCACTATTATTTGTGATCGGCCCCTAATGATGGTTTTTATATAAACACATATGGAGGTAATTGTGATCACTTACAAATAATTTAATGTAAAGGAGATATATTGCATCTATATTTACATAAGGTGGTAATACACTATGTAGCTTGTTTGTTAACACTTGTGGTTAAATTATTTGACCACTTAACCGTATTATGAGCATTTATGTGTTTAAGAAGCATCATTAAATAATGCCAATTGTCATTTGTGACCAGCCCTAACATTGAAGTTGTTTGGAGGTGATTATTGCGATGTTGTTATTTGACAAGGATTTTGAAAAAAAATGGTAACAAATAATATATAGGTGTATGGTGACATTATTACTCGTTTATAACTGTTAAATATAAGGGTTGTTTTAGAGTGATGAAATAGCAGGTCACGTATTTATTTCCAATGCTAAATGTATAGATGACCATTTGCTGGGTTGTTCTGCCTCCTATATGTGGATTGTTCAGGATTTTAAACAATATAGAATATACAGGGATAGGATTGTGGTCAGAGATGTGTTTGAAACATGCTGAGATTTTACTTACACATGGCTCTTGGGAATTGAGGTGAATATTTTGACACACATTATTTACATGATGATTTTTTTAAGCACTTGCATTGCTGTTTTTTAATTGTATTATATATATGGCTGTGAAATTGTTATTCAACATAGAAGCACTTTGATTGTTTGTTACAGATATGTTTATGTATACCAATTGAGGACATTGATCATTCTATTGGGAGGAGGGATTTTTAGCACCTTTATTAGCACTTGTGTTTTTGCACCTGTTTGTCTGAGGAAGGATGCATTCCCTGAAAACAATCACATTAAAGCTGAGTTGTCGTGCTTCAAATCCAGAGAGTGGTGACTTGCCTAATGTATATATATATATAATATATATATATATAGATATATATATATAATATATATATATATAATATATATATTACTCATATATATACACAGTATATATATATATAATATATTTATATACTAATCCAAAAGATTTGTACTCTCACCTGTAGTCAATATGCCAGGGTAACAGGAGCAAAAAAGTTCACATACGAAAGGTCTGCGAAACTCACTAGGGTTGTATCAAGTGAAAATTGTATTCCATATGTGATGTTTCAGGGAACAAAACACTCCCTTTCCTCAGACCTAAGATGATATATATGATATATATATATATATATATATATCATAACTACCTTTGGGTTTTAATGCTGTTGGTCTAGTGCGGTCTCCGGTTTAGCGAGTGATAGCTGTTATTATGATTTTTTTAACGCTCCCCATGGAAGTCATAGGGAGAAGAAATTTGCATGCAAATGATATTAGATGTCTTGAAGTTATCACACTTGAGTCTTTCGCTCACGCGCAATTTACTTTTAACTCATAATATATGCGCTAACCCACCCATATTAACTTTTTACATTTAGCGTTATTTGCGTGCATGGGGGAAAAAATGTGCCACTAGTAATCTGGCCCTAAGAAGTATTTTTTTTAATGCACAACTGGTATCGAAGGGATTATTTACTTGACTGCTGAAAGAGACCATTCCAACAGGTCTATAGGGTGAACAGTTACACATCTCCAAAAGTATAAAAGCAAAAGTAGATTGAATGCGCACAGGTTCCTTTTAATTTTTCAGAAGACAAAAATCTGTAATACATTTTTCATTGTTTTATTTACAGCAATGAAAAGGATAAATAATGAATTGATTAATTAAACTTATTGCTTAATGTCTAACTTGAACATCAGGTCCAAATACCAGCATTTTATTAGGAACAAATGCTCTCTACAGCCCTTAAAAATATTTACAATAAAATATGCTAGGTCTAAAGAGGTTGAGTATGAACAGAGTTTGTTAAAGTTGTGGTATATTTGACATCAATGAGAAGAGAAAAGCTGCCTTCAATAAAACCTCCATTTTATGGGGTACTTTGAAATCAAGAAAAGCAAGTAAAGGGCACAGCTAACAGTCGGAAAAAGTACAAATTGTGCGCGTAAACCGGGTGCGTAGAGATAATGCACAAAAATGAGCGGTATCGCACTCTCTATAGTGCTGCTATTACAAGTTACTGAAAAACCTTCTTTTGTTGTGCGGTATGGTGCGATAAAACCCAAGGCCTGACTTGACCGTGCTCATGCACGTTTTTCCCCATAGATATCAATGGACAGAAAATGTTAGAAAAAAAAACTAACACCTGCGATCATGGAATGGCAATCGCCGTAACGCAATCCCCATTGATGTCTATGGGGAAAAGAAAGTTATGTTAAAAACCTAGCACCCTCTACATAAACCTATTAACCACCCAAAACTGCCAGCCCCCACATCGCTACTACAATAAAAAACCTATTAACCCCTAAACCGCCGCCCCCCCCCACATTGCTACTACTATAATAAACCTATTAACCCCTAAACTGCTGCCCCCCACATCGCTACTAATAAAATAAATGTATTAACCCCTAAACCACCACCCCCACAATGCAATAACCTAATTAATCTATTAACCCTAAACCGCCACCTCCCCACCACACAAATAACCAATTTAATCACTAAGCCCCATAACCGAACACCCCCTAAATTAACCCCAATTACAGAAAAAAAAATACTAAGTTAAAATTAAAATAAAAAATCCTATCATCACTTAAAAAAACCTATAAAAATATAAACACCCCCTAATCTAACACTAAGCTAACAATAGCTCTTAAAGAGGGCCTTTTGTAGGCATGCCCTAAGCTAAACAGCTCTTTTACCTCAGAAATGCAAATTAACCCCTAACAGTAAAACCACAACCCACCACAATTCCCCCCCAAAAAAAACTAACACTAAAAAAACCTAAGCTACCCTTCTGCAGCCATAAAAAAAAATCCCTAATTTAAAAAAAACCCCACCCCAAAAAATAAAAAAACCTAAGTCTAACCCCGTAATAAGTAATCAAGATTTCTGAAATCCCAGCGGTGAAGGTCTTCTTCCAGGTGGCGACACCTTCATCCAGCGCAGGGACCGCAGAACAGGACAGCGGCGCGGAGCCATCCAGCACAGAGGGATCTTCATGCGATCGATGCCGCACACTGAAGCATGAATGCAAGGTACCCCGATTTATATTTGGTGTACCTTGCATTCTTATAGTCTAAAAATTTCATCTCAGCCAATAGTATGAGAGCTACTGAAATCTACTTGTCTAAATTGTCTAAAATATAGTAACACAGAGAAAAGCCAATAAAATAGGGAAATTAAAGAAATTAAAAATAAGAGTACAATATGACTAATAATTCTATAATGGTGGGTATTAAAACATATCAAATTTTCCAATCACTAAGAAAGTTTTTACATGAATTCTACCTTATGTTGTCTTTTTCCTAAAATGTTGAAATTAGCTGTCAAAATAAACTGTAAAAAAAATTCGCTTCATGGACATACTGTGCTGGGCCTCCTATTATAAAACAATTGTAAGCATAATGAGGAGCAGTAGGTGCCCATCTTCATGTGCTATGTTTGGAAAACTGCATTCTATACCAATTTGTATAAGTGTAGATGTGTTTTTGTAGTGTGACTGTCACAAATGTTATTTTTAAAACATCATAATGGTTCTAGTTTTACCTTTGCTGTTACTTACTGATTTATACAATTAATAACTATATCATTTCCCCCACATAATTCTCATCATCTGCTTCAGTATGAATAATTCATAAATATTATGATTGTTCTAAGTATTGCACTATTTTCTCATCAATTATCCTTCCCTTTTACTAGATGTTTAACATGATTACTGTACGCCTATTATCATATTGCATAGCACAGACCATTATCAACAAATCTAATATGATGTAGGCAGATAAGATATAATGATGATATTGAAATGATACAGTAGCATCCTAAATATCTATAAACAAGTCATCTTGCATACTTTTGGGTATTTTATTTGAAAAAACATGTTTTCCCTTAGTGATATCATTGTATTCATAGTATGACTATAATCTTACTTTATACTGGTTAAATATTATGATTATCAAGTATACTAAATTCCTAAGTTTCCACCTTGCAGCGTTTATCTTTTGTTTGTTTCTTTTTTGAATGCTTAAAACCGATGAATGGCAAACAAATCTTATTAAAAAGACTGAAACTGATTAAATAGTCTTTATATTTTTAATGAAATGCGTATTCTTTAAACACACATACATACATACATACACACACACACACACACACCACACATATATATATATATATATATATATAGATATATATATATATACAGGGAGTGCAGAATTATTAGGCAAATGAGTATTTTGACCACATCATCCCTCTTTATGCATGTTGTCTTACTCCAAGCTGTATAGGCTCGAAAGCCCTACTACCAATTAAGCATATTAGGTGATGTGCATCTCTGTAATGAGAAGGGGTGTGGTCTAATGACATCAACACCCTATATCAGGTGTGCATAATTATTAGGCAACTTCCTTTCCTTTGGGCAAAATGGGTCAAAAGAAGGGACAAGCTCAGAAAAGTAAAAAATAAGTGGAGATATCTTGCAGAGGGATGCAGCACTCTTAAAATTGGCAAAGCTTCTGAAGCGTGATCATCGAACAATCAAGCGTTTCATTCAAAATAGTCAACATGGTCGCAAGAAGCGGTGTGGAAAAACCAAGGTGCAAAATAACTGCCATGAACTGAGAAAAGTCAAGCCGTGCCAGCTGCCAAGATGCCACTTGCCACCAGTTTGGCCATATTTCAGAGCTGCAACATCACTGGAGTGCCCAAAAGCACAAGGTGTGCAATACTCAGAGACATGGCCAAGGTAAGAAAGGCTGAAAGACGACCACCACTGAACAAGACACACAAGCTAAAATGTCAAGACTGGGCCAAGAAATATCTCAAGACTGATTTTTCTAAGGTTTTATGGATTGATGAAATGAGAGTGAGTCTTGATGGGCCAGATGGATGGGCCCGTGGCTGGATTGTAAAGGGCAGAGAGCTCCAGTCCGACTCAGACGCCAGCAAGGTGGAGGGTGGAGTACTGGTTTGGGCTGGTATCATCAAAGAGATGAGCTTGTGGGGGCCTTTTCGGGTTGAGGATGGAGTCAAGCTCAACTCCCAGTCCTACTGCCAGTTTCTGGAAGACACCTTCTTCAAGCAGTGGTACAGGAAGAAGTCTGCATCCTTCAAGAAAAAACATGATTTTTCATGCAGGACAATGCTCCATCACACGCGTCCAAGTACTCCACAGCGTGGCTGGCAAGAAAGGGTATAAAAGAAGAAAAATCTAATGACATGGCCTCCTTGTTCCACCTGATCTGAACCCCCATTGAGAACCTGTGGTCCATCATCAAATGTGAGATTTACAAGGAGGGAAAACAGTACACCACTCTGAACAGTGACTGGGAGGCTGTGGTTGCTGCTGCACGCAAGTGTTGATGGTGAACAGATCAAAACACTGACAGAATCCATGGATGGCAGGCTTTTGAGTGTCCTTGCAAAGAAAGGTGGCTATATTGGTCACTGATTGTTTTTGTTTTGTTTTTGAATGTCAGAAATGTATATTTGTGAATGTTGAGATGTATATTGGTTTCACTGGTAAAAATAAAATAATTGAAATGGGTATATATTTGTTTTTGTTTAGTTGCCCTAATAATTATGCACAGCTAATAGTCACCTGCACACACAGATAACCCCTAAAATAGCTATAACTAAAAACAAACTAAAACTACTTCCAAAACTATTCAGCTTTGATACTATTGAGTTTTTGGGTTCATTGAGAACATGGTTGTTGTTCAATAATAAAATTAATCCTCAAAAATACAACTTTCCTAATAATTCTGCACTCCCTATATATTATATATAATATATATATATATATATATATTATATAATATATATATATATATATATATATATGCTTAGGCTGCTATTGCCAAAACTACTGCTCTGATAATTAAATATGCTTTGTAGATATAAAACTTGTTTTACACATACAAAGTGGTGTTATGAAATTTAACATCCTCATAGAAAGTAAGACAGCTCCCACCAGCTAGTAAATAGACTGAAGTAGGCAACATATATTCAATGACCTGTAATAATTCTGTGGGTTAAATGACTGATATAGTCCCACTGCATTAACTGTTAACCACCAGTATTTGTCACACAATTACAAGCTCTCTAATACATTTAGCAAATGTTTGTATAATTTAGGTAAGAGGAGAGCCCTAAACAGTTAGTTGGAGTAAAGACTCCACCCAGTTAGACAGGTTTTGTAAAAGTGAACATATTCCTGAAAAACTTATGTCCAGTATTTTGGCCTCCCACTCTGCTGCTAGTGTCCTGGAGCTACAAGTGGGTTTTAATGGTCCCTCGACTCAGTGACTGCGGTATGCCTCCCTGTTATGACATAAGGCATAGAGGGCCAAAGTTATGGCAGGCGTGCCTGGGGCAGTTATGTTGGCTTCTCCACTACCAAAAGGACTACATCATACAGCTGTTGCTGCAAGGATCACAAGATTGAAAACAAGCCCTAAGGTGGAGCAATCACTGATGGAACTACCCGTGTGTGTGGGACTCAGAACTGTCAATACAGTAACATCTTTCAAGTAATGTAAGTTCTGGGTAAGTGTTACCTGCAGGTTTTGGGTCAGTGGTTAGGAAGAAAGGGTCCTGTTTGTAAAGCCTTATCTGCAACACGATCAAAAAGAGCAGGTACCTTGAACTCAGAAGAGAGGCTACTACTATTTAAAGTATAGTTAATACCGGGTAAGCAGTTATCTACAAATAGGGCTATGTGCAGGGGCCCGGTTGTTTCTGTCATGGAGAACATAAGAGGAAAGGAGGAATCCTCAGAACTCCCAAAAAGTATCATTTGAGTAGATATTCTGGCATATTACGTTCTGCCTGCAGCTATTACTTGGACTTATTTACCTCATTTCGGAAATACTCTGGACATGGTTTATTACCCCTTACCTGCTGAGAAAACTGGGGTAGGTTAGAGATACTTAAGCTAGAGATACCTTTAATGATATCTGTTCATCTTAGAGGCTTTTAACTTAGCTTTGATGATGCTTTTATATATATATATATATATATATAATATATCTATATTTATGATTATCCTGAGGTACGTTTATGAAGTTTATTGCCCAGGACTCTGGGAAAAAATGAACTCTGCAAATTATGCCTCTACAATTACATATCTATATAAAAAAATGTTTGCAGAGTACACTATTTTCAATATTTTTACATATTTTTATTTTTTTTTGCTATAAAAAATGGAAAAGCTGATGCCCTCTCTCGTCAAGTAAACAAACCCAAAGTAACACCTTGACTACTTCCATGATACCTACAGAATGTTTTATTGGGATTCAATACTCAACTCCTTTCTGACGTAAAAAGTTACTCCAAAAACGATATTAACATGCCTCATTCTCATCTAACCAAAAATGCTGGTATTTATTACCACAATGAAATATTTACATACCACCTGATAAAGATCCATGCTTTTAAAAAATCACCCATGATACACCTTTGTCAGGACATCCCGGAGTACATCGAACATTGGAACAGCTTACTCAGAATTTTTGGTGGCCTAATATAAAAAGAACTGTACAAGATTATATCCAATCCTACATCACTTGTGCCACATCTAAATCGGAGAAAAAACCTACCTATGGCCTCTTAATGCCATTGCCTATACCTGACAAACCATGGAACATGTAGGTATGGATTTTATTGTGAAATTGACATTTACAATAAAAATACATCTGACATTTCTTGTCTCCTTGATTAAACGTCATAAGCCCAACAAGAGTTACAGACCCTGTGTTACCTCATCTGACTCCTTACGTGTAACCTGACGTGTATGAATCTCTTCTTGATTCTCAATATCGTAGTGGTGAACTGCAATATCTAGTCCATTGGAAGAACTTTTCATCTGAAGATGATACTTGGGAGCCTGCCACTAACATTAATGCTCCAAAGCTTGTCTCTATATTTTCCTGGAGATATCCTAATCGGCCCAGGCCCTCAAGCTGTTCAAGCTTGTTTGAACAGGGGGTCATGTCTGGATTTCAGTTGACTTTGGTTACTGTTCCTTTAAATTTCACTAGCATCTGTCTGACATCATAGTCCTGCCTACTCCTCCTTTAAATTACCCACGCACCCTAAAGCTTGTGCTAAGTATTGAAGCAACTGCTCTACTTTTGAGCTCAACAATTTTGGATTACAGACAAACCTACTTTGATACTTTGTTCCACTTTGTATCATTTGGAATTCTATAGTAACATTCAAGAAGGAGTAGCAAATTTGTATTCTAGTTACTAACTTGGACTATCTGCTGCAGCATTTTCTCTGTTGATTGCTGTCACGCTGCAACTCAGCATATTATAGGAAGCGGATTCACTTTCTTCCAGCATTTTCGGAAGTTTTGTTCTATTCATCCCAACCTAAAGTAACCTGCAAGTAACTGGACTTATTCTCTTTAGCCATTACCTGATTCCTTTGTTTATTTCTAAAATCTGTTTAACAGAAGAAAAGATCCATCTTCTGTCTCTGTGTCACCAAACAAAGTATTGCTACGGAACTCCGCCATGCGAGTGATAGTCTCCTCCTTCAAACTTCAACGGTAATTTACCACACCTCCTTCTGTGTATACTGCACCATGGATGTGGAAAGAAGAGTCAAACAACAAGAGGTGGATCTCTTATTAATCATATAAGGTACTTTCAAAACTATATATATCAATTGACCGTTTAAAAAAAAAAGCAATTTTCCTTATCTCAAACTTATTATATGCAACAGATATATTATCAGGATACAGCTAACCAAATATTGTAGCTTCACAGTAAAATTGAAGGATATTATTTACTGCAACACTTTACCCAGTACATTCTTTAATTTACTATCATTAAAATAATTTCTCACTATCTACTTGATATTCACTTAAACATAGTGTCTATCCTAACAATAGTGATACAAACAAATTATTACTGAGCAAATCTGCAGCTGAGATCCATAAAGGAATAGCATATCTTTACAGTTAGTTACTGCATCTGGCCAAATGCGAGAAGCCTAGGTACCACGTCATGGTCTTTCCCAAAACCTGGGTCCCTAATACAGCCAAACAATGCAAGCTCTCAATGAAACAAACTGGGAAAAAGTCAAGGATGCACATACTTATGTAATCACCCTAGATATATATATCTAAAATTCCATACTAATATTTAATAATGTTTTTTACAGTGTATTTACTGTAAATATTTAACATTCTAATGGTCTTCACATACAGGACAATGTTATTTTTATTTTAAATACCGTACATCTTTTTATATAAGCGATAAGTATAATTTTTTTTTTATTTTGTGCTCTCAATTGTCTATTGGGGGTAAAAGTTAATTAAGTTGCGATATCTGAGGTCCTGAAGTTAGTGAGTGTTGGGTTTGGCTTACAAGCAAAACTTTTACTTTTAACTTGTAATTGTGTGCCACTTGTAATCTAGCCCTAAATAAATTTCAGCCACCTCCCTCTAATCATGAGTGCAGCCATTTTGGAATCTAGGTTACACTGCAGGTATCTGAAGGAAAGTTGCTGCACATGTGCAAACACGTATCAGCACTGGAATGGTGTGAAAGCTAGATTTCAATTTAGCAGCATTTATCGATAAAAAAAAAACGTATTTATTTTGTAAACAAATGCATTAATACATTATTACAAATACAGCATTTCTTAAAGGAAAATAATTCCTCATATGGTTAGTCATGGGTATTTAAGCCAACTTGCTAAATCAGAATTTAACATAAATGTACAATTTCAAAGTGAGTGTAAAAGGGAGCTCAAATTAATCACAAGGAACTTTTTGCTGAACACAGCCCAATCCACAGGAGGGGAAAGATCACTCCATACTGCAAACCCTGTCCCTCTTCAGGCTATACCACATATACATGTTATTTACGGTCAAATCAAAGAGAGCTTCTCCCCATTTCACAAACATCAAGTTAGTCAACAAGAAGGTTACCTTGTAAAAAGTTCATGGCTTCACTTTAAAGGGGTTTATAGATTTAACAACACTACCAGCAAAGCATGCAATTATTCAGATAGAGCTTTTGGAAGTAGTATTACCAATTAAAGTTTTGATCATAGAGAGTACTTTAATTGTAGGTCTACCTATGTGATATATTTACTTTCCTGTATAGATTGTAATCTACAGTGCAATGGTCTTTCTAATAGAAATGCAGATACACTTACAACCCCACTCACTCAACCCTTTTCTCCAGAACATAATAAACAGTCTAAGAGCCTATATGGATGATCATACAGAGAATGAGCTAAAAAGGATGCTTATTTGATATTCCGGTTGTAAACAAGGATGCTGAAAGGTATGAATTCAGAATTTGACTTAATACATTTTGGCAATAACAATAATGTTCCATGAACAATATTCCGTTTTGTTCATGGTTTAAATAATGTAGCTCCTTTGGAGTTGATTATGAACTGATTTGAAGGAACCGATATTCAATACTTCATGTGTACCTCTCGGCAATCTTTCTGGAGATTTTACTAGTACGAAACCTTACCATTTTGAGATTATGAGATATACTGTGTAAAATAAATTGTTCCAATATATTGTATCCATTTATAAATTAAAATTCTTACTTGTTTCTACTTTGTATCAGAAGAAGGTGGTGCAGAGTAACATGCATCTATCTATCCAATCAGATTATTGTTGTTGCTTTTAAAAGAGGTGAAAAGGTAGACTGGGTTATTCAGCTATGACTACGGCCATTTGCATCAGCTGACCCAGTGATGCATTAGTACTGAGACAGGAATGTTTAATATATGTGTGGTTTTATCATATCAGTAATGGTGCTCTTCATTTTCTTTTGTACTTCTGAGTTCAATATAGTGGCACCCATGACAGGAGAGATGCAGGGAATAACTTCAATGCTATGTTTAGAAAATGTATTTGGTGTTTAATGACCCTTTATAAAAACAATACTGTATATATATATATTTTTTTTTTACCTCACTAAGGCCCCTATATGCAAAACATTGACAGACCAATGAGAAACTGCCTGCTTGGGTTTGCCAGACTCGCAGTTCATCTGTCTGTTGATATATTAAAAAAAGGGTGCTGACCCTTGAAGTGCCAACAAGTGGTGATGCATCTCCCTTAGGGTATCATTCAGATTGTGGCTTCTGCAAAAGTCCGTCCACATCGCCACTTGTCGGAAGCATAAGCGGGGTGCTGTATTTGAAGTGTTCCTACACAGCACAGACAGTGCATTGACTACAAACAAAAAGAGGTTTCTGTAGGAATACTTGAAATAATACATACCTAATGGTAACTAAACCTACACTACCTACCTCACACTGGAAAATCTCGCCATTGCACAGGTGGTAGAACAAATATGGTTGAAACCTTGAACCTAACCTGCGTTACTTTATTATTGAAGTTATTCCCCACTTCCCTCCTGTAATGGGTGCCACTATATTGAACTCAGAAGTACAAAAGAAAATGAAGAGCACCATTACTGATATGATAAAACCACACATATATTAAAAATGTCTGTCCTAGTACCAGTATAGGTGTTTTAAATGCAAAAGAGATATTCACTTCAACTAGGGCACTGCTCAACAAATGCCCTTTTAAAGGCGATTTTTACAGTAGATTTTTATATTGGAGTGGCTTGTTTTAAAAAAGCTAGTATTTTTATTTTTTTGTAACTTGGGGGGTGTTAGGTTAGGGGTCATGGGGGGTCAGCAGTTAGGGTGATAAGTAGTGTAGTTTGTCGTGGGGTATTGGCGGTTACGGGGTTAATAGGTAAGGAGTAGTTTGTGGTGGGGTATTGGTGATTAGAGGTAGTTTGCTGTGGGGTATCGGTGGTATAGGGGTTAAGTAGTGTAGGGGTTATTGCGGTGGGGGGTTGTGGCGGTATAGGGGTTAAGTAGTGTTGGTGTTATTGTTGTGGGGGTATGTCAGTTTGTGGGTTATTAGTGTAGACCACTGTGCATTTATTTTGTTTTGTGATATATTTAAAAGGGATCCTTTACTTTACATCGCCAATGTAGGTGACAATTCTGCTTGGAATATTTTGCCAACATTGCCACCCTTTGTGATGTGTAGTAAAACACCTTTTGGGGACGCTGCCTTAAAACAGTAATATTTCACTGACTTTCACGGCATGGCATTTAATCCCTTTTGAATATTTTGTCGCCTCATAGCACTTTCGCTCATAGGGGCCTTAAAGTTTTTCAGCACTAAATTTGGTTAAGGTGTTCTTATATTTACATTTTTGATATTATGCTTGAGGGGAAGTATACAAAATAAATCATAGCAGAAAGAAGGCAGAAAAATCATGCCAGAGATTAGTCCACATGATATGGATCTACACCACGTGTCATTTTAAAATGGTGAAATGTGTTTATAAAGGGACAGTCTAGACAACAATAAACTTTCATGATTCAGATAGAGCATGCAATTTTAAACACATTTCTATTTTACTTTTACTATCAAATTTGCTTTGTTCTCTTTATTCTCTTGAGAGCACCTCTTATCTCAGTGCATTTTGACAGTTTTTCACAGCTAGTTAATGTGTACTATAAAGATAACATTGTGCTCACTACCGTTTATATATTTAGGAGGAGCACTGATTGGCTAAAATGCAAGTCTGTCAAAAGAACTGAAATAAGGGCACAGTCTTCAGAGGCTTAGATACAAGGAAATCACAGAGGTAAAACATGTATTAATATAGCTCTGCTGGTTGTGCAAAACTAGGGAATGGGTAATAAAGGGATTATCTATCTTTTTAAACAATAAACATTCTGGAATAGACTGTCCCTTTAAATCGTGTTAACTTTTTACTGACAAATAAGACAATAATGTTGTTAGCAGATTCACCCACCACCCAGGACCACATTTTCAATGCTGAAATTGCTGTCATATTTCAGCTTTGTTCTTCACTGAATTCCTCAGGGAAGATAATAAGGAAAGTGGAATTGGATTGCCTGAGGCAAAAAAGGATGATTATTTGAACATGAGGTATAGTAAATGATATTTTTTAAGATGGCTTGGTCTTTGAATATACATTATAATATTCTATAGCATCTCTAAGGACATAAGCAGATGATCACAATGTTGTTGATCATGGGAATCAAATGGATATATAAAAATATTGCAGAAGAATGCCCTAAAGTTTTTTTTTAAACTAGAGTACTATCACTTGAAAGTATTTTTCCATAAAATATGAGGTACAAAAAACCCTTTTCCTCTGTTTTGTCTAACATTAAGAAAAACCTGTAAAATAATCTGCTGTAAAAAGTGTGTAAAAGTCTTAAAAAAAAAGTGATACTGCATGCTCACTACTAATCTGTAGAAATATTAAACATTAATCTGTGTATATATTATTCTGTCTGTCTATCTATCTATCTTTCTATCTATCTATCTATCTATCTATCTATCTATCTATTTATCTCACTATCTATCTGTTGTGTGTGTATAGACTTTTTGAAGAAATTGTGTGGTGTGTAGTTTGGTGTGTAGTGTGAGTATAGTATATATGTGTGTGTGTATTGTGTTATGTAATGTGAGTGTAGTTTGTGTGTATGTTCTGAGTGTAAAAAACAAATATAAGTATATGAAATGTTTAATTTGCAATACTGTGATTGGCAGATAAACCTTTCCCTAATCTTATATCAACAAACAATATAGAATGTGACATTATGTAAAATATACAGAGGAGTTTATTGTATATATTGTTTTAACTTATGAGCTTATTTATTTATTAATTAAAAAAAAAAAACAGTAATAGTAACTCTTAGGAAGACATGTTACACATTATTTATAAAGGCAACTGTGATCGACCAAAGCTTGAGAATTTATAACAACATTGTATCAGTAATTTTCTTAATTTAAATGGACAGTATACACCAATTTTCATATAACTGCATGTAATAGACATTACTATTAAGAAGAATATGCACAGATACAGATATACAAATCCAATATAAAACCTTTTAAAAACTTACTTAGAAGTTTCCAGTTTAGCATTGTTGATGAGGTAGTCTGGGACGCCCACTGAAAGAGCCTGGGTAATCAAAAAGAGCAGACACTCCCCCCTCCCATGCATATGAAAAGGCAGATAACATTAACAGGAGCCTGTAAGAGTCTGTAAACACATGTATACTTCTGGCACTGTGGGGCTTGGTTAGGTGTCTGAAAATCAGCATACTGTTCTTAAAAATAAGCAAAACTATACATTTTTATAAAAACACTACCAGGTGGGCTGTATAAATGGATCATTTACAAAACATTTATGCAAATAAAAATCTAGTGTACAGTGTCCCTTTAAGGAAACTAAAATCTACAATATTAGCAAGTTACCTTAAAACTGAACTACAGGAGATGTACAGTACTTTTAGTTTATTTATCTTTATTATATGTTAAAATAGACAGTTAGACATTTGGTAAATTAGAGACAGTTGAAATAGAGATAGATGTTGCTACATTGGTTATGATGATTAACTAGTTAATATGACAAGTGGTGTGTTCAAATATCTTTGAATTGTGCAATTGTATAGTTTCTGTGTTGCTGTAAGTTTTCTTCTGTGAGATTCTGGTTTTATGAAAGGGTTTTATTGAAACTAGGCATAGGCCTCTTTCTTTTGAAGTAAGTTTAGTATTTTCAGATTTAAAGGGATACAAAACCCAAATTTTTTCTTTCATGAGTCAGAGCATGCAATTATAAGCAACTTTCTAATATACTTCTATTATCAAATTTAGCATGCAGCATGTTAAGGGAACAAATAAGCAACCACTCATTAGCAAAACACTGTATGCCTGTTAATACCTATTGGGAACCTTTAGTAAACCATAGGTATATGATGTTTCCAGGCAGAGAACCTGTACCCCTGTGCTCATTGGGAACTCTCTAATGCATCCTTGTCCCCTTCTTATGCAGGTTTTCTAATTGTGCCACCTCATAGTGCTGCTTCTTAATTTGCAGTTGCAGGCTTGCATGAGTGGACCAGCACCACAAGTGATTTGTCTTACAATGTAGTTTAATAAAGACATTACTTTAATGTGTACAAAGTCTCCCTATAGTGGGTGTTTGTACAGTACACAATAAAAACATAAATAAAATTTATAAAATCAAAATTAAATTACTATTTAGAAAAAAATAGGATACTGGGTAACATCCTTGTTTTAGGTATACACTTTGCATTCCCAAGATACACAGGGCAAAATTACAAGTGGAGCAGTAACATTAACGTAAGATTGATATTGAAATATTGCAATTGTATTAAATTACGATCATATTACAAGTTAAAAGAAAATGCAATTGTTTGCATATACAGATAAAACAACAAACCAAAGGTGTGCGCAGCATGCTGCATTTGGGTGTGGACCCAGTAACAGGGTATGTGTGTGTATGTCTTAAAGTATTTATAGACAGACAGGCAGATTGATCTACTTTAAAGGGACACTGTAAGTAAATATTTTCTATGCCTGTTACTAACTAACTACCCTAAATACGCTTTTTATCAATAGCATTTCATTAACATATCTCTACCGTATATCAGAAATCTTGTCTGCAAATTTAATTGTTTTCCAAACCCACTCCGTGGGTATCCTTTGCTCTGTACCAATTCGTTTACAATACCTAGGTTTCAAAATGGCGCTTTAAACACAAAGTTATTGGTATTTTTTTTGAACATGCAGTGCTGAAAATAGTGGGCAGGATAACGTGACATCATCGGCGAATAAAAGATATAACTTTTAGAACGTTATGAAACTTCGTTTTGGAGAAAATATAGGTCAGTAGGTTTTAATTAATGTTTATTAACTTTAATATGTTAGTTGTTTAGCTTAAAAATTGTAATAGAAAGTAATCCTTTAAGTTTACCAGACTGTGTTTCTGTTTTTAAGGTACTTTGGATTACATGAACAATTTTCTTTGTGAGCACCCTTGGTGACTATAATTGCTGAAGTTTTGAATTCACTTGATTATTTTTGGAGTTAACTGTTGGAATAAAATAAGATATTATCATGCTTTTGTAAAAATAAACACTATTTTTCATTGTTACATTCATACCATTATTAGATAGTTGAATGTAAACCTCCTGTATTTCTCTTTATTTAGAGTTTATATTATATTTTTTTTCCAGGAATAGTGGTATATGTGATAAGTTAAATACCAATGAGGGCCAGTTTTAAAAATATAATATATATACCAGTACAGCCTAGAACTCACGGTTTTCACTATTCATTGCCGGGGTGCATAACAACATAGTACACATACCAAAAACAGAAGGCACTCTCAGGTCTTTCCAAAGCCTATATGTGTTTATTAGGTGAAGTTTCAGGGTATCAGACCATTTTTTTAATGGTTTGAAGATGGGGGTGATACCCATAAATGTCAGCTAATACGGGGTAGGCTTTGGAAAGACTGGTGAGTGCTTTTGTTTTTGGGATATATATATATATATATATATATATATATATATATATATATATATATATATATATATACAGTATATATATATATATATATATATATATATATATATATATATATATATATATATATACACGTACATACATATACAGAGAAAAAAAAATAAAAATGCAAAAAATGTCTGCAGTAGGAAACTTCTTAAATAGGGTTAATTTCTATGTGTCATAGAAGATGTACACAAACATAGAACTGGAAAACAACAGTGATACTAAATGCAGTTCAAAAGTCCTTAAAGTACACTCATAGGGCCCCGTGTACTAAGAGGCTGGAGGACAGCTTCTTAAGTTGCGAAGCTGTTCACCGACCTTCGCTACATATGGGCAGTGGATCTGTTTGTCCGCTGGCCTATATCTATCATTACACACTCATCGCAGTGTGTAATGCCCCCCCCCTTCATTCGCACGACTGAAGGGTCTGTTAATCACTGAGAGCGAGCCCTCTGTGGTTTTCCCTCGCCACCTCAGAGGTGGCATAGGGTGTAAGAAGCAGCGGTCTAATGACCACTGCTTCTTACATTGCGGGAAGCAGGCTCACATATGTAAACCTGCCCTGCAAAGGCTGCGGAGCAGCTCTCACTGCATCGTACATGGAGCCCATATAGTATAATCAGTTGTACAAGTTGACAAAGTACTTATAAAACTTGAGATGCTGCTAAAATCTGTGCTTTTACACACACAACCCTGGGAGCTGCTGATTCATATAAGACTTGTATTATAGTTTTCAAGGAATTCTGTATAACACAAAAAGAAATGTGCATCCCAGACTCAAATGTACATTTATTCTAAAATTGCACAAAAACAATATGCACTTACACAATAAAAAGCTCTAAAAAGCTGTCAAATAGTGTCCCACACTGCTTCCACTGTAATCCCGGTCTCCTCTGTGGTTTAACACACCAGCATCCGCCAGCGTTTTCCCAGGCACTGGTCCTGTCTAAATTGCGGTAAGGCAAGAAAACGGGTTCACCCTGTGATAACACGACTCCCGTCCTGTTATGAGAAAATCTCAGAGATTACTACTATATCAGGACTCATTTGAGTCAGGGATTCAGTTTTTCTTTTTGTATTATATATTATATAAGAAGTATTATATATATATATCTTGAAAAGGACTGTGTGAACAAACACTAGAAATCCACTTAAATAGAGTCCAAATAGGATTTAATATATAAATGAATGCAGTCTTGGTTAGTTTGTATCAATTTAAAAGTCAATGTAAATGAAATAAAGAAATAAAGTACTGCCTGCAAATTAGTCACATGATGGAGGTGTGATCCTCCATATTTGTTGAGGGCTTACAGATTGAAGACATGTCTAATAATGACGGCTGTCTTATTTATACAACCTTCATGTTGTGTAGTCTTTGTGATGGAAATTATTTTTGTAATAAATTACACTAATAATGTGGGTGTGCAACGACCCTTACATAGAAATAAATATGGGAATGTGGGTAGTCATGTATTAAGGCTAGACTTTTACATGATGATATATAGTACTTTTGGAATACTAAATAGCTGATAATGAAGAGAGGGATTAGACTAGAAATGCAGCTATGTATGTTTCTTCATTTTGGGTGTTAGGGTTTCAAATGCGTGTATCCAAAAATACTCTCTTTTTGTCAATTGTAGTAATCTACCCCCCCCCTTTATTTGGTTTTTATTTGTTCAATTACTGTGCCTAAAAGGGTTCTGCTTATTGTATATTCAGACAAGTTTAAACTCTTCTAGTCTTAATGCCAGCATATGATTCTGTCCGTATACCAGATCATGCTTACCAAAATCACTACAATTAACCACTTGCTGTCTGAATGCCTGTGTATGACTCTGGCTGTTTACTACATCATGCTTATAAAAAAAGACTACAAATTTACCTATTGAATATAGATATGCAAATAAATAATGAATAACAACACAGTGTTGCAAAAAATATAGGAATGATAACGATCACTTAGTCTACGCCGATACCTGCATCAGTCTTTCCTCATGCTGCACAGCAAAACGTTGAACAATGGCTGTGCTGACCTCTCAGGAAGGATTATGAAAATGTAATCTTATCTTTAGACCAGCAGTGTGAATAAACCTCAGAATGAAAATAACAATAGTGTAATATGTACATACACCAGACATACAACAAAGGAATTTACTCATGGAGGAGGATAGCAGGATACATGGGCTAAATCCAAAATTGGTTTTTAGAAAAGCTTAATTAAAAAACTCATTAAAAACAGCTCAAAATTGTAAACCTCAATGAGTTTTAGTAGAAAACTGCCTTTTTCAAGAGCAAATATTTGCAATAGAAGAGCTTATATCCCATTGCGTGTCTTTGCACTTCTATAGATTGTTTAACCTCCACCCACCCTCTCGCACCTGATTTCACTAACCAAATCTTTGAGACAGAGGTTTACAAGAGTCGGAACTCTACCTACTATTCTGCACAAAGTTAGATTTTTTATTATTTTTAATAGAAATTTAAAATATTTCTATTAAACTATAAAATTTGCTTTCTATTTAATTAAACTACTGTCCAAAATATTGTACCACACAACTACAGGCTAGTATAAATTAACATTTGAAGTTTTACAACTAATAAACAAGTTTATTTCATATTCTTTATTAGTCTCTGTAGATTTAAAATGTTTTTCATAATTTGTTTGTGTAGTTGCAAGCCTTATATTTCCAACAGGAGTAAAAACTATATACATAAACCAAATACTATACATAAAACATCAATACAGCTCACAAAATAAAAACGCAATAAAATTAATAAATACAGTTATATTAAAAGAGTTTAGCCCTAAATGAAAAGAATGACATCACAGATCAGGTCAACTGTATCACTAACTTCACTACGCATTTCAACGTAGTCAGATGGTTCAGTTTTATTTATTTACATACCAATGTTATGTAAATAATTATGCAATATTCATTTTTAATAAAGGTTTTAACTAAGTATTTAGTTTAATTATTTAAGTACAAATAGCTTACTTCTATCACAATTAACGCTCGACTGAAAACATTAATTTGCACTTTACTCTTAATCTGGCCCATTGTACCTAAAATGTGTATATTTATCTTTTTTCTTAAGATATTTATTTTAGCTTGCTTCTTAGGTATGAGTACTTTTACTTACAATTTATCACCTATGATATTATAAGAGTATACTAAATTGTTTTTTTTTCAATTACTTGTACATTTCATTTAGAAATGTATTATAAAAGTAATTTTTTCTCAGTTTTTTGCTATGTTTTTTATGTAATATGTGTAGCTACTCCCTTAACACATGGTAATAATAACGAACAGAATGTTATTGAAGTTCACAAAGGAATAATGAATCACACCTTAGGAAATTTAGTCATTTGGTAGTCAATATAATTAAAAATAAAAGGGCATAAAAACAAACAAAGTATCTTTATCGATCAGTTCTAGAAGCGTATGCTTCTTTTATTGAATAACATAATTGTTTATAAGTGTTAAGAATCCAAAAAACAAATATGATGACATTTTTAATGTTAACAGGAATAAAAAAATTCACTGGTAAGTAAAACATTTTTATTCTTCTTTTTATGATTATATGCCTATATTTGCAAACCATTACTATAAAAACATGTTACCTACTGTTAAAGCCAGGAAAGGTTTTTTTTCACATTATATTTGGAATTAAATGGTGGTTTTCTACCATACTGTATGTTTGCAAGCATTTAAAAATAAATGCAATATATTTTAGGTAAATTGCCAGAGATTTTTAAAGTTCTTTTCCACATGTGTTTTTGTGGGCTTATATAAGTAAAGCATTTTTACTGCACATTCATTTTTAGAGCTACATAAAACTTAGGCACTGATGATAAAAACAGTTAAGAGATTTTTCTTTTAGAGAAAATAGTTATTAGCAAAATATTATATGAAGAATCTTACACATTTTGCCAAAATGTAAAATCCTGATACTAGACATGTGTACGGGAAAAAAATGTATTTTGTTCAAAAGATTTGGTTCTGAATTTTTATGGGATTTGGATCATTAGAATTTGGGACATATTCATGTTTAGTTTGTCTGAATATTTGAATACAAATATAATTTGTAGGATTTGAATACAAATATACGGCGAGATTATGAGTCTTGCGTTAGCCTTAAAAATCAGCGTTGAGATGTCCCAATGCTGCTTTTTAATGCCCGCTGGTATTACGAGTCTGGCAGGTACAGGTGTACCGCTCACTTTTCTTCCGCGAATAGAGCTTACCGCAAATCCCCTTACGTAAATTGAGTATCCTATCTTTTTATTGGGACTTGCCTAACGCCGGTATTACGAGTCTTGGAAGAAGTGAGCGGTACAGCCTCTCCTGTCAAGACTCCTACCGCATTTAAAAGTCAGTAGCCGTAACATAAAACTCTTAACTAAAGTGCTAAAAAGTACACTAACACCCATAAACTACCTATTAACCCCTAAACCGAGCCCCCCCCCCCACATCTGAAACACTTTGATAAAGTTTTTAACCCCTAATCTGCCAACCGGACATCACAGCCACTGTAATAAATATATTAACCCCTAAACCACCGCACTCCCGCCTCGCAAACACTAGTTAAATTTTTAACCCCTAATCTGCCGTCCCTAACATCACCAACACCTGCCTACATTTATTAACCCCTAATCTGCAGCCCCCAACGTTGCCGCAACTATATTAAATTTATTAACCCCTAAACCTAAGTCTAACCCTAACCCTAACACCCCCTAACAAATATAATTTAAATAAAATGAAATAAAATTACTATAATTAAATAAATTAATCGTATTTAAAACTAAATACGTACCTATAAAATAAACCCTAAGCTAGCTACAATATAACTAATAGTTACATTGTATCTAGCTTAGGGTTTATATTTATTTTACAGGCATGTTTGTATTTATTTTAATAACCAAATAGCGAAGCCAAAGCTTCAAGATAGAGAAAGTGCGCTAACAAGCTGAAAGTATACACACCATATAAGGAATTAAAGTGAAAATTTAATAAACATATAGAATAAGATACACAAATATATACACTAAAAATAGGGACGTCTCCCTGTAATGTAAATACAACTGGGAAAAAACAGGTTAAAACCTATAAATGATGGATAATGCAGATACTAATTGATAATCTATGACATAAAAAAGATATAGCATAAAAATGATAATTAAAAGATACCGTACCGTAAGTCAAGAGAGTGTTCAGAGGGTGTTACCGAGGAGAAGAAATCCTTCGGTCAAGGCTTGGACCGCGGCTGCAGTAACTGCCATTCCTGGAGATGTGACACTGTGACACTGTGACTTTGAAACAGCAAGGGATATTTCAGTACAGCCTGTACTGCAACTTTAAACCCGGGTTACCAGCATCTTTGAATATCCCAAGGTGAGGGATAACTTGTGCCCCACTATTGTATTGGATCATTAAACATACCTACAGCAGCCAAGTCTGCCTTCACAGAAAGTTCCCACCAGGACACAGCAATCAGCTGCTTTTCCTTTACGCTGCTGGAGCAGCGAGTAACACCCTGAGAGGAGCCGATGAGAAGCCTGTGACGTCAGATGCCGACTCACATGTGCAGAGGTTTGCACACTTCTATCTCCAGGAACGGCAGTTACTGCAGCCGCGGTCCAAGCCTTGACCAAAGGATTTCTTCTCCTCGGTAACACCCTCTGAACACTCTCTTGACTTACGGTACAGTAAACTGTATCTATTTGTGGTACAAGCCGTTATTTTCTTTCCACTGTTCCAATACCGATATTCATTTGCATACGGCCACCTGCACTGTGTTGATACATATGAACTTGGTGCTTGTCTTTTAAGTTTTATTTTATTTTATGATATCACTGTTATGCCATATCTTTTAATTATCATTTTTATGCTATATCTTTTTTATTCATAGATTATCAATTAGTATCTGCATTATCCATCATTTATAGGTTTTAACCTGTTTTTTCATTAGGATTTTTTCCCAGTTGTATTTACATTACAGGGAGACGTCCCTATTTTTAGTGTATATATTTGTGTATCTTATTCTATATGTTTATTAAATTTTCACTTTAATTCCTTATATGGTGTGTATACTTTCAGCTTGTTAGCGCACTTTCTCTATCTTGAAGCTTTGGCTTCGCTATTTGGTTATTAACTTGTATTTGATACATACAGAGATTGTATCTTTAGAGTAGTGTTTAGCAATACCTTCCTTTAGCGCGCACTAATCCACCCAATTTGATTTGTATTTATTTTAACTAGGTACAATAGTTATTAAATAGTTATTAACTATTTAATAACAACCTAGTTAAAATAAGTACAAATTTACCTGTAAAATAAATCCTAACCTAAATTACAATTACACCTAACACTACAATATCATTAAATTAATTACCTAAACTAACTACAATTAACTACAATTAAATTAAATAAAGTACAAAAAAAACCTAAATTACAGAAAATAAAAAAAAATTAAACATTTTTTAAACTAATTACACCTAATCTAATCCCCCTAATAAAATAAAAAAGCCCCCCAAAATAATAAAATTCCCTACCCTATACTAAATTACAAATAGCCCTTAAATAGCCCCAAAGTAATCAGCTCTTTTACATGTAAAAAAAATACAATACCCCCCCACATTAAAACTCACCACCCACCCAACCAACCCTACTATAAAACCCACCCAATCCCCCCTTAATAAAACCTAACACTACCCCCTTGAAGATCACCTTACCTTGAGCCGTCTTCACCCAGCCGGACACAAGTGGTCCTCCAGAGGGGCAGAAGTCTTCATCCGATCCGGGCAGAAGAGGACCTCCAGACGGGCAGAAGGCTTCATCCAGGTGGCATCCTCTATCTTCATCCATCTGGAGCGGGTCCATCTTGAAGCCAGCCGACGTGGAGCATCCTCTTCTTCCGACGACTCCCAATGAATGAAGGTTCCTTTAAATGACATCATCCAAGATGGCGTCCCTTGAATTTCGATTGGCTGATAGGATTCTATCAGCCAATCGGAATTAAGTTAGAAAAAATCCTATTGGCTGAGGTAATCAGCCAATAGGATTGAAGTTCAATCCTATTGGCTGATCCAGTTAGCCAATAGGATTGAGATCACATTCTATTGGCTGTTCCAATCAGTCAATAGAATGCAAGCTCAATTCTATTGGCTGATTAGATTAGCCAATAGGATTCTTCTACCTTAATTCCGATTGGCTGATAGAATCCTATCAGCCAATCAGAATTCAAGGGACACCATCTTGGATGACGTCATTTAAAGGAACCTTCATTTGTCGGTAGTCGTCGGAAGAAGAGGATGCACCGCATCGGCTGGCTTCAAGATGGATCCGCTCTGCTCTGGATGGATGAAGATAGAAGATGCCGCCTGGATGAAGCCTTCTGCCTGTCTGGAGGTCCTCTTCTGCCCGGATCGGATGAAGACTTCTGCCCCTCTGGAGGACCACTTGTGCCCGGCTGGGTGAAGACGGCTCAAGGTAGGGTGATCTTCAAGGGGGTTATGTTAGGTTTTATTAAGGGGGGGTTGGGTGGGTTGGGTGGGTTTTAGAGTAGGGTTGGGTGTGTGGGTGGTGGGTTTTAATGTTGGGGGGGTATTGTATTTTTTTTTACAGGTAAAAGAGCTGATTACTTTGGGGCAATGCCCTGCAAAAAGCCCTTTTAAGGGCTATTAGTAATTTAGTATAGGGTAGGGACTTTTATTATTTTGGGGGGCTTTTTTATTTTATTAGGGGGATTAGATTAGGTGTAATTAGTTTAAAATTCTTATAATTATTTTTTATTTTCTGTAATTTAGTGTGTTTTTTTGTACTTTAGTTTATTTAATTTAATTGTATTTAATTGTAGTTAGTTTAGGTAATTAATTTAATGATATTGTAGTGTTAGGTGTAATTGTAATTTAGGTTAGGGTTTATTTTACTAGTATATTTGTCTTTATTTTAACTAGGAAGTTATTAAATAGTTAATAACTATTTAAAAATTATTGTACCTAGTTAAAATAAATACAAACTTGCCTGTAAAATAAATATAAATCCTAAAATAGCTACAATGTAACTATTAGTTATATTGTAGCTAGCTTAGGGTTTATTTTATCGGTAAGTATTTAGTTTTAAATAGGATTAATTTATTTAATTGTAGTTATTTTATTTAGATTTATTTAAATTATATTTAAGTTAGAGGGGGTTAGACTTAGGGTTAGGTTTAGGGATTAATAAATTTAATATAGTAGCAGCGACGATAGGGGTGGCAGATTAGGGGTTAATAATTGTAAATAGATTGCGGCGACTTTAGGGGGGCAGATTAGGGGTTAATAAATATAATATAGGGTTCGGCGATGTTGGGGGCATCAGATTAGGGGTTCATAAGTATAATGTAGGTGGCAGCGGTGTCTGGAGCGGCAGATTAGGGGTTAATAATATAATGTAGGTTGCGACGATGTCGGGGACGGCAGATTAGGGGTTAATAAGTGTAAGATTAGGGGTGTTTAGACTCGGGGTTCATGTTAGGGTGTTAGGTGTAGACATAAAAAGTAATTCCCCATAGGAATCAATGGGGCTGCGTTAGAAGCTGAACGCTGCTTTTTTGTAGGTGTTAGTTTTTTTTTTTCAGCCCAATCTGCCCCATTGATTTCTATGGGGAAATCGTGCACGAGCATGTTAAGCCAGCTCACTGCTACCGTATGCAGCGCTGGTATTACAGTGAGATGTGGATCTAAATTTTGCTCTACGCTCTAACGCCTGGTTTAAAAAAAAAAAAACGTAATACCAGCGTTGTCTTAAGGGAGCGTTGAAAAAAAATGCTCGTTAGCAACGCACCCCTGTTACCGCAAAACTCGTAATCTCTGTGATAATTTGTAGAATTTGAATACTGCTTAAATCAAGCTACTATGAAATGCAGCATAAGGGAGCTAATACACATTGCAGTCACTTTTATACGGAATCATCGACCTGGATTCTTGTTTATAAAATGAATATATCTCATTAAAAACAATTTGCAGCTTGAAAATGTTCTAATTCATAAAGATTTGAACCCACCCCTCATCAGAGTAATGAGATCAACTTCAGTGAAATATATGGATCCACTTATATCTCTTAACTATTATTTTCCCTCTGGATAGAATAACTTCCACAATGAAGGATATTGACATCACAACATTTTTTAAAAATATTACAAAACAAATAAATAAGAAAAAAAAACAACACCCTCTGTAAAACAACCCACTCTAACATAAACTAAGAAAAACTTAATACAGTTCAAGATAAATACATTAAAATGAAAAACAAGACAACCTAGTCAGTCATAGCAAGACACAACAGGAAATAAAATGCTTCACATAGGAAACAGAGACTTGCTAAATCCTGCATGCTTAGTCACAGTTTAGGAAAAAAAACCTGACTACTCCTTGGGAACATCCTAGACCACTCTGGAATACCCAAACAAATAGTAGCAATAAATATTAAAGTTATACCATAAATATAATGCTTGCTTTCAATAATGATAGTTCTATGCAGGAAGGGAGACTTCCAATGAAATCTCTCAAAAGAGGGATAAATATGCCCTTAGTATATAATCAAGTGAAATACAACTGGTTAGGAATAATAGAAATGAAAATAATATAATGTAAATGATTATGCAGTAACAATAAAAATTATGCCGGACTTCCTGTGGGAGGAGCGTTGAGGAAGGAGCACTCACGCTGAGCTCCCTCGTATGTGGAGCCAAGTAAAGACCCAACACCCTGCCACGAAGCCCTATTGCTGGGGCAAAAGACATACCCAGCCTGGGGGAGATAAAGTGTGGTGGAAGGAAGTCACAGCACTTTAACAAGTGGACGTAACATACCCGCTGAGAAGGAGCCGAGACGCTACAGTCACCCCTGCAGGGGGTACAGATATAACCTGGAGCTAACAGTGTAAACGGAGAGAGCTGGGTCCTACCTGACAGTGGAAAGGTGGGGACAGGAGGCACAAGAGAAGCGGCCGGCATAGGAGAACTACCGCATAGAACGGAACTGGCAGCGGCACTGTTACCCCCCCATACCGGTAAGACGGCGAGGACAAGTGACGTCACAACCACAAGACCGCGGCGCTGAGAGGAGCTGCCGAGTGGAAGCAGTGGTGAAAGCTGAACCGAGTAACAGCCGGATCAAAAGCAGTGGCCCCCCGGGTGGGGTAAATATGCGGAGAATGGCGACTCGAAACCTGCCGTGAAGAAATGGGGGGGGGTAAGTTTGTAATATATTAACTTTATATGATTGAGTGAAAAGCTGCTTTATGGTGTGTACAAAGCTTGGGAAGTTAAGCAAGCCGAAGCTGAATAGAGAAAAGGTCCGTGAGCGCAAAGTACCTAGGGCCAGGCTGGCTTTACTGATTATAAGCGACCATACACAGCCACATAGCTGCAGTTACTGGAACTTTTAAAATAGCGGCAGGACATAACTCTTATACCTATTAAAGGCATTGCCCCTTCTCATGTATTTTCCCGCTATGAGTAGGAACTGTTGGGGAATAAGGTACAGACTGCACCGTGTATCTGGAGTTAACCATTGCAAGCAACAAAAGGGAGACTAAAATTCAGCTTGCGGGAGGGCCTGGAAACTAGAACAGCCTCTCTCTTATTGAGTTAAATGGAGGAAAAACTCTGGGATTAAGAGATTCAGATGTGGTAACTGTTTTTTGGTGCAATATAACGGAGCCAAAGGAATAGGACTATAACTTTGTTTTGCATCTAACACTCTGAATAGCTATCAGTTGAAGGCTGACACACATTACATATTTTGGAAGTTGGAAAAAACAAAAAATACTAGACACTCCGTGTAAGACAGTGTGCAGAGTAATAAGCTGGGCATGTTTAACGTCAGTTGAAAGTAATATAGTAGTCTGGATTATGACTTATTTTTTTGTGCTTATTTAGATGGCTGAAGCATTGAAAAAAAAAAAAAAAATTACATACAAGTGAAAATTATAACTGCTATATCTGTAAAGGGATTACATGTGTAGCACAAGATTAACTCCATAAGTGTAAAGTGCAGCTTGGAAGCAGACACAGTAGCTGTAGTGCTTAGTTAAAACTACAACGCAGAAATAGAGATTAATAACATTTAACATACTGAATAGTCCTTGGACGTAGTTTAACACTGAAATGCATTTTATACTGTGGATGTTATAAAATATTAGGTATTCTGTGTAAGAGGGTATGCAGAGTATGAGGATGGGTATGTCTAGGTAAAAGTAACACAGCAGATTGGATTATGACTCTGTCTAATGATTAAGGTATCTGAGTTTTGAAAAAGGGTGTAAACAAGTGAAAATTATCATTGCTATATATGTATATAACTTTGTGTAGCATTTAATATCTTGAACAGTTATCGATTATAGTTGAAGGCTGAAATACAGCTCATACTTTTTTGTGTAAGATTGTGCACAGATTAATAGACTGGGCATATTTAACTTCAGCCAAAAGTAACAGTAGTGTTTAGTTAAAATAATAATTCTGGAACAGAGTCTAATAGATTTATCTCAACAGCGTGAGGCTATCCACATAGGAGCATTAAAGAACACTAAGAGGAATGTGGTAGAGAGGAATTACCAGAGCGATTACAGCCCATACAAAGGGTGCTGGCAACACTAGGTTGTAGGAGAAAAAGGAAAAGCACGAAGTGTTAGGGTTACAATTTGTTAAGGTAAAGAGCGGCATAAGTATACGGTCACCGGAAAAATAGGCACATCAGGGAAACCAAATAGACAAATTCAAAGCATAAGTGCATGACTGTGTGAAGTAACAGAAGTTTCCAACAGGGCACTAGATCATAAGGAAAGGAAACAGACAGAGAGGAAATAATACAACATAGTGTGATAGTACAGCCTGTCAGCAGGTGTGAGTTTTCTTAAAGGGAGTGAGAAACTAGAAGGTGCAAGTGGGAAAGAAAACCAATAGCACAAATGGAAAAATATGTCACAAACGTGAAAAACAAATCACCAGCAATGCCACCAAAAAGGGACAAAAGGCAGAAAGCGCAAAGTGAAATCAGTAATATAGAATCAAATGTTCAGAGCCCAGAGAGAAATTTAGAAACACAGCTCACAATAAATCAATTGGCAGACCTAATATTGCCCCAATCTGAAATTGTTAAAAAAGAGATCTCAGAACTATCCCAGGAAATCAGACAATTTTCGATCAGATTAACTGAGGTAGAAAATAGGGTGTCAGACGCAGAAGACAAGTTAAACACTCAAGGGTCAACAATGGATAAACACGCAGAAAAAATCAATGCATTACAGGCAAAGTTAGAAGATCTGGAGGACAGGTCACGGCGGAGCAATATCCGTGTAGTTGGGCTGCCCGAAACTAACGGACAGGAAGATCTACTGACCTTTGGTGCAGTTACATTACCCAACCTGCTAGGTATGCAACCCGTAAATGGGGCTTTGTTGGTAGAGAGAGCACATAGGATCGGAGCACTAAGACAACCTAGAGAGAGTAACACCAGGCCAAGAGTGCTCATCATTAAATATTTGAATTTTCAGGATAAGGCCAGCATAATGTATCATTATAGAAAGACCAGAACACTTCTTATAGGGGACAAACCAATCCTGATTTTTCAGGATTTTTCAGTGGAGACATCAGGGAAACGGCGTGCTATGGCACCGTACTGCTCAGCACTGATAAAAGCTGGGTTGAGAGCCTCTATGAGATACCCAGCTAAAATCACGGTACTGGGGATGGAAGGTGTTACAGCACTTAATACGGTAGAAGAAGCAAAAGCTTTTTGTGCTGAAAATAATATAGAAGTATAGAATATCAACAGTTCAGCACGAACACAGATAGAGGATGCTGTGGAATAGAGAAACAGTTGAAGAGGCGGGGGGGTGGGGGAGTGGGAGGTCCGGGGGGCGGGGATTACACTAAAATGTTTTTTTCTTTTTATGGGGTTTTTTTTTTTCTCTTCTTTTCTTTTCTGACGTCTACTAGAATAGGATAGGATGAGTATGGAAATTAATTGTGTATCATGGAATGTGGGAGGGATAACCTCCCCCATTAAGCGTAAGAACATTTTTAAACTATTGAAAAAGCAAAAGCCTGACATTATATTCCTGCAAGAATTGCACCTAAAAGCGGCTGAAATAGAGAAATTAAGAACTAATTGGCTGGCAGAAGTCATTGCAACCCCATGCGTGTCACGGAAATGCGGAGTAGCTATACTATTGAATAGAAGTTTAGATTATGAGATATTAAATTCAAAATTGGACCCTCAGGGTAGATTCATTATTATGCAAGTCAAAATTGATGAGAAAACATGGACTCTGTGTAATATATACGCACCCAACACATTTGAAGTTAATTTTTGGCAACAGATAATAAAGGAGCTGACACCGTATTTAGGCCAGAATCTGATAATAGCAGGCGACATGAACACAACGACATATCCTGATAGCGACAGATCTAAGGTGGGTCGCAGACAGGCATATCAACGGGAGGCAAGAATTTTTCGTAATTTCTTAAAAACTATTAAAGTACATGATATATGGCGCTTGCAACACCCAGACGAACGATCCTATACGTGTGAATCTAAGGCACATAGATGCTTTTCCAGAATAGACATGTTCTTGATAGATGAACATCTTCTAAAACACGAAATCCGGATGCACATAGAAGAGATAATATTATCGGACCATTCAATAATTAGTTTTAGGATATTACTCCATGATAGGTCGAGCTATAGGACAAACACTTTCAGATTTCCGGGGTATATGTCAGACAATCCAAAATTCAGTAACTGGGTCGCAAACAAGTGGAAAGAGTATATCGTATTCAATAGAGACTATGCTGATAAGCTGGAGATTTTGTGGGAGGCAGGTAAAGCGGTCATACGCGGCGAGATAAAGGTATATATGGTCAACTTAAACCGTAAAAACAAGGCGAGAGAAATTCAGTTGGCAAATCAAGTTAGGAGAGCATATGTGAGGTATTTGAATGGCTCTAGCCGGGTTAATTGGGAAAAATATGCATATGCAAAAACAGAAAGGGAACAATTTATGAAAGAAAAATGGGCACAGGAAGAGGCAAAATGTAGGGCGAGATTCCAAGGATTACAGGGAGTGTCGGCAAAACATTTAGCTAAGATAACTAAGTCTCGTAAGAAACAAAATATAATTTCCACAATTAAGGAAAATAAGAATACATACACTAGCCCTACAGCAATTAAAGAAGCATTTTTTCAATTCTACCAAAAGCTATACTCGAAGGAGGAAATAAACACAGAAAGGAAGCAACAATTTTGGGAGCAAATAAAAATTCCTAGAGTAACGCCAGAGGCACTACAGCAGATTAATTCCCCAATTCTGGAAGGAGAGGTGGTAAGAGCTATTCAATAAGCCAAATCAGGGAAAGCTCCTGGGCCGGATGGCCTCTCGGCCGAATTTTATAAGATGACCTCAGGAATAATAATAGGGACGCTAACTAAATTATATAACGGCTATTTTATTAAGAAAGAAATGAAATCCCCTTATTTTTCGGACGCAATTATATCATTAATATTGAAAAAAGGGAAAGAGGCTACAAATTTATCATCATATCGCCCTATCTCATTGTTAAATCATGACTACAAGATATTAATGTCTATAATAGCGGATAGATTGAAAAAAGTAATACCAGATCTAATACATCCAGATCAGGTTGGGTTCGTACCAGGAAGGAATTCTGTACGTAATATGAGACGGGTATTAGCAACGGTGGAGCACTTTTTTTGGGCCGGGCAGGGCACCGCGGGGCAGAGAAGGAAACGGGGAGATAAAGATATTGCATTAGTAACAATAGACGCCGAAAAGGCATTTGATTCTATAGGATGGGACCACCTCTTTGAGGCTCTGGAGAAATTTGGCCTTACCGGTGCCCTGCTCGACCTGATTAAACTGATCTATAAGACACCGAAATCACAGCTGCTAATTAACGGGGAACTATCTAAACCAATAATTCTTGAAAGGGGGACGCGTCAAGGGTGTCCACTTTCCCCTTTATTGTTTGACATTGCGCTCGAACCACTTGCCATATATATCAGACATAAAGTAGCCCCACTGAAGATAGGGGCAGAAAAAATGACGATCTCGCTCTATGCGGACGACATTTTATTTTTTTTGTATGACACAAGTACCTGTATCCCACAACTCCTACAGATTATCAAGGTATTCAGCTCATTTACCGGCTACAAAATAAACCCTGCGAAATCTGAAATTTTATGGATAAATAAAACTAAGACGAGCTATAATACAATTTTTAAAGAGGTCCAGTACATTAGTTATTTAGGGATCAAAATTTCACGGAACCCAGGTGAATGGTACCAGTTGAATTATAGAGAACTATTCGATAACATGGAATCAGAAATAGGAAAGTGGAATATGTACTATTTGTCACTATCTGCACGTATCATACTGATAAAAACAATCTTCTTTCCTAAGATATTATTTTGCATGCAAAATTTACCATTAGTGGTTAAAAAGAAGGATATTGACAAATATAATAGAGCATGTTCATTATTTATCTGGGGCAAGCAGAAGGCCCGTATATCAACTGAAAAACTGTCTTATGCAAAAAAACATGGCGGATTTGCCTTCCCTAATATCAGGTATTACAATTATGCAACTTTGATTAAATTCGGAATAGACTGGTTGACCGAGGCAGAATACATTACCTATAATAAACTAGAAACAGAGATAGTTAAACCATTCAATCTGAAAGCAATATTGCATTGCCCATATAGGAATTTACCAAGTAATGTGGCGAATTTAGTAACATTCACCAGTATAGTTTGGGCATGGCAAAAATATTGTGATACAGTGGGTCAAGAATATCAAGTGTCAGCATTTCTGCCGATTGTTGGGTGCGTAGATTTTTCACCGGGGCTAAATAATAGGATCTTTCGTGAATGGCATGGCATGGGATTGAAATACTTCTCACAAATAATATTGGGACCAGAGGGATCAACACGAACCTTCGAGAGCTTGGCGATAGAATATAATTTACCCGCTAAACATTTTTATACATACCTCCAGATAAGACACTATATAGATACTCATATCAAGAGATACGGTGCGGACTGGAGTCAGCCAGTGATTGACCCAGGCCTAAAGCTATATCAAGCTGGAAAACGGTCCATAGCTATATGGTATCAGAATATAATACAGAGATTAGGAATTAGACAAATGAATTTGAATACGGAAAATTTTTTCAGATATTTCCCTTCCATACAAAGTGAAAATATAGTGGATAGTATTAAAAGGGCGGAGGAAGCCACGGAGAGAATTAGTTGGCGGGAGTCGCATGCAAAATTGATAAATAATTTTTATTTGACGCCAGAGAGAATTAGTGGCTGGGACAGAACAACTCCAATAAGCTGTTATAAATGTAATTACGTAAAAGCAGATCTGATGCATTGTTTATGGAGCTGCCCGAAAGTACAGCAATTCTGGCGAAAAATTCAGTTCTGGTTAAACAAATATTTAACGGTTAAAATAAATTTGGAAGCAATACAGATATTTTTTTTGTATCAGACGGAAAATATAGGAGATAAAAATCTTACAAATTTGGCCATCCTGGCAACACGCAGTCTCATATTCCATAAATGGAAACATAGAGAGGTGCCAAACATGAAGGAGTTTATAAACAACATGAAATTTCAAATGACAGTGGAAAGACAGGATCTAAAAAGTAGGGAGAAATACTACAAAAGGTATTTCCGCAAATGGGAAAAATATATTGTAGACTGGCCAAGGGCGTTACAGCTGCAGTTTCTTGAACCTTTACAGAGCTCAGTTCCTTTTCTAAATCTAGTAGTGGCAGGAATCCTACCGGCACATTGGGTGACGAGATAAGGCAATGCATCCATACTGGATATGAATAGAAGCAAAGAAAAGTATCAGAGGGGTGTTTTTTTTTTTTTTTTTTTTTTTTTTTCTGTCTGTCTTCGTTTGTGTTTCCCCCCCCCCCCCGGCCTCCGACACTCCCGCCCATAGTAAAACAAAAAAAACAAAAAGAGAAAAAAAAGCTGTTCTCAGATAAAAAGAGGAGAGGTTATGCGAACATCTACGAAAAGTAGATATAGAAGATGCTGAGAAAGTAGTCCTAATAGAACGGATAGAAGATATGAGGGATTTGAGAGAATCATGGGAAACCCGCAGGGTGGTAGGTATGAGAGACACCAGATAGAGGGCATCATCTTAGAATGACCATTAATCCTAGGGTTAAGAGTAAAAATGAACAAGGACAAGTGTATTTATTGGAGGCAGAGAATAAGATTGTATTGATGTTTCCAATGTGTTATCATTGTGTTGGTCTCCGTTTTGTAGTTTTTCTTTTTTTTTCTTTTTCTCAAACTGTTGAAGGGGGGATGTAAAGAATCTCTTCCGAATGTTGAAATAGCTAAAAACGGGGACAGCATAATTTTCGGAATTTAACATGTGGTAATTTAAGATGACAATGAATGGAAATGTCACAATGTGGAGCTGAATGTGGAGCTGCGTCTCCAAAGATATGTATTATCAGATATAATTTACAATAAAAAATATTCAAAATGTAAAAAAAAAACAAAACAAAAAAAAACAATAAAAATTATATTATTTATCCGGATATTTAAAAAATCTAAAAATATATAAATATAGTTCTTGAACAATTTTACTAGGACCAAGTGGTTAAAAAATCTAAAATTTTTAAAATAAAAACAGATGCAAAAGTTGTAATAATTTGGAATTTGGGAGAAATTTTGTCAGTAGATTATAGAATAAAACTAAAATGTGTGTGTATATATATATATATATATATATATATATATATTACAGCATGGTTAAAACTAAGGCTGGGAAACAGGGTAATAAGACACCCTGTCATTATAGTGGATCTGCCAACTGATCGTTTAATTATTGGTAGTGATCTTCTGAGGCGATTAAGCACCATAACTGATTGCATAAATAATGTAATTTGGTCACAAGCAAAACGGCCTATTAATTATGAGCGGTCCGGTATGTCTCGCGCCCGACATAACTGTCACATGGTGGAAGAGAAGCCAGATGCTGTGGAGATTCATTTCAGAAATTAATCTTTACCTGAAATCACTATCCTACAAATAGATGATCAGACTCCCTTAAGCGGCTCTGATGGTAATACTTTTAAAATTTTGCCTGGAAAGATAGTAAATATTTCCCTAGACGGGGATGTATTTACCATATCTCTCCACAAGGGGGATCATAAATACCCTAAAGGGGGAGGCCACACTCAATACCTGGCAGATATTGAGAGAGTTAAAGATGATCTATTTATCCCTTTGCAAGTGCATGACCTTGGGAAAACCAAGTATGCCAAATTGAACTTAAAACAGAAAGCTAGCTATATATGTGAAGGCTTATTAGCACAGATCGCTGAACCTAAAGTTATTAAATACCTTTCCCCCCAAGATCTCATGGTCCATGACCTGGATGACAAGTGTGAAAGCTATAACATCACAGCTAAGTGTTTATTATCTATATCCATAGGTAATAAATCAGCAAAGCACCTGTTTTTAGTTTTAAATATTCCCCATAATCAAATATACATTGGCAATGATCTCTTACATAGATATGCCATACGAATAGACAGGATTAACCTCTGCCTTTTGAGCAAGTTAAAGTGGAACCCTGAAGTATTTCAGGATGAAAACGCAGCCCTGAAATCAAACCAGCAATAACCATATGCTGTGAATATGCGATGTTGTAATTCCTATTGGGGATGATAAATTCCTCTTATCCTTACAGGTAAAAAGAGTTCAGAAATTAAAAACTTCTGAAACACTAATATGCATCTCCCATAGAATGCAAGATCTGGGTATAACATGGACCCATACTCCTATGGCAAATATTGGAACTATTCCAATACATTTTATTGTGCATAACATGACCCCACAGGATATCACCTTATCCAAGGGAACTACCATAGGATATGCGCTGGAATCAAGTTATTACACTTTTGGATTCCAGAATAACATAATTGGGCTAATAAGGATACTTAACTGAAGAATAATTACTAGAACAAAGCTTTGCATCTATGCCAGAGGGACTATTTACAATTCAGTCTATTTATCCCTTTAGCTCAGAGGAAGGCATCTGTAAATTTGAAGATGCCTCCCTAGTATTTGATCAGCCGATCAAAGAGCAAGAATACCCCAATACCCAGAGTCATGGGAGCAATGTAACATAATCAAGGGAATCTCACCTCTAGGTTGGAAGAAGCCTATGAGATAGGACAGCCTGAGATCTCACCAGGATTTCAGCAAATAGTCGAAGAGCAAATCTCCTTTGCTAATGGCTGTTCCAGTGATGATGAACGCCGAAAGCTACAAGAACTCCTGATGTAATACAAGGATATTTTTTGCTAGGGATTCTTATGACTGTAGGACTACAGACTTGCACATGGCAAGAATCCAAACAGATCCCAATGCACCACCTGCCTTTGTTAAACAATACAGACTTCCTTTAGCCTCATATGATTCCCTTGCAGAAATCATAAGGAACCTGGAAGAAAAGAGGTATCATCAGACAGGTGCACAGCTCTTATAACAATCCTATTCTAGGTGTTCTTAAGCCCAATGGACAATGGCGTTTGTGTGCTGACTTAAGACAGCTAAACAAACGAGTATACATGTCTGGCTGGCCTGTGCCATACGTTGACTGGTGCCTAGCACAGATGCAGGGATCTAAAATATTCACTGCCATTGATTGTGCACAGGGATATTGGACCATAAAGGTACATGAGGAGGACCAGTATAAGCTTGCATTCTTGTTCCAAAAGGTCCAGTATGCATTCCAAAGGCTCCCGTTTGGATACATAAATTCAGGAAATGAATTTGCAGTATTCCTGCATAAGGCTATGCCTAATGCACTGGAAAAGGGGGACCTTATCTTATGTTGATGATATTTTAATCAAAAGCACAGACTTTGAAAAACACATCACTGAGCTTAAACATGTCCCAAGCCGACTTAAAAGGGCAGGTGTCAAATTATCTCTACCAAAAGCTAAATGGTGCCGCTCTCGTTAAACTTCTTAGGACATGAAGTTACTTCTGAAGGGTTAAATCCTCAGAAGAAAAAGGTGGAAACTATAATAAATTCTAAAAACCCAACTAACTTAAAGGAATTAAGATTATTCCTGGGTATGATGAATTATTCTTGCAAATGTATAGATAATTATGCAGAATTAGCAAAACTACTGCTACTTCTTCTAAAGAACGATGTAAAATGGCACTGGAGTGAGATTCAAGAGGCAGCCATCAGAGAGCTGAAGAGAAAACTCACTCAAGCACCTTGATTAGCGTACCCTGAAGGGGGTAAACCTTTCTACTTAAAGACAGGTTACACAGATATAAGCATGAGTGCTGTTTTGTACCAAAAGTCATTGCTTATGTGAGTAAAACTTTATCCCCAGTAGAAATAAAATTTAGCAAATGCAAAAAGCCCTCTTATCTACTGTATGGGCTCTACAAAATTCCCGCAGCTATATAGAGGGTGAGAAAATGATTGTAGAAACGGCCCACCAGCCTTTGCTATATCTGCAAAGTGAGAGAATAAGAGATGGAAATTTGTCTAATAGCTGCATAACAGCTTGGACTCTTTCCTTGCACGGCTGGCCTTTAGAAATTTGCTACAAGCAAAAAAAAAAAAAAAGAATCCAGTCGCACAGGGTCTTGCTGAGCTCCACGATTGTACTGCTAAGGATTATGGGAAAGAGTTATTAGAAGATTCTTTCCTGGAGGAACAATTGCTTTCCCCGCATAAAATGTATAATGAGGACCATTACCAAACTTTACCTTGGGTATATGTTGATGGTTGTTCTTACCATGCCACTATTGATAATGAGCGCAGAATAGTCACCGGCATTGGTATAACTTGGGCCAATGGATTCCCAAACATTTCTGTAGATTTCAACATTGGACCAAAATCCTGTCAAGTTGCAGAACTAACTGCTGTTCTAAAAACCATTGAGATGGCTATTGAACACGGTATTCATGAATTTGTGATCATTACTGACTCAAATTACATGCGTGACAGTTTTGTTGAATACCTGCCAATTTGGAAAACAATTGTCATGCAGAAAACTAACAGCAAACCAGACAACACATGGCAAGTTGTTCTGAGAGATTAATAATCTGGTGGTGTCCAATGGGTTTACCATACACTAAGAAAAAAATTTAGGGTCATTCCAGGATTCTAGGTCCTGATTAGAAAGGCAATGATCTTGCAGATTCATTAGCCAAAAAAGGAGCCATAACTGGAGAACTCCTTAATATCAACCACTTAATGGGTGCAATTCAGGTAGAAGCCATTACCAGAAACCAGACTAAACAACAGAATGAGCCTAACCTGGTACAATGGAGTCAGGATTCCCCTAGTGAGGACCTGATCACTGGTCAAAAGGAAGACCCAATTGTAGGCATCTTCTATAAACACATAGAAGATCCCGAAAACAACCCCATCTCAAAAGATGATTGTATTGGTAAGGAAGATCTTAAAATCTTAATGAAATACAGATCACAATTCAAGTTACAGAATGGTTTGTTAGTTAGAACCTCCAAAACTGGCACCCAACAATGGGTGGTATCTACAAAGTTCAGAGGTCTCATGCTTCAACATTCCCATGATGCTCCCACATCTGGTCACCAAATAATATATGAAATATTACTTGACTATGCCTTTGGACACATATGTTGAAGGATGTTCAAACCTACTGTCAAGGTTGTTTAATCTGTACACAGTTCCAACCCACTGCACCAACGCATAGAGCGCCATTGCAGAAAAAGGGGATGGTAATTCCATGGTCAGATATCCAAATTGATTTTATTGGTCCAGTAACTAGGTCATAAAGAGGTAACAAATACATGTTGACAGTAACATGCTTATTCACTAAATGGGTAGAGTGCATCAGTGCACCTAACAATAGTGCTGAAACATGAACAGCATTGCTCATCAACCACGTGTTTTCCAGATTTGGTTTACCCCAAAGAATAAAATCCGATCGGGGAACCCACTTCGCTAGTGAAGTGATGACCAAAATGTGGAAAATACTAGGGGTTAAAAGAAAGCTCCATATTGCATATAGAGCTGAAACAGGTAAAGACTGGGATGTAAAATTACCTCTAGTCCTAATGGCATTAAGAGCAACTCCAAGTAGTGCTACTAAGATGTCACCCTTTGAATTGATGACTGGTAGAAGAATGGTTCTACCTCAACATCTATTGTACCGTACATCAGACCAGAACTTGATAAATGCTGCCAATACACATCAATATGTGGAGAACTTAAGGAAGCACCTGCAATATGCCTTTGCATTTGCTCACAGAAACATAGAAAAGTCTGCAACTGCTGCTAAAACCTATTATGATCTCAAAACATCCAAAAAGGAATATGAAATAAATGATAAAGTCTATCTTTATAACTTTGGAAGAGATCAGATTAAGGAGAAAAAAATTCTTCCATCATGGAAGGGTCCTTTTGTCATTACTGACAAAATATCTCCAGTTGCCTAAAAAATAAGGTTCCCTAAAAATGATACCTTTATGGATAAATGGGTCCATATTAATCAGTTGCGAGCGTGCCATCCTAAATCCCAACTACAAGTCATAGAGGGAGAATGAAGTGTCATATCCCCAAATGCACTAAAGAAATATTGTAGTTTAAAAATGCCTAGTTAGTGAGCATGAAGACTCAAAAATAATGGACTTTCTTCATACCAGGAGCACCCAAAGTAACACCTATACTTGGGCAGTGACAGATCATTCTAAAAACATTGAAATAGGCACAGATTCACGCCACTAAGTTCTGACTGGCATCCGAAGTGTGCGGCAATGATGTCAGTGCTGCACACATCCGGAGCCGACACTGCCCCTGACAACGAGCAGGGAAGGAGACGTCACGCCCCTAGCAACAGCTAGAGCTGTGCGGCATGACAATGTTTAAATTTCAGTAAGATATACCACAGTATTTTATAAAAATGTATATATCCATGGATCTTAGAAATGCATTTCAGGTTTGTAATAAATTAAATGAATAACTGCATTGGTATATATAAATGTTTAAGTTATTTCAAAATAAATACATTTTTCTTTGTTTTCCAGAAATCTAGTGAACATTACAGGGAAGAATCTGATGTGAAGATGAGGTTTCTAAATAAGATACAATAAGCTAGTATATAAATGCATAGATGTTGAGCCCATGTTTTAAACACAGTTGAGACATGTATTAATACATAACTATAATACCCATGTATATCTATGATATAAGATGTGACTAGAAAATTAAATATGTACCAGTATATTAAATGAGCTGATATACAGAATATGTCAGAAAGACATATGTATGTTATTGATTGATACTACTGGTCCCTCATAAAAATGCAACTTTAAAGGCATCTTCTAAAATATTATAAGTGGTATACTCATGTTTGGTATCTATGAATGCATGCTAGATTATATTAGATTGGACATATATATGTCCAGACAGGTTTATTAATATCAATAAATAGTGTATTTGATAAACATTTCATTTAGATATTTAAACTGCAGCAATATTTGATGGTAAAACTGCATTGCTGGTTATCTGTTGCCACCTATAGTTAAAAAATGGTATCTCAATCAAAAGGTATTTAGAATCAGGGAGGCATTTCCCAAATAACCAATTATATGTACAGATCCAAGGGCAAATCAGGACAAGCATTGGTAAGGGCCTATCCAATTCTTGTGGGAATGATTAAAGAAAAGGAGGAGGTATTTTTTATTTTGAATAAAGACCCACACACACAGTGGACAAAGGACACACAGACTCAAATAAGCATAAGTTTTTGGAGAGGAAAATACACAGGCTTTGTGACAAGTATATTCTCTGCCATTGTGGGTCACTTTCTTGAATAAAGGAAGATACCAAGTTTGAGGCCTGTACCTTTGCACATTGTGGATACATACTTCTTAGATGACCAACAAGAAGAAACTGGACAGTCATTTGGTTATTTTGTAAAGTATAAGCTAAATATATATAATATTTAAATCAAAGGTATTCTAAAATGTTAGTTATATCATGGTTGTGATTTAAAAGGAGAATTTATTTTTATATTTAATATTAATTAGACCAAGGGTAGTAAGTATACTGGTATTAAATATTAATGTTTAGAAATAATTTTGTATTTTAATATCATAAATTAATTACAGTTATTGATATATATATATATATATATATATATATATATATATATATATATATATATATATATACATATATATATATATATTAGAATTTGCCTTATTGTAGCTAAATAAGAGGTCATTTCAGGTCAGACATATTGGCATATAAGTTGGCTGTTTGCATTAATAATATATACAATTTCTGATGTTTCTAATTGAAGTTATATAGAATCATTTGTGGGCTAAATAACTTAATTATACTTGTCTGAAAGTTATCTTAAATCTATTGAGATCCAGTAAGATTTGTGGGAAGTATCTTGGTATATTGTTTATCTAAACACTGTGAAGTTAGAGGTTCATATTCTGGTATTTTATTGTGGTATTTTAATGTGATTTATTGTGAGTAAGGTTAATTTTAATGATATATTTTGTATGATCTGTTGTATAGAATATTGTAACGGAATAAGTCTGCATAGTTGATTCAAAGATAGTCTCTAGTCAATATATGTCAATGTGTTTATAAATTTAACTATTCTCAAGAATTTAGAAATAAATATTAATTTCAATTGTTTCATATATACATTTTAATGTATATATGTTTGTTTTAAAGAATAATAACAAATAAATTATATTATAACCCTGGTATATACTGAATATATATATATATATATATATATATATATATATATATATATATATATATATATATATATATATATATAAAACACGGAAGGGGACTCCACTCTCAGACCAGACCAGTACACATCCAATGACCCTGTCACATGCTCAGCCCTGGGTGATCACTGGCACTCACAGGAAGCTGTGCTGTCCCCAGAGTCACAGGCAGTTAACCCCAGAGGTCTGGGTGTAAGAACCATTGGGAAAATTACAAAACAAATTAATACAACACATAGAGAAAGTCCAGCACTCACTTACAAGCTCTCAGCTAAGATTAAAAGCAAAAATGGAAGGGTTAGTTACCGCATTTGGCAAAATGGGACAAGCCCAGGTACCATGACAAGATCCTTTCCAAAAACCTGGGACCCTAAAACAGCCACACAATGCAAGCTCTCAATCCAACAAACTGGGAACAAGTGAAGGGTGCATAGGCTTATGTAATCACCCCAGACATATACAAAACACGGAAGGGGACTGCACTCTCAGACCGGACTGGGTACACATACCATAACCCTGCCACATGCTCAGCACTGGGTGCTCACTGGCACTCACAGTAAGCTGTGCTGTCCCCAGAGTCACAGGCAGTTAACCTCAGACAGGTCTGGGTGCAAGAACCATATGGAAAATTACAAAACAAATTAATACAACACACAGATAAAGTCCAGCACTCACTTACAAGCTCTCAGCTAAGATTAAAATAAAAAATGGAAGGGTTAGTTACCGCATTTGGCCAATTGGGACAAGTCCAGGTACCACAACAAGGTCCCTTCCAAAAACCTGGTACCTGGGCTTTTCCCATTTGGCCAAAATGCAGTAACTAACCCTTTCATTTTTGCTTTTCGTCTTAGCTGAGAGCTTGTTAGTGAGAGCTTGACTTTCTCTATGTGTTGTATTAATTTGTTTTGTAATTTTCCCTATGGTTCTTGCACCCAGACCTGTCTGGGGTTAACTGCCTGTGACTCTGGGGAGAGCACATCTTCCTGTGAGTGCCAGTGAACACCCAGGGCTGAGCATGTGGCAGGGTCATGGGATGTGTACCCGGTCCGGTCTGAGAGTGCAGTCCCCTTCCGAGTTTTGTATATGTCTGGGGTGATTACATAAGCCTGTGCACCCTTCACTTGTTCCCAGTTTGTTGGATTGAGAGCTTGCATTGTGTGGCTGCTTTAGGGTCCAAGGTTTTTGAAAGGGACCTTGTCGTTGTACCTGGGCTTGTACCATTTGGCCAAGTGCGGTTACTAACCTTTCCATTTTTGCTTTTAATCTTAGCTGAGAGCTTGTGAGTGCTGGACTTTCTCTGGGTGTTATCTATCTATCTATCTATCTATCTATCTATCTATCTATCTATCTATCTATATATCTATATATATATATATATATCTATATATATATATATATATATATATATATATATATATATATATATATATATATATATATATATATATTGTGTGTGGGTGAATTGTGCATGTATGTAGGTATACAACTATCTATCTATCTATATCTATTGCATATATGTATGTGTGTGTAGATTGTGCATGCATGTAGGTGTACATCTATCTATCTATCTATCTATCTATCTATCTATCTATCTATCTAAATAACTATCTATCTCTATCTAGATAGATAGATGTACACCTACATACATGCACAAAGCCCTAGACACACACATATATATATATATATATACACACATATATATTGTTGTGAATATTATCCTTATTATTATAATAATAATTATTATTATTGAAGAAAAAAATGAAGATTCCAGGCGTCCAGTAGTATGTAAAAAATCCAAGCTTTATTTAGACATAAATATAGGTTAAAAACCTGTGCAGCACAGTTTCCAGGTTGAACAATAAACACAGCCTAACATGTTTCGGCCAGTCTGGCCGTAATCATAGACATATCCCTCCCTCATTGGAGGTGTGTATTTATAGGGCAACTCTCTGCCCCTATTAAAAAAACTATACAGTTTAACCACTACACTACCAAAATTAAAGTTCTTAACAACTAATTAAACACTTTATATATGTATGTAAGGACTGGTACTTATGGATCGCAACTGCGGAAGTTTGGAATGTATGCCTTGTAACTGATGACACACTGAGAGTGTTCAATGTATCGTTTATTACTGGCAACTAAGTTGCTATTGATTTTGTATAACCTAATCAGTATCTGTGAATTAGGTTTAATGGTATTACTTGGAGTCCAGTTCACTTTGGTAATGTTCCATAAGAACTTAGTATAGAGGAGTATGGAAAGAGTTACTAATGTAAAGAACCAATGCTGATACGTAGTACTACTGAGCTTGAGCTGAGACTGCTGAGTCTAAGATCACTGAGGGAGCGGTAAGGTTCCGGCACTGAGAGGCAGCAGTTCTGTGAATTTGCTTGTACTGTGAAGCGGGAGCAGCAGCAGCGACTACTCTGTGTCTGTGTGCCGCACAGCGTTCAGAGCTGACAGGCAGAGTGAGATGAGACACGTACAGATGATGGGGCGTGAGTGAGCACAGCTCAGGTATAACGTTAAAGTTTGTGCAGGATATTTACAGTGCGAAGTGAGAATTGAGTCTTGAGAGAGTTCTCCCTTGTATTAGGGTTTACTATTGCTGGGTACGGTGAGAGCAACTAGAGTAAACCTGTTCACCGGGAGTTGAAGTAGGTAGAGAGATTCCAGGCGGGTCAGAGCCGTACTGCCTGAGGCTGTTAGCGTGTAGTGGAATTTCAATCCGTAATAAACTGTAATCCTCTGGAGATTTGTAGTTTAGCTTCCTGGTAACTAGCGTCGTTCTTATGAGGGATATTCCTTAGACAGGAGGTTAATTCCTAGAGCTTGAGTACATCTAGTGTATACAACTAATAACCACAATACTGAAGCAACAGGAAGGGCGTGTCCAAGGTTTAAATAACCTTGCAAGGTGAGGGAACAGGTAAAATTAAAGGGCCAGCAAGAATATGAAAAGGATCCATGACATATCCCCCTCCTCAAGGCAGCCGCCCCGCGGCTACAAACCTAGGTCGGTCCGGATTCCTCCTGTGGAACAAGGAGACCAGTCTGGGGGCATGGACATAAGAGGAAGGCTCCCAAGAATCATCCTCATCAGAGAAACGCTTCCAGTGGACCAAATACTGCAGAACACCATGGAAGATGCGGGAGTCCAGAATACGATCAATTTCGTACTCCTCCTCAGTTTCCAGTAAGGTCTCCCGAGAGGTAGAGCGGTTGGTCTTTCTGGTTTCCTGGTATGGTTTCAATAGAGAAACATTAAACGTAGGATGCAGTCTAGAGTTCGTCGGTAATTATAAGGTAACAGCATTTTGATTAATTATCCTGACAATTGGATAGGGACCTAGGAAGGCAGGACTAAATTTCTTGCTGGGGGTTTTGAACTTGATATTTTTGGTGGATAACCATACCAGATCTCCAATGTTGTAGGATGGAGGTCGGCGTCGGCGAAGGTTGTAGTAATGACATTGATGGGACTGTGCCTCTCTTATATGGTTCTTGAGTTCCAGGAAAAGATCTTGAAGGGACTTAGTGAGATCATCCAGTTTTGGACACTTCGAATCGGTTCGAGGATGAAGTTGGAAGGTGGGATGGAATGCGTAATTCGCAAAGAATGGTGTTTTGAGGGTGGTTGAACTTGTAGAATTGTTGTAGGCATATTCTGCCATAGCGAGGGTGGAGGCCCATTGGTCCTGGTGGCTGGAACAATAAGATCGGATATATTGTTTGAGCCATTGATTTATTCGCTCTGTTTGCCCGTTAGACTGTGGGTGGAATGAAGAGGAAAACCTAAGTTCTACCTTCATGTTCTCACACAAGTGTCTCCAGAAACGAGAAGTGAATTGACTTCCTCTGTCGGTTACTATTGAGTCTGGAAGGCCATGTAATTTCACAATGTTATTCAGGAATAACAAAGCAAGTTCAGAAGAAGTGGGTATCTTGTGGAAGGGCACGAAATGGGCCATTTTGGTAAGATGGTCTACTACTACAAGTATGGTGTTGTAACCATTAGACAAGGGAAGCTCCACGATAAAATCCATTCCTATGGTTTGCCATGGGTGGTCAGGAATTTGCAAAGGTAAGAGCAGGCCAAAAGGAGGTTTCCTATCAGTCTTGGAAACAGTGCATACGTGACAGCTTTGAACGTAGTTTTTAACGGAGGATCTGATAGAGGGCCACCAATAAGTGCGTGAAAGAAGCTCGTAGGTCTTGTGGATTCCAAGATGTCCTGCCATAGGGGAGTCATGATGTTCTTCCAACAAATTGTCTCATAGAGACGGAGGCACATAAAGTCGTCCATGGTGATAGTAGAGACCATCATGATCTAGTGTGAGATCCTTTTTGGAGGTGGAGGTGTCTTCCTTCTGAAGTATTCTGAGAACCTCCGGATAAGTGGGAGACAAGGCAATTATTTGCTCGGCTGGAATGACGGTACTGGGAGTAGCAAAAGATGGTGGTTTGGAGTCTTTCCGAGAGAGGGCATCCACTTTCCCGTTTTTGCTACCGGGTCTGTAAGTTATGTGGAAATCGAAGCATGATAGGAACAAGCTCCATCTCAACTGTCTGGAGAATAGAGTACGATTTGTTAGGAGGTACTCCAAGTTTTTATGGTCCGTGTATATAAGAATGGGATATTTGCAGCCCTCCAAAAGATGTCTCCAATGTTCCAGGGAAACATAATGACTAAGAGTTCTTTCTCGCCTACAGGGTAGTTGTATTCGGCTGGAGTCATGACCCTGGAGAAGTAGGCGACAGGATGGAGTGGGTCCTCTGGTGTTTTCCGTTGTGATAGAATAGAACCAAGGGCATAATTGGATGCATCAACCTCAAGTACATAATGGGAATCTGGATCAGGGAATTTGAGAATTGGAGCTTGTGTAAAGGCAGATTTAAGATGGTTGAAGATGGCATGAGTTTTTTCGGTCCAGACATAGGGAGTTTTGACACTAGTAAGAGTGGTTAGTGGTTTGGTTAGAGCAGAATAATTCTTGATGAACTTCCTATAGTAATTGGAAAATCCCAGGAATTTCTGTAGGTCTTTCCTGGATGTGGGTATAGGCCAATTCTTGATAGTTTCAACTTTGGAGTCATCCATCTGGATTCCTGCAGGAGTAATGGTGTAACCCAGGAAGGTGATTTCTGAGGAGTGGAAGATGCACTTTTCCAATTTTGCAAAGAGACGGTGTTGTCGGAGGCGTGAGAGCACCCAACGGACGTGGTTCTTATGTTCGGTGATGTTGTTGGAGTATATCAGGATGTCATCTAGATATACAATGACGCAGATGTCAAGGAGATCACGGAAGATATCGTTGATGAAGTATTGGAAAGTTGCCGGGGCGTTGCATAGCCCAAAGGGCATGACCTTATACTCGTAGAGGCCATATCTTGTTCTGAAGGCAGTGAGCCATTCATCCCCTTTTCGGATCCTGACAAGATTATACGCTCCACGGAGGTCCAATTTAGTATATATGGTAGCTTGTCTGAGATGTTCGATGAGTTCTGGGATTAATGGTAGTGGGTAACGGTTCTTCACGGTACGCTTGTTAAGTTCGCGATAGTCGATTATGGGGCGGAGTGAGTGATCCTTATTCCTCACGAAGAAAATGCCTGCTCCAGCAGGGGAAGTTGAAGGTTGTATGAAGCCTTTCCTGAGGTTTTCAGATAAGTAATTCTTTAGGTGTTCTAGCTCTGGTTGAGAAAGTGGGTATATATGACCGTATGGAATAGCCGCCCCAGGTAAGAGGTCAATGGGGCAGTCATATGGACAGTGAGGTGGTAGTGTTTCTGCCTCCTTTTCACTGAACACATCAAGGTAGTCATGATAATCTTCTGGAGGTGAATTCTGGTTCTGGTTGAGAGTACAAATCAATGGGTGAATAAAGCAAGTATCCTTACAGAAAGTCGAAAGGAATTCTACTTCGAGACGGTCCCAGTGAATGGTAGGTTGGTGAATCTGCAACCATTGTAAGCCGAGTACTACTTGGAACATGGGGGAGTTGATAACATCGAATGTTATATATTCAGTATGTGCAGATGAAGTGGAGACCATAATAGGGACTGTCTCATGAGTAATAGGACCAGAACTGATGGTAGTACCATCAATGACTCTAATCGACACGGGTTTTGCTTTCAATACAGTGGGAATTTTATTTACAGTGACAAAAACAGAATTTATGTAGGAAGACTGTGCCCCAGAGTCGATGATTGCTTCAGTGAGTACCTGATGTTGATCCCACTGCAAAGTAAGAGACAAGGAACAATAAGCAACTTGTTTAATATTAGTAGTCAAAAAGGTTGTTTTGTGCATAGACTTACGTCTTTTTTGCCTTTGGAGGATGGGACAGTCCTTCACAGTGTGGTTATTAGAGGCGCAGTACATGCAGAGGTTGTTTATGCGTCTGCGGTTCCTCTCCTCGGGCTGTAGCAGTCCTTTTGTGAACCCAAGGTCCATAGGTTCAGCTGATTGAGCAACTATGGCCTTGTGGTAGGAAGGAGCAGATCTACTGGCGGTTTCCAACCCTTGTCTTTCGGTTTTGCGCTCTGTCAGCCTTCTATCTATCTGGATACTGAGGGTGATTAGACCATCCAGAGTCCGAGGGAGCTCTGTGTGAGCGAGTTCATCTTTTAGAGCATCGTTTAAGCCAAGGCGGTACTGGTTTCTGAGCGCAATTTCGCTCCATTCCGTATCTTTGCTGTATTGCTTGAACTCACTTAGGTATTCTTCCACATGCCTTTTCCCTTGTTTTAGTGATCTCATTTTGGTTTCGGCTGTGAGCTGGGTGTTAATGTCTTGATAAAGGATTGCCATTTCCTTAAAGAAATCTTCTAATGAAGATAGTATAGGGTGGTCCTGTTCGAAGAAGGAATCAGCCCACTTGCGAGGCTCTCCTCTGAGGAAAGAAATAACAGTTAAAACCTTTACTCGTTCAGTTGCATAGGTTTTAGGTTTCAAACTGAAAAGTAGATTGCAGGAATTTTTGAATTGAGTGAACAATGCCCTATCTCCATGGAATTTTTCTGGCATTGAGACTTGGGGTTCAGGAGGGTTCTCAGTTGCTGGGGGCTTGCCAATGGATTCCTTGATAATGTTGCTAAGTGTTGCATTTTGTGCCTGTAAATCCCTGAGACCATGACTGAGTTGATCAACCCTCTGTGAGAGGGCGTAGACGATTTGGGGTAACTCCGCTGGATCCATCCTTTTTTATGGCTTCAGTATTCTGTAAGGACTGGTACTTATGGATCGCAACTGCGGAAGTTTGGAATGTATGCCTTGTAACTGATGACACACTGAGAGTGTTCAATGTATCGTTTATTACTGGCAACTAAGTTGCTATTGATTTTGTATAACCTAATCAGTATCTGTGAATTAGGTTTAATGGTATTACTTGGAGTCCAGTTCACTTTGGTAATGTTCCATAAGAACTTAGTATAGAGGAGTATGGAAAGAGTTACTAATGTAAAGAACCAATGCTGATACGTAGTACTACTGAGCTTGAGCTGAGACTGCTGAGTCTAAGATCACTGAGGGAGCGGTAAGGTTCCGGCACTGAGAGGCAGCAGTTCTGTGAATTTGCTTGTACTGTGAAGTGGGAGCAGCAGCAGCGACTTCTCTGTGTCTGTGTGCCGCGCAGCATTCAGAGCTGACAGGCAGAGTGAGATGAGACACGCACAGATGATGGGGCGTGAGTGAGCACAGCTCAGGTATAACGTTAAAGTTCGTGCAGGATATTTACAGTGCGAAGTGAGAATTGAGTCTTGAGAGAGTTCTCCCTTGTATTAGGGTTTACTATTGCTGGGTACGGTGAGAGCAACTAGAGTAAACCTGTTCACCGGGAGTTGAAGCAGGTAGAGAGATTCCAGGCGGGTCAGAGCCGTACTGCCTGAGGCTGTTAGCGTGTAATGGAATTTCAATCCGTAATAAACTGTAATCCTCTGGAGATTTGTAGTTTAGCTTCCTGGTAACTAGCGTCGTTCTTATGAGGGATATTCCTTAGACAGGAGGTTAATTCCTAGAGCTTGAGTACATCTAGTGTATACAACTAATAACCACAATACTGAAGCAACAGGAAGGGCGTGTCCAAGGTTTAAATAACCTTGCAAGGTGAGGGAACAGGTAAAATTAAAGGGCCAGCAAGAATATGAAAAGGATCCATGACAATGTATATATTTTTACATTAGTTATTATTCATCAAAAATAATAATAAAATAATGATAACAAATCAATGATTAGCAAAAATATACATACAAACATTTTGTAGGATAAAAATATATATAATTTGATTCCCTTCCCATTACTCTTATACTGCGACTCTGTGCAGTTAAGAGGTGCTCTCTATATGGGTTCTTAACAAATATTCTGTGTATAGTATATATGCTTATGTATGTATTATTCTTATGCTTTTTTTACTGATGTATGGAACTGGGACCACTTTACCCTTTGATTAGTGTATATATCAAAACCAGGTGATCTATAAGACTAAAGAACAGTGAATTTATCACAGAGCTAATGTACAGCTAGTTGATAGGAGTAAAGACTAATACAAATGTATTTTATTTAGTGCCACTATAGTTATTGATATATATTTACTCTAAGTAGTTAATCACATCAAATTGTGAATTAAACCCTCCTGGAACCAACGTTTTTAGCTTGTGGATCCATTAGATTTCCTGTCTTTCCAAAATGTTCTGTTTACTTCCACCCCTGTGGCATATGTATCGCTTCAATTGCATTCCACCTAAATGTGTCCACATTCTTATTGTGTATCTGTATAAAATGTCTTGAGATAGCTGAACAGTGTATGTCATTAGAAATATATATCCTTGTGCGTATGTCTCTAGTCGTTAATCCGACATATTGTTGTCTATGTTCTGAGCACTCAACCAAATAGATTACAAATGTGGAAGAACATTTTACACAACCTCTAGAGGTGAATGTTTCATCGGTTACATAGGATTGAAAATTAACCCCTTGTTTTAGATAAGTACATGACTTGCAGCGGGATTTACCACATTTATAGGTGCCCACAGCTTCCAGCCATGAGCTACGAGTTCTTTGGTCAGGCAACATGCTTGGTGATAGCACATTGCCAATTGTCAAATTCCTAGAATAAATAAAATTGCAGCCATTTTCTATTTTATGCTTTAAAGTATCATCCCATACAATATAGGCATGTACTTTTTTATAATGTGGCAGACTGCTGAAAATTGATTTAAAAATTTTGTTACAAATTTAAGACCCTTTCGTTCTTTTCTATGTTTGCTTTCGCCAAGCATTTGCTTTCTGTCCATGGATGCCACCTGTCTACAGATTTTTTTAACCAAATTACTATTATAGCCTCTATCTTCAAAGTGTACCATCAGATCTTTAGATTCTTTATCAAAATCGGAATCTAAGCTACAATTCCTTCTAGCACTAAGGAGCTGCCCCTTAACAATGCCTTTGTACACGTGTTGTGAATGGTTACTATATGCATGTAAAATACAGTTACTTGCAACTGGTTTTCTATGCAATGATGTATTGACCTTCTTGGCAACTTGGTCAGCGGTTAACAGAAGATCCAGAAATACAATCTCTGATGAATGACTACTATGGGTGAATTCAATACCTTTTTCATTTATATTCAGGTAGTCTACAAAATGTTGTATTGTCACTTCATCCCCGTGCCAGACAAACAAAAGATCAGCAATAAACCTTCTGTAAGAACAAATGTGATCAATGAAGGGATTCTCATCTGCAAAGATGTGGAACAGCTCCCACCAACCCATAAAAAGGTTGGCGTAAGAGGGCTCAAATGTGGACCCCATAGCTGTTCCATGCCTTTGCAGAAAGAAAACCTCCTCAAACAAAAAGTAATTGTGACTCAAAAGGAACTCAGCCACTTTAATTAAATAACACTTAAAGACCTCACTCAGGTCAGTGTCATTATCAAGAAAGAATTTAATGGCTTCTAGCCCTTAGTTATGTGGTATTGCAGAATACAAAGACACCACATCAACAGTTAACCAGTTGTAACCAGATTGCCACTCAATTGTTTCCATTAGTCTCAGTACATGTGTGGTGTCCCTAATGCAACTGGGTAATTTGTTAACAAGGGGTTGTAGATACGTGTCCAACCATTCTGATGTTGGTTCCAAAAGTGAGCCTATCCCTGCAACAATGGGGCGGCCCTTCACATTCTCCAAGCCTTTGTGTACCTTTGGAAGATGGTGTAAAATAGGCAAAACAGGGTCTTTAACATACAGTCCCATGGCGCCTTTTTTATCCAAAATGCCTATTTCCACACCATCGTCCAAAAGCGACAATAATTCCCTCTGGAACCTGCCTGTAGGATTGCAACTTAGTTTTACATATACATTAGTGTCGCCTAATTGTCGTTGTGCCTCTGATATATAAAGGCTTCGATCCATAACAACAACACTACCTCCCTTGTGAGAATTTTTAATTACCAATGAGTTATTTGACTGCAGTGACTTTATAGATTCCCTTTCTTTATAAGTAAGATTTAATCTATTTTGGGTGGTATCTTGTGAAAGTACTGTTAGATCTTCCAATACTCTTTTATGGAAAAGTTCCAATTGTTTACCCCTAGATTGAATGGGGTAAAATTTAGATTTAGTGTTAATCATATGCCCTTTGGCACGCTCATATGGTGTATCCAACATGTCAGTGTTATCTAATGCTATTAGAGTTAACATACTACAGGTGTCATCAAAGTTTAAAATATGCCTCTCTTCCAGACCATCCGTGGATTCACTACTTAGAGATGACTCGGTTGATTCTGAGTAGAATTTCTTAAGGGTAAGATAACGTACAAATTTATTTACATCAAGGATGGTCTGGAAGAGGTCAAAGTTCCTGGTAGGACTGAAATTCAAACCTGGCCTCAATAATTTTGTTTCTGAATCACTAAGGACATGGGAGGAGATGTTGATTACATCCATCTCCTTTATTATTTGAGAACAGTTATATTCCTCAACTGATATTTGTCTCTCCCTCTCTGTGGTAAAGGCAGTTTCTGGCCTCCCCCTTTGGTTTGGATTGTGTCTATGTGAAAAACCTGCTCATTAGTATTTTGCAATTTACCCTTGGCTGGCTGTTTGTTCGATAGGATGGGTTTAATGGAGCTTTTTTGTGTTTCCCCCTGTACTTTCTGTCTAGCCCCTAAACTCTCTCTAATATTGTTGGCTGAGACAACCTGATCATTTACTGCAACATCAATTACTTGATTAGTAGCATCGGTGTCCCCCCTATCTGAATCCCCACTGTCACGCTCGGCCGCTGGGAAGCTCCAGCTGTCCTCTCTGTGTGCTTGATTGACAGGTAGTCTGAGCCGCCCCTTCCTGATGATGTCACTACCAGGCTTTTTATTCCGGGCTTCCTGTTTCTTCAGTGCCCGTTTGTTTGTTACTCTTTGTGGCTCCTGTGAGGACTTTGCTGTGGAATCTCTCTAACTGCCAAACTCTGCAAAGACTGACTATCCTGGGTTAATCCTCTACTTCCTGATAACCTGTTACCGAACATTGCAAGTACTATTTATTCTGTGAATCTCTCAATCTGCTTGATATCCTGTTGCCAAACATTGCAAAGACTGTTTATTCTGTGAAACTCTCAAACTGCATGTTTACCTGTTGCCAAAACTCTGCAAATACTGTTAATTCAGTGTAAACCTTCAAACTGCTTGATATCCTGTTGCCAAACATTTCAAAGACTGTTTATTCTGTGAAACTCTCAAACTGCATGTTTACCTGTTGCCAAAACTCTGCAAATACTGTTAATTCAGTGTAAACCTTCAAACTGCTTGATATCCTGTTGCCAAACATTGCAAAAAAACTGTCTATTCTGTGAAACTCTCAAACTGCATGACAACATGTTGCCAATCCCTGCAAGTACTGATTAATCTGTATTAACCCTCAAACTACCTGTTATCTAACTCTTCATGTACTGACTATTCAGTATAAACCTACAAACTGCCTGATAACCTGTTGCCAAACTCTTCAAGGACTGACTTCACAGTATTAACCCTCAAACTGCCTGATAACAAGTTACCTACTCATGCATTATTAACTGTTACTTGTTTACCCTTCCTCTGTCTGAGTATAAGTGACTATCCCTGCTCTACTGATTTTTTCTGTAACCAGATTTTTTCTGTAACCAGTTCCTTACTCAGAAGTCTATTTGGCTGATATCTTGAATTACTTTGGACTCAGGCTAACCTTGCTCCATATCGTGAGTACATTGTTTTTTTAGAGGTTGTTGTGGGGTCACGTCCTGGATTAAACTCAGAGTGCAAGGGTGTTGTTTAAGTTCGCCCTAGCATTTGGGTCTTCTTCTGGACTTTTCCTAACCTGACACCCACTTTCTTCGTAGGAGCTAGAAAAAGCAGAAAGAGAGACATTATCATCTGTGGTTTCTGGCTCAGTATCTGAAAAAGTTGCTCTATGTTTATCCTTAGATTTATTTAGTTTTTTTGTTTGTTTTAGTCTGATTACCCTCAGTCGAGTTTGTCAACATTTTTAAATGTAGCTGATTATTTTTTTTATTAGTATTTGAAGACCTTCTATGATTTTTCTTTTTCCAAATAAAGATTTGACCACTCTGGTAGTCATTTTTATCCCTTAAGTACTTAGTGTGCTTTGTTTGAATAATATGTGATTTATTAGACTCAACAATGTCTTGTAAAGTTTTATCTAAAACTCCATACCCTTCTATTTCCTTAAAATTGTTAAGTTCTAATTGTAGATCTTCTATTTGCTGTCTTACAGCCAGCAGTTGTACATTTTTGTAATTGACAAGTAATTGCATCAAACGTAATGAGCACTCAGACAAGACTTCATTCCATTCCTGAATGAAAATCTTGTCTGAGGTTTCAAAAGTATGAAACTTGTATACACATAACCCTCTAGGAATCATTTTTAAAAGTCCATATTTATTAAATGTCCATGTGTCAATTTTAGTCTTTGTTCCTTTAATCTTAAGCGTTCCATCTGTGAGAACAGTTCACTAAGTTGTGCACCCGGACCATCTAGGCCAAATAGGTCCTCTAGTTCCAGTCCCTGTAAATACAAATCATCCACTTTTGATAGTGAGAAAAAACTGCCAACAGTGTTATGTATATTGGTAGTGGGAACCTCTGCTGCATTTGTTAGTGACATCATGATTGTATCGTAACTATGGTATAGTTAATGTTATTTCAGTCCCCAGGGCATTCAGCAGAACACTCGTGAAAGCACTCAAAAAACGGGGTAGTCAAAGCAAAAGAAAGCAGATCAAGAGTGCTGTCAGTTAGTTCTCTGAGATACAAAAAGCATCCATAAATGAAGGAGGGATTATGCAAAGAGCTTGATATAGAGTAGTTCACAGTCAATGTTAAACAGCAACTGTAATGCAACAGACAATAAGCAGGCTACATGGAGGCAACAGCACATACGGAGAGAGAACTTTATGAGCAGGTCAATAATTTACTCACTTCGTCGGTTCCAGTTCATGTACCCTGTGTAGAGCGATCCTGTCATCTATGTTCAACTTGTAACGTTCCACTTATAGGAAAACGTAATTTTTCAGTTGCGCATCCTCAGCTTCCTGTGAGTGCCAGTGAGCACCCAGGGCTGAGCATGTGGCAGGGTCATGGGATGTGTACCCGGTCCGGTCTGAGAGTGTAGCCCCCTTGCGAGTTTTGTATATGTCTGGGGTGATAAGCCTGTGCACCCTTCACTTGTTCCCAGCTTGTTGGATTGATAGCTTGCATTGTGTGGCTGCTTTAGGGTCCCAGGTTTTTGGAAGGAACCTTGTCGTTGTACCTGGGCTTGTACCATTTGGCCAAATGCGGTTACTAACCTTTCCATTTTTGCTTTTAATCTTAGCTGAGAGCTTGTAAGTGAGTAATGAACTTTCTCTGGGTGTTATCTATCTATCTATCTATCTATCTATCTATCTATCTATCTATCTATCTATCTATCTATCTATCTATCTATATATTTATTATGTGTGTGGATGGATTGTGCATGTATGTAGGTATACAACTATCTATCTATCTATCTATCTATCTATCTATCTATCTATCTATCTATCTATCTATCTATCAATCTATCTATCTATCTATCTATTGTATATATGTATGTGTGTGTAGATTGTGCATGTATGTAGGTGTACATCTAACCATCTATCTGACTAACTATCTATCTTTATCTAGATATATAGATGTACACCTACATACATGCACAACCCCCCAGACACACACACACAAATATATATACAGGTGTCCCTCGGTTTACAATGGTTCAATTTGCACCGTTTCAGAATAACAACCTTTTTTTTCAGTCATATGACTGCTATTGAAAAGCATTGAGAAGCAGTGCATTGATTAAAATAGCCAGTAGGTGGAGCTGTCCGCTTGTGTTGCAGCAAAGATATGCAAGCCAAGCAAGCTGAAATTAATCAGTTTAACCAGACCTGAGTTATCAAGCAGCTTGCAGAGGAACAAGATCTTCCTGTCTATAAATCAGTCCAGATTGGAATGCATAGAAAAAACTGTTTGCAGAAAAATGCAAGTAAAGTCTTTGTTGTGTGATTATCTTATTAGGTTTATAATGCTGTTTAGCATTTAAAGTCTTCATTTCAAAGCTTTAAAAATAATGTATTAGGTGTAATTACAAAATAGAATATGTGAAAAACGTTAAAATAGGTAAAATTGTCAAAACTTCGTATTTAAAAGTGACCTGTATACAGTTAAATAAATATATATTTAAAACCTAAAAATATAAGAAGCGCTCACAAAGGCTAAAGACAAATTAAATTTATTAATTACAAATATAAATAAAACTATATAGTGCGCACTCTTAAAATACAATTGAGACTTAACAATTCAAAAATTCATTTAAACTGACTTTTAAAACCATACAATAAAACCACCTTTTAAAAGTATCTTAACTTTGTTTTGTGCAAAAGGTGCTAATAGCAGATACTAAATAAAACAAACTTTCCAAAGTCTCTTAATTTGTTTTGTGCAAAAGGTGCTTATAGCAGATGCTAGGAGCTAGATCGTATGTCCTTTAGTTCATTAGACTCCTTTTCATTGACCAATCAAATGTCTCTATTATCATTGTTTTGATATTTCAAATGTAACCGTTTTAGCAATAATTGTATCAAACTTTTTCTAAACAAGGTTCTTTGTTTCTGTAAAACACTTTTTACCTTAGTATTCTAGTTCCTTTTGAAACATAAGTATTCCTCGTTTTTGTTCCTCACAAAGTAAGCCTCTGTTACTGCTTCCAGCAGTGGGTTTTAATGAAGCAACAAAACCGGCTTACCGTGATTTGGCTACCGCTGATCTTAGCCTGTTTGAACAAATCACCCGCCTTCCGATGACAATGGGTAGTCCGCCTCTATTGCCTCCAGGCTAAAAAGGGAACTCTCACAGGATCTTGAAAAAGGCTCATTGCGAGCGGAAACGCGTTGATGATTCATAGGATACCACAGACTAAGATATACAGCCGTAAGAGATAGGCTTGGATATCTAAAACTTCAAGGATCTGACAGCTTTACCATAAGCTGTGCACGACTTGTCCAGGAGATCGCTAACACACAATCGGGTAACATCAACATATACCCGCACCCAGAAGCAAGTGTGAGAGTTCCCTTTTTAGCCTGGAGGCAATAGAGGCGGACTGCCCATTGTCATCGGAAGGCGACAAGATCCGTTCCCCAAACTAAACGCAGTAGTTATAAGTTTTACACTATAAAACAAATACATAAAATTCATAACTAAAGTGTTACAAAGTACACTAAACACCCATAAACTACCTATTAACGCCTAAACCGAGGCCCTCCCATATTGCAAATACTATATTAAATTTATTAACCCTTAATCTGCCGCTCCCGACATCGCCACCACTAAAAATATTTATTAACCCCTATTTCGCTTCTCCCCAACATCGTCACCACTATTTTCAAGTTATTATCCCCTAAACGGCCACCCTCCCACATCGCAAACACTATTTAAATATTATTAACCCCTAATCTGCCGTCCACCTACATCTCCCCTACTATATTAAAGTTAATTAAGCCCTAATTCCGCCGCCACTATAATAGACCTATTAACCCCTAAACCGCAAGCCCCCCACAACGAAATATACTAAAGTAAACTATTAACCCCTAAACCAAAAGCCCCCCACATCGCAATAAACTAAATTAAACTAGTAACCCCTAAACCTAACGCCCTCCTAACTTTATATTAAAATTACAGTTTCCCTATCTTAAATTAAATTAAAGCTTTCCTGTCAAATTGAAAGAACTAAGTTTAAACTAATATTTAAACTAATATAATTATTAAACTAAAATTAAACTAACTACCAATTAAATAAAACTAAACTATCAATTAAAAAAATCATAACACTACTCTAAAAATTACAAAGTATCTAATTACAAAGAATAAAAAAGACTAAATTACAAAAAATAACAAACACTAAATTATGAAAAATAACAAACAAAATTATCTAAAATAAAAAAAGAATTACACCTAATCTAATAACCCTATCAAAATGAAAAAGCCCACCCAAAATAAAAAAATACCCTAGCCTACAATAAACTACCAATAGCCCTTAAAATGGCATTTTGTAGGGCACTGCCCTAAGTTAAACAGCTATTTTACCTGTAAAAAAATACAAAGACCCCCCCAACAGTAAAACCCACCACCCAACCAACCCCCCAAAATAAAAACCTAACTTTAACAAAAACCTAAGCTACCCATTGCCCTAAAAAGGGAATTTGTATGGGCATTGCCCTTAAAAGGGCTTTTATCTTGATTAGGAATAGCCCAAACCCTAATCTTAAAAAAAAAAACACCAAAAAACCCTTAAAAAAAACTAACATTAACCCCCGATGATCCACTTATAGTTTTTGAAGTCCCGCTTAAATGATCTTCATCCAGGCGGTGAGAAGTCTTCATCCAGACGGCCTCTTCTATCTTCATCCAGGCAGAGAAGTCCTTATCCAGGCAGCAAGAAGTCTTCATCCAGACGGCCTCTTCTATCTTCATCCAGAGGGCATCTTCTATCTTGATCTCGGCGGCGCGGAGTGGGTCCATCCTGAAGAATCCAGCCAGAGCATCCTCTTTATACAGTCGCCGCTGTACACTAAATCGTCAATGCAAGGGAGCAGTTTAAAAATGGCATCCCTTGCATTCCTATTGGCTGAAAATGTTTAATCAGCCAATAAGAATTAGAGCTGCAAAAATCCTACTGGCTGTTCAAATCATCCAATAGGATTTAAGCAGCCCTCATTCTATGAGAGCAAAAGAGCTAAATGCAATTTTAAGGGCAATGCCCATACAATTGCCATTTTCAGGGCAAAGGGTAGATTAGGTTTTACTTTATTTTTATTTTGTGGGTTTGGGGGGGTGGGGATTTGTATACTGTTAGGGGGTAATTGATTTGATTTGTAACAAAACAGCTGTTAACTTTAGGGCAATGCCCTACAAACGGCCCTTTTGTAATGTTAGGTTTTAGTGTAAGGCATCTTAGGTTTTATTTGACAGGTAAGTATTTATTTTAACTAGGTATTATTTAGTTAATAATTGTAACTTTAGTTTAGCTCTATTTTAATTATGTTAAAGTTAGGGGGTGTTAGGGTTAACGTTAGGTTTAGGGGTTAATATAGTTTATTTAGGTTGTTGCGATGTGGGGGGCTGGCAGTTAAGGGGTTAATAGGTTTATTTAGTGGTAGTGATGTGGGAGGCCAGAGGTTTAGAAGTTAATACCTTTATTTATTGGCGGCGATGTTGGGGAGTGGTGGAATAGGGGTTAATAACTTTAATATAGTGGCAGCGATGTTGGGGTGCGGCAGAATTGGGGTTAATAACTTTAATAGAGTGGGGGCAATGTTGGGGTGCAGCAGAATAGGGGTTAATAACTAATATAATAGGGGCAATATCAGGAGAGGAAGATTAGAGGTTAATAACTGTAGGTAGGTGGCGGCGATGTCGGGCGGCAGATTAGGGGTGCATAGACGTGGGTTTTATTTTAGGGTGTTAGGTTTAAACTTAACTTTTATTTTCCCCATAGACATCAATAGGGTTGTGTTACGGAGCTTTTTATTCCGCGATCACAGTTGTTAGGCTTTTTTCTGACCTGCTCTCCCCATTGATGTCTATGGGGAAAGCATGCACGAGCACGTCAAAACAGCGCTTGTATTTTGTGCGGTATGCAGTTCAAAAGCACCATATCGCACGCACAAGCCGGCTGTATGAAAACTTGTAATGGGTGCGCTATAGGGGGTTAAATTAAGCAACTTTTGTTGCATTCGTTAATTTCCCTATAGCGCGCATAACTTGTAATCTAGCTGCCTTTGAATTATATCATTTGCAAAGGATAATACATATAAAAGCTGAATCCTTTTAGTTCTGATTTGTCTGTTAATTAAACTGAGATCAGATCAATAAACAAACATACGCCTAGATTTAGAGTTTGGCGTTAGCCTTCAAAACCAGCGTTAGAGGCTCCTAACGCTGGTTTTGGGCTCCTGCTGGTATTTAGAGTCAGTCAGGAAAGGGTCTAACGCTCACTTTGCAGCCGCAACTTTTCCATACCGCAGATCCCCCTACGCCATTTGCGTATCCTATCTTTTCAATGGGATCTTTCTAATGCTGGTATTTAGAGTCTTGACTGAAGTGAGCGTTAGAAATCTAACGACAAAACTCCAGCCGCAGAAAAAAGCCAGGAGTTAAGAGCTTTCTGGGCTAACGCCGGTTCATAAAGCTCTTAACTACTGTGCTCTAAAGTACACTAACACCCATAAACTACCTATGTACCCCTAAACCAAGGTCCCCCCACATCGCCGCCACTCTATTAATTTTTTTTAACCACTAATCTGCCGGCCGCACACCGCCGCCACCTACATTATCCCTATGTACCCCTAATCTGCTGCCCCTAACACCGCCGACCCCTATATTATATTTATTAACCCCTAATCTGCCGCCCCCAATGTCGCCTCCACCTACCTACAATTATTAACCCCTAATCTGCCGACTGGACCTCACCGCTACTATAATAAAGTTATTAACCCCTAATCCACCTCACTCCCGCCTCAATAACCCTATAATAAATAGTATTAACCCCTAATCTGCCCTCCCTAACATCACTGACACCTAACTTCAAGTATTAACCCCTAATCTGCCGACCGGACCTCACCGCTACTCTAATAAATTTATTAACCCCTAAAGCTATGTCTAACACTAACACTAACACCCCCCTAAGTTAAATATAATTTAAATCTAACAAAATAAATTAACTCTTATTAAATAAATTATTCCTATTTAAAGCTAAATACTTACCTGTAAAATAAATCCTAATATAGCTACAATATAAAATATTATTATATTGTAGCTATTTTAGGATTAATATTTATTTTACAGGCAACTTTGTAATTATTTTAACCAGGTACAATAGCTATTAAATAGTTAATAACTATTTAATAGTTACCTAGTTAAAATAATTACAAAATTACCTGTAAAATAAATCCTAACCTAAGTTACAATTAAACCTAACACTACACTATCAATAAATTAATTAAATAAAATACCTACAATTATCTACAATTAAACCTAACACTACACTATCAATAAATTAATTAAATGCAATACCTACAAATAAATACAATTAAATAAACTAACTAAAGTACAAAAAAAAAAAATATTTACAAACATTTGAAAAATATTACAACAATTTTAAGCTAATTACACCTACTCTAAGCCCCCTAATAAAATAACAAAGCCCCCCAAAATAAAAAAATACCCTACCCTATTCTAAAATAAAAATAGAAAAGCTATTTTACCTTACCAGCCCTTAAAAGGGCCTTTTGCGGGGCATGCCCCAAAGAATTCAGCTCTTTTGCCTGGAAAAAAAAACATACAATACCCCCACCCAAAATTACAACCCACCACCCACATACCCCTAATCTAACCCAAACCCCCCTTAAATAAACCTAACACTAAGCCCCTGAAGATCTCCCTACCTTATCTTCACCACGCTGGGTATCACCGATCTGTCCAGACGAGCCTCCAAAGTCTTGATCCAAGCCCAAGCGGGGGCTGAAGACGTCCATCCTCCGGCTGAAGTCTTGATCCAAGCCCAAGCGGGGGCTGAAGATGTCCATCCTCCGGCTGAAGTCTTGATCCAAGCCCAAGCGGGGGCTGAAGACGTCCATCATCGGGCAGAAGTCTTCATCCTATCCGGGCAGAATAGGAGATCCAGACCGGTAGACATCTTAATCCAAGCGGCATCCTCTATCTTCTTCCATCCGACGATGAGCGGCTCCATCTTCAAGACCTCCGGCGCGGATCCATCCTCTTCTTCCGATGTCCTAACACAGAATGAAGGTTCCTTTAAGGGACGTCATCCAAGATTGCATTCCTCGAATTCCGATTGGCTGATAGGATTCTATCAGCCAATCAGAATTAAGGTAGGAAAATTCTGATTGTCTGATGGAATCAGCCAATCAGATTCAAGTTCAATCCGATTGGCTGATCCAATCAGCCAATCAGATTGAGCTCGCATTCTATTGGCTGTTCCAATCAGCCAATAGAATGCGAGCTCAATCTGATTGGCTGATCCAATCAGCCAATCGGATTGAACTTGAATCTGATTGGCTGATTCAATCAGCCAATCAGATTTTTTCTACCTTAATTCCGATTGGCTGATAGAATCTTGGGAATTCGAGGGACGCCATCTTGGATGACGTCCCTTAAAGGAACCTTCATTCTGTGTTAGGACGTCGGAAGAAGAGGATGGATCCGTGCCGGAGATCTTGAAGATGGAGCCACTCGTCGTTGGATGGAAAAAGATAGAAGATGCTGCTTGGATGAAGATGTCTACCGGTCCGGATTTCCTCTTCTGCCCGGATAGGATGAAGACTTCTGCCCAATGATGGACTTCTTCAGCTGCCGCTTGGATCAAGACTTCAGCCGGAGTATGGACGTCTTCAGCCCCCGCTTGGGCTTGGATCAAGACTTCAGCCGGAGGATGGACGTCTTCAGCCCCCGCTTGGGCTTGGATCAAGACTTCGGAGCCTGGACCGATCGGTGATACCCGACGTGGTGTAGATAAGGTAGGAAGATCTTCAGGGGCTTAGTGTTAGGTTTATTTAAGGGGGGTTTGGGTTAGATTAGGGGTATGTGGGTGGTGGGTTGTAATGTTGGGTGGGGTATTGTATGTTTTTTTTTCCAGGCAAAAGAGCTGAATTCTTTGGGGCATGCCCCGCAAAAGGCCCTTTTAAGGGCTGGTAAGGTAAAAGAGCTTTTCTATTTTTATTTTAGAATAGGGTAGGGCATTTTTTTATTTTGGGGGGCTTTATTATTTTATTAAGGGGCTTAGAGTAGGTGTAATTAGCTTAAAATTGTTGTAATATTTTTCTAATGTTTGTAAATATTTTTTTATTTTTTGTAACTTAGTTCTTTTTTATTTTTTGTACTTTAGTTAGTTTATTTCATTGTATTTAATTGTAGGTATTGTATTTAATTAATTTATTGATAGTGTAGTGTTAGGTTTAATTGTAGATAATTGTAGGTATTTTATTTAATTAATTTATTGATAGTGTAGTGTTAGGTTTAATTGTAACTTAGGTTAGGATTTATTTTACAGGTAATTTTGTAATTATTTTAACTAGGTAACTATTAAATAGTTATTAACTATTTAATAGCTAATGTACCTGGTTAAAATAAATACAAAGTTGCCTGTAAAATAAATATTAATCCTAAAATAGCTACAATATAATTATAATTTATATTGTAGCTATATTAGGATTTATTTTACAGGTAAGTATTTAGCTTTAAATAGGAATAATGTATTTAATAAGAGTTAATTTATTTAGTTAGATTTAAATTATATTTAACTTAGGGGGGTGTTAGGGTTAGGGTTAGATTTAGATTTAGGGGTTAATACATTTATTAGAGTAGCGGCGAGGTCCGGTCGGCAGATTAGGGGTTAATAATTGTAGGTAGATGGAGGCAACGTTGGGGTCGTCAGATTAGGGGTTAATAAATATAATATAGGGGTCGGCGGTGTTAGGGGCAGCAGATTAGGGGTACATAGGGATAACATAGGTTGCGGCGGAGTACGGAGCGGCAGATTAGGGGTTAAAAAAATATGCAGGGGTCAGCGATAGCGGGGGCGGCAGATTAGGGGTTAATAAGTTTAAGGTTAGGGTGTTAGGTGCAGACTTAGGAAGTGTTTCCCCATAGGAAACAATGGGGCTGCGTTAGGAGCTGAACGCTGCTTTTTTGCAAGTGTTTAGGTTTTTTTTCAGCTCAAACTGCCCCATTGTTTCCTATGGGGGAATCGTGCCTGAGCACGTTTTTGAAGCTGGCTGCGTCCGTAAGCATCGCTGGTATTGAGAGTTGCAGTGGCGGTAAATTATGCTATACTCTCCCTTTTTGGAGCCTAACGCAGCCCTTCTGTGAACTCTAAATATTAGCGGTATTTAAAAGGTGCGGGGGGAAAAAAAGCCAGCGTTAGCTACGCGGGTCGTTACCGACAAAACTCTAAATCTAGCCGATAGTTTATTAAAAATAATTATTAGAAATAATAAGCAATATTTGAATAAAGCAAATTTAATAAACATACATCATTACAATGATTTAATGATTATCAGTTTAGAATTAATGAAAACAGTCACTTAATTATTTTATTTGCAGTAGCTTGCGTGTTTAATAGAGAAAAATAAATGTTTGTTATTTAAATTCTCAGCATAGCTGGCAAGAATCATTTTAACAAACACTTTTCTATATAGGTTTGTTTCATACATATCAATATTGTGGGATCCTTTACTGGGTTCAGTGTAAAAATACCCACTTAGATTACCCCTGGACCCTCTCTTGCCATTATCCTAACTTGTCTATCTGGTCAGCTTAGCCTCCCATCTCCTCTGGATAGGGTGTGGTCATCATGCATGCTCAGTGTGGCCCCATTTGCCATCTGCTTGTGTCCCCTTGTGCCCCCTTTTATGGAAAAATTTTAACCCCACCCCAACTGATAAGGTTATGTTCACATAAATGATTGGCTAACACTAATTACAGATTAATTAACATGTTTGATAATGAGCTAAGATTTTGCAGTCAGAATATTTTTCCATCGGAAGATGGCACTCGTCACTAAGCTATAATAGACAATTATGTATTTTGTAAATATGTACTTAAAAACAAGTCAGTATCTCAATTTGACCGTTAACCAAGGTTGAACCCAACTAATGTTTATAGAATAAGAGACTTATTGTAACCATATATGAATAACATGGGAATATTTGTGGATATTTATACCAATACTGTAATGAAAGGTACCATGCAGCTATGTTTGGACCTTGAATTTCATACCTAAATATGAATTATTTTGTTAAAGTACAAAAACTTCACTGTAAGAAATTAAATACTGACAAGAAACACTAATTAATAGCTACATGTTAATACTGATTAATTATATATATATATATATATATATATATATATATATATATATATATATATATATGTGTGTATGTGTACATGAATATGTAAGTAAATACGCATGATCAATTGTATGCCTAGGACAAGCTCTAATGGCAAAAACAGTTCAATTGGTACATCAAAAGTAATTAAAATACAAAAATATTATTAGTGACCATACCAAATTTTTTTAAAAAGAAACATTTCAGAGAGGAAAGAAGAGTTCAATTCTGGCTTTACTGGCAGAGGGATACAGTGAGCATCAGATTGCTTCTATCCTTAACATTTTAAAATAAGGTGATTTATAAGAACAAGGTAAAGCAACAGACATTAGTTACAACAAAGCTATAGAATGACAGAGGTTTGACTGCCTACTCATTCGAATGTTACTCAAAAACTCTAGGATGACATCAAGTGAACCACAAAAAGAATGGCAAATGGTAGCTGGTATGAAGTGCACATTATTATCCTATTATCCTAGGAGCAGAGCTGAAGTTGTGCAAAGCTAGAAAAAAAAGCCCTTCATCAATGAGATGCAAAGAAGAGCCAAGCTGAGGTTTGTAAACAATCATTGGGAGTGAAGCGTAGAGGACTGGAGTAAGGTCATCTTCTCTGATAAGTCCAATTTTCAGCTTTTCCCAAATCCTGGACATTTATGGTTAGACAGAGACCTAGAAAGGTGTAAAAGCCACAGTTTTTTGCACCCACTGTGGAGGATCGGTAATGATCTGGGGGAGCTTCAGCAAGGCAGGAATCGAGCAAATTTATCTTTGTGAAGGACGCATGAATCAAGCCAAGTACAAAAGATACCTTCTGCTCTGACAATGTTCTCCAATTCTGAGGACTGCTTTTTCCAGCAGGACAGTGTTCCATGGCACACAGACAGTTCAATCAAGGTGTGGATGGAGAAAACACTGAGTCTTTTTTGTTATTTTGGCCAGTTTTCATTTTCTGCAAATAAATGCTCTAAATGACAATGATCCAGATTACCAGTTGCACACTTTTTATCAATCTATCTTGAGCATAAAACTTCACTAGAAGTAAGCTTTTTGCTTGCGCCGGGTAGTGTGCGTATTACTAGTTGAAAGTGTATATGTATATATATATATATATATATATATATATATATATTTAACAAAAATATGTAGTCAATCAGAGAATAAAATCCACTGAATAACCCCACTAGCGCTATCAAAAAAAGGGGGAGAAAAAAACACCCAAACTTTATAAGGTGTGATGTACTGCAAATATATAATCGTTATAAGGAAAAAGCTGCCCGTCCAAAAAATGAAAGGTCCCTCAAACCTCTCTAATTATAAAACAAAAAGAACCTGGATGGCGCTTATAATTAAATTGAATTGATATACATGCACAGTATTGTTAATAATGCAGGTAATAAATATATATCATGAACATAAAAATACAATTATACAGAATTAGGTCTTAAAAAATACAAGTCCGCTAAAAAATTGGCTCCAGAGAAAACTAGATGATTAAATGAAGTAAGAAATGATTGCTGGTAAATAATCTCTTCATATACAGCCCCCACTCAGATGTACACTTCAAAAAACCTCAATCATATGAGGTAAGGATGAATTTGTATCAATAGGATGCTTAGAACCTCTCAGAGTATGAAACAGGACAGCCAAACTTCAGATAGCTCCTTTTTTGAAGTAAGTGTACATCTGAGTGGGGGCTGTATATGAAGAGATTTTTTACCAGCAATCATTTCTTACTTCATTTAATCATCTAGTTTTCTCTGGAGCCATTTTTTTAGTGGACTTGTATTTTTTAAGACCTAATTCTGTATAATTGTATTTTTATGTTCATGATATATATTTATTACCTGCATTATTAACAATACTGTGCATGTATATCAATTCAATTTAATTATAAACGCCATCCAGGTTTTTGTTTTGTTTTATATATATATATATATATATATATATATATATGTGTGTGTGTGTGTTTCAATGAGGTTCTTAACTTGCGCTGTGTATAATGCAAATAGTTAATCTGCTTGTATAATTTCTCCTGGTGTATTTCAATAGCTGCTGCCTCTGGAAGTTCCACTATTACCAATGGAACAGGGAAAATTTAGTCGTAGATTCCAGATATCAGCGCTCATAGAATGGAGAAAAACAAAAGAAAAAACAACTTAATAATAAACACTGGCGTATATAAAGAATGTGCTCACCTTTTTTAACCTCAAACCTCAGCTGAAGTATCATATTTTCTTCCAATAGCCTCTCAAGGTATGGTTATTTATCTTCTCCTCTATGGAGTATGGGAAACTTCCTGGAGTGATATTTTTCCTCTTTGAAGTATGGTGCAAAAACTTATTTGTGAATAAGTAGTTGGAACCTGTGTTCACTAGGTTTATGATTGATGCTTGAGAAGAGTTAAAAATATATAAAAAACCTTTATTTTTTACAATATAAAAACACAAAAAAACACGGTTGTGTATTAACAAACATACTCTTTAACCAAAAAAGTCTTAGGGGTACTGTCCTCGTAGTACAATTGCGGTTGTAACCTACTGAATAATGACCAGCTCTATTTAATATTAAATACGGATCCTACTGAACAATATAGGAAATAATTACACATACTGCTGATGGAGGCTAAAGAACAAGATCTCATTAATAGTGATTAATTTAATTTTATATATAGACAACATCCAAAAATGCCATTTTTTTAATATATCCTTCAAATCCACAAAGACCGAAAAAAATCCCCCTGGAAGGCTCATCGTGGCAGGCATAGATTCCATAACTAGCCACTTGTGCATGTATGTTGATTAGTACTTACAACCTATGGCAAAAAGCCTAAGATCATATTTAAAGGACACTACTGATACAATAAAGAAATTGGAAGGATTCAATTGGGAGAGTGATTTTTTATGGATTACGTGTGATATGTCATCACTTTATACCAATATCACTCATGATCTAGGTATTAAAGCTTTCCTAAAACAGAGTACAATATGGAATACCCCACAAGTACATGTCGATTTTTTAGCAAAATGCATCAAATACATCCTCACCCATAATTACTTCACATTCAAAGGTAAATATTATAAACAAACCCAAGGTATCGCAATGGGTACCAATATGGCACCTTCATATGCGAATGTATATATGGGTATGCTTGAGGAAGATAAAATATGGGGGAACCACCAATTCAAAATGAACCTATATAAGTATTATAGATATATCAATGAAATTTTAATAATATGGAGGGGTACTAGGGTTGAGGCAGAATCATTCATAGAATTTTTAAATATAAACCAGTATGATCTATGTTTTAGTAGTAAAATTTCTGATTGTGAAATAGAATTTTTAGACTTGGTGTTATTTGTTGATGAAAAGGGAAAAATAGCTACTAAAAATTATAGAAAACCCACTGATAGAAATGAGTATTTACATGCCAGTAGTGGGCATTTACTTTTTGTTTGAAAGACAACATATCAGGAGGACAATTTAGGTGTATACGCAGAAATTGTACTAAAACCGAAGATTATGTTAAAGAGGCTGATATTCTATCAAACAAATTTCAGAAAAAAGGGTATAACAAATAAATCATAGAAAGAGCAAAAAATTAAGGTCTAATTCTCCCAAGAGAAAAACTCTTAGTTGTGGACAAAACAATGTCTAGGAAGGAACAGAACAGAAAATATTAAATTAAATTTATAACAACATTCAATGAAGGATCTAAAGGAATCAAATCCATTCTTAACAAACACTGGAACATTTTACAAGCAGACCCTGTAATGGAGGGGCTAATCAATACACAACCCAATATAGTCTATAGAAAAAATAGAGACGTAAAAAGCATGATAGCCCCTTCTAAATTAAAGGAGACAAGAAATAACAAAAATCCATTTAGGGATCTAATTGGTTAACACAAAAAAACGGAACTTATAAGTGTTACAGGAAGGACTGTTGTATGTGTACAAGAATAGATAATACAACAGATTATACTATGAATTGGAATAGGTCAAAAAGATTTAAAATTAATAAAAAAACAACCTGTAATTCAACTTATGTGGTCTATCAATTAACCTGTGTATGTGGCCTGATCTATATAGGATGTACAAAAATAAAAATAAAAAGAAGGGTATATGAACATCTTAATAATATTAAAAATGATCTTGAAGGTCATAGCATCTTTCACCACTGCAAAATAAAGCATAATTGCAGCAGTGAAGGGATGACAATTAAAATTTTAGAATCTATTAACAATAAGGTTAGTGATAGTTTAGTAAAGCGTAGACAAGCAGAAACTAGATGGATCCATATGTTGGGCAGTATGTCCCCTAATGGCCTGAACATTGATATAGATCTGCAAGCCTTCATGCTTTAAATAGATATTAAGGGAATTCATAACGGGCTCTTGATTGATGTAAGATATAAAAAATATTTTTTATTGTAGAGTTTTTACTATGTAACTCCATCTTTTTTTATATAATTTTTGTTGAGTATAATCACATTTTAAATCCCCTCCCTTTATTAATATACTTGATCTCATCTATCTATCTAGTCTTTTTAATATTACCCTATATCCCTCTATTGGTTCCCTTTATGGTCCTTTTTTACTAATATTTGACTATATAATACATTAGATTAATATTGCCCCTTAGAGTGGTTCTGTTATTTTAAATATTCTTCTATATATTTCTAGGCGAGAATATCAAAGGATTTTTACGTTTGATATAGTAGCATTTTTAACTTTAATTTTAATTATGATGTGATATTTTTAGCAATTTTTTTAGTATTTTTATGTAACAAATATATGCATTTTTAGAACTTAGGTTTTTAATTTAATATCTAGTAATAGCAGTCTGTAGTCCTTTAAATATATGGCGACACACACTGTAAATAATGATGTATTATTTAACATTGTATCCAAGTACCGGTTATGTACAAATCTGATACCTGTCAATCGAATATTAAGGGCAGGACATTTCAGTACCCGGTAAATTTAAAAGCCCTTCCGGAGTGATACAAACCATTCAACGTTCACCTGTTGAGAAAGTCCGCTCGGTTTGTGGATGAAACGCGTCCAGTATAAGCAAAAAAGTTATCTATCAAAGGATTTTAACGAACGCCCTACAAGCCTCTTCCCAAGACGTCCTTTTCAAATTGTGCAAATTGTAAAGTAGAACTCTCCAGTAACGATACCAATGTAAAGAGAGTCATAGCTACTAACACTGCCGAAAGGGTGAACGTATTACCAGCTGGGAGAATTTGGAGACTTAAGGCGTGACTTTTATTTTCATCTTGTAAGTGTAATCATTTATATCTTATGTGTAGACTTAATACATTGAAGCTGTGAATCATGGTTGTGCCTGTCCCCTTTTTGTCTTATTCAGTTCTGTAAGGAGACTGATCATCTGTCACAATTTCTGGGGAGGCGGCACCTTTTCAACTGAACACAGCTGACTACCAATTATCCAACATGGAGATATCTTTTTCCTAACACTAAGGAACATACAGTGGAGATCTGTCAATTACAGGGATCACATTGGTGACTAATATACCGGTACTGTTAAATGATCTATTACAGATTTTGCATATTATATTACGTTTGAATGATAAAAACTGACTTATTAGGAATTTTATTATTATAAAACTTACAGAAGTCCTATTTCATTTTAACGTATTATATTTTAACGTATAATTGTAAACATATTATATTTTAACATATGTGTTTTCACTAGATCTTGTGATCATTTTTTGTCTAGTGGGATTCAGTCTATTAGTTGTGTAGATATAAAAATGTATTCAAGTAGGTGGATTTTTCCTACAAAGGTAATTTCTGACACCTAAAAAACAACTTATAGACTATTAACAATATCTATTTTTATATTCAAGTCTGTCATCATAAGCGCTGCTTTTTTTTGGTGTTTTGTTAACAATTCTGGTTATAGGTGGGTTTTTGAAAGTCCCAGAAACAAATAGAGCTTGATGTTTTAAGTTTCTGCTCGAATCTTAAAAACTCTGAATTGTAATCCTAAAGGGTGGATGATAAGTAATAATGCTAACTGTTTGTGCACACTTTGAACAGAAATACAGATCACATGTAAATGTAAACATACTGTAAAGTGTGCTCTGTATTATTGTTCAAAGTAAGCACAAACAGCGTTATTACTAAAAGAGTGCACAGTCATCAATATAATGACATTGTATACAATGTCCGTTCTGATCCTCCATCAAATTAACAGAGTGCCAATAATAAGATAATCTCTTTTACCAGTATCAGGCACTCGTTATTTAAAGCTATTTGCAAAAATCATTTAGCCCTTAATTACTGCAAGCAGTGTTTCTTTAAGAGGTAACTGTTTGTCCCCTATTTAAACCATACGATAATACACATGACCAGACCATCTGATGAAGTGAACATCTGTTCATGGAACGCATAAGGGCACGCCCACTTTTTGACACCACTTCCGGTCTGGCGAGACCGACAAAGATTTTCTGTGCAAACACAGCACCGCAACGGACTCTGTCACTGACAGAATTTTGAATCCTATATCATCCCCCCTTTAGGATTACAATCCAGAGTTTTTTAAGATTTGAGCAGAAACTTAAAACATCACGCTCTCTTTGTTTCTCGGACATTTGAAAACCCATGTATAAACGGAATTGTACTACGAGGACAGTACCCCTAAGACTTTTTGGTTAAAGAGTGTGTTTGTTAATAAACAACTGTGTTTTTTTTGTGTTTTTATATTGTAACAAATAAAGTTTTTTTTATATATTTGTAACTCTTCTCAAGCATCAATCATAAACCTAGTGAACACAAGTTCCAGCTACTTATTCACAAATATGTTTTTGCACCATACTTCAAAGTGGAAAATTATCGCTCCAGTAAGTTTCCCATACTCCATAGAGGAGAAGATAAATAACCATATCTTGAAAGGCTATTGGGAAAAAAATACCATACTCCAGCTGAGAGGAGGTTTAAATACCATACCGCAAAAGGAAAGGAATTGTACATCATCCCCTGAGAGATCCCCTGGGAGAAGTATCTTACTCTGAGAGGTGCACAAGATTGAAGAAAATACATCTTTAACACAGATAGGGATCTACATCCCCTCCATTTAATCATCATGCCTCATAAATTAAAAGTTAAAAAAGATGAGCACCTTCTTTATATACACCAGTGTTTATTATTTAGTATTGACATACTGCACCATAATTTCTTTTTTCTTTTGTTTTTCTCCATTCTATGAGCGCTGATATCTGAAATTTGAACTATACTATATATCTGAACTATACAGTATGTATATATATGTGTATATATATATATATATATATATATATATTTATATATATATATATATATATATATATACAAAACATGGGGTGGGGTCAGCACTCTCAGGCCGGACCTGGTACACATCCTATGACCCTGCAACATGCACAGCCCTGGGTGCAAACCAGCACTCTCAGGAAGCTGTACTGTCACCAGAGCCACAGGCAGTTAACCCCAGTCAGGCCTGGGTGCAAGGCCCAAACAAGGAAAATTACAAAAAATAATATTTTTTAATATAAACAAACAGAAAAAGTCCAGCACTCACTCACAAGCTCTCAACTAAGATAAAAAGCAGCAATGGAAGAATTAGTTACCACATCTGGCCAAATGGGAAAAGCCCAGGTACCTCGTCAAGGTTTCTTCCAATAAACCTGGGTCCCTAAACAGCCACACAATGCAGGCTCACAATCAAAGAACTGTGAAAAAAAGCAACTGTGAAAAAATGGAGGGTGCACAGGCTTATGTAATTTCCCAAACATATACAAAACATGGGGTGGGGTCAGCACTCTCAGGCCGGACCGGGTACACATCCCATGACCCTGCAACATGCACAGCCCTGGGTGCAAACCAGCACTCTCAGGAAGCTGTACTGTCACCAGAGCCACAGGCAGTTAACCCCAGTCAGGCCTGGGTGCAAGGCCCAAACAAGGAAAATTACAAAAAATATTATTTTCACAGTTCTTTGATTGTGAGCCTGCATTGTGTGGCTGTTTAGGGACCCAGGTTTATTGGAAGAAACCTTGACGAGGTACCTGGGCTTTTCCCATTTGGCCAGATGTGGTAACTAATTCTTCCATTGCTGCTTTTTATCTTAGTTGAGAGCTTGTGAGTGAGTGCTGGACTTTTTCTGTGTGTTTATATTAAAAAATATTATTTTTTGTAATTTTCCTTGTTTGGGCCTTGCACCCAGGCCTGACTGGGGTTAACTGCCTGTGGCTCTGGTGACAGTACAGCTTCCTGAGAGTGCTGGTTTGCACCCAGGGCTGTGCATGTTGCAGGGTCATAGGATGTGTACCCGGTCCGGCCTGAGAGTGCTGACCCCACCCCATGTTTTGTATATATATATATATATATATATATATATATATATATATATATACTCCAGATAACAACAAATAAACTTTACTTACCCCCCTTAAATACACACCACACTCCAAGTGAATTCAGCTTTGCTCTGCTGTTTTCAGAGCCACAGCGTCTAAGTCGCACTACTGCGCATGCGTGAATGGAAGTATGGATGCCCACAGTGGCCAACTGAAAAAGTCAAAATACAAATTAAAAGCAATCCATAATATGGTAATAAAAGTAAGCACATCAGGCAGCAAATACAGGCATAATATCAATGCAGATTCATACACATAACTAAATGCTACTCAAATCAAACTGTTGCATTGCAAAACACACTATGTTCCCTGTGTAGAATAACAAATACTACTATACGCCTCACTGCATCATCCTTATTGTTACATAGAGGTAGCTAGTTGTAATATCAATATATGCTGATATCCTAGTATGTAACAAGGTATCACATTAACGGTACAATTTGATCAAAGTAATCCTTACCATTATATCTATTAGACAACTTTATCTTTACTCCATATCTTACTTCTATCTAATACTGCCATCTTAAGAACCTGATATAAGGCTATGCTCACAATTAATTCTGAGTATTCTCTCTTGGTTACTTAGTTCCTGCAGTATGTATGCCACTGTTCTACTCTCTAACGTATAAACCAACACGGGCTGAGTAATTCTCCCCCTTCTCATAGAACATAACCTAAACTATTATAGCTGCCTTCTAGTGTGCTATACCCATTTCATGTTACACCACATCTGCAATTACATATGCCCCATATATACAAATTCAATATCTACTTGCACAGAGGCATAATATGTAACATACACTAGACTAGCAAAGATAACCCTTTTATAAGAAGCACTGGAAATCTAATAGTCCACACGGACAGTGAAGCATGTACAACTAGCTACCTCTATGTAACAACATTAATGATGATGCAATTAGACATATAGTAGTAGTTGTTATTCTACACAGGGAACGTAGCGTGTTTGGCAATGCAACAGTTTGATTTGAGTAGCATTTAGTTATTTGTAGTGTCAAAGAGGTCTGCATTGATATTATGCCAGTATTTGCTGCCCGATGTGCTTACTTTTATTACCGTATTATGGATTGTTTTTAATTTGTATTTTTCAGTTGGCCACTGTGGGCCACTTCCATTCGCGCATGTACAGTAGCGTAACTTGGACGCTGCAGCTCTGCACACAGCAGAGCAAAGCTGACTTCACTTGGTGTGTGGTGTGTATTTAAGGGGGGTAAGTAAAGTTTATGTGTTGCTATTTGAGGATTGGGGAGACCCCGAAAATGTTCATATATTAAAAAATGTGTTTATAAATCCGGCTGAGTGCTTTCCATGTTCGGGAGTATATGCTGTGCTTTGAAATTGCACCGCGGCAGCTGAAGCTTATTATTGTGTGCTGGACTTACATGGAATTACACATATATATATATATATATATATATATATATATATATATATATATTACAATTTTCAGAACAAAATGGCTTCTTCAGGCAAAAGTCAGTATTTAGTGTGACTTCCCTTGGCACTAAACACATCTTGAACCCTTTTGGGGAGACTGTGAAGATATTTTCTGAAGTAATCTTTGGTATATTATACCAGGTTTCTTTCAGCACTTTCCAGAGTTCTTATTTAGATTTATGTAGACTTTAATTTCTTTCTCTGTCCAGTTGATCCCATACTACCTCTATAATATTCAGATCTTGACTATGTGGAGGCCAGTCTATGACGTTTTATCAGCTGTATTTCTCTCCAAATATGATTGCTTAGGATCATTATCATGCTGAAAAATAAAGCCATTCCCAATTTCCAGAAGGAATGTCATGATGAATTAAAGCCTGTCTATACATTTCAGCATTCATGATCCCATCAATTCGGACAATATCACCAACACCACTAGCAGAAATTCAGCCCCAAAATAGGACAGACCATCCACCTTTTTTTAGTCAAGGCCGCAAACACTTATTCCTCCATCTCTCTCCAACTCTTCTTCCCACGTATTGGACCCGGAAATTTCAAACTTGGATTTGTTTTGTCAGATTTTCTTGGCCTTCCAATCTTTTTTTTGTCCTTGACCTCTACTGATTCTTCAAATTACAGCTTGAATACCACATCCTGAGTATCCACTTTGTTTGCTGATTTCCCTTTGAGAGTTACCTTGCTGATGCAAAAGTATGATTTTATGTCTGTCAAATTCTGTAATCTTTGGCATTTTGAATAAAATTATGTGATTTGAAGTTGGTCTTATTAGCAAGCTTCCAATGAATTAAACTCATACCACATGCGAATTTAATGTTCAAGCATGTCTTGCACAAACCTGGTTGCATTCATCGCAGAGTGATAACGCATTTTACCCCCACACAGCTGGGCTGGCTTCGGGCTTCAGGATCCCAAAGCCAACCCTGCTGTGGGAGGGGCAAAATGTGTCATCACTCTGACATGAATGTGTGAAGTTCAAGGAGCTGCATCACTGAGTCTTGTTTTGAAATAGCAAAAAAATACTTATACCACTATTAGCATGGAGGATTCAAGCTGCACAACCGGCAGGGAACACAGTCAAGAAACGGAAGTAACCCCTTTATACTTTTAAACAGCAACAATGAAATATGTGTGCAAACAAGTGGAAGCAGCATATTCTGAAAGTGTGTTGTGAAAGAAGGTGTTCAATTCCGATTGACTGAGCAACAGAGGTATTAGCCCTGTGTAACCGTAAAAGCTTTTGTCCGCTAATAACACTTAAGCTAAAGAACTTTGGAGCGTGTTGGATACACTAAATGCCCAGAGTTTCCATACTGACTTTCATCAGTTGTAACTTGGGAGTGTGCTTTGGCAGTAAGTGCTCCCTGGAGCTAAGTGGAATTCTTTAGATAAATGTGTATTTAATACCGTGTTTAGTTAATCTCTTGCTATGTTAACAAGAAATGTATCAGCATGTTGATAATGTACTTGCTAAAGTGATACATTGTGTATAGGAATATCCATATAGAATCTGCAGCATTGAAAGTGCACAAATTATGTTAATATAATTTAATTAATTTAAAAAAGCATTCTTTAAGCATTTGAATAACATAAACAATGCTTTTTTTTCTCTTTAAACTGATCAGTGATTATATTAAAATTTCTCCTTCCTCCCTCCATGCCTGGAACCTAAATACAAAGGGAAGCAGACATAAAAGCAAAGCTGATGCTTATACATACTTAGCTTAGTTGAGCTGCTTCACATATTCTCACTACCTCACTCAATGCACTCACGAGCCCACACTTTCTGATATCTCCAGACAGATGAGCAGAGACACTGTCACTGTGCTAGGTTGGCAATGGAAAGCTTGCATATTGCACGTACCCCTCTTAACTATACAACAAACAAACTCGGAATTCAAGGGACGCCATCTTGGATGACGTCATTTAAAGGAACCTTCATTCTTCAGTTGGACTTCGTTGGAAGAGGATGCTCCATGTCGGATGTCTTGAAGATGGACCCGCTCCATGCCGGATGGATGAAGATAGAAGATGCCGCCTGGATGAAGACTTCTGCCCATCTGGAGGACCTCTTCTACCTGGCTTCGATGAAGACTTCTGCCCATCTGGAGGACCACTTCGCCCGGCTTCGTTGAGGACTTCTGCCCAGCTGGGTGAAGACGTCTCAAGGTAGGGTGATCTTCAAGGGGTTAGTGTTAGGTTTTATTAAGGGGGGATTGGGTGGGTTTTAGAGTTGGGTTGGGTGTGTGGGTGGTGGGTTTTAATGTTGGGGGGGTATTGTACTTTTTTTACAGGTAATAGAGCTGATTACTTTGGGGCAATGTCCCACAAAAGGCCCTTTTAAGGGCTATTTGTAATTTAGTGTAGGTTAGGGCATTTTATTATTTTGGGGGGCTTTTTTATTTTGTTAGGAGGATTAGAGTAGGTGTAATTAGTTTAAAAAACTTGTAACTATTTTATTATTTTCTGTAATTTAGTGGGGTTTTTTTCGTACTTTAGATCATTTTTTTAAATTGTATTTAATTGTATTTAGTTTAGGTAAATTTGAATTTATTTTAACTAGGTAGCTATTAAATAGTTAATAACTATTTAAAACTATTGTACCTAGTTAAAATAAATACAAAGTTGCCTGTAAAATAAAAATAAACCCTAAGATAGCTACAATGTAACTATTAGTTATATTGTAGCTATCTTAGGGTTTATTTTATAGGTAAGTATTTAGTTTTAAATAGGAATTATTTAGTGAATTGTAGTAATTTTATTTAGATTTATTTAAATTATATTTAAGTTAGGGGGTATTAGGGTTAGGGTTAGACTTAGGTTTAGGGGTTAATACATTTAATTTAGTTGCGGCGATGTTGGGGGCAGCATATTAGGGGTTAATAAATGTAGGTAGGTGTCGGCGATGTTAGGGATGGCAGATTAGGGGTTAATAAAATGTAACTAGTGTTTGCGATGCGGGAGGGCGGCGGTTTAGGGGTTAATATATTTTTTATAGTTTCGGTGATGTCTGGTTCAGCAGATTAGGGGTTAAAATTTTTTTTTTAATGTTTGCGATGTGGGGGAGGGGGCTCGGTTTAGGGGTTAATAGGCAGTTTATGGATGTTAGTGTACTTTTTAGCACTTTAGTTAAGAGTTTTATGCTACTGCGTTAGCCCATAAAACTCTTAACTATGACTTTTAAATGCAGCACCAGTCTTGACAGGAGAGGCTGTACTGCTCACTTTTTGGAAGACTCGTAATACCGGCGTTATGCAAGTCCCATTGAAAAAATAGGATATGCAATTTACGTAAGTGGATTTGCGGTATTTTTTAGTCTGGCCAAAAAAGTGAGTACACCTGTACCTTCAAGACTGGGACCTCTCAGCGCTGCTTTTTAAGGCTAACGCAAGACTCATAATCTACCCGATAGTTTTTAAAGTGTGTGTATGGCATTGCATATACTCTTATTATATATCAATTTTGCTGGTTATTTACATAATAATAAGAGTTACATTATGATAGTTGAATAGTGCTTGTGGACGTTATCATTTCCAAGATTATTAGGAATTCCTACAGAAATTAGAGCATTATACATATCTTAAAATTAAAGATCTCTCTACCACACCATTTTACCTACACTCATATTGCATTCCCACCTAGTATTACGCTCTTATTTTTTGATCAGCTCATAATAACACCTATCACAACTATTGCCTTAATGAAATATAATGAGCTAAACATGATAGCTGAAATAGATCACAGTTAATGATAATATCATGATAGCGTGCATTTTAACCTCATATTTTTCATTCTGATCGGACATGTGGGTTTTTTTTTACATTTTGGTTTAAATCTAAATGCATATACATGGGTATATTTCTCTATTTTCTCTATTTTAAAGGGCCATTGTATTAAAAAATGATATGGTGTAATTCATTAGAGCATGTAATAAAGACAAGTGACCCTGCATGTTTACGTGTTTAATCCCTGGCAAAGGGCTTTAACACATGGTAAAAGAACCTCTCGGATCTACAGAGAACTGATAGTCCCAAGCGGAAACTGTTGATGGGACAATCAGCATCCCTAATCGCATGACCTTGCTGTGTGACTAGTTCTGTTAATTGAAGTGTCAGCTTGCACTCAGGACTGGCATTGCTCTGCAGTTTCTGAGTGGTATGTTTACTGGGCTATGTTTCTTATTTTGAGTGGATTTAGTTATATATAATTCACAACTAAACTTTGCCCCTGATTATTTACAGTTGTGCTATTTTTGTGAAAGTTTGTCTTTGAACAATTGAAATTTATGTATCTAATTTATTTTAATTTGCAAATTTTTTATTTATTATCTTTATTTTTGCTTTTTATAATTATTACAATCAGAATGAAGCAATCAATCAATTTATCAAAGTCATTCATCATCAAAAAATTTCAATTTAAATTTACACATTTCGGCACTGAATTAAAAACAACAGAATAATCCTCAAAATAAAAAAATAAATAAAATCACTCAATATTTAACAGTATTTTCTCTCCCCTAGAAACATCTCAACAAAACTTCTTAAATAATCCAAAACTGAGTAATTTGATTAATACAGTCCTTAACATTATTCCCATATATTGGATGAACAAACCTCAAGTCTTTACATAACATTCCTCTTCTTTAGACCTGTCTAACCAATGTATTCTTCACTGTTTTAATAGTTAGAATTGTATTAGTTATCCAATTTTTTAAATGAGCTGTCTAGTAAAAATAATTGATATTAAAATTAAATTGTTACTTCTTTTCTAGATTTCATTCATAGGTCCCGATATTCAACAAAAATGTCTCAATATGGTCCTCATTTATAATCGCTGCCTATTTTCCAGATATATTACCAAGAACTTTATCCTCATCAGTGAAAAAGAGTTTCCTATAAATTGCTAATAAAGACCCTTTGTTTATACCCTACTTATCTAACAATCCTAGAAGAGGATGGTCTAGCCAGACCATTGGATAACACCTTGAGAATTGATTAATATAATTTTTCAATTGTATAAAATAATATCTCTGTATCTTGGGAATATTATATTTCATTTGGAAATTCTTAAAAGTAATTTTTTTTTTTGTCGTTAAAAGCATTACATGGAAAACCAAGGAAACAGCGATCCTCTAAAAGCAATTTATTTAACAATGTCAGGAAACATCAGATGCTAAAAACACCAGTGGGTAGGTATGTCAGACAAGGCACCAATGCAATCTGTCATATGCGTTTTGGCTGCTCTTGCCTTAATCATAATGTCTATGATTAAGGCAAGAGCAGCCAAAACTCATAGGACTGATTGTTGCCTTGTCTCACTTACCTAACCACTTAGCATCTGATGTTTTCTAAGATTGATAAATAAAGTGCTTTTAGAGGATCGCGGTTTCCTTGGTTTTTCTGCACCAATATTACTCACACAGGTCAAATCTAGCAGCCGCACTGCTATTGGAGCGAATTGAGCCTCATTTCTCACCCGATTGGTTGGCGGGGTGAACACAGTGAAGGGGGTAAGCAGCACAGTGATGAGCAGCATTTTTCAATATATATGTATATGAATATATAAATATATATTTATGTGTTAATATGTGTATATACACATATTAACACATAAATATATATATATATGTATATAATCATATACAAATATATTTACAATGAGGACTACGGAAACACACAGTTCCCATAGACCGCAATGTGAAGGCAATTTTCAGTGCCGTTTTTTTTTCTAACAACCCACTCCCACCAACTTTAAAGCCCCAAAACTTAATAGTGCAGTTTTTTTTTTTTTATAAAAAAAAAATCCTAGATTTTTATTTTAATGCAAAACTACAAAGCCCTCTTTTATACTAGTGGTAGCAATTACCAGCCACATGTAATGGCTGGTTAATTATCATGCTCCAGCAAATGGGCAAATTTGCCCCGTTTGCGGGAAACTAATAATTTAGTTCTCCACTTGTAATCTAACCCAAAGGTTAAACAAATGGGTAAAATTGTCCCTTACCATCTTTTTTTAACCAAAAGATCTTAGATTTAAAAAAGAATCCAATTTACATCATTTAAATAATCTTGGATTACTTTTAAAATCAAATAGTTCTTTTATTTATTTATAGTTTTCTTTATGCCAACTAGTGTTCATTTATTTGTATATATTATGTTATCTGACATAAAGATATTCTATAATTTGTAACAGACTTCAAATCTGAAACATACAAATATTCTTGCATCATGACCACATATATTTCTGGGTTGAACACATTCCTACAGATGATATTTAAATGACCCCTGTGTCCCTGAAAATACAAAGCAAGCATATATTTTTAATATGCAATGGATTTTCAATGGATTTCTACACATTTAAGTAAGGAATAATAATAGATTTCATGTGCAGAAAATTAGAATGACATTTTATGTTTTATTTCAAAGGGGTCTATGTGGGAAGGATAAGAAACAGAGCAAAGTTCTCCTTTATACTTGCAGAGAAAAAGAACCATGTAGTATAAAAGAAAGCTTTCATACGGTGCTTTTTTGAATTGAACAGAACATTTGAAAACATTGCAAGACACTATATATAAGAAAATAAATTAAAGGAGAAAAAAATTGAATACACTACACACCTTGAAAATGACCTCCTAATCTTCACAATACACACTATTTATACACGAATATTCAATTTTATATGTTTATTTGAATACACTTAATGAAATTTGTGTTGAAAATTAAAGCCTCTCCAAACCCCGCTGAGCATGGCAAGAAAATAACTATTATTGTGTGATGCCAACGATGATAGAACAATCACTTAAGCACAATATTAGTAGTTATGGCAACCAAATAATAATAATTTATGCTAAACAAATATTTATTTTAACATATTATAACAAACAGTATAAAATCCTAAAAGCATCAAAACATTGGACTCTATTTGCCAAATTAAAGGGGCAGTCTACAATATATTTTTTTATTGTTTTAAAAGATAGATAAACCCTTTATAATTACTTTTTATCTCAGCATCTTCTGACAGCCCCTGATCACATGACTTTTAATTTATTATCTATTGACTTGCATTTTAGCCAACTAGTGCTGTGTTGTGCACAACCCATGGGCTTGAGAACAAGGTTATCATTATGGGACACATGAGCAGCCTCTTGTTGTGAAAAGCAAATAAAAAACATGTGATAAGAGGCTGTCTGTAGTGGCTTAAAACAGGCAGAAATTTAGAGGTTTGAATGTTATAAAGTATTTTAATATAACAAAGCAAAGAGAATGGGTAGTAAAGGCATTATCTATCTTTTTAAACAATAACAATTTTAATGTTGACTGTGCCTTTAACCAAAATATATTTAATTTATACAAATGTGTTATAGATCACTTGTGCTACATTTAAAACTAAAAAGATGCACATACACACATTGGGGCCGATTTAACAAGGGCCGAATGACCCTGAATGTAACTGTTTCCACGCAAGACTTTAGGCTCGTCGGAAACAGGAGTTAAGAAGCGGCAATCCGCATGATCACATAGGATCAGGTTGATTGACACCACCAGCTAGCAGCCAATTGGCCGTGAATCTGCAGGTGGTGGCTGCTTGTGCAATGATAAATGCCGACAGCGTATGCTATCGGCATTTATTGATGTGCGGCAGACATGATACACAATGATACCCATTGACTTTGTTAAATCGGCCCCATTGACTTTCGGCCCCAATGTTAAATCAACCCCATTGACTTTCTGTTAAATCAGCCCCATTGACACAATGGGGTAGATTTACCAATGTCTGTCTGACATGATAGGCTGCAGCGTATCATGTCTGACAGACATCGCTGAATGTCGACAGCAAACACTGTCAGCATTTATCATTACACAAGTAGTTCACCAGAAATGCTTGTGCAATGCCGCCCCCTGCAGATTTGCGGCCAATCGGCTGCTAGCAGGGGGTGTCAATCAGCCCGATCGTATAGGACTGGATATATTGAAGACCGCAACCTCAGAGGCAGCGGACAATTTATGGAGCAGGGGTCTTTAGACCGCTGCTTTATAACTGCCATTTCTGGCGAGCCTGAATGCTTGCACGGAAACAAGAGGAACAAGGGCCATTCGGCCAGTGTTAAATCTACCCCTATATCTCAATTTAAATGTAAGTTTTTACAGAATGGTACATCAGTTATTCATTTGCATCTTCTTTTTTAACTCCTGATATAGGCCTATTATGTTTAAAATGGTTGAATTTTCTCAATCAAATTAAGTAATTGCTCTTTATTAAAAAAAGTATAATATTTTTGTGATATCAATTAAGACTTTTCTGATGAGATGTCTGGAAATGTCCTCTTACGCTATCCTTAATGTGCCCAAGACTTTGTATGTGGAATGTCAAGCCGCGATAAGCATTAGCATGCAACTTGATATTACAAGTCAATAATAAATCTTATTTACCATAGATGGGTTATCATATCCAACAGGCACATTAATATTTAATAAGCTTGCTGGTAGTGTCAGGTTTTCTGTGTGTTGATAATTTTTGTAAGTTTCCCTTTGGGTCTGTCACCCTGGTTGCTCAGGGGTTAACTGCCTGAGTTGCTGGGAACTGTACAACTGTCTGTAAGCTTGCTTGACCTCTTCTAACTATCGACCAGTCTCCTTACTTTCCTTTGCTTCAAAATTATCGGAACAACTGGTCTATAATCGGCTAACGCAATTTTTCACAACTAACTCATTACTTGATCCACTAAAATTTGGTTTCCACCCTAAACTCTCAACAGAAACCTCTCTTACTAAAGTAACAGATTGCCTGTTATCAACTAAGGCAAAGGATCATTACTTCTTACTAATTGTTCTTGACCTGTCCACTGTTTTGACACAGTTGTCCATCCTCTCCTTCTAAAAATCATACATTAATTTGGCATTCGAGACACAGTCCTCTCCTGGTTTGCCTCATATCTCTAAAACTGCTACTTTTTTAGTTTTCTTTAACAATATATCTTCTGATCCTATACCTCTCTCAGTTGGAGTACTGCAAGGCTTTGTCTTGGTTACCTTGCTTTTCTCTCTCTATACATCCTCCCTTGGAAAACATATAGCCTCCTTTGGCTTTCAGTATGACTATGCTGATGATACCCAAATCTATCTTTCCTCTCCTGATATCTCTCCCTCTTTACTCAACCAGATTTCCAACTGCTTCCCTGTAATTTCCTCTTGGATGTCTTCACACTACCTCTAAATTAATCTGTCCAAAACTGTGCTTCTTCTTATTCCCCCCTCTTTGAGACATCTAACACCTGACATTTCTCTGATGGTTGGAAACTCTATTCTCAACACCTCACCCCATTTCCACTGTCTTGGGATCACAGTTGAATCAGAAATCACATTCAACCCACATATACAAGCACTTACCAAAATGCCATGCACACCAACGCAACATTTCCAGAATTTGTCCCTTCCTTACTCAAAAAACTAAAAAATACTAATTAATTCCCTAATTTTGTCATGCATTGATTTTTGCAATCTACTTCTAAATAAACTTCAGAAACACTGCCTCTCCTCACTCCAATCAATTATGAATGCTTCAGCTAGACTTATCCACCTAAGTCGCTGATCAACATCAGCTGCTCTGATATTCACTACACTGGCTCCCCCTACACCCCAGAATAAAATTTAAAGTATTAACCCTAACTAACAAAGCATTCAACAGTCTAACTCCCAAATATATTTCCGCACTCATCTCCAAATATTACCCATCCTGTCCTCTTTGATCAACATCTGAGCTATGCCTTTCCACTCCTGTTACTACCATCTCCAAGACATCTCACGTGCTGCTCCTGTCCTCTGGAACTCTCTACCCTGTTCCATAAGACTGTCTGCAATCTTGTATAGCTTCAGATGCTCCTTGAAAACATATTTATTCAGAGAGCCGTACCATCTCTCCTCCATCTCTCATCCTAACCAAAATAATTCTTGAACTGCCTGACTCACTGCTGCAACTACAATCCATGTGACAAGCTACCCCAAACCTTATGTCTCTGCACCATAAAGGAGATGTGTACAGCGCCTATGGCTAAGGGATAAGGGGCAGGGACTGCATTAAGATAAAGTGATGACACTCAAAGGTGTGTGATAATGTCAGCTTGGAAGATAATATCAGCAGTTGAAGAGACTATTGATTATGTTACAATATCAACAGTAAATTTAATACAGAAATAAAATGCACATAAAATTGCAATAAAAATACAATATAATATAAAATTCAATGTAATATAAAATTCATGGATCCATGATATAACAATATATTTAAATGATAATCTGAAAATGATTAGGTTGTCTTAAATGGTGTGCAATATTTTGCAATAATTTGCAGGGACCGGTAAAATGTGGAATGTCCAGAGGTGTGCACAATAAGTGATGTGATGATATTACACAAACGAAAAAAATGGTGTGGGAAAAAGATGAAATATATAATGATGATAAAATTTATGATAAAAATACAAAAATATGAAAAATTTGAAAAAATGTGATGAAAATAATGCAAAGTGGCACAATCTGCGCAAATGAAAAATGGAAAGTGGCACAGTCAATGCAAAACAAACATGACAAGATGATGAATGTGAAGCGTTGGTGAGAATCAAAAAATGATGGTGAAGTTCAACAAATGTTAGTGAAGATCAAAAATGTTTGTCACTAAATGAAATTAGATGAAAACAAAAATCCAAAATTGTAATCCAAATGTGAAAAGACAATGATAACTGAAAACCTTAAATGTTGATGGTGATGATCTGTCTGGAAGTCCTAGGCGAATCCCTGATCAGCGATCAGCCACTATTTCAATGTCCTAGAATGTCCCTGTAAAAATTTTTTGTAACATAGCGTAATTTGTCCACAATAAAATAATATCCTTGGAATAATTCTTACCAGTGGGTCAACGCGTTTCGGCCCTATGACACAGGCCTTTATCAAGACTGGTAAGATAGTGCTTATGATGCCTTTATATACCCTTATTATAATGGGCGTATGTTTGGTCTTAATCTGAACCGGATCTGTATTACCGGAAGTAGTTACGAATGAGAACCTTCTCAATATTTGCATAATCTGTATGTTTTGTTTATTATCGGTATTTAATCTTAGTAAATATTGCCTAATATACACTCCAACACATTATGATGACAGTTAATAATGCTCACCAAGTGAATTTGCGTTACTATCGGGTTGTATCATATGGCTGGCTAACCAGCAAATCAGAGTATCGTGATTACGTGCCTTCGCCTTTCATGGTTTGTTTACACCATGTGATTAAGGCAACCAATGGGCGGCCTTCCCTACCGGCTTTTTTCTAATACTGATATCTTACACGCTTAAGTTACTATGCCAATCATGGTTTGTTTACCCCATGTGTTTGTAGCAACCAATGAGCGGCCATCTCTGCCAAATTTCTTCTTTTAGCAATGATATCGTTACGTGTTTGAGTGAATATAAAATACATAGAATAATAATGATAATAGTATAATGAAATCGTAAATTCCTTAGTAACAAAATCTCTTATATAAAAAAGTCACTTTATATAAAAACCTAGAGGGAATATAATGCAGAGATATAGGTTTATACATATAAATAAAAAATGCCAAACAGTTAAAATATATATATATATATATTTATTAATATATGTAGTGTGGGTTGGACAGTGGTAAAAATCAATGACGAGAACCTTGACAAGGTAACTCGTTTGATGATTGCAACATCAGCTACATGTGGATCTGTTGTTACCTGAATTAGATAGGTTACTACCGGGGTGTAGCCGGAAAACCAAAGGGAGGAGGATAATATGGAAGCTCATGTTTATATGGCATACAGTTATAATGCAATCTTGTTGTGGCTAAAGAAATGATAGGACACCACTATAAACATACTGGAAATTTAAAAGTAAAGAATTATAAATTAAAAATAAAAATTTAAAATTGAAGACCTAATACTGCTGCTGCTATATATAGAATGGAAATCTCATGAATTACTAGGGTGAGAAATCTGGTGGCAGCTGAAATACATGTGGATCTAATATTCCCTAAAAAGAACATTGTTGCAGGGGTCCTTCAGCAATAGGATTACTACAGTCTTAGTAACTAAGTGAATGCACACCTGTTTTGTTGAAAAATAACAAAAAAATAAAAAGTTAAGAATAAAAATAAAAAGTAAAAAGTTAAAAACAGCTAATTAGACATTATGTATCTCATTTGAAAAACTAGTGATGGGTTCCGATACAAATAAATATCTTCGAGTGGGTATAGTGACCCAAACAGTAGACAATGAATGACCTAACAGTGTATAAGTACTAAACTGCTGAAAATAGTTTTATTGATGGTGCCTATTAGATTGACTGATAGGCGGTAATGGATATATGATAGTGGTACAGCTCAAGGCAACAGTTGAGGCTCATGATTATAAGTCTATGATAGGATGTTTATCCATAGAAGGATGCCATAAATTAAAGATAAATCTTGACTAAAAAATCAAAAGTAAAAATCATTACTAGAACTCAAATATTGAGACCCATAGAAGAGGAGAAAAGGAGCGCTAGAACTAAGTCTAGATGGGGGACCAGAAGGGTGAAACTATATCTCTTAGTGACACAATATATCACAAAGATCTGGGTGATATATCACAATATATCACAAAGATCTGGGATGAGTTTGCAATGGAAGAAAAAATCGGGAATACATGATATACATGGGAAACAAATTAAAGGCTTTTATCCATGTCCCACCTGTAAAGCATGCAAAAGAGGTATCAAGACCAAGAAATTTCAATCACACCAGACTGGGGAAGAATATGCCATTAAAGATCTAATAAGATGCCAAGATAATGGAATCATCTATCTCATAGAATGTTCATGTGGTCTCCAATATGTTGGCCAAACATCAAGAAGCCTTAAAGATAGGCTAAGAGAACACATATTGTTGATTGAAAAACTGAACATGGACACAATATTATATAAACACTTTACAACCAAACATAAAGGCAATATACAAGATATGAAATTTACTGGCATCCAAAAAATTACAAAACACTGGAGAGGTGGCGATTTTGAAAATTCTCCTTAAAGCATAATCCAAATGGATTTTTTTACTAGACTGCTTACATCTGAAAGGTTTAAATAACAAAGAGGACTTCTCCCACCTCCTAGATTTATAAATCTATTTCCCTAGTTCTGTTGACAGATTTAGGTAACCTCTACAATCTCTAACTTATCAGCATGAGATATTTCCACTCCATCTTCCATCCACAATACATATTAAACCCACACCACTGCCCCCATTCAATGTTATACAGGTAGTTTTGGCTTATTATATCTTTCCATTGTTTCATCTATATCTAACAAAAGGTCACCCAGATCTTTGTGATATATTGTGTCACTAAGAGATATAGTTTCACCCTTCTGGTCCCCCATCTAGACGTAGTTCTAGCGCTCCTTTTCTCCTCTTCTATGGGTCTCAATATTTGAGTTCTAGTAATGATTTTTAGTCAAGATTTATCTTTAATTTATAGTATCCTTCTATAGATAAACATCAAATCATAGACTTATAATCATGAGCCTCAACTGTTGCCTTGAGCTGTACCACTATCATATAACCATTACCGCCTATCAGTCAATCTAATAGGCATCAATAAAACTATTTTCAGCAGTTTAGTACTTACACTGTTAGGTCACACATTCATTGTCTACTGTTTGGGTCACTATACCCACTCGAAGATATTTATTTGTATCGGAACCCATCACTAGTTTTTCAAATGAGATACATAATGTATAATTAGCTGTTTTTAACTTTTTTTTCTTAACTTTTCTTAACTTTTTATTTTTATTGTTATTTTTCAACAAAACAGGCGTGCATTCACTTTGTTACTAAGACTGTAGTAATCCTATTGCTGAAGGACCCTTGCAACAATGTTCTTTTTAGGGAATATTAGATCCACATGTATTTCAGCTACCACCAGATTTCTCACGCTAGTAATTCATGAGATTTCCAGTTCTATATATAGCAGCAGCAGTATTACGTCTTCAATTTTTAATTTTTATTTTTAATTTATAATTCTTTACTTTTAAATTTCCAGTACCTTTATAGTGGTGTCCTATCATTTCTTTAGCCACAACAAGATTGCATTATAACTGTATCCCATATAAACATGAGCTTCCATATTATCCTCCTCCCTTTGGTTTTCCGGATACACCCCGGTAGTAACCTATCTAATTCAGGTAACAACAGATCCACATGTAGCTGATGTTGCAATCATCAGACTAGTTACCTTGTCAAGGTTCTCATCATTGATTTTTACTACTGCCCAACCCACACTACATATATTAATAAATATATATATATATATTTTTAAATATATATATATATTTTTAACTATTTGGCATTTTTTATTTATATGTATAAACCTATATCTCTGCATTATATTCCCTCTAGGTTTTTATATAAAGTGACTTTTTTATTTGAGATTTTGTATTAAGGAATTTACAGTTTCATTATACTATTATCATTATTATTCTATGTATTATATATTCACTCAAACACGTAACGATATCATTGCTAAAAGAAGAAATTCGGCAGAGATGGCCGCTCATTGGTTGCTACAAACACATGGGGTAAACAAACCATGATTGGCATAGCAATTTAAGCGTGTAAGATATCAGTATTAGAAAAAAGCCGGTAGGGAAGGCCGCCCATTGGTTGCCTTAATCACATGGTGTAAACAAACCATGAAAGGCAAAGGCACATAACCACGATACTCTGATTGGCTGGTTAGCCAGGCATATGATACAACCCGATAGTAACGCAAATTCCCTTGGCTAGCATTATTAACTGTCATCATAATGTGTTGGAGTGTATATTAGGCAATATTTACTAAGATTAAATACCGATAATAAACGAAACATACAGATTATGTAAATATTGAGAAGGTTCTCATTCGTAACTACTTCCGGTAATACATATCCGATTCAGATTAAGACCAAACATATGCCTATTATAATAAGGGTATATAAAGGCATCATAAGCACTATCTTACCAGTCTTGATAAAGGCCTGTATCATAGGGCCGAAACGCGTTGACCCACTGGTAAGAATTATTCCAAGGATATTGTTTTATTGTGGACAAATTACGCTATGTTACAAAAATATTTTACAGGGACATTCTAGGACATTGAAATAGTGGCTGATCGCTGATCAGGGATTTGCCTAGGACTTCCAGACAGAACATCACCATCAACATTTAAGGTTTTTTCAGTTATCATTGTCTTTTCACATTTGGATTACAATTTTGGATTTTTGTTTTCATCTAATTTCATTTTGTGGCAAAATCTTTTGATCTTCACTAACATTTGTTGAACTTCACCATCATTTTTTGATTCTCACCAACGCTTCACATTCATCATCTTGTCATGTTTGTTTTGCATTGACTGTGCCACTTTCCATTTTTCATTTGCACAGATTGTGCCACTTTTTTTTTCATCACATTTTTTCAAATTTTTCATATTTTTGTATTTTTATCATCATTTTTATCATCATTATATATTTCATCTTTTTCCCACACCATTTTTTCGTTTGTGTAATATCATCACATCACTTATTGTGCGCACCTCTGGACATTCCACATTTTACCGGTCCCTGCAAATTATTGCAAAATATTGCACACCATTTAAGTCAACCTAATCATTTTCAGATTATCATTTAAATATATTGTTATATCATGGATCCATGAATTTTATATTACATTGAATTTTATATTATATTGTATTTTTATTGCAATTTTATGTGCATTTTATTTCTGTATTAAATTTACTGTTGATATTGTAACATAATCAATAGTCTCTTCAACTGCTGATATTATCTTCCAAGCTGACATTATCACACACCTTTGAGTGTCATCACTGTATCTTAGTGCAGCCCCTGCCCCTTATCCCTTAGCCATAGGCGCTGTACACATCTCCTTTGCTGTCAATTAATTACTTTGGGGTTAGTTAGGACCCCTCTTGTTCACAGCTTAGGGACACATCTCAGCGCTTGGTTAAAACCACCCCTTTCTTATGTCTCTGCACCCTCAACATGTAGACTGTGAGTTCTCTGGAGAAGGGCCCTCTTCCTCCTGTATTACATTTGTTTAGTTTGTTATGTTTTGTATACTCCTATCTTTGTACCCAGCGCTACGGAATTTTGCGGCACTATACAAATGTTAACAGGTAAAAGAGCTGATTTCTTTGGGGCAATGCCCCACAAAAGACACTTTTAAGGGCTATTGGTAGTTTAGTTTAGGCTAGGGTTTTTTTATTTTGGGGGGGCTTTTTTATTTTGATAGGGCTATTCGATTGGGTGTAATTAGTTTAAATATTTGATAATTTCTTTTTTTAGTTTGTGTAATTTAGTGGGGTTTTTTTGTAATTTAGTTAATTGTATTTAATTTAGGTAATTTATTTAATTGTAGTGTAAGGTTATTTGTTAGTGTAAGACAGGTTAGGTTTTATTTTACAGGTAACTTTGTATTTATTTTAACTAGGCAGGTAGTAAATAGTTAATAACTATTTACTAACTAGTCTACCTAGTTAAAATAAACACAAACTTACCTGTGAAATAAAAATAAAACCTAAGCTAGGTACAATATAACTATTAGTTATAGTGTAGCTACTGTGGCTTAGGGTTTATTTTACAGGTAAGTATTTAGTTTTAAATAGGAATTATTTAGTTAATGATAATAATTTTTATTTAGATTTATTTTAATTAAATTAAAGTTAGTGGCGTTAGGGTTAGACTTAGGGTTAGGTTTAGGGGTTAATAAATTTAGTATAGTGGCGGCAATTTTGGGGGCAGCAGATTAGGGGTTAATAACAGTAATGTAGGTTGTGGCAATGTTAGGGACAGCAGATTAGGGGTTAATAATATTTAAGTGTTTACAATGTGGGAGTGCTGCGGTTTAGGGTTTAATATGTTTATTCTAGTGGCGGCAATGTCCAGAGTGGCAGATTAGGGGTTAATATTTTTATTATAGTGTTTGTGATGCGGGAAGGCCTTGGTTTAGGGGTTAATAAGTAGTTTATGGGTGTTAGTGTACTTTTTAGCACTTTAGTTATGAGTTTTTTAGGTGGCGGTATGAATCTTGACGGTATAGGGTGTACCGCTCACTTTTTGGCCTCACAGGCAAACTCGTAATACCAGCACAAAGGAAGTCCCATTGAAAAAGTACTTTTTTGAAAGCTGCGGTAGTTACATTGCGTTACGGCCAAAAAAGTGTGTGGTGCACCTATACCTGCAAGACTCGTAATACCAGTGGTAGTGAAAAAGTGCCTTAACACTGCTTTTTCACTCATACCGCAAAACTCGTAATCTAGCCGTATGTTTGTCACATAGATAAAAAAATGTTAATGAAAAAGGTTAAAAAAGAGAATAAAAAAAATCACTATAGATGTGTTTATTCAAGAATGACAGGGCAGCACTCAGATCCAAAATTTGAAAAATGTTTTATTTAAACCCCTTAACAAGTGTCACCAAATTGGAAACAAAAGAGAAAATCATATATACATAAAACACATAAAGTATCAAAACATAGCAAATCCAGTCCTGGAAATCAGTGATTTAATCAGGGAGCGAGTAGAGGGTTAAAAATGAGCACATAAGTGTTAACACACGCTCAAACCCTATAGTACATAATCGATGCAGTTCCTATACACCCTACAAACCTAGGGAAATAAGAAATGCATAGGGCTCCTTGTAAATGCTGCTGAGTCGCACAGAACACAGGTGGTCAGTCCAGTTGGAGCAGTTAGGGTTCAAAGACATGCTCTGCATACAGTTCTGTAGGACAGGTAAGGCAGCCATAAATGAAGTGCTCTGCACGGATTCTGGAGAAAGCTTAAACATACACCACGTTGTGCTGTTAAAGTTCCTTGGTCATGTTTGACTGGGTCATGTACTACCACCGGAGCAGTTAGGATCAGCCAATAGGATTGAGCTCGCATTCTATTGGCTCTCCAATCAGTCAATAGAATGCAAGCTCAATCCTATTGGCTGATTGCATCAGCCAATAGGATTTTTTCTACCTTAATTCTGATTGGCTGATAGAATTCTATCAGCCAATCGGAATCTAAGGCATGCCATCTTGGATGATGTCACTTAAAGGTACCTTCATTCAGTAAGAAGACTCCGGATGAAGAGGATGCTCCACGTCCGATGTCTTTAAGATGGACCTGCTTCACATCGGATGGATGAAGATAGAAGATGCTGTCTGGATGAAGACTTCTGCCCGTCTGGAGGACCACTTCGGCCCGGCTTGGATGAAGACTTCTCCCGGCTTCGTTGAGGACTTCGGCCCGGTTGGATGAAGACTTCTGCCGCTTCCTTGAGGATGGATGTCCGGTCTTCAGAACAGTAAGTCGATCTTCAGGGGGTTAGTGTTAGGATTTTGTAAGGGTGTATTGGGTGGGTTTTATTTTTAGTTTAGGGTTTGGGCCTGCAATAGAGCTTACTGCCCTTTTAAGGGCGATGCCCATCCAAATGCCCTTTTCAGGGCAATGGGGAGCTTCGGTTTTTTTAGTTAGTATTTTATTTGGGGGGTTGGTTGTGTGGGTGGTGGGTTTTACTGTTTGGGGGGTTGTTTGTATTATTTTTTTTTTACAGGTAAAAGAGCTGATTACTTTGATCTTTAATTTGTTTTTTACTTTCTGTAATTTAGTGTTTGTTTTTTGTGATTTAGCTAATTTAATTTATTTAATTGTTTTTAATTTAGTTAATTTATTTAATTGTAGTGTAGTGTTAGTTGTTAGTGTAACTTAGGTTAGGTTTAATTTTACGGGTACTTTTGTATTTATTTTAGCTAGGTAGTTATTAAATAGTTAATGACTATTTAGTAACTATTCTACCTAGTTAAAATAAATACAAACTTGCCTGTAAAATAAAAATAAACCCTAAGCTTGTTACAATGTAACTATTAGTTATATTTTAGCTAGCTTAGGGTTTATTTTATAGGTAAGTATTTAGTTTTAAATAGGAATAATTTAGGTAATTATAGTAAATTTCTTTAGACTTATTTAAATTATATTTAAGTTAGGGGGTGTTAGGGTTAGGGTTAGACTTAGATTTAGGGGTTAATACATTTAATATAGTGGCGGCAACGTTGGGGATGGCAGATTAGGGGTTAATATTATTTAACTAGTGTTTGTGAGGTGGGAGTACGGTGGTTTAGGAGTTAATATGTTTATTATAGTGGCAGCGATGTCCGGAGCGGCAGATTAGGGGTTAATATTTTTTTATTTTAGTGTTTGCAATGTGGGAGGGCCTCGGTTTAGGGGTTAATAATAATAGGAAGTTTATGGGTGTTAGTGTACTTTAGTTATGAGTTTTTTGCTACAGCGTTGTCCCATAAAACTCTTAACTACTGACTTTAAAATGCGTTAGGGATCTTGGAGGTAGAGGGTGTACTGCTCACTTTTTGGCCTCCCAGGACAGACTCATAATACCGGCGCTATGGAAATCCTATACAAAAAAGTCTTTACAAAGTTTACGTAAGTCGTTTTTGCGGTAAGGCCAAAAAAGTGTGAGGTGCCCCAAACCTGCAAGACTCGTAATAGCAGCGGTAGTAAAAAAGCAGCATTAGGACCTGTTAACGCTGCTTTTTTACCTTAACACACAACTCGTAATCTAGCCAATTATTACTATCATACAACAATGTATATATGCATCTTTAGATTAATTGCATATATAACATTTGTATCAAACATGGCAAGTCTTGGAAAATAGCATCACAGCTCATAACTATTAAAACAGCTCTGCTGAATCATGCAATTCCAATACCAGTTCATTAAATGCTTCAACGATTCTATAACATCCCTAGATGTATAAATTTAAAAGTACTATATATATATCAATCTATACATCCAGTGGGACTCATTTTGTAATAACAACTTATCTACATTGCTACCACTGCAGTGTTGCTTAATATGTTGTATGCCAGTTCCTTTCATAATGGTAAAATCTGAACCATGGTGTGTTTCAAAGTGCCTGGCAACAGGACTATCTTGTACCTTCCCTTTTTATATCGTCCCTATGTTCCCTGACCGATCTTTCAAGTCTTGTTTCGTTTTTCCTATGTAATACATGTAAGAGATAAATGTAAGAGATAAATGACACATGTTACATGTAATCCATTGCTTAATGTTATATTGCCTATTTATGTTGGTTCCAAATGTATTTGTCTTTTGTATAAGTCTGCAATACACACAATGTCCGCATGGATTACACCCCTGCCATCTACTATTTGCTCCTAGCCATGTCTGTGATGTGGCCCCTTTCCTGTACTCACGTTGCACCAATCTGTCTTTAAGGCTTGTCACCCTTTGTGCAGTTAATAGGGGAGAGTCACCAATACACTCTCTTAGTTCAGCATCCACAGTTAGGACATGACAGTACTTTTTCATTATACATCTAAGTTGATTCCAATTTGAGTTATATTTAGCTATGAGGTGGACCTTGCCTGTGTCTTTTTACTCCTTGTTACGGTTATATAGCAGGTCCCGTCTCAAGCTTTTTCTGGCTCTAACCCATGCTCTCTTAACCTGTCTTTTAGAATAAATCCTATCCAAAAACCTAAGGGACATTTATTTGGCCTGTTCCTCAAAATAACCCAGGAACTGTCCGACTGGGATACCTGTTTATAAACTGTCTGGGTGATGACTGCTAGCATGCAGTAGACTATTTTTTGTAGTTTACTTGCAATGTACTTTGGTATTCAAATATTTCCTAATAATAAGATCCAGAAAAGAGGCTTCCTGCTTACTAATGTCCCTAGTTAGAAAGATGTTATACTCATTATCTGTGTTAAGAATCTTCAAAAAGGTTTCTAAAAACTCTTTCCTGACCTTCAATAAAAGCATATAATCCACGTAACGAATCCAGAGATGCATATAATCATTGTTGTATGATAGTAATTATCGGCTAGATTACGAGTTTTGCGTTATGAGTAAAAAAGCAGCGTTAAGGCTCATAACGCTGCTTTTTTACTAGTGCTGCTATTACGAGTCTTGTAGGTACAGCTGCCCTCACACTTTTTTGGCCGTACCACAAATTAACTTTACACAATTTGCGTAAAGTCTTTTTTCAATGGGACTTCCATAGCGCCGGTATTACAAGCTTTTATTTTTAGGACAAAAAGGGAACGGTACAGCCTATCCCGCAAGATTCATAACACATGCAAAAGTCAGTAGTAATGAGTTTTACACTACAAAGCTGTAGCATAAAACTCATAACTAAAGTGTTAAAACGTACACTAACATTCATAAACTACCTATTAACCCCTAAACTGAAGCCCTCCCGCATGGCAAACACTAAAATAAAATTACTAACCCCTAATCTGCCGCTCCCGACATCATCACCACTAGAATAAACATATTAACCCCTAATCTGCCACCCCCAATGTTGCCGCCACTAAACTAAAGTTATTAACCTCTAAACCTAAGTCCAAACCTAACCCTAACACCCACTAAATTAAATATAAATAAAATAAATCTAAAGAAAACCTACTATTTAAAACTAAATACTTACCTGTAAAATAAACCCTAAACTAGCTACAATATAACTAATAGTTACATTGTATCTAGCTTAGGCTTTATTTTTATTTGACAGGCAAGTTTGTATTTATTTTAACTAGGTAGAATAGTTACTAAATAGTTATTAACTATTTAATAACTACCTAGCTAAAATAAATACAAATTTATCTGTAAAATAAAACCTAACCTGTATTACACTAACACCTAACCTTACACTACAATTAAATAAATTACATTAATTAAATACAATTACCTAAATTAAATACAAATACCTAAATTACAAAAAACCCACTAAATTACACAAAATAAAGAAATTACAAGATATTTAAACTAAGTACACCTAATCTAATAGCCCTATCAAAATAAAAAAGCCCCCCCAAAATAAAAAAACCCTAGCCTAAAATAAACTGCCAATAGCTCTTAAAAGGGCCTTTTGCGGGGCATTGCCCCAAAGATATCAGCTCTTTTACCTGTAAAAAAAATACAAACAGCCCCTCCAACAGAAAAACCCACCACCCACACAACCAAACCCCCCAAATAAAACCATAACTAAAAAAACCTAAGCTCCCTATTGCCCTGAAAAGGGCATTTGGATGGGCATTGACCTTAAAAGGGCATTTAGCTCTATTGCTGCCCAAACCCTAATCTAAAACTACAACCCACCTCATAAACCCTCAATGAAGCCGGGTGAAGTCTTTAGTGAAGTGGCAAGAAGTCCTCAGGAAGCCGGGAGAAGTCTTCATCCAAGCTGGGAGAAGTGGTCCTCCAGACGGGCAGAATTCTTCATACAGACGCATCTTCTATCTTCATCCATCCGGCGCGGAACGGGTCCATCTTCAAGACATCCGGCGCAGAACATCCTCTTCTTCCGACGAATGAAGTCTTCTTTAAGTGACGTCATCCAAGATAGAGTCCATAAGATTCCTATTGGCAGATAGAATTCTATCAGCTAATCGGAATTAAGGTTGAAAAAAACCTATTGGCTGATGCAATCAACCAATAGGATTGAATTTCAATTCTATTGGCTGATCCAATCAGCCAATAGGATTGAGCTCACATTCTATTGGCTGATTGGAACAGATTTAGCTAGGTAGTTATTAAATAGATATTTAGTAACTATTCTACCTAGTTAAAATAAATACAAACTTGCCTGTAAAATAAAAATAAATCCTAAGCTATATACAATGTAACTATTAGTTATATTGTAGCTTGTTTAGGGTTTATTTTACAGGTAAGTATTTAGTTTTAAATAGGATTTATTTAGTTATTAATAGTAGGTTTTCTTTAGATTTATTTTAATTATATTTAAGTTAGTGGTTGTTAGGGTTAGGGTTAGACTTAGGTTTAGGGGTTAATAACTTTAGTATAGTGGCAGCGACGTTGGGGGCGGCAGATTAGGGTTTAATAACTGTATAATAGGTTGCGGCGATGTTAGGGACAGCAGATTAGGGGTTAATAATATTTAACTAGTGTTTGCGAGGCGGGAGTGCGGCAGTTTAGGTGTTAATATGTTTATTATAGTGGCGGCGATGTCCAGAGCGGCAGATTAGGGGTTAATAACATTACGTAGGTGTCGGCGATGTCGGGGGCAGCAGATTAGGGGTTATTAAGTGTAAGATTAGGGGTGTTTAGACTCAGGGTTCATGTTAGGGTGTTAGGTGTAAACATAAATTTTGTTTCCCCATAGGAATCAATGGGTCTGCGTTATGGAGCTTTACGCTGCTTTACTACAGGTGCTAGGCTTTTTTTCAGTCGGCTCTCCCCATTGATGTCTATGGGGAAATCGTGCACGAGCACGTATAACCAGCTCACCGGTGACTTAAGCAGCGCTGGTATTGGAGTGCGGTATGGAGCACAATTTTCTTCTACGCTCACTTCTTGTCTTTTTAACGCCGGGTTTATGAAAACCTGTAATACCAGCGCTGTAGGTAAGTGAGCGATGACAATAACGTGCAAGTTAGCACCGCATCCCTCTTACAGCAAAACTCGTAATCTAGCCGTATGTTACTATATACAATGTTATATTAACATGTTTCTATAAATTTTAGCTGGTGTTCCCTTTAACTACTAGAGGAGGAGTACCTCAGGTGCTATAAATAGCTGGCTCTAACAGAAACCAGCATCTGACGAAGCCCTAAAGTTAGCCCAGGAAGGGGAGGGGCGAAACACATAATGTTTGATGCTCCTATGACGAGTACATTTCAAAAAAGCTAATACGAAGTGCCGTGATCTTCAGTGTATCTGGAGGCTTCTGTTTGCCATTCACGCTTGTTCATATGTTTCCTGGAGGTGCCAAACTGGGTGCTTGATGGGGCACTAATACGGAAGAAAACCATCTGTGACTTTGAAGATAGTCACTGTTGCTCCAACTGGACTGACAATCTGTGTTCTGTGCGGCTCAGCAGCATTTCCAAGGAGCCCTATGCATTGCTTATTTCCCTAGGTTGTAGGGTGTATAGGATCTGTGCATTAATTATGTACTATAGGGTTTGAGCATGTTAACACTTATGTGCTCATTTTTAACCCTGTACTTGCTCCCTGATTATACCACTGATTTCCAGGCCTGGATTTGCTGTTTTGATACTTTATGTACAGTATATGTGATTTTTTTTCTTTTGTTTCCAGTTTGGTGTAGTTGTGTGTCTGACACTTGTGAAGGGGTTTAAATAAAACTTTCTTTCAAATTTTGGTTCTGAGTGCTGCCCTGTCATTCTTGAATAATCACATATATAGTGATTATTTTTCTCTTATTTAACGTTTTTCATTAACTGTTTATGACTGCAAGCACTTGTTTTGATCCTATTTCCTATTAGTAGAGTGCACACATATTTGTATATATTTAGAAAAAAAATGTTCTTTATATATATATATATATATATTTTTTTTTTTTTCAAATAGATATATAGGTAAAGATATTTATTTTACAAAACAATAGTCATATATATATATATATATATATATATATATATATATATATATATATATATATATATATTTAAAATAAAAATAACATTTTCTTTTATGTGAAGAACATAAATATTTGATGTATTTCTAACACACATTTGAGTTTAGAGCAGTTGATTTAGCACAGTGTCGGTTTAGGGCACAGGTGATAACTAATAGGTTTTTTTCAGTTCACCCCACAGAAATTTATGGGGAGAAAAAGTTAGAGTGGTCATGATATCCAAAGTCCTGAAGTGAGTGCACCTGAGTCTTTTGCTCTGCACTAACTTTTTATTTTCAACTTGCAGTATGACAACTAACCCGGACATTATATTTTTTTTACTTTAAGCTCATTTACCATGAGCAAAAAAACAATTAGTGCGATCTGGCCTATAGTGGGAACCTGCCTGTCTAAAAAACCTGTTGTGGCAGTACTGGACAAACAATGGTTAAACAGGTAGCTCTAAAGGAAAGAGAATATTTCACCACTATGACTACTCCTCCAGTTATACTGTGTCTTAATTTCAAAACCGACTTAATATATAGAAAGACTTCTAATTCGATAATGATTTTTCAAAATGTATTAAATAATATTTCAAATTAATAATTAGAAACGTTAAAAAATGGAAATTAATGCACTCAGGTATTGCAGTACTTTTAAGAAATTAATCAATAATTCTCAGAAATTCCCCTAAATAAAATTAATTTGCTCTAGTCAAAGTTTAGGGGATATTAGTATATTTAAGAAACTATCAAAAAGTATTGCACACTTCCCAATATATATTAGGTTTTAAAAATATTCAAAAAAATTAGTTCCAACTTAAACACTAAAATATACAATATTCCTAAATACAAATTAATAACATAGGGATGTCTCCCTAACCTAATAGTAAAATTCGGAGCCCAAATATAAACCACCAAATGTTCCTTTTGCTTTTGTTTAACAGTTCATCATAGAAAAAAGCACCAAATCTTTGAATATTTCCCAAGCTGCAGGGTGTTTTCAATTGTATATACAGTATAGTATGTCTTAACACTCACTTCAATCTCAATATTAGTACCTCTGTCCATTTTAACGGACCTGTACCTATTACCTTCACAATCCTTAGCAAACGACTCATGTACTTGCACAAGTACTGACCATAACGGTACATTTATGGTGATAACCCTCAGGACGGTCCACCTTGCCTCTGCACTTAGTACTTATCATACGCAGGGTCTTGACCTTGTCCCTCAGTTTCCTCCTATGTTAGTGAGCTTCTTTCCTTCCACTCACACTGAGTGGGTGGATGAAGTTGTGTAGCACTTGTCAAACTGACTTCCTCCACCTCCTACGCATTTCACCCGTATGTGGACTATATCAAGATGGTTGGTTGTCAGTTGTAAACAGATTTAAATCCTCTGCAGTCTGCTCTCATTGGCTCTTCAATTCTCCAATCCTTAAAGTTTCCTTGTAAAGGTGGTTTGCTCTTTTAAGGTGGTTTAGTTCAGGTGGTATAATAGGTTATATTTATTCCTTTTTTCAGGCTCATCTTAATCTTTTCTAATAATAATAAACTAAAATAGCAAAATCTTAAATCTAATTTACAAAACAATTTCATACGGGTTAGTTTAAAATCTTTCCTCAAACTTAACAGGAATATTTAGTGGTAAGTGAATAATAAGAGATACATATCATAAGAGCTGGACAGGTCCTATGGATATCCTCTCCTATATACAGATCATGTAGGTCAAAGCAGCAGATAACAACAGGAATCCCTCAATAGTTTATTCACAATCGGGTGCATATACTTAATAATGGTGGTATAGATAATTTAAATGACCATCTTTAATATTACTTCATAGTTAACAGGTAAGAAGAAATTAGAAACAGTGTTATATCCAGTTCAGAATTCAACCAATTTGGGTAAATCGTATTAAAGTTATATATGAACTTTGCCTCATTTTCATAATTTCCCCCTATTCAGTTTTCATTCAATCTGAAAGGTCCCTAGTATTTAATAACTTTCAAGCTGTTCCCATGAATTTCTCTAAAATAGCTGTACAATTGGGTATCTAAATTCCTTTTTTCTATATTGCAATGATGCTCCCTGATCCTGTCCCTGAGAGTCCTTGTCATCTCATCTATATATATATATATATATATATATATATATATATATATATATATATATATATATATATATATATTAGCTTGCACGAACACTGTAACATACTGTATATATCACCCACTTATGGGTGCATCTGATTATTTCATTGATCTCATATTCATTTTTTAGGGATGGAATAGCAAAGGTCTTCTTTTTACTGCTATATATACATGCCCTACACAATAAGCATGGGAAGAAACCTTTGATTTCCTTTCTTTCTAGATCTCTGACTGTACTCTCTCGCTAGGACTTCTTAAACTCACTTGGTGACAATCTTGATTTAAAATTCCTGGTTCTTCTATATACTTTACTTGGATGTGGGGGAATTTTATCGCCCAGAATAGGGTTATTTTTATTAAGTGCCAGTGCTTCCTCATTATTCTTCTGATCATGTTATGATCCTCATTATATTCTGTCACAAATGGCACATTTAGACCACAGTCAGATCCTCTTTGTATTTTGTCCTTATATTCTAATAAACTTTTTCTCTCTGTGTTTCTTCCTCTAACTGCTGCATCTTTGATCATTCCCTTATTGTATACGTGATCGATAAATCTGTGTTCTAGGATCTGTGTCTGTTCTTAAAAGTCTGTCATATAAGAACAGTTTTTTTTCTTATTCTAAGAAACTGACCTACTGGAATGTTGTCCTTCTATGTTTTTGAAATGGTAGCTGTTTTTTTGGATTTAATTATTAGAATCCACGTAGATGGCTACTTACATAAATATGTAAGGTAATTTTGACTCCTATTTAAAGGATTCCAGTAGTGTTTTGAGATTATTTGAAGATATAGAGTGGGAGGAAGGCTTATTACTTGCTACATGCAATGTTTCATCGCTGTACACAAGTATTAATCACAACTTCTGATTAGAGGCAGTTCATAATTTAAGTAATAACAGTGAATTACCAGAGGTTCAAAAAAATATTAGGCGGTATCAGATTCATATTGGAACATAACTATTTCTCATTTAATGGTGTGTACTATTTACAGATAGAGGGAATGGCAATGAGCACAAGATTCACACCCAGCTATGCAAATTTATTTATGGGAGATTGGGAACAAACGTTTTTAGCATTCTCTGAGCTGAGTGTGAATCTTGTGCTTTTTAAAAGGTATATCAATGAAAAAAAAAATAGACAGGGTTTATGAAAATAAGTTTCTTTGACCCATCCAATAGGGAAGCAATTCCACCCATTTCATTTTTATATTCATAGCCAGGCTAAACAAACACCAGAGTGCTGAGGATTAATAGCTAACCCCACTTCCCTCAGCATTATTCTCCGGAGGCATTAACCACACAAAAGTGACTCCGGACTTATGCAAACACGCTGGTCCTAGCAACTTCCGATCCTCAGCTCATCAGTCACGGAAGTGACTCATAAAGGTTATCCAGACATATCCTCAAATCACAGAGTGCAGTAGCAGTGGCAGAATCGAGTCACTAACTGTCAGAAAACAGAAAAGAACCGGGCAGGCACTCCAAGGGGTAGTGTATAATAAAAATACAAATTTTATTAGAGCAAAACAAGTAAAAACAGCAAAAGCTGAACGCTCTTGTGGAGCCAGGAGAAAGCTGACAGACAACAGGCATGGAGTCTGACGCGTTTCGCACCCCCTAGTGGCACTTATTCATAGACTCCAGACTTAATATTTTGTGTGTGGATATAAGTTGTGCCTCACTCACATGGGAACTGTACAGGCTTCTAATAAATATTAAGATATATATATATATATATATATATATATATATATATATATATTTTTTTTTTTTTTTTTTTTATATCCAACAATTGGTACATTCTTATTTAGCATAACAACATCACACCTCGCAGGGTGTGTCAAGAAGGTGGCTATAAGAGTAAGAAAGTCATATTAATGATACGAGACAACATAAATTGAAACCAGAAGTAGTCATATTTGAGAGCATTCAATTTTCAACGAAGTGTAAATGTTCCATTTATCTGTACCACAGTGTTGTTGTTTTTTTTCCCTAAGTACTAAACTACTCTAACTTAACTAAATTCAACCTAAAATAAAACAAAATTGCTTTAGATGACCCATTCATCAACGCAGTATAATAGTAATGTTCTCAGTGGTGACGACGAACATTAACTCATTGGTATGTTGTGGGGTAAAGAGCCCATTGGGATGAGCCTGGTATTTCCTTCCTGCTTAATTCATAACAAAGGGTGTATTTACCTTGCCTGCAATCTGTGGCTAAATTCTCCTTAACAATCCAAGACAAACCAGCCTGCATAACCTGTCAAGGTATATCTAGGGGGAGTAACACTAGGAGGGAGGGGGGCCATCCCATTAGCTGCTAGGTTATATTGCCCAGTGATCTTCCTCTAATAAGTCCTGGTCTGATGACTGACTGAACAGTTGATCCGGGGTCACAGGTATTACTGCCCCAGTAGGAGATGTATGCGGTTACCTAATATATCAGTGGTATATGCAAGTGCACAAACCGTGTAGAGTGCTGAAAGTATATGCGTAAGTGTTGGAGCAGCAGTTTTATTGTTAGTTGCTAAAATATAGTGTTACTGATGAGTGGTGTCTCTTTGCATGACATATCTAGTAAATTAAACCATTATACGCAGTGAGAAAAGTAGGGCATCTACTACTAGGAAAGGTGGAAATGTAAAACAGCAGATAAGTCTGGCAGCTGCTCCCAAATGCCGTTAACATCATGCAGTTTAGTGAGATAATATACCTTCCAATGGATAAAAAAGAGCTGAAAATTTTGAGCATACAATAAGCCACAGTCAAATAGAAAGCAGTATCTCCTTAGGTGTGGGTAGATAAATTATATAATTAAATTGACCTTGATCTAATCAAGAGATGACCATTTTTATTAAGTCTTAGTCCTGAAGTGACCATTCAAAATAGTGCAGATCCAGTGTTAGGTATTGACCCAATATCTGCAGCTGTTAAAGTCGCCTAGATATTGCTGTTGAGAACATTTGGAATAATAAAAAAATTAAAATAACTAAACTACTCCAACTTAAACTCAACCTAACATACAACAACATTGCTTCAGATGACTCATTCATCAACACAGTGTGATAGTAATGTTCTCAATGGTGACAACAAACTTTAACTCATTGGTATGTTGTGGGGTAAAGAGCTCACTGGGATGAACATGGTATTTTCCTTCCACTTAAATAACGACAAAGGGTGTATTTACCTTGCCTGCAATCTGTGGTCAAATACTCTTTAACAATCCAAGACAAACAGGCCTTCATAACCCGCCAAGGTATATCTAGGGGGAAAAACACTAGGAGGGAGGGGGGCCATCCTATTAGCTGCTAGGTTCTATTGCCCAGTATTCTTCCTCTAAGAAACCTTGGTCTAGTGACTGACTGAATAATTGATCCAGGTTATTACTGCCCTAATATGAGATGTATGCAGTAAATTAATATATAAGTGGTATATGCTAGTGCACAGGCCGTGTAGAAAGCAGAAAATACATGAGTAAGTGTTGAGACAACAGTTTGCAGAGACAGTTCAAGCGTGTGCAAAGGCAATCTAAGAACTACGTCTAACACAAGCAGAATGGACCTAGTGTTAACTGCTAAAATGTAGTGTTACTAATGAGTGGTAACCCATTATATGACAAATCTAGTAGACTAACCCATTATATGCGTTAAGAGAAGTAGGACATCTACTATTAGAAGAGGTAGAAATGTAAAACAGCCGATATGTCTGGCAGCTATTCCCAAATGCCTTCAACATCATGCAGTACAGTGAGATTATATACATTCCAATGGACAAAGAGAACTGAAAATTTTGAGCACACAATAAGCCACAGTCAAACAGAAAGCAATATAACATTAGGAGTGGGGCAAGGATAAATTATATAATAAAGTTGACAGGGATCTAATTAGGAGATGACAATTTTTTCCATTAAGTCTTAGTCCTGGAGCGGCCAACCAAAGTAGTACAGTTCCAGTGTTAGGCGTTGGCTCAACATCTGCAGCTGTTAAAGTTGCCTGTTGTTAATCAGTTAGAACAAGTAGCCAGCAGGGCAAGGGTTAAGCTCACAGAAAACAAGAACAGCCATGCATGGTCTAGCTCTATTCAGCTATTCTGCCCCTATTCTGCCCCAGCTCCCCCATGTACCAAAGTGGGTTATACCAGAAGTCCATTGATGTTAAATAAGTTGGCAAAAAGTCAAATAAGACTGCACAAAAAGGTTAACATTTCAAACAGATAATAGTCCAAAGGGTTCATGCCATGGAGCTACAACCCGGCAACAAATGCATTAGCCCGCATTGTACTTTGAGTACTATCCCTTTAAGAAGCCCCCGAGAAAGAGTACAGTCAGAGATCTGGAAGAAAAGAAAATCAAAGGTTTTCTTTCCCATGTTTATTGTGTAGGGAATAAAGATATAGCAGTAAAAAGAAGACCTTTGCTATTCCATCCCTAAAAAATGAATATGAGATCAATGATATAATCAGATGCATCCATAAGGGGGTGATATATATGTTACAGTGTTCGTGCATAGTATATATATGTGAAACGACAAGGAATCTCATGGACAGGATCAGGGAGCATCTTTGCAACATAGAAAAAAGGAACTTAGATATCCAATTGTACAGCCATTTTAGAGAAATTCATGGGAATAGCTTGAAAGACATTAAATACTGGGGACCTTTCAGATTGAAAGAAAACTGAAAAGGGGGAAATTATGAAAATGAACTTCTGAAAAAGAGGCTGAGTTCATATATAACTTTAATATGATTTACCGAAATTAGTTGAATTCTGAACTGGATATAACACAGTTTCTAACTTAAAGTAGTAAATATCTATGGCAATTTCCCTTATTCTTGCCTGTTAACTAGGAAGTAATATTAAAGATGGTCATTCCGATTTTCTATACCACCATTATTAAATATATGCACACGATTGTGAATAAACTATTGAGGGATTCCTGTTGTTATCTGCTGATTTAATCTACATGATCTATATATTTGAGAGGTTAACTGTAGTACCTGTCCAGCTCTTGTCATATGTATCTCTTATTATTCACTTACCACTAAATATTCCTGTTAAGTTTTAGGAAAGATTTTAAACTAACCCATAAGAAATTGTTTTATTAATTAGATATAAGATTTTGCTATTTTAGGTAGTTACTATTAGGAAGGATTAAGATGAGCCTGAAAAGGAATAAATATAACCTATTATACCACCTGAACTAAATAAACCACCTTAAAAGAGCAAACAACCTTTACAAGTAAACTTTAATGATTGGAGAATTGAAGAGCCAATCAGGTAGACTACAAGTTATGGACGCAACGGGATGAGAAATGAACACAACAAAAGTTGCATTATTTCACACTCCATTGCGCTGCCATTACAAGTTTTGAAACAGCCGGCTTGTGCGTGCCATATGATTGCGTTGAACACCATACCGCACAAAATACAAGCGCTGCTTTGACGTGCTCATACATACGCTTTCCCCATAGTCATCAATGGGGAGGGAGTATTAGAAAAAAACACCTGTGATTGCCAAATGAAAAATGAAAAGCTCCTTAATGCAGCCCCATTGATGAAAAGAAGTTATGTTTAAACCTAACACCCTAGCATAAACCCCACTTCTAAACACCCCTAATCTGCCACTCCCAATTTTGCCACCACCAAAATAAATCTCTTAACCCCTAATCTGCCACTCCCGATATCGCCGCTACTATACTAAAGTTATTAACCCCTATTCCCCTGCACCCCAACATCACCCACACTATAATAAATCTATTAACCCCTACTCTGTGGCTCCCTGACATCGCCACCACTAAATAAAGTTATTAACTCCTAAAACTCTGGCCTTCCACATCACTACGACTAAATAAACCTATTAACCCCTAAACCGCCAGCCCCCACATCGCAACAACCTAAATTAAACTATTAACCCCTAAACCTAACTCTAAACCTAACCCTAAACCTAACCCTAACCATAACCCTAAACCTAAGACCCCCTAACTTTAAAACAATTAAAATAGAACTAAATTAAAGTTACAATTATTAACTAAATAATATTTATTTAAAACTAAATACATACTTACCTGTGAAATAAAACCTAAGCTAGCAACAATATAACTAATAGTTATATTGTAGCTAGCTTAGGTTTTATTTTTATTTCACAGGTAAGTTTGTATTTATTTTAAATAGGTAGACTAGTCAATAAATAGTTATTAACTATTTACTAACTACCTAGTTAAAATAAATACAAATTTACCTGTGAAATAAAACCTAAGCTGCCATACACTAAAATTACAAAAATAAAAAAGCCTACCATTACAAAAAATAAGAAACAAAAGTATCCAACACAATAAAAAATATTCCTATTCTAATACCATTAAAAAAAAAAAAACACCCCAAAATAAAAAACCCTAATCTATAATAAACTACCAAGGGCCCTTGCAAGGGCCTTTGTAGGGCATTGCCCTAAAGATAACGGCTCTTTTCCTACAAAAGAAAAACAAACACTCCCTAACAGTATACAAACCCCCAACCCCCAAACCCACAAAATAAAAATAAAGTAAAACCTAATCTATCCAATGCCCTGAAAGGGCATTTGTATGGGCATTGCCCTTTAAAGGGCATTCAGCTCTTTTGCTGCTCATTAAAAATAAAAATGGCTATTCTAAAAAGAAAAACCCACCCCAAAATAACAAATTATCCCAAATAATAACAATTATTCCTATTCTAGTACCCATTTAAAAAAAAAAAAACAGCCCAAAATAAAAAAACCTAATCTATAATAAACTACCAATAGCCCTTAAAGGGGCCTTTTGTAGGGCATTGCCCTGGAGAAATCAGATCCTACCCAACAGTAAAACCCACCACCCAACCAACCCCACAAAATAAAAAAACCTAACTCTAATCTATCCATTGTCCTGAAAAAGGGCATTTGTATGGGCATTGCCCTTAAAAGGGCATTTAGCAATTTTTCTTGCCCTTAAAAGGGCAATTAGCTCTTTTAAGAAATGCCCAACCCCTAAAAAAAAAACCCACCCAAAAATCTTAAAAAAAAACTAACACTAACCACTCTTTAGGTACTCACAGTTGCTGAAGCCCCGCTTCAATGATCTTCATTCTGGCGGCTCCATCTTTTCTTAAAAGAGCTAAATACCCTTTTCAGGGCAATGTAAAAGAGCTAAATGCCCTTTTAAGGACAATGCAAAAAAGATAAATTCCCTTTTAAGGGCAATGCCCATACAAATGCCCTTTTCAGGGCAATGCGTAGCTTAGTTTTTTGTTAGAGTTAGGTTTTTTTATTTTTGGGGGTTGGTTGGGTAGTGGGTTTTACTGTTGGAGGGTCTTTGTATTTTTTTTACAGGTAAAGGAGCTGTTTAACTTAGGGCAATGTCCTACTAAAGGCCCTTTTAAGGGCTAATGGTAGTTAAATGTAGGCTAGGGTTTTTTTTATTTTGGGTGGGCTTTTTTATTTTTATAGGGCTATTAGATTAGGTGTAATTCACCCTGGAGTCCGCGGATGCCATATAAATCAATGGGAGTTTGAAAGCACTGAAAGCTTATGTTCGATGCTGCTAGATATCCCATTGATTTCTATGGTTGAAAACAAGTGACGTTTACACCTAACATAAGCCCCGAGTCTAAACACTCCTAATCTGCCGCCACCAACATCGCCACCACCTACAAAATGTTATTAACCCCTATTCCGCCGCTCCTGGACCACGCTGCAACCTAAATAAATGATTTAACCCCTAAACTTCTGGTCTTCTACATCACTACCACTAACTAAACCTATTAACCCTTAAACCACCAACCCCCCACATTGCCATAAACTAAATTAAGCTATTAACCCCTAAATTTAACAAGCCGCTAACTTTAAATTAAAATTACAACATCCCTATCTTAAAATAAATTTAAACTTACCTGTAGATTTAAAATAAACTATTTTTAAACTGTTAATTAACCAACCAAAACTATTATACTACAATTAAATTAAACTACCAATTAAATTAACTAAATTACATATTAAAGAAAACATAACCCTACTCAAATTATTTAAATATTTTATTAAACATTATTAAAAATTACTAAACTACCAAAAAAATAAAAAATAAATGCTAAATTACCAAAAAAAGACACATTATCAAAAATAAAAAAGAATTACATCTAATCTAATAGCCCTATCAAAATAAAAAAGCTCCCCAAAAATAAAAAAAAACCTAGCCTACAATAAACTACCAATAAACTACCAATGGCCCTTAAAGTGCCTTTTGTGGGGCATTGCCCCAAAGAAATCAGCTCTTTTACCTGTAAAAAAAATACAAACATTGCACAACAGAAAAACCCACCAACCAACTAACCAACCCCCCAATAAAAAAACCTGTTCCAATCAGCCATTAGGATTAAGCTCTCATCCTATTGGCTGATTGGAACAACCAATAGGATGAGAGCTTCTCAAATCCTATTGGCTGATTGGACCAGCCAATAGGATGAGAGCTGCTCAAATCCTATTGGCTGATTAGAACAGCCAATAGGATTTTAGCAGCTCTAATCCTATTGGCTGATTGGAACCTTTCAGCCAATAGGAATGCAAGGGACGCCATCTTGGATGACATCACTTGCATTGAAGTTCCAGTTTACAGCAGCGACCGTATGAAGAGGAGTTCCTCGCTGGATTTCTTCAGGATAGACCTGCTACGTGCCGGCTGGATGAAGATAGAAGATGTTGTCTGGATGAAGACTTCTTGCTGCCTGGATGCTGGAAGAAGATGGAAGAGGCCACCCAAGTGAAGACTTATTGCCAGCTGGATGGATCCTTCAAGCGGGACTTCAATAACTGTAAGTGGATCTTCAGGGTTTAGTGTTAGGTTTAGACTACCCACCTGTCTATGTCTGTCTAGGTTTTACTACAATAATAAACCTATGTTATTCATTTGAACCCGTTGTGCAGCCTTATGTTTGTTTAGTGTTAGTTTTATTTAATTTTTTTTGGGGGGGGGGGGGTTATTTTTAGATTAGGGTCTGGGCAGATAAAAAATCTAAATGAACTTTTAAGAGGAATGCCAATACAAATGCCCCTTTCAGGGCAATGGGGAGCTTAGGTTATTTTAGATTTTTTAGATAGGTTTTTATTTGGGGGGGTTGGTTGGATGGTGGGTTTTACTGTTGGGGGTGTTTGTATTTTTTTACAGGTAAAAGAGCTGATTTCTTTGGGGCAATGCCCCACAAAAGGCCCTTTTAAGGGCCATTGGTAGTTTAATGTAGGCTAGGGTTTTTTTATTTTGGGGGGGCTTTTTTTATTTTGATAGGGCTATTAGATTAGGTGTAATTCTTTTTTATTTTTGATAATGTGGTTTATTTGTTTTCGCAATTTAGTGTTTTTTATTTTTGTAATTTTGCGTTTATTTTTTTTGGTAATTTAGTAATTTTTAATAATGTTTAATAGTAGTTAATTTTATTGGTAGTTTAATTTAATTGTAGTATAATAGTTAGGGTAGGTTAATTACTAGTTCAAAAATAGTTTATTTTAATTCTACAGGTAAGTTAAAATTTATTTGAAGATAGGGACGTTGTAATTTTAATTTAAAGGTAGCGGCTTGTTAGATTTAGGGGTTAATAGCTTAATTTAGTTTATGGCGATGCTGGGGGCTGGCGGTTTAGGGGTTAATAGGTTTAGTTAGTGGTAGTGATGTGGGAGGCCAGAGGTTTAGGGGTTAATACATTTATTTAGGTTGTGGCGGAGTTCGGGAGTGGCCGGATAGGGGTCAATACATTTATTTAGATTGTGGCGGGGTCCGGGAGTGGCGGGATCGGGGTTAATAAGTTTATTTATGTTGCGGCGGGTCCAGGAGCAGTGGGATAGGGGTTAATAACTTTATTTAAGTTGCGGCGGGGTCCAGGAGCGGCGGGATAGGGGTTAAACATTTTATTATAGTGGCGGCGTTTAGTGACAGGGTATAAATAAAGTTGGTAAAAAGTTGGGGGGCGGAGCTAACTAGCAAGGAGAGCAGACATGTGTTCATGGAGCTCCTATGCTATAACTAACTAAAGATGAGTAAAGATACAATTCTCTAATGACCTAAACTTTTAAACTCCTCAGAAGTTAAGGGTAATCATGTTTGTTAACTCTTTAATGAACAAATCTTTAATCTGTGGACTATGAAGCTATATTAGTCGCATTACGTTCTGGGGCCTGGTTTATCTTATGAAACAGTTTGGCTATAATCCCTTCTAAAATTTTTGAAGAACCCTTCTCTTAATAATGGATTTGGAGGCTGCACTACACAGGTTCGAGGATGTTTTCTGTGGGATCCTGGAAGATCACTTCTCAGAAATGAGCTTTCTACTTATGCAACTGCGTGAACAGTTTTCCGCCCCACATGATAGGCAAGATGGCGGCGACAAACTAGGATCCTCTAGCACTATTTCTATGCAGTCCCTAAATGTTCCAGAAATCTCTGTTCCCATGAAAACAGCTGCTGCTCTTGTAGAAATATGTAGGCAGCATTATAATCCAAGCTGTGAGAAACTGCAAGACAGCCTAAGAGTACCGGGTCCTGGATTTACTGCTTCGGAGACTAAGTCAGTCGAAGATTCAGAGCTAAGCACCTACCTGGAGGATCAAATGAGAGTGACATCACATAGGCTGATTTACAGAGTAGACTTAGGTATTCTGCCTCCTAGATGGGCAGATGTCTGCGATCACCCAACCTCATGGCACGGAGGCTCTATGTGGAGCCTTTCTTCATGGTTCTATGATTCCTTCGTTCCAGTGCAGCTCTCAGGGACTGGTGTGGCATCGGTTAAAGGCATTGGCTAGAAGACAGTTCTTAAAGAAGTTCACAACAGCTTAGATCGTCTCATGGGGTACATGAGGTGAGATTCCTTTGTTTATGTTACAATCTACTTTATGACACTCTGTTCTCTGAACACAACATATGTATATACACACCAACTGATCTATATTGCAGCTTATGTTCTTGTCACCATGTCTGTCTAAGGCAGACAAGGCTTCAGCAGATATTTATTGGATCTGGGAGATATTTATGATGACTGTTATGTCAGATACATTAGTCTCCCCAGTCAGATTAGGACTTTTATTTTGATCTAGGCTGTTTCTTTGTTTGTTAGTTAGTCATTTGTCTCAATCAGGATTTTTGTTGCATAGTCTCCCTAAATATAGCAAAATGTTAAAATCTAAGTTATACACACTACAAACAAATACTGCACTGTCTAACTTCTTTGTTACTAGTATCAGTTTCTGGCAAATATTTATTAATACTCTTATTGTCATAAGGATCTTTACATTAATATTATTGTTAAATAGGTATCCATTTTTTTGACTTTTATGTCAACAGCTTACTCTGTTATTATACCTTATAGCATAAACCTAATGACCTGGAGATCAGACCCCCGAACTAGTGTTTTCAGCATATTCTCTCAATAGAACTAAGTTCACTGTATGTTCAATAACTGTTATTATTATGTCACGGTATATGTTTGTGCTCTTTTGTAAAAATTTCTGCTGGTGTACAGGATATATACCACTTGCACCCATTTACTTGTGACAGGAGTTTAGAATTAAGCTGCAGTTACTCCCAAAGCTCACCCAGCTAACACAGAGGATAATATTGCTATCGCCATACACCCTAGCAATCATGGTCATTACTGTATGTTAGGGTATAGTAAGTCTGCTCCTCCCATTTTCACAACTATTCTACTGGCCTATTGCAGAAGGCTCTATCCCTCCTCTCTCCGCCGCCCTTCTCTTCTTTCCTTATAACTCGAGCGACTCTTGCCCGCTGTTCTTTCTCTCTTCCCCTAATCACTATAACCCAAACAGGGTTGTTACGAAAGCCAACCCCCCACATCTTCCTGGCACTAGAATAGACAGTCATGATGTAATATTCTGTAATATAAAAGTCTCTGTTATATTCTTTCTTTATAAAAAGTTGTTGTTGTCTCATTAATTAACTATCAGGTTCAACAGATTCTGTATGTTAAATCTAATAATTGAAATGAGTGTTGCTTGTTATTATACAAAGGGTTAATTTACTTTCTGAATGCAAATCAATTATGCATGACTTATATAAAATACCCCAATATAAGGTTGCAGCAGCGATATAAATATAGAGCAGAAACTATATTGAAACATACATATGAAAAATGACAAGAAAGCAAATAAGGTAGTTAGTAAGCTTACTTTGTAATTTAGGAAACAAGTGATGGAAATGTAAGATTAGGTACAGCTGGATTCCCCTGAAGTTCCTTATTAGATGAGACACAGAGGCGAAGGACAAAAGATTATGGAAAACAAAGTTAGTGGTTAAAGCAGCTGGGAACTATAGTTCTATAGTTGACACATATAAAGTTTGTTCCTGTAGGAGAGTAACCACAAACCTCACTTGTGCTGTGCAGGGAGTTCCGGATGTGCTGATTCTGTTGTTGGGGGTTGAGCTTCAGTGAGTGACAGCTGGAGAGGAGGATTGCTGTTCAGGTGCAGGAGGTAATGCTCACACAAAGCAAGCAGCAAGTTACGCTGAGGCTGTGCTGAAAAGCAGTCAGAGAAAAAAGGATCACAGGTGTGATTAGGAGGCCAAATACTGATTACTGCTTCAATACCAAGCAACTAGTGTATCCAATGTGAATCCTTAAGTAGGCTGCTTATTAACCCCAGTCACGCCCCTTAAAGGAGAAGTTTATTACAGAACCCCCCCTCTGAAGGAACCCCTCTGGGGTTCAGGAACGGGGTCTATCAGGGTTACGTCTATGAAAAAGGGACAGTAACCGCGGAGCCGACAGATTCCTTGCAGGTTCCCAAGAGAAAACCCCTTCCACCTTATGAGGTATTGAAGAGTCCCAAACCTTTTCCTAGAGTCCAAAATCTGCTCAATTTCATATTCCACATCAGGAACAATAGGAGGGGGATCAGCCAAAGGATGAGTTTGATCCCGATGATGTTTGTAGGGTTTTAACAAGGAGGTATGGAACGTTGGGTGGATTTTGTAAGTCTCTGGAAGTTGAAGGGTTACAGCATTTTCATTGACAACCTTACTGATGGGAAAAGGACCAATGTAGTTCCTATTGAATTTCTTACTAGGGACAGACGCAGATGTTTGGTTGATAACCATACCAAATCTCCTATGGCATAAGGAGGCGATGGCTTCCTTCTTAGATCGTAGTATTTCTTTTGACGATTTTGCGTGATTTGGATGTTATCTGCTAATAGAGCGAACGTATCTTTAATAGTGTTGGTTAAATCATCAACGACCGGACAATCATGGGAAGGAGTTGGAAGTAGATGAAAAGATGGATGGAATCCATAGTTCGCATAAAATGGTGTAAGCCTTTTAGAAGAGTGAACAGCATTGTTGTGGGAGAATTCAGCTAAAGGTAGAAGGGTAGACCAATTATCCTGATTTTGAGTGCAGTAGCATCTGATATATTCTTCTAACCAGTGATTGGTCCGTTCCGTCTGCCTGTTCGCCTGAGGATGGAACGATGTGGATAACCTCTGTTCAAATTGGAGAGCTTTCCCCAACTGCTTCCAAAGCTTGGAAGTAAATTGGATTCCCCGGTCAGAGGTTATAGTGGTAGGGATACCATGTAATTTGATAATATGTTGTATCAAAAGGGTAACTGTTTCCATACTCGTAGGCACCTTATGAAAAGGAATAAAGTGTGCCATTTTTGATAGGTAATCCACTACTACTACAATGGTATTATTCCCATCAGAGATGGGTAGGTCTACTATAAAATCGATGGATATATCTTCCCAAGGCCTGGTTGGGATAGGTAAGGAGAGTAAGTAACCGGTAGGTTTTTTCCTTTCGGTTTTACATACCTACAGATTTCACAGGTTTCTATATATTCTTTTACATCCTTTGTAATGGATGGCCACCAATAGGATCTCTTGATGAGTTCAGATGTTTTATTTACACCTTGATGTCCTGTTAGTTGTGTATCATGTGATAAATACAGTATGAGGTTTCTTAAGTTAGGAGGTACATATATTTTTGACGCATCATACAATAAACCATCTGTATTTGTCTCCAGTTGATGGTTATGTTTTGTTGCATCCAATGTCTGTTCCTTTACAAATCTTTGTTTTGTGGGTGTTAGCATACCAATTATTCTATCTACTGGTATTATAGTACCTTCAATAGGTTTTGTTGTGGGTTCTTCAGGTAATCGGGATAAAGTCTCAGCTTTGATGTTTTTTTCTGCAGGTCTATAGGTTATGGTATAGTTAAACTGAGAAAAAATAAGCTCCATTGTATTTGTTAAGGTTCTATTTGTTTTAAGATATTGTAGGTTACGGTGATCAGTATAGATCAGTATGGGTTCGTTTGTGCCCTCAAGTAGGTGTCGCCAGTTCTCTAGGGAACTCTTCATAGCTAACAGTTCTTTTCCCCCTACATGATAATTTAGTTCAGATGTCGTTAAGACATGTGAATAGTACCCAACTGGATGAAGCAAACCTGTAGAAGGTGACCTTTGGGAAATAACTGATCCAATTGCATAATCAGATGCATCAGTCTCCAAGGTGAATTGTTGTTGAGGATCTGGATGAGATAATATAGGAGCAGTTGCAAAAGCATTTTTTAGGAACATGAAGGCTTTTTCGGCTACTGTCCCCCATTTAAAAGGTATAGAGTCTTTGGTTAACTCAGTTAGAGGTTTTGTAATAAGAGAAAATTTCCTAATAAACTTTCGATAAAAGTTTGCAAATCCTAACAGCCGTTGGACTTGTCTTTTATTCTTAGGTGTTGGCCAATCCAATATGGCCTGAACCTTCAATTTTTCAATGTTGATACCTTGGGGTGTTATATGGTAACCGAGAAAATGTATCTCTGAACTATGGAAAATAAATTTTTTGAGTTTTGCGTATAAATGATGTGCTTGTAGACGTGATAGTACGGTTCTTACATGTTGTACATGATCAGTTATGTTATCTGAATATATTAGGATGTCATCCAAATAGATGACAACAAATGTATCCAACAGATCTCTAAACACATCATTGATGAACCGTTGAAAAGTGGCTGGGGCATTACATAGCCTGAATGGCATCACCATATACTCATAGAGGCCATATCTTGTGCGAAAGGCGGTGAGCCATTCGTCCCCTGACCGTACTCGTATCAAATTATAGGCTCCCCTCAAATCAAGTTTGGTATACAGGGAGTGCAGAATTATTAGGCAAGTTGTATTTTTGAGGATTAATTTTATTATTGAACAACAACCATGTTCTCAATGAACCCAAAAAACTCATTAATATCAAAGCTGAATAGTTTTGGAAGTAGTTTTTAGTTTGTTTTTAGTTATAGCTATTTTAGGGGGATATCTGTGTGTGCAGGTGACTATTACTGTGCATAATTATTAGGCAACTTAACAAAAAACAAATATATACCCATTTCAATTATTTATTTTTACCAGTGAAACCAATATAACATCTCAACATTCACAAATATACATTTCTGACATTCAAAAACAAAACAAAAACAAATCAGTGACCAATATAGCCACCTTTATTTGCAAGGACTCTCAAAAGCCTGCCATCCATGGATTCTGTCAGTGTTTTGATCTGTTCACCAACATTGCGTGCAGCAGCAACCACAGCCTCCCAGACACTGTTCGGAGAGGTGTACTGTTTTACCTCCTTGTAAATCTCACATTTGATGATGGACCACAGGTTCTCAATGGGGTTCAGATCAGGTGAACAAGGAGGCCATGTCATTAGATTTTCTTCTTTTATACCCTTTCTTGCCAGTCACGCTGTGGAGTACTTGGACGCGTGTGATGGAGCATTGTCCTGCATGAAAATCATGTTTTTCTTGAATGATGCAGACTTCTTCCTGTACCACTGCTTGAAGAAGGTGTCTTCCAGAAACTGGCAGTAGGACTGGGAGTTGAGCTTGACGCCATGCTCAACCTGAAAAGGCCCCACAAGCTCATCTTTGATGATACCAGCCCAAACCAGTACTCCACCTCCACCTTGCTGGCGTCTGAGTCGGACTGGAGCTCTCTGCCCTTTACCAATCCAGCCACGGGCCCATCCATCTGGCCCATCAAGACTCACTCTCATTTCATCAGTCCATAAAACCTTAGAAAAATCAGTCTTGAGATATTTCTTGGCCCAGTCTTGATGTTTCAGCTTGTGTGTCTTGTTCAGTGGTGATCGTCTTTCAGCCTTTCTTACCTTGGCCATGTCTCTGAGTATTGCACACCTTGTGCTTTTGGGCACTCCAGTGATGTTGCAGCTCTGAAATATGGCCAAACTGGTGGCAAGTGGCATCTTGGCAGCTGCACGCTTGACTTTTCTCAGTTCATGGGCAGTTATTTTGCGCCTTGGTTTTTCCACACGCTTCTTGCGACCCTGTTGACTATTTTGAATGAAACGCTTGATTGTTCGATGATCACGCTTCAGAAGCTTTGCAATTTTAAGAGTGCTGCATCCCTCTGCAAGATATCTCACTATTTTTGACTTTTCTGAGCCTGTCAAGTCCTTCTTTTGACCCATTTTGCCAAAGGAAAGGAAGTTGCCTAATAATTATGCACACCTGATATAGGGTGTTGATGTCATTAGACCACACCCCTTCTCATTACAGAGATGCACATCACCTAATATGTTTAATTGGTAGTAGGCTTTCGAGCCTATACAACTTGGAGTAAGACAACATGCATAAAGAGGATGATGTGGTCAAAATACTCATTTGCCTAATAATTCTGCACTCCCTGTAGATGGTAGAACCATGTAACCGCTCTATCAATTCTGGTATAAGGGGTAGAGGGTACCTGTCTTTGATTGTTCTTTTATTTAACTCTCTATAGTCCACTATAGGTCTTATCGTCTGATCTTTATTAGTCACAAAAAATATTCCTGCGCCTGCAGGAGAAGTTGAGGGTCGGATGAACCCTTTTTGTAAGTCTTCGTTGATATATTCCTTTAGTCTTTCTAGTTCTTTTTCAGACATGGGGAATATGTGCCCATATGGAATATCTGACCCAGGGATTAATGTTATAGGACAATCATAGTCCCTGTGAGGAGGTAATACCTCAGCCTCCTTTATATCAAATACTCGTGAAAATTCTCTGTATTTAGAAGGAATAGTATTTTCCATAGCAAGCATTATGTGAAGTGAGGGTAGACAAGTAGTCTTGCAATATTGGGAAGTAAATGATATACCATTGTTGGACCATACAACCTCAAGTTGATGTAACCTCAACCAATGCAATCCTAGGATAATAGGAAAGATTGGAGATGCTATGATATCAAATGTTAGAAATTCTTTGTGACTATTGGTGGTCGTAACCAATAGGGGAATGGTTTGATATTTGACCAACCCTCCTTGTAAAGGATTACCGTCAATAAGACGAACTGAGACTTTTTTTTTTTAATGATATAGGGAATTTTCTATTATTTTACAACATTTTTATCTATATAGCAGGCGAATGCTCCTGAGTCAAGAATGGCATCCTTATTATAGCGATGTAGATCCCACTGTAGAGAGAAATTTAAAGTGAAATAAGTGGGATGTTCATTTGGTAAGGTAATAACGTAAGTATTCCCATGAAGTTTACCCGATTTCTGTTTTCTCAATGATGGACATTCTGTTATGCTGTTCTTTTGATGCACAGTACATACATAAACCTTTTTCTTTTCTACAATTTTTTTCATCAGTAGAAAGAGGTCCTTTAATAAAACCTATTTCCATTGGGGTCTCATTCTTGTGTTAATAAGTTGAAGATCTAGAGGCATGTGTTTTGCTATGTGTATCTTGAATATCCTTCTCTTGCTTTCTCTCTCTGAGCCTTCTATCTATTTTTATAGTTAAGGCCATTAAAGCTTCTAATGAGTCAGGGATGTCAATTCTAGCAAGCTCATCTTTTATGCCGTCTGATAAGCCAATTCTATACTGATTTTTGAGGGAGATTTGATTCCACTCTGTATCTTTTTGCCACACCTTAAATTCAGAAATGTAGTCCTCTACTTTTTTTTTTATTCTGTTTTGAGGCTACGTAACTTGTTCTCTGCAGTGAGCTGGCGATAAGGATCTTCGTATAATTCTGCCATTGCAGAGAAAAACAGGAGTTAAGAATGGGATCATCTCTCTCAAAAAAGGTGTCCGCCCAAGCTCTAGGTTCATTCCTAAGGAATGATATAATAGTGAGAACTTTAGAACGTTCATTAGGAAACATCTTTGGTTTTAAATTAATAAATAATCTACAGGCATTATAAAACTGCCGGAAAGTCTTCCTATCTCCATAGAAATTGTCTGGAGGACTTATTGGGGGATCTGGTACCTGTATGGGGGAAGTAGGTGTTCTCATCCCCTCTTTTATAATATTTTTCAATGTTTGGTTTTCTACTTGTAATTCACGCAGACCCTGGGTTAACTGTTCTACTTTGTGAGATAATTCTTTTACATGATTAGTTAAATCAGCTAAACTCATGTTTGTAGTATGTACTGAGTAATCAAACAACAGCTCTTTGTCTTTTTAAGGCTTGGTATTCTGTAATATTCTGTAATATAAAAGTCTCTGTTATATTCTTTCTTTATAAAAAGTTGTTGTTGTCTCAATTAACTATCAGGTCCAACAGATTCTGTATGTTAAATCTAATAGTTGAAATGAGTGTTGTTTGTTATTATACAAAGGGTTAATTTACTTTCTGAATGCAAATCAATTATGCATGACTGATATAAAATACCCCAATATAAGGTTGCAGCAGCGATATAAATATAGAGCAGAAACTATATTGAAACATACGTATGAAAAATGACAAGAAAGCAAATAATGTAGTTAGTAAGCTTTCTTTGTAATTTTGGAAACAAGCGATGGAAATGTAAGATTAGGTACAGCTGGATTCCCCTGAAGTTCCGTATTAGATGAGATACAGAGGCAAAGGACAAAAGATTATGGAAAACAAAGTTAGTGGTTAAAGCAGCTGGGAACTATAGTTCTATAGTTGACACATATAAAGTTTGTTCCTGTAGGAGAGTAACCACAAACCTCACTTGTGCTGTGCAGGGAGTTCCGGATGTGCTGATTCTGTTGTTGGGGGTTGAGCTTCAGTGAGTGACAGCTGGAGAGGAGGATTGCTGTTCAGGTGCAGGAGGTAATGCTCACACAAAGCAAGCAGCAAGTTGTGCTGAGACTGTGCTGACAAGCAGTCAGAGAAAAAAGGATCACAGGAGTGATTAGGAGGCCAAGTACAGATTACTGCTTCAATACCAAGCAACTAGTGTATCCAATGTGAATACTTAAGTAGGCTGCTTATTAACCCCAGTCACGCCCCTTAAAGGAGAAGTTTATTACACATGAAGTATTCACCTATTGATGTAGGGATAATATCTAAACTCATATAATATAAAATGAAGTTCAATTTTCTGTAGCCCAAACCCTTTACTTTTGCCACATCAAGACATGACAAGTGATCCCTCTTTTACATACTCATCACACTTTGGTGATCTCATCTCTTTTTTCATACAATAACATCACACAATATGACACCTTGTCATATCTTACTTATAGGCAGCCTTCTCTATTACTGTTCAAATCACTCTATTAGTATGTCCAATATTAGAATATAGACCTGATGAGTAGAATTGTAAACCTTGACCGACCTTATTGGGTAATCTTCATGTAACAACATTGTATTTTATGCTATGATGCAATTATTTTCCTTGGGTGAAATATGTTTGTTAGTTCTTTCTGAAACTTCAATAAAAAAAATTTGGAGAAAAAAAAAGTTGGTAAAAAGTCGAATAGATGCGAGATCGATGACTACTAGCTAACAGTCCGACGTTCATCGCCCCGTACTTGGGTTCCTTTAAATGACATCATCCAAGATGGTGTCCCTTGATTTCTGATTGGCTGATAAAATTCTCTCAGCCAATCGGAATTAAAGGTGAAAAAATCCTATTGGCTGATGCAATCAACCAATAGGATTGAGCTTCAATCCTATTGGCTGATCCAATCAACCAATAGGATTGAGCTTGCATTCTATTGGCTGTTCCAATTCTATCAGCCAATTGGAATTCAAGGGACGCCATCTTGGATGACTTCATTTAAAGGAACCTTCATTCTGGAAGAAGACTTCAATAGAAGAGGATGCTCCGCGGCGGATGTCTTGAAGATTGAGCCGCACCGGGCCAGATGGATGAAGATAGAAGGTGCCGTCTGGATGAAGACTTCTGCCCGTCTGGAGGACCACTTCTGCCGGCTAGGATGAAGACTTCTCCCGGATTCGTTGAGAACTTCTTGCCACTTGGATGAAGACTTCTACTGGCTTCGTTGAGGATGGATGTCCTGTCTTCAAAACAGTAAGTGGATCTTCAGGGGTTAGTGTTAGTTTTTTTTAAGTGTTTATTGGGTGGGTTTTATTTTTAGATTAGGGTTTGGGTTTTTGAAAAAGAGCTAAATGCCCTTTTAAGAGCAATGCCCATTTAAATGCCCTTTTCAGGGCAATGGGGAGCTTAGGTTTTTTTAGTTAGGATTTTATTTGGGGGGTTAGTTGTGTGGGTGGTGGGTTTTACTTTTGGGGGGTTGTTTGTATTATTTTTTTTTACAGGTAAAAGAGCTGATTTCTTTGGGGCAATGCCCCGCAAAAGGCTCTTTTAAGGGCTATTGGTAGTTTAGTTTAGGCTAGGATTTTTGGGGGGGCTTTTTTATTTTGATAGGGCAATTAGATTAGGTGTAATTAGTTTAAATATCTGATAATTTCTTTTTAATTTTGTGCATTTTAGTGTTTGTTTTTTCTTGTAATTTAGGTAATTGTATTTAATTTAGGTAATTTATTTAATTGTAGTGTAAGGTTAGATGTTAGTGTATGGCAGCTTAGGTTTTATTTTACAGGTAAATTTGTATTTATTTTAACTAGATAGTTAGTAAATAGTTAATAACTATTTAGTTACTATTCTACCTAGTTAAAATAAATACAAACTTGCCTGTAAAATAAAAATAAAACTTAAGCTAGCTACAATGTAACTATTAGTTATATTGTAGCTAGCTTAGGGTTTATAGGTAAGTATTTAGTTTTAAATAGGAATTATTTAGGTAATGATAGTAGGTTTTATTTAGATTTATTTTAATTATATTTGTTAGGGGGTGTTAGGGTTAGAGTTAGACTTAGGTTTAGGGGTTAATAAATTTAGTATAGTGGCAGCAACATTGGGGGCGGCAGATTAGGAGTTAATAAATGTAGGTAGGTTACAGTGATGTTAGGGGTGGCAGATTAGGGGTTAATAATATTTAACTATTGTTTGTGATGTGGGAGTGCGGCGGTTTAGGGGTTAATATGTTTATTATAGTGGCAGCGATGTCCAGGGTGGCAGATTAGGGGTTAATAAGTATAATGTAGGTGTCGGCGATGTCAGGGCGGCAGATTAGGGGTTAATAAGTGTAAGATTAGGGCTGTTTGGACTCAGGGTTTATGTTAGGGTGTTATGTGCAAACAAAAATTTTGTTTCCCCATAGGAATCAATGGGGCTGCGTTACGGAACTTTACTCTGCTTTTTGTAGGTGTTAGACTTTTTTTCAGCTGGCTCTCTCTTGATGTCTATGGGGAAATCGTGCACAAGCACGTAAAACCAGCTCACCGCGGCTTTCAGCAGCGCTGGTATTGGAGGGCGGTATGGAGCACAATTTTGCTCTACGTTCACTTCTTGCCTGATAATGCTGGGTTTTTATAAACCTGTAATACAAGCGCTGTAGGGAAGTGAGCGGTGACAATAACTTGCAAGTTTGCACCGCACTGCTCATAACGCAAAACTCGTAATCTAGCCTTTTAATTGGTAGTTAGTTTAATTTTAGTTTAATAGTTATATTAGTTTAATTGTTAGTTTAAGCTTAGTTTTTTAAATTTGACAGGTAAGTTTTAATTTATTTTAAGATAGGGAAATTGTAATTTTAATATAAAGTTAGGCGGTCATTAGGTTTAGGGGTTATTAGTTTAAATTAGTTTGTGATGTGGGGGCTTTTGGTTTAGGGTTTAATAGTTTAATTTAGTATATTTTGTTGTGGGGGGTTTGCGGTTTAGAGGTTAATAGGTTTATTATAGTGGCGGCGGTGTCGGGGAGCAGTGGAATAGGGGTTAATAACTTTAGTATAGTGGGGGTGATGTGGGCGGACGGCAGTGTTTGTGATGTGGGAGGGTGGCGTTTTATGGGTTAATAACTTTATTATAGTGGTGGCGATGTTGAGGAGCGGTGGAATAGGGGTTTATACATTTTATTAGTGGCAGCGATGTCCGGAGCGGCACATTAGGGGTTAATAACTTTAATATAGAGATTGAGATGTGGGAGGGCCTCAGTTTAGGGATTAATAGGTAATTTATGGGTGTAAGTGTACTTTGTAACACTTTAGTAATGATTTTTATGTAATAGTTTTGTTGCATAAAACTCATAACTTCTGCTCTCTTATGGTGGTATGGATCGTATAGACTGAAACGCAAGCTTTTTAGCCGCACCGCACAACTCGTAATGGCAGCGCTATGGGAATCCCATGAAAAAACGTCATTTTTACGAGTGCAGGAATCACGTTGCATCACAGGCTAAAAGGCTTGCATTACAGGCTAAAAGGCTATACCGACAAGACTTGTAATGGCTGCATTGCTGTTTTAATACTGAAATAACTATTGTCAAGTGTTAAAACATTAATGCACAACTCATAATTCCGATTATCCTACCTTAAGTGAAGGAATAATCTAGATTTTATTAAAGACACAGAGACGAATATTTGCTTTACTTTCTTTTACTACTAGTGTGCAGCATTTTAAAGTACAATAAAACACATTACATAAAAACAGAGAAAAAAGAACCAATGTAATTAGCCCAGGAAAAGACTATTGTAAATAACAGTGTAATAATGGACCAATCAGAAGACCCATACTGTCCATAAACTGACCAATGAGCTCCCCATCTTCCTCTTTCTTGTTTAAAGCTCATGAAAAAGAAATTCCCGAAAAAACAGAAAACACAAAATAGTCCAACAAATAATAATAAGATGAACAGGAACCAAAAAACTTGAAACAGCTTGGGAAACATTTGATTTGAAGAAATCGGATAGTTGATAGAAGATAGATAATGAATCCATTTCAAATTCCCAAATGAAGATCGGGACTTGATTGAAGGTGCGAAGCCCGTCTTAATTAGAGATATTTGAGAAGTTGGTAGCTAAAATAAATGTAAAAAATATTAATATCATATAACAATAATGGGAGAGAAAGACAGAATAGTAGAGGAGGGAAATATTCGTCTCTGTGTCTTTAATAAAATCTAGATTATTCCTTCACTTAAGCTAGGATAATCGGAATTTTATTACAAGACCAGAGACTTCATATTTGCTAGTTTAAAGCAGTTATTTAAAAAGATTTTGAGAGGCGTGTCGAATTGGTTTAAAATAAAAATGTTTAAAAGTAGAATCAGAAGACCAATCTGCCGCCTTTAAAATCTCCTGAAGAGGAGCAGATTTTAAAAAGGCTTTAGAAGCGGCAGATCCCCTTACTGAATGAGTTGAAAAAGAGCAATTAATTCCAGCTTCAGACATAACCCATTTAATCCACCTCGCAATGAAAGTAGGAGTTACAGGAGCATGAGGGGGAACAAAAGATAAAAGAAGTTGATTTTTTGAAGAATCTCTAAATAAAACAGTTTTAGATTCATAAGATTTTAAACATGAAACCACACATAAGGAAGGTTCAGAAGGAAAATAAGGATAAACAATAGAATAAGATAGAGTTTTAGTTTTCCGAGAGATTAAAAAAGTAACACCTTCAGGAGAAAAAGATTTAGAATTAAAATCAATAGCCCAAATATCAGAGACTCTACAAAAAGAGATAAGACATAATAAAGTAGCAAGTTTAGCAGAAATTTGTTTCAAAGATAAAGAATCATTAGAAGGCCAAGATCTAAAAAGAGAAAATATCAAATCTACATCCCAAAAGTAATTATATCTAGGGGAAGGAGGATTTTTTAATCTAATAGATTTCCAGAGACAACAAACTAAAGGATGTTTACCAATGGGAGAATTATTTATAAAATCATGTCTAGCCGAAATAGCAGATCTAGAAAGATTAATAGTTCTATAAGCAAGTCCACTGTCAAAAAGATGAGAGAGAAAATTTAAAACTTGAGTCAAAGGAGCTGAAAAGGGATCCAAGTTCCTAGACAAGCACCAGCTAGACCATCTGGACCATGCGGAAAAATAGGATTTATGGTTTCCCGGAGCCCGTGAATCCCGCATGAGAGACTTAGCTGATTCCGAAAGTTCGTGGAGATTTCTGATTTCCCTGTAATTGACCAAGCTATCAGTTTGAGGGATTGGTTTAGAATAAGATTGTGAGGATTGCCTACAGGATCTAATAGAAGTTCTGGGAACAGAGGAAGAAGAAGGAGAGATTTGAACGACATCTCCAGAAGGGAAGGAAACCAAGCTTGGGTTGGCCAAAGTGGAGTTATTAGAAGAAGGGATAAAAAATTCCTGCAGACTACTGAAATCATCCGAGCAATCAGAGAAAAGGGGGGAAACGCATAAATTCCATGTAGAGGCCACAGCTGAAGAAATGCATCTGTTGCTAAAGCATCCGGATCCGGACGCCAACTGAAATATTGAGGGAGTTGATGATTGAGTCGAGAGGCGAAAATATCTAGAGAAAAGGGACCGCAAAGGGATTGAATCGAAAGAAAAATGTCCCTGTTTAACATCCAATCGCTTGAATCTTTCAGGAAACGAGAACCCCAATCTGCAGCTGAATTTGAGAGACCGGGAATATATTCTGCTTTGATGGAAATATTCCTGTCCAGACACACATGGATAAAATCTTTGGTAATGTTGGATAGAATTCTTGATTTGGTACCGCCTAAGCGATTGAGGTATCTGACTGCAGAAATATTGTCCATACAAAGAAGAATAGAAGCTGGAGCAAAAGATTTTACAAAACTTTTTACAGCAAAAGATCCAGCCAAAAGTTCCAAACAATTTATATGTAGACTTTTCTCCTCTAAGGACCATTTGCCTCCTGTTATAGACCGACCACAATGACCACAATGATATCCGGAGATTTCCCAAAAATAGCTCTCCTGTTCCGAGCTTCCATATGAGCAAGCCACCATGAAAGCTCCTCCTTGGAATCTGAAGATTAAGGAATGAGGTGAGAATAAGAAAAACCTTTTTGAAGATAAGAGATTTTCAAATGTTGAAGTTTGCGATAATGAAGGGGGACAGGAAAAATAGCCTGAATGGAGGATGAAAGTAACCCAACAATTCTGGCTATTTGTCTGACAGAAACTAATTGTTTGGAAAGAGTCCTTGAAATTTCCTTCTTTATATTTTTTATCTTCTCTTGAGGAAGGCTCAACATGGATTTGGAAGTATCTATAAGAAAACCTAATAAGATCAGATTCTTGGTAGGAAATAAGACAGATTTCTCTTGATTGATAGTTGTAAATAATTGAGATTGGAGAGAAGAAAAATTTTGATTCATTAATAGCATATCGTCTAGATGAATGATTAGATGAACACATCTCTGTCTCAACCAGGATACTACCGTTTTGAGAAGTTTTGTGAAAATCCATGGTGCAGAGGAAAGGCCAAAAGGAAGACAAGTGAAATTCCAAATTTGATTGTCCCATGAAAAGGTTAGATATTTCCAATGTTCTTGGGAAATGGGAACAGTTAGGTAAGCATCGGACAGATCCAATCTGACTAGCCAGTCGTTGTCTAAAAGACAGTCTCTTAAGCAATGGCTACCTTCTAATTTGAAGTGGTTGTAGGAAACAAAAGTGTTTAAAGATCTGAGATTTATTACTGGTCTGAATTGAACGTTTTTCTTTTTTACAAGGAAAATATTGCTGAAAAAGGCTAAATGAGGATTTAAACTTGGAGATATTGCATCTTTTAAATGAAGATTTTTTATTTCTTTTTGAATCTGAACCTTGTCTTTTAAGGAAAAGTGAATAGGAAAAGGGAGAACATTTTGAATTGGAGGAGAGACGAAGTCTATTAGGACTCCTTGAACTGTTTGAAGAATCCAAGGATCTGAAGTTATATGAGTCCAATTTTGAGAAAATAGAATTAGCCTTCCCCCAACTTTTGATGGAAAAAAAGGTAGAGGAAGAAGAGATATTGAATTTACCTGTAGTTGAGCGTGATCTTGTTCTGAAGCGGGATCCTCTTTGTTGCCAAGCTCTGGCGCGTGATGGGAAAAAAATTGCGGTATGGCCTTGTTCTTGGTAGGTTCTGTTGTAATTGAAATTTGGCTGTTGGTAATGAGGTTTTGAAAGAAAAGAGGCACGGCCGGGAAAGCGACCTCTTCCTTTACCGGCCCTGTCAGAGAAATTCTGAGATTGCAAAATTTTTCTCATGTTATTTTTAACTTTATTAAGAGTTGTAAAAGTATTGGCATACTGATTAAGGTCTTTCAAGAATACATCTCCGAAAAGAAAACCATCCTTATCTGAATGAATTTCATTATTTGCGAAATCGCAAATTTTTTGGTCAATTCTACGTAATATATTCTTACGTCTTTCAATAATCATGTTAGCGTTTGTATTGCCAACAAAAGATAAGATCCTTTGAACCCAATCTCTCACTATGTGAGGGTCCATATTTGTATCATTTAAAACTGCTTCCTCGGAAAGTTCAAACAATTTAGTTATTGGACCAATAGTGTCCAATAATCTATCCTGGCAGTTTTTCCAGGATCTATTGAGGCCCTTTTTTAATTTATAGCCAGGAGATCCTATGAACTTTATAACTTTAGGATTGATATCTGGGGTTAAATTACTGTTATGGAAGAAGTGGTCTTGGGCATTCTGCCCTCATATTATTCCTTGCACGTTTCTTTAAAGTTTTCTTTAGTTGAAAATCTACGAATTTAGCTATATCTAGGGTGGAAACCATTCTGAGGAGCGAGGATGCTGTAAGGTGTCTGCGTTAAAACGCGGATTCCCCAAGGGGTCATTAAAATGTATCTCATCTTCAGAAAAATTTGATTTTTTTTTTTTTTAATTTTTTCTTTTTAGGTTCTGATTCAGAGGAATCAGAATCATAATTTGAGTAATTTTTGTCAGATAAATCATAAAAGGAATCAGAATTTTCTGATGTAACTGGGAGTTAGGGTTCTCATCGCGGATGTTTTAATTCCTTTGCCGCCAGGAATAGGAATATAAGACAAAGTTTGTTTGCATTTTGAAACTAGTTTCTTACTAGTTTTAATTGCAGCAGGTGCAGCTTTTCTTTTGATGGCTTTCTTTAAGGGGGATTGTGCCAATAAATTAGTCATGTGAGACATAAGTTTGCCTAAAGAACTGTCTATCATCTTTTGGACTGATTGTTCAGTCAGGGGAACATAATGAAGTAAAATATAATATGAGTGAAAAAATTTTTTAGTAATAAAATATTGCCAATACTTAAATAACAGTCAATAAAATAAATATGAATTTAATAAATTATAATAAAACTTTCAATAAAAAATATTTTCTGACAGAAAATAGTAAGAAAAACTAGCAATACAAATTTATTAGATAATAAAATAAAATCTCCTCAGTAGTGAATAAATATGGCCACCGGAGGGCAATGTATACCTAAAAATGAAGAGAAAAGGAAATTATGTTGAGTAAAAGTATTATAATACAATGTTGCAACTTCAACTTTTATTTTTTACACAGAAGGAGTACCGAGTGATGCGTCTGTCAAGGAGGAAGGTCAATAACGCACTAAGAAAATGGGCGGCGAGAACGTTACAACAAGAACGCCCACAAGATGGCGAATATGTGAGAAGCAGAGAAAACTGGAACTGTCAGGATTCAGGAATAGAGAAGCCACAAGAAGAAGACAATTAATATGTAAAATAAACGGTACAAGGGGGATATAGATAACGATCTGGGAACAATTATAATATAAGGAAAAAAAAAACGAAGGGGTTTTTGAAAAAACGGCAGTTAGGAAGAGAAAAAGAAGGGAAAAAACAAAAGATAATAAATGCAAAATTAGGAATTAAAGATAATTTGAAAGATAAGAAAAAAGGGAAAAAATATATAAGAAAATAGGGATAGTAAAAAGATAAATAAAGCAATACAATTTAATAATAATATAATTTATGTGAGAGACAAAAATATAGCACACTTATCTTTTGAATGAGCAGCAAAAGAAAGAGGAAGATGGGAGCTCATTGGTCAGTTTATGGACAGTATGAGTCTTCTGATTAGTCCATTATTACACTGTTATCTACAATAGCCTTTTCCTGGGCTAATTTCTCTGTTTTTATGTAATGTGTTTTATTGTACTTTAAAATGCTGCACACTAGTAGTAAAAGAATGTAAAGCAAATATGAAGTCTCTGGTCTTGTAATAAAATCTATCCAAATGAAAGCAGACTGCAGAGGATTTAAACCTGTTTCCAACTGACAACCAACCAACTTGATAAAGCCCAAATACGGGTAAAACGTGTAGAAGACAAAGAAAGTCAGTTTGACAAGTGCTACACAACTTAATCTACCAACTCTGTGTGAGCAGAACGAAAGTAGCCCACTAACTTAGGAGGAAACCGAGGGACAGGGTCAAAACCCTGTGTACAATAAGTACTAAGTGTAGAGGCAAGGTAGACCGTCCTAAGGATAATCACCATAAACGGACCATCATGGTCTGTACTTGTGCAAGTCGTTTGCTAAGGATTGTGAAGGTAATATCTACAGGTCCATTAAAATGGACAGAGGTACTAATATTGAGACTGAAGTGAGTGTTAAGACATACAATGCTGTGTTGTCTTTTGATACATTATGTCTACAAACTTTAAGCCATATATACAATTGAAAACAGCCTGCAGGTTAGGAAATATTCAAGGTTTGGTGGTTTTTCTATGATGAACTGTTAAACAAAAGCAAAAGGAACATTTGGTGGTTTATATTTAGGTTCCAAATTTTACTATTAGGTTGGGGAGACGTCCCTATGTTATTAATTTGTATTTAGGTTTTAGGAATATTGTATATATAAGTTGGAATTTATTTTTTTGGAGTATTTTTTAAATGGATTATATGTTGGGAAATGTGCAATACTATTTGATAGTTTCTTACTTACGAATATCCCCTAAACTTTGACTAGAGCAAATTAATTTTATTTAGGAGAATTTCTGAGAATTATTGATGAATTTCTTAAAAGTACTGTAATACCTTAATTTCTGAGAATTATTGATGAATTTCTTAAAAGTACTGTAATACAATTTTTTAACCATTTCTAATTATTAATTTGAAATATTATTTGATACATTTTCAAAAATCATTATCTATCGAATTGGAAGTCTTTCTATATATTAAGTTGGTTTTGATATTAAGACACAGTATAACTGGAGGAGGAGTCATAGTGGTGAAATATTCTCTTTGCTTTAGAGTGCCCTCTTTAACCATTGTTTGTCCAGTACGCTGCTTTCCCTATCTAGGAAGGAGATAGGAATTTAAAGTGAATGTAAATTTTGCAGTTTTTAAGAACATATATTTATTCATAGTCAGTGTATTAGTCAAAATGCATTATTTTTTTTACCAAATTTGCAAAATATCACTATATATTTTATTTTAAAACTTATCTCTGTTTTCGCTTGTAGCTCCTCCCATCCATTACTTCCTCTATTTATTCCTCATAACGTATAGAGCGGATGCATTTAACATCCACTGCCTTATTTGCGGATGCGTTATTCAATTATTGTGCAATCGCGAGCGCTTCTAAATCAAAGAGCAGTTTATTTACACAAGCGTATACAGAAAGACGCATGCGCATAAATAAATAGTGACGTATACGAAAAGGGGCTGGATGCCACGGGGTATGACTGATTATTAGTTGACTACAGTTTCAATCAAGGTTATAAACGCGGTCCAACATGGCGGGCGGAGGAAGCGAGCAAGAAGATTCACATTAAATAAGTATATAGATCGATATAATTGAACTTTTTTTAAAAAAATGATGAGCCTAAGTAGTCCCCTTATAAATCTGAGACACTTATCAATGAACCTAAATAATTTGCCAATGAGCCTGAGCCAATCATCAATGAGTGGTAGCCATCCATCAGTGATTCTGAACACTTGCCAATAAGCATGAGTCTTCAACTGCTTTATCTGCTTTTTTTTTGCCTTCATTAATATGATTTACTATCACGTTTAGATAACGAATGTTTGAGAAGTGGTGCCTTTGTATAGATTGTTTATTGGCTGATACTGAGAACATCAACAATTGTATTGATAGATATGAGCTTTTGTAAGCATTAGTCTAAAAGAAGTTTAGTTCATCACAGTACATTATTTAATCAGAAATAAAGAAATGGTCTAACAGTTTCAAAGACTGTTTTTTTTTATGCATAAAAATAAATCATAACTGCCCTTTAATTTACATTTTGTGCACTTTTATCTTTTTATATTTTCCTACAGCTTTTTAAATCATTTTATTTTTAAAGCCTGCTCTTGTATTTTTTTCTCTGTGTATATCTTATTAATGGATCGTTTGTTTTTCACGCTAGTGTTATTTTTCCTACACTTTCCTTTTTTTCTAGTCCTTCATTCATTATTCCTTTTCAGGCATTTGTGTCAATGGAAAAAATGGATTCAAATTAATTCTCTTGGTTAAAACACATTAGAAAATGATAGTCCTTAATAATTTGATTTCTAATTTTTTTTCTTTAGTATTCCTTTAATACCGGGGAGAGAGCTGGTTTTTAATTTAGGTGGTGACCTGTAGACATTTAATGGTTTTGAGTATTTTGTAATTTGTTACAATTTTTTGTTTATGTTCCTTCATATAGTTGCTGGAAGACGTTTAAGTACAATGTGCCTGTAACATTATTCATCATATGGCTAAATGGTTATTTGTAAGATTTTAATGTAATACATCTTAACAATGTTGTGGAATAAATTCAAATATTAGCATTGATCAAGAAAAAATGCATATATTCTATCTAAATGAGACTTCATACAAATTGGAAAGTACAGTTTTCAGTTCTTGAGAATATGTTTGTACAGAAGCTTATGTATTCTGAAATAATCCTCAACAACATTTGCTTTAAAAAAACCCGACATATGATGAGATAAGATTGTATGATTTACACTGCACAGGAAATTGAATTGTATTCATTTATATGCATATTTGTTCTTTCATCTTTGTTATTGTATTTTTATTAAAAAAGGTATACAACTGTATTCTGTAACATTTTCAATAGCATATTACAATTAAATATTACAGAATAATGAAGAATAGTTTAAATATTATGTGTATTTTTCTAATATTTTCTGATATAAAAAACATATTTATTGGTTCACTCTTGTACATTTTATTGACATTAAAAATTACGTTTCTTTTTTTCTCACAATTTTGATTTCTTTTTTATTTTCTATAATAAATATTGTAGTTCATTTATGCAGGAAAAAAGGAAAAGGGTTAACTGCGCAAAGAAACCCTATTATGCCTGTGCAAAAAAAGAGGAAACTCTCAACCTCTAACAAATATGTGAAAAAAGAGAATAATATGGAGTCTAAAAAGAGACCATAGAATTCAAATAACACAGGCGCTATACAGCTTAAAATAGGAAAAAATAGATAAATAAAATTATATTATATGCATATAACGCCAGATTGTGTGTGCAAATGAAAATATTGAGTGCAAACCAAACAACCCAAGAAGTGCTAACAACAGCAAAGATATATAAAATTGATTGTTTAATATAAAATAATAAAAGAATAAAACAAGTGTATAAAAGAGTAAAAGAAAAAATTGTATATTTATATTTCTTTATACACTTGTTTTACTCTTTATTATTTTATATTAAACAATCAATTTTATATATCTTTGCTGTTGTTAGCACTTCTTGGGTTGTTTGGTTTGCACTCAATATTTTCATTTGCACACACAATCTGGCGTTATATGCATATAATATAATTTTATTTATCTATTTTCTCCTATTTTAAGCTGTATAGCGCCTGTGTTATTTGAATTCTATGGTCTCATTTTTAGACTCCATATTATTCTCTTTTTTCACAGTTCATTTATGCAGCATTACAACTTTCCTGTGTATTAACTACCTCAATTTCTTAAATATTCTTTATTTTTTATTTCATGTTTTTGTCTTATTGGTATAATTTTATGTGTTAAGTATAATTTCAAATCATTATTGAATATTTCATAACCTTATAATAAAATTTTCAATATTCATAGTTGAACTGAAGGTGATTGCTATTCCATATCTGTCAACATATAAGTTAAATATGAGTTTAACATGTGCATCATCAGAGATGGTAAGAGACAAATTACATGATGGAAACCTTACATATATTAAAAGATAAATTAAAGTCTATAAAGCAAAGTAGTTTTTCATTAAAAAATAAAATAAAATACCAGAAATTTCAACAGACAGTCTACTCCAGAATTTGTATTGTTTAAAAAGATAGATAATCCCTTTATTACCCATTCCCCAGTTTCACATAAACAACACTGTTATATTAATACACTTATTACCTCTGTGATTACCTTGTATCTAAGCCTGTGCAAACGGCACCTTTATTTTAGTTCTTTTTAGACAGACTTACATTTTAGCCAATCAGTGCCCTCTTATAAGTAAGTCCACTGGCCTGAGCACAATGCAATCTAAATGGCAGACATAAACTAATGCCCTCTAGCTGTGAAATGCATTCAGGTAAGAGATGGCCTTCATGGGCTTAGAAATGATTATATGAGCCTACCTAGATTTTGCTTTTAACAAAGACTACCAAGAGAACAAAGCACATTTGATGATAAAAGTAAATTGGAAAGTAGTTTTTACTTTCCCTATAAATGGACATAAAACGCATTTGTTCATGATTTAGAAAGAGCAACTTTCCGATTTACTTATATTATCCATTTGCTTAATTCTCTTGATATCCTTTGTTTAAAAGCATATCTTTATTTAGACTCAGTAGCTGCTGATTGGTGTCTGCACATAAATTCTTTGTGTGATTGGTTTACCCATGTGCAATGCTATTTCTTCAACAAGAGATATCTAAGTAATCTGTTCCTACATTTTATTTCTGCTAAAGTAAGACACAAAACAGATGCCTTCTATGGTGTATAGAATATACTGTGCAGTGTTAGTGCTATTACATTGTGAGATGTTTCTAATAGAGGGCTCTGCACATTTGCTTTTTTATCAGGCTAGGGAGAATAGAAATAATAGAGAGCAATGTGGAAATGGAACAATACAGTAGTATTACACAGGAAATTAAAATTCAGACAAATTTACTTTCAATCTTTTGGACTGGGTTCGCATCTTATATCACTGTACTCTCAAACTGGACTGGGTATACATCTGTTGTCACTACAAAACTCACAGCCCTGTAAACTCAAAGAAAGCTGCACAGCTCCCAGTAACTCAGTTAACCCCCTGGCCTGGGTGCAAAGTCCATAGGGCATTTCACCAAATGGTTTAAGCCCAGTCATGTTTTCTGTTATTAATTCTTCTATTTTTGCTTTTAATCTTGCTGTATGCTTGCAAGAGAGGGACAGACTTTCTGTGTTTTGTGTTGAATATTTTGTTTTGTAATTTGGACCCAGGCTGGTCAGAGGTTGCCTTAGTTGCTGGAAGCTGTCTGTGAGTTTCCAGAGCTGTGAGTTTTACATTGACTTCTGGGGGTTGATTTATTAAGCTGCAGATGCTGCATTGATGCCCTATTGTTTCAGGTCCACCTGAAATGGAAGTTAAGACCGCTGCTCCTTAACTTCTACGCCACCTTTTAATTGGCAGACTGAAATAATCCCAAGCATTTCACCAAAAATATATGTTACAAAATGATGTGTGTGAAACAGTGTTTCAAATACTAATCCACACAGGAGTATGTGGAGGGTGCTAAAGTGGCAATTAATTAGTGAATATATAAAGTAAAAAGAAGAACCATACAGAGCACTCGCTTAAAGAGTGTAAATATAACTAGTAGGCAAAGGGCGCCATGTACTAAGGCGTCAATTTTTTCGCACAGACCGTATCGAAATAACCCGCCGGCATTCGCACCATGCGGATGGCACTTCGTTACATGAATGTACTAAAAACCAAGCCGTAAAATTTCGCGTCTATTGTGTGTCGAAGACAATCGGATTATTGATAACTTTGAAGCTTTGTTCGGCGCGAAAGAGCAAAGTTAAGAAGCAGTCTGCGACCTGATTGGTTTAGTTCTTTACCCACGTGACGATCTAGGTGTCATAATCGCCAGACAAGCGGCAACGTCTGGCTGCTGACATGTATAAGAATGTGACTGGCTGATGCCAATTATAACGCTAGACACAGCTTGGAATGAACCGGTGGCAAAAAAGTGTAAGGCTGCCAACAGTTTTAATAGTCTGGGTATGGCTTGTGAACGCGCTGTCATTGGTTCAAGGTATTCTGCTATTTCATTGTAAAGTTGCATAATAGCTTCTCTATCCAAACGGAATCTCTGGATAATCTCTCGATCAGAAATGCTTTCCAAACCCATACGTGGAAGGAAAACTCTAGGGACTCTAATTCTTCTACCTCTCCTTCTCTGCAAGTTGTTAACCGGTGCCTGTATAGCCCTTCTTCCTCGTAATTGAATTAATCGGAAAAGAAACATGTGTAAAAGTGTCTCCATCTTCATTCAGTGATCCAAAAACCAATAATGCTACAATAGTAGTCTAGTCCTTTCACTTAAGTACTTCTACCTGGCGTCAGGTTGATAACCCCTATAGTTTTCTATTGTATTCGCTACCTAAATGGTCGCAAAGGAAATCACGCGAAGTTACAGTGAAAGTTGGAGCGGGCGGATTAGTTGTAACATTCATAATTTCCGATTACAGCGAATTTACGTGCGATCGAACATGTAGTAAGTGGAAAAAGGCTTCGGAACGATGAGTTGAGTAAAATTACGATCGCTGATGAAAAATAGTGGTTTTTCGAGCAGATCGCAGATTGATACATACGAGAAGCAGATCGTGAGTGAATTTTGACGCGGAAATACAGACGGACGGTCACTTCGAAGCTTAGTACATGGCGCCCAAAGTTACAAAAAATAATACAGTAAAAAGTAACTTTTATTAATATCAAGATTAAAAATACATTATTTACAGAAACATATCCACAAGACAAACACATATAAAAGAATAAAAGAAAGATATTAAACCTGTGTAGAGCTATAATTCACAAAAAAATGAACAACCATAAGTCTTATCATATATCATAAAGGCCTTTAAAAAAGCAGTGGCGAAATGAGCATCAGGCGAATGTAACCTGGTGTGAGCTGTACTTGTATATGTGTGAAACATTTTCCACATATTGTTGATCTGAGATACTTTTGCAGCATATAGATTTACAAATCTAATTAACTACTATGGTGATTTAAAGGCTACTGAGAGTAATATAAATGTAAATATGTTTGGGGATCGTGTCCCCATTTAATATATAAGTATTTCTATGCTCAGTGGCTATATCCGTTAATTGTTATTGAGGTAAGATTTCCCCTGGCCACACTAAGTTCTGATATATGATAAGACTTATGGTTGTTCACTTTTTTGGGAATTATAGCTCTACACAGGTTCAATATTTATTTTTTATTTTTTTATGTGTTGTGTTATGTCTTTTGGATGTTTCCGCAATTTTTTACCTTGATATTAATAAAAGTAAATATTTACTGTATCATTTTTGTAACTTTGCCTACTTTATATTTACACTCTTTAAGTGAGTGCTCTATATGGTGCTTCTTTTTACATTATATATTCATATAATGTATACTGTATATATATTCAAATATATATATAAATAGTAGAAATTTTATTTATGTCTTTAGGTCATTCTTTTTACAAACAGAACACTTCTTGTTCTTATCTGATGTTTAAATCAATGTTTATTTTTCTGGTAATGAAGGTATGCTCTGAATAAAAACCAAGGTAAGCAAACTCAGATAAACTAACACGTATTACAAGTCGATGTGGTATAGCTACAGCGTTTTGGCCTGTAACGCAAAAATCAATTTTGCACACAAAAAATGATGTTTGAGTGTGGGATTTTCCATAGTGCCATATTACAAGTTGTTCGGGCAGGCTATAATACTAGTGTTATAGCTTATAACGCCGTGGTCCAATCCACTATCTGAGACCAGTAGTTATGGATTTTGCAAAACAAAAATGTTTCACAAAACATATAACTAAAAAATGTCACAAAGTACACTAACAGCCATAAACTACCTATTAACCCCTAAACCACCACCCTCCCACATAGCAAATACTATATTAAACTTATTAACACCTAAACCGCAGCCCACCCACATCGCCAACACTAAATAAATCTAGTAACCCCTAAACCGCCGGTCCCCCACATCGCCAACAATATAATAAAACTCTTAACCCCTAAACCGCCGTTCCCCCACATCAAACTAATAAACTAAACTTATTACCCCTAAACCGCTGGTTGCCCACATTGCAACACACTAAATTAAACTATTAACCCCTAAACCTAACACCCCCCCTAAGTATAAATGAAACTTAATATAACTATATTTAAATAAATAAAAACTTACCTGTGAAATAAGTTTAAACTATAAATTAAACTATTTTAAATAAATGAAAGAAACGAAAAATATAAAAAACTAACATTACAAAATTATAAAATCCTAACGCTATGATTAAAAATAAAAAAACCTAACATTACAATATTATAAAATCCTAAAACTATGAATATAAATAAAAAAATAACAATACAAAAAATAATAAACACTAACATTCTAAAAAATAAAAAATCTAAGATTACAAAAAATAATAAACAAAATTATCCAAAATAATAAAAATTACACCTAATCTAATAGCCCTATAAAAATAAAAAGCTCCCCAAAATAAAAACACCCCCTTACCTAACAATAAACTATCAATAGCCCTTAAAAGGGCCTTTTGTAGGGCATTGCCCTAAGATAAACAGCTCTTTTATCTACAAAAAATATAAAGTCCCCCCAACAGTAAAAACCCCCACCCAACCAACCCTCTAAAATAAAAAACCTAAGTCTAAAAAAAAATCTAAGCTACCCATTGCCCCTAAAGTGACAATTGTATGTGCATTGTACTTCAAAGGGAAATCAGCTCTTTTCCTGCCCAATAAAACATATAAAAAGCCCTAATCTAAAAAAAAAAAATACCCCCAAAACAACACTAACACTAAGCCCAAAAAATGTACTCACAGTTCCTGAAGTCCATCCATCTTCATCCAGGCGGCGAGAAGTCTTCATCAAGGAGGTGACATCTTGATCCATCACGGGGGCATCTTCTATATTCATCCCGGTGGCGCGGTGCCCTGGAGGTGCGGAGCATCTTTGCCGGTGGTGAGGACATCAAGCATGGAGGATCCTCTTCATATGATCACTGCCATACACTAAAGCATGAATGCAAGGTACCTGTTTAAATATGGGGTACCTTGCATTTCTATTGGCTGACATTTTCAAATCAGCCAATAGGATGAGAGCTACTGAAATCCTATTGGCTGCCTGGATGAAGATGGATGACTGGACTTTAGGAACTGTGAGTACATTTTTTGGGGTTAGTGTTAGTTTTTTTTTTTTTGGGGGGGTTAGATTAGAGCTTTTTATATTTTTTAATGGGCAGCAAAAGAGCTGATTGCCCTTTTAAGGGAAATGCCCATAGGTTAGGATTTTTTAATTTTGTAACTTAAGTTTTTTATTTTTCGTTTATTTTAGTTTTTTAAAATAGCTATATTAGGTTTATTTATATTTTAAGCTTAGTTGTTTTTTTAATTTCACAGGTCAGTTTTTTTCATTTAAAGGTAGTTATATTGTATCTTTAATTTAAAGTTAGGGGTGTTAGGTTTAGGGTTTAATAGTTTAATTTAGTGTCTTGAGATATGGGGGCCGGCAGTTTAGGGGTTAATAGGTTTATTTTAATTAGTGTTGGCGATGTTGGGGGTGGCAGATTAGAAGATAATAACTTTATTTAGTGTCTGTGATGTCAGGGGGTGGCAGATTAGGGGTATTTAGACTAAGGGTTTATGCTAGGGTGTTAGGTTTTCGAAATAACTTTCTTGTCTCCATAGACATCAATGGGGATTGCGTTATAGTGATCGCCATTCCTGGATTGCAGGTGTTAGTTTTCTCTCCATTGATGCCAGGGCTTGGCTTTTGTGCGGTATGGAGCTTAACACACCATATTGCACAACAAAAGAAGGTTTTTCTGTAATTTGTAATGGCAGCACTATTGAAAGTGCGGTACAGCTGAATTTTTAGCGTTATTTACGCACAACTTGTAATCTTGGTTATTGTGTTTGAGGTCATAAAGTGTCAGTGTATTTTTATTCATATATTAATACATTGTTTTTATGTGATACTACTCTTAGATCCTGCTTTCTCTCTCTTTAATTGTTTTTGTATTTTTCCAGTACCATCCTTTTTCAACCGGCGGTATATTAAGGAGCAGCAGTGGGACCTTATTTTACTTAACATTGAGCATTCTTTCTTCATTTGTTACCATATCCTTTTATCGTTATTGTTCAAGTGTTTTATACAGCAAACATTATTTATATAATAGTGTTAAAGCCTGTGTACACTGTCCAAAATGTTTAAGGAAAGCAATATACCTATCCTTCTATTCATCTATTCCTATCCCTCTATCTATATGAAAAACAAGTCATTATCTCTATTTGACCCCCAGTAATGTTTATAGGCTAACTGGAACCAGGTATAAATAACATGGAAATATTTGTGGATATTTATACCAATAATACCAATAATATAATTAGTGATGTCGTGAATAGTTCGCCGGTGAATAGTTCCCACGGCGGGCGAACAGATGCAATGTTAGATCCGCCCCTATTCTTTATCATTGAGTAAACTTTTCAGAAGACACATTACAGCCAATCAGCAGCAGACCCTCCCTCCCAGACCCTCCCACCTCCTGGACAGCATCCATTTTAGATTCATTTGGAAGCTGCCTTCTTAGTGAGAGAAGGGACAGTGTAGCTGTTGCTGATTTAATAGGGAAATCAATAGCTAGGCTAGTGTATTCAGTGTCCACTACAATCCTGAAGGACTCATCTGATCTCTGCTGTAAGGACAGCACCCCAAAAAGCCCTTTTTAGGGCTAGAACATCAGTCTGCTTTTTTTTTTTCCTGTGTAATCTAATTGCAGTTGCCTGCCTGCCAGCGTGTGTGTCAGGCTCACAGCGTATACTGTGCCCACTTGCCCAGTGCCACCACTCATATCTGGTGTAACAGTAGTGTACATTAAAAAAAAAAACAACACTTTTTGACTGTGAAATAATAGCAGCCAGCTACCAGTACCCAAGATGGCCGCCAATAAGGCAGATGGGGAGGGTTAGAGAGCTGTTTTTGGGTGGGGATCAGGGAGGTTGGTGGCTAAGGGGGGATGCTACACCACAGCATATGTAAATATGCTAACAAAAATATTATTTTTTTAAAAAACCTTTTATTTTAGTACTGGCAGACTTTCTGCCAGTACTTAAGATGGCGGGGACAATTGTGGGGTGGGGGAGCGAAGGGAGCTGTTTGGGAGGGATCAGGGGGTCTGATGTGTCAGGTGGGAGGCTGTTCTCTACACTAAAGCTAAAATTAACCCTGCAAGCTCCCTACAAACTACCTAATTAACCCCTTCACTGCTAGCCATAATACACGTGTGATGCGCAGCAGCAATTTGCGGCCTTCTAATTACCAGAAAGCAATGCCAAAGTCATATATTGTCTGCTATTTCTGAACAAAGGGAATCCCAGAAAAGCATTTACAACCATTTGTACCATAATTGCACAAGCTGTTTGTAAATAATTTCAGTGAGAAACCTAAAATTGCGAAAAAATTTAATTTTTTTTTTAAATTTGATCGCATTTGCCGGTGAAATGGTGGCATGAAATATACCAAAATGGGCCTAGATCAATACTTTGGGTTGTCTACTACACTACACTTAAGCTAAAATTAACTCTACAAGCTGCCTACATGCTCCCTAATTAACCCCTTCACCTCTGGGCATAAAACATGTGTGGTGCGCAGTGGCATTTAGCAGCCTTCTAATTACCAAAAAGCAACGCCAAAGCCATATAAGTCTGCTATTTCTGAACAAAGGGGATCCCAGAGAAGCATTTACAACCATTTATGCCATAATTGCATAAGTTGTTTGTTAATAATTTCTGTGAGAAAAGTTTGTGAAAAAGTGAACAATTTTTTTATTTGATCGCATTTGGCGGTGAAATGGTGGCATGAAATATACCAAAATGGGCCTAGATCAATACTTTGGGTTGTCTACTACACTACACTTAAGCTAAAATCAACTCTACAAGCTGCCTACATGCTCCCTAATTAACCCCTTCAGTGTTGGGCATAAAACATGTTTGGTGCGCAGTGGCATTTAGTAGCCTTCTAATTACCAAAAAGCAACACCAAAGCTATATAAGTATGCTTTAATGGCATGTCTGGCATACAGTTTTGGGGCAAGGGTCCATCTGACCCCTGATACCTGGTTTGCAAAGCATGGTCACAGGGCAGGTATATCACCTACACTGCACACTGTGAAGCGGGCGTAACCCTTACACTACCTGATCGATACAACATCTGATGTTTTAAAGCACGTTATTCCAAGCAATTTAGGAAAGTTAGGTGATTTATGCCCTTTATGGATTAAAACCAGACTCTGTATCAACTATGTAATTTTCCATGGAAGTTTTGCCATGGATCCCCCTCCGGCATGCCACAGTCCAGGTGTTAGTACCCTTGAAACAACTTTTCTATCACTATTGTGGCCAGAAAGAGTCCCTGTGGGTTTTAAAATTCGCCTGCCTATTGAAGTCTATGGCGGTTCGCCCGTTCGCAAAATTTTGCAGAACTTTGCGTTCGCCGTTCGTTTGCGACATCACTAAATATAATGATAAGAATCATGCAGCTATGTTGGAGACCTTGAATATCATAGTAACTAAATATGAAATCTTTTGTTAAAGTACAAAAACTTTACCATAAGCAATTATATACTGACAAGCAACACTAGTTAATAGTTACATATTAATAGTGATTAATAATATATATGTGCATGTGTACCTGAATATATAAGTAAATACACTTCAATTTTATGCCTACATAATATAGCACGTGATTAATATGCAATATCAAAATAGTGAATTTTCCCTGATAATTGTCCAGACATAATAAAATAAAAACAGAAACATAAACTACTGTAAATCCGCAAAATATTAATTCCCTCAACTGACCAAAGCCTGAGAATCTCTAGGTGCTCTTTTACCAAAAGAAGGTAATAGAAAAACCTTATTTCTCAAATAACATTGTCCAATAGGATGGATTAATATTGTTCAAGGAGAAACATTGTCAGGGTATAAAACTACACGTGTGTTATTTTATTTTGTATTAGCCTGATGAAACAGCCCTTAAGAGTATGAGAAATGTGTTGCTTTTGTTTTTAATTAAACCTTTTAATTTTTATCACTCACATGTTAATCATTGGGGCATTGTGACTGCTTTTTCATGCTGTTCCCGAGGTTGCAGTTTTACCTGTATATCAGTCAGCTGGGCGACAGCAAAGTTCCAGTCTGTGCCTAATGCACCTGGAGGAGATATAATGAGTGCCCCTCTAAATACATTTTTACTATACAAATTGAAAATTTTATATTACAATCTCAATGTTTCATTTCCCTTTAAGTGAAAAAAACTGCCTTGAAACACCTCAATCAGCCATCATGAAAATTGAATCAATTGGATTCTCTGCTTTACTTTCCAATTGGCGTTGTACATTTTTCTTCCATAAAGGTGTCAGAAACTCCTGCAAAAACACCTCCATATAGATTCTTAGAAAAGCCTGTGTCATATTGCTTTTCAATGTTATTTTAATACCTAGTTTTATATGAATGTAAATGTCACACAGTAAATACCACAGCTGCAGTACTAATTTAAATGTAAGGAATTGTGAAATTATTTTATCCTCTTGTACTTCTGGAGATTTCAATATATTATATACTACTGGAATTATTTAATACCAATCAGTTTAACTTAATATGCTTTAAAACATGACATAGAATAAAGCTGATGTTTTATGAAGTTTTCCTTTTTTTCCATTATCATGTAATTGTCTACCTACAAATTTGAAGATCATTTGGCTAGCTACTGTCATCTAGTGGTTTCTTCAATCCTTCATTCAAAATCATCTCTACACTGCTCCTGGTTCTAAGAATTGTTTCTATAGCAATGCATGAATGCAAGTCCTTTTTGCTTAGTTATCAACAAAAAAGACAGAAAATGAAACAGCAATTATAAAATTAAATAGTTTTTTGATAGTTTAAATTAAAATGTCTTCTATTAACTGACGGCTAGATTACGAGTTTTGCGGTAAGAGCTGCTCGGTACTAACTTGCAAGTTATTGTCACCGCTCACTTACCTACAGCGCTGGTATTACAGGTTTACAAAAACCCGGCGTTAGCAGGCAAGAAGTGAGCGTAGAGCAAAATTGAGCTCCATACCACACTCTTATACCAGCGCTGCGGTGAGCTGCGTTAAGCTGGTTTTTCGTGCTCATGCACAATTTCTCCATAGATATCAATGGGGAGAGCCGGCTGAAAAAAAACACCTGCAATAAAGGAGCATAAAGCTCTGTAATGCAGTCCCATTGATTCCTATGGGGAAAAAAAATGTATGTTTACACCTAACACCATAACATAAACCCCGAGTCTAAACACCCCTAATTTTATACTTATTAACCCCAATCTGCCACCCCCGACACCTACATTATACTTATTAACCCCTAATCTGCGGCTCCAGACATCGCCGCCTCTATAATAAACATATTAACCCTTAAACCGCCGTACTCCTGCATCTCAAACACTAGTTAAATATTATTAACCCCTAATATGCCACCCCTAACATAGCCGCCACCTACCTACATTTATTAACCCCTAATCTGCTACCCCCAAAGTCGCCGCCACTATACTAAATTTATTAACCCCCAAACCTAACCCTAAGTCGAATCCTAACACCCACTAACTATAATGTAATTAAAATAAATCTAAATAAAACATACTATTAATAACTAAATAATACCTATTTAAATCTAAATACTTACCTGTAAAATAAAGCCTAAAATAGCTACAATATAACTAATAGTTACATTTTATCTAGCTTAGGTTTTATTTTTATTTCACAGGCAAGTTTGTATTTATTTTAACTAGGTAGAATAGTTACTAAATAGTTATTAACTATTTACTAACTACCTAGCTAAAATAAATACAAATTTACCTGTAAAATAAAACCTAACCTGTCTTACACTAACACCTAACCTTACACTACAATTAAATCGATTACCTAAATTAAATACAATTAACTAAATTACAAAAAACCCCCCACTAAATTACACAAAATAAAAAAAAGAAATTATCATATATTTAAACTAATTACACCTAATCTAATAGCCCTATCAAAATAAAAAAGCTCCCCCAAAATAAAAAAATCCTAGCCTAAACTAAACTACCAATAGCCCTTAAAAGGGCCTTTTGCAGGGCATTGCCCCAAATAAATCAGCTCTTTTGCATTAAAAAATACAAACAACCCCCCCAACAGTAAAACCCACCACCCACACAACCAACCCACAAATAAAATCCTAACTAAAAAACCTAAGCTCCCCATTGCCCTGAAAACGGCATTTAGATGGGCATTGCCCTTAAAAGGGCATTTAGCTCTTTTTCCGCTCAAAAATAAAACCCACCCAATAAACCTTAAAAAAGCCTAACACTAACCCTTGAAGATCCACTTACAGTTTTTGAAGACCCGACATCCATCCTCAACGAAGTCAGCAGAAGTCCTCAACAAAGCGGCAGAAGTCTTCATCGAACCAGGCAGAAATCTTCATCCAGACGGCATCTTCTATCTTCATCCATCCGGTGCGGAGCGGGTCCATCTTCAAGGCATTTGGTGAGGAGCATCCTCTTCAATCGACGTCTTCTTGAACAATGAACTCTCCTTTAAATGACGTCATCCAAGATGGCATCCCTTGAATTCTGATTGGCTGATAGAATTCTATCAGCCAATCGGAATTAAAGGTGAAACAATCCTATTGGCTAATTGCCTTGAAGATGGACTCGCTCCGCGCCGGATGGATGAAGATAAAAGATGCCGTCTGGATGAAGACTTCTGCCCGGTTGGATGAAGACTTCTGCCTGGTTGGATGAAGACTTCTGCCACTTCGTTGAGGACTTCTGCCGGCTTCATTGAGGATTGATGTCAGGTCTACAAAAACTGTAAGTGGATCTTCGTGAGTTAGTGTTAGGCTTTTTTAAGGGTTTATTCGGTGGGTTTTATGTTTAGATTAGGGTTTGAGCGGAAAAAGAGCTAAATGCCCTTTTAAGGGCAATGCCCATCCAAATGCCGTTTTCAGGGCAATGGGGAGCTTAGGTTTTTAGTTAGGATTTTATTTGTGGGTTGGTTGTGTGGGTGGTGGGTTTTACTGTTGGTATTTTTTTTTAAGGTAAAAGAGCTGATTTCTTTGGGTCAATACCCCGCAAAAGGCCCTTTTAAGGGCTATTGGTAGTTTAGTTTAGGCTAGGGTTTTTTTTAATTTGGGGGGGCTTTTTTATTTTGATAGGGCTATTAGATTAGGTGTAATTAGTTTAAATATCTGATAATTTCTTTTTTTATTTTGTGTAATTTATTGGTTGGGTTTTGTAATTTAGTTATTTGTATTTAATTTATGTAATTGATTTAATTATAGTGTAGTAGTGTAAGGTTTTATTTTACAGGTAAATGTGTATTTATTTTAGCTAGGTAGTTAGTAAATAGTTAATAACTATTTAGTAACTATTCTACCTGGTTAAAATAAATACAAACTTGCCTGTGAAATAAAATAAAACCTTAGCTAGATACAATGTAACTATTAGTTATATTGTAGTTAGCTTAGGGTTTATTTTACAGGTAAGTATTTAGTTTTAAATAGGAATTATTTATTTATTAATAGTAGGTTTTATTTAGATTCATTTTAATTACAATAAAGTTAGTGGGTGTAGGGTTAGGGTTAGACTTAGGGTTTGGTTTAAGGGTTAATAAATTTAGTATAATGGCGGCAACGTTGGGGGGGGTTGTTCTTCTATGCCTCACAGTAAATAATGTATAACATCAATCACAAGCAGAATAGAATGTATCCAGCAAGTGGAGCTAATAACTTGTAGACCCATAAATGCAAATTCGTTTTAAGGGTTATGTCCTCTCTAATCAGGTGGGTACATTTGGTATAATTGAAAAATCAACCCTTTTTATCAAAAGCAACATGAGAGCAACAGTACTATTATGTGAGCTATAGTGCAGTGCAAGTATAATCAGGGACTTATATAAGCTAATTGGTTTCAAAGAGTCATGTCCTATGCATGTGTTTCTCATTAAAAGTGTTGCAGAGAGTTACCTAGGGATGGGTAATAACAGCTTATCTCCCTTCCTAACTTGCGACTCGAGAGTAGTGGTACTCTAGTATGACAGTAATAAACAGCTAATGTGCAATTATATCTAGAATGTAAAGGCTTACTGGCCTCTGAACATATATAAGAGGAGGATCATCAGTTTCCTATACTATAATAGTGGATATAGGGTACTTTAAGAGATAAGGGTGGAGAGCTTCATAAGGAGTCATTGAAACTGCAATATATGTAGTAGCTTTGTGAAGGACCCTAGAATTAACTCTCCTCAAACAAGATTCTGAGGTACAAATGCTCAGGAGATTAGAGTGACCCTCTATAAAGTGGTAGATATTCTGCTAGTAATAGCTAGTCAAATATGTGAACAGCATATATTAGGATTCAGTTACATGTACTCATGTTATGGAATAAAAAACAGAAAAAAGGTGTATATTGCCCTGTATCTCATTCACGCTTCAAATGAGTACCCCTATCTGTTAGGTTATTGCATTCTCATGTCGCTGCCTATTCACCTAATACTGGGTACTTAAAAAAAATAAAAAATAGGGGGCGGGGCTAGCCTGTGAAGAGAATAGACGTACATTAAAAGAGCTCCTGCTAATTTAGCTATATACAAACCTCAAAACCATATTTTATGCAACTTTTCTTTTCTCTGAACCGCTGTGGGCATCCTGTCCTACATTAAACTGTATGCCCTAGTTATTTGGGGGCAATTAAAACTTATATTGCTGACAAGACGCGGCTGAGAATATCCCGGGAACCGGAGACTAAACTTTCTAAAGGTGACTACGTATATCGCCAGCAGCCGGACAACCTAAACATCTACGGACCTCTGATTTTGATCACATCTGTCCCTTACACTACGACACTGCTGCCCGGAGGGTCGGGGCTCCGCTCCGGTGCAGCAGCGTGTCACGGCTAGCAACCAGTAACCTGAAGCGGCTGACAGAAACGGGCCGAAAAATCTAGACACCTTACCGCTGTGCAGGGATCCCTTCAACTTGGTCTCTACGGGGACCCAGACAGATCGTTAAAGAGACCTTGCGGTCCACACGGGGCTGCCAGATGATTGGCGCGAAACCCTCGCCATTTTGAGGCCTTCATCTGGGAGGTACTCTAGGCCCTCGAGGTACGGTGAGAAGCGAAACCAGCAGCGAGACGCTTATACGGGAGGTAAGAAAACACACTGCACATTGCACCTATCTCCCAAATCCCTAAAAAATCATAGAAGGGCTTTTTGGCTGGTTACTGAAGAACAGAGAGACTTAGCCTATACCACACCGATCTAAAGCTAGGCTAGATGTATATTACCACTTGTCTGTCTGCCATATAGTACGCATACCGCTATCAATAATTTGGAGTCACCTGCTGCACTAGACGAGAATCCCCTCCTGTAAGGACATACTTTGCCTTGTTTGAAGATTTGGAGAGAATACAGTATACCCTAGAGTCCGCAAAATAATTCACTCAGGCCCTGCCACAATACTCAGGGGATTTACCGGAAGGTCAGACCTTATTTAATACTTAACACTTTGCCACTCTGATAGTATATTTGGCATTAAATCCCTTGACTTGCTCAGAAAGACTTTATTATGCGGATTGGACTCCCAAAGTTAACTGGATACCGTATAACCATGCCTTAATGTCCAGGCCTTGTGAGGCCGGGGCTTGCCTATAATGTTTACAGAATAATATATGAAGACATAACTTGAAGTCATTCTATTAAGAAACCCCTGCTCAATCTGACAAATTCCTGTCATTGTCTCCTATCTGGGTCTACCTTATTTCTAACATGCCACTGGGCTCTAGAAGGAGAGCGACTAATCTTTCTGAATATAAGAAATCAGTGGCAGATCACTTTAAAACTACACCTGTCGCTGGGAAATCTACAACTGATCTGCATATTTCACCAAAGCATAAGGTCAACAGTCCTGTCATGGCAGAACCTACTAGAGAAGTAAATGATCTCCCTGGCTCTGTGGCCGCCAACATAGTATCCACCTTAACTCAGAGAATAAACTCCCTCCAAGAGACCCTCACAACAGCTATTAAGGGCTCTGCAGCGGACCTCAGGAAAGATATTGGGGCTATCAGTGAAAGGATTGATGTGCTAGAAAGAAAACAAGAGGACTTAACTGTGGAACAAGAAAACTTATCGCACCATTCCCAAGTTTTGGTTGACATGATAGACTCAATTGAAACCAAAATGGCTGATATGGAAGACCGCTCATGAAGGAACAATTTGAGATTTAGAGGCATCCCAGAAGATGTCTCTCCTGCTGAGCTAGGCAAGTTCCTACATGAGTTTTGTGAAGTCCTACACACCCCGACCTTCCCTAATGAAACTCTGGTTGATAGGGTTCATCGCTTGCCTAGAGGGAGGAATGTTTCAGCAGATAAACCTAGGGACGTAATCGCCAGATTCCACTACTTTACATATAAAGAACAGATTCTTAGGGCCATGTTCCAAAGACCAGCACTACCTAAGCGATTTGAATCTATTCAAATATTTCCAGACCTGTCTCAATTCACAGTACAAAAAAGAGGTACCTTCAGAGAGGTCACCAGATCGCTGAGACAGTTGGGAATAAAATATAGATGGGGCTACCCGACTAAGCTGCTGATTCAAAAGGATGGCCTCCTCCTTACTGCTGACACACCTGATAAAGGAATTCAACTTCTTAAAGGATGGTCCACGCAAAGCAAACATGACAGGGAGGACAGATCCTCAGCTATATTGAATGTGGAGCGGAGTACAGCATCTTCCTCACTTTTAAGACCCACTGCCTTTGAATGGAGACCGCTTACACAGAGACCCTCTACCCCTAAAAGAAGGAATTCAGTTTCACACCAGCCGTTACAGACAGGAGCAGAGAATCCCTCTGATGATGAAGACTGATAAGTATAGATGTCTTATATGACTTATGTATATTGTTATGTTACAATGGGGGAGATTTTTTTTTTTCTTTTCTTTTTGTTCCAGGGGTATCCTTTGTTCATATCTTGTACACTCTGGAGAACTGTAGTTTTACATGTGGGGGTCCTTACCCTCCTCTATATTTTACCACACATGTCTACAGCACTTACCTGCTTATTCTGGTGAGCGATTGCACAGACCTATAGCCCTCACAAACTCTAATATGGCTTAGAACTCTACATATCCTTCTAATATGAAGACTTTTTTGCTTATTCAACCCCAATTTCACCGATATGTGTGGTTACACACCATGCTCAGGAACATACATGGACAGCTTGGGGACTCACAACAATTTGGTTAACCTGATTAAAACAATGTTAAATGTTTAAACTAACATGTTTACTGTGTAGTTGAGATAGTTCTGAATGAGTTGTGGTATACTGAACTGCGTGTGAATGAGACGGAAAGGGTCGAGTTCTGGATTACACTACATCTGGTCATTTTTATGTGGAGACCGGCCTGCCCTGTCTCATCCCCATGCCCTTAGGCTGCTAAAAGTATCTGTATTGTATGTTGGGACCTAGAAATGCAGATTGTTCCTCCCTAATCTGTTCTTTTACTTATTAATCTAGGGGACCCAAAGTTAGTTTTGCTGAGTGTAATATTTGTTTCACAACATATAACTATCGCTCTTGTGATATTCCAGAATACTTGGAATGTGGACTTATGCTAAATCTTGAATGGTATAAATCATTGGTTAATTTAGTAAGTTCATTTTCACTTGCCTAGATTTACGCTATGTTTTGCTACCCATCTAGACTTGATCTATAACCCTAGTAGGTTGTTTGCTACTCTCACGAGGCCCTTTGATTGCACATGGCTGTAATAGTGGTAGCGGTATATTATGGTAATATGACCTAATTTATTTCTAAGTGGTCACGAGCCGGCCCTGTCTTCCGGCCATGTGCATTTCAAAATGGTGTTACTGCTAATGCTACTCAGGTTAAACCTACTTACATGAGCAGATTTTCAACCTTGCTATATATGATACTGTGCTGTTCTTTTAAAGTGTACCATCAGTAAGAAATATATATGGTTATTTGCACTAATATTTGTTTGATTTAACTACAGTATTAACATTTGACAGATTACCACATAGGTGAGTTACTGGTTTACCCAATAATGCAATATATACCTGTTCAGTTTAATGTTATATTCTTCTACCTCATTGGGTTGTGTGAAATGTTTCGATAAGTTATTTCTTGTTATTATGTGACCCTTGGTTTGTGTGTGGCCGGGATAGAGATGGATACTTGTCCTGCCACCCTATCTTGGCACATCCTCAAGTGGACGGTTGTCTGACCTGCCCTCTGGCCACACACAACTCTCAACGGAAATAAAGTCATTGTATATTCAGCTAAAAGTTTGTTTAAGATAACTTAGTTAACAGGCTATACCTGTAATGTTACTATCTGATATATTTTATTAGTTATGAACCAATAATCGACATCTTCAGTTAATGTATATCCTTCTAAAACTTAAAATGTCCCCCTCCAAGGTTGTCCCATTACACATTAGAGTTGGCTGCTCTATACATACCCTCTAGAATCCGCATGCCTTATTCAATCAGCTAGTGTTTTACCAGAGTAAGGGAACTTATTTCCCTTCCTAATTGTTAGACTGAATACATGCAGGAGCCATATACATATACCCCTGATCGGGACATTAACTCCCCCTGAATTCAGGCCTGCCCCGGCCTTGCCTTGCCTTACCTTACCCCTATTTTGGACACTAATTTTTATAGATATTGTAACGTCACTCTCCACCCCCCCCCCCTTAAAGGTAAAACTGAAGCTTACTAGAAGTAAGCAAGAGAACATAGATTCACTCGAAACTACAAATTTAAACACATGAAATATTAACCCGCACCTCTTTGGCAGAAGAGGTGGATACCGGGGTCATACTTATTTTAGTGTTGCCTCTTTAGTCCTTTGCACTAGATCATTAACTCTTTCCCTCTGTCTTAAACCTTCCTTTCTATACACCCTCTTATACTCCTAACCCTTCCCCCCCCCTTTTTTTTTTTTTTCTCCCCTCTTCCCTCTCTACAATGGTCTCTGACCTTAAATTTATTTCCCTAAATACGAAGGGCCTAAACTCGCCCTCTAAAAGAAGCCTCCTACAATCCTTTTTAACTAAGCTCAAATGCGACGTGTCCTTTCTTCAAGAGACACACTGGGCATCTGATAAAACCCCGAACATTAACTTTCGACATTACCCAGTGGTCCTTAATTCGACTTTTCAAGAAAAAAGCAGAGGAGTCTCGATATGCATTAGCAAAACGGTAGCGTTTCAACAAATACATGTTGAAACAGACCCGGAGGGGAGATTTCTGCTACTGGTTTGTAGACTGAATTCACATTTATTTACCCTCGTGAATGTATATGCCCCTAATCAGGGTCAGATTAGATTCCTACGTAAGATGCTTTCTTTCATAGAGGGTCTGAGACAGGGCACATTAGTCCTGGGAGGGGACTTTAACCTGATCTGGGATCCCCAACTTGACAAACAGCTCTCAAATGGAAAAGCCATAGACAAATACTCCCAGTCTACAGCCCCCAAATTTCAAAATCTTATATATCAGTCTTCACTCTATGACGTATGGAGAGCTTGCCATCCGGACACTAGAGATTACACTTACTTTTCACCCGGTCATACTCGCGATTGGACTTCTTCTTTGTCGATTCCTGGACACTGAATAAAGTCTTGAGCTCCACCATATGCAGTTGCCCCTGGTCGGACCATGATGCTGTGGTGATGTCAGTGAATGTAGATGGGTCCGCTTCATGCAGGCCCTCTTGGAAACTCCCCAAGTTCTTGTGGGAAGACAGGTCCTTTGTTCCTGAGCTACTCGAAAAGATTGAGGAATTTTTGGAGGCGAATGGCCCTCAAGACACTTCTCACCAAATCAGATGGGCGGCTCTAAAAGCATTTGTCAGAGGGTTCTGCATAGCCAAAACCGCAAACATTAAAAAGAACTGGGGTGCCCCCTTGGGAAAGTTGACCTGTGACTTGCGTACCAAAGAAAAACTAAATAAATCATCCCCTGCTGCTGATTTGTCTGCTGACATACTTGGCTTGAAAGCACAAATTAAACATCTAGAACTGGAAAGAGTCAAACGTGCACTCGCCAAGTTCAAGATGGTCATGTACTCGAAAAGTAATAAGGCGGGGACTCTGTTGGCGAACAAGCTAAAACAGAGGACAGCTATCTCAAGAATACCCTATATTAATCATAATGGACAGATGCTATATGCACCTGATGACATCGGAAAGGCTTTTGCAGACTTCTATGAACGGCTTTATAACATCGAGACATCTGAGGTACCTATTAAAGCCACACCTTCTGACATAACCCTATTTTTAAAGAAACTAAATTTACCCATGTTGTCCGACGAGGACAAAGACACTTTAACTGGACCCTTCACTGAGCTGGAAATAGGATTGGGGATCAAGCAATTGAAAAATGGAAAAGCACCGGGCCCAGATGGGTTCCCGGGGCAATTTTACAAAAAGACGCGCACTTTGCTACAGCCCATACTATGTCAGGTATACAATGAAATTTGTAAAGGGGAAGAGATACTCGAGGAGTTCCTAGAAGCGACTATTGTCGCAATCCCTAAACCGGGTAAGGACCCTTCATTTTGTTGCAACTTCCGCCCTATCTCGCTGATAAATGTAGACATAAAACTGTATTCCAAACTCATAGCGGATAGATTAGCATCTTTGCTTCCTTCCCTGATAGCAACCGATCAGGTGGGATTTGTGAAGGGACGCCAGGGCCCTGACAATACCAGGCATCTGGTTACAGTCTTTACGGAGGCGAAACGTTCGGGAACTTCCCTTCTGGCCCTGTCCCTTGATGCCGAAAAGGCGTTCGACAGGGTCAGATGGGACTATATGTGGAGAGTTCTGGGGGCTTTTGGTTTCCCGCTGCAGACCATCAATATGATTAGAGCCCTATATTCTAAACCTAGCGCAAGGGTGAGGGGGACAGGCTTCTGCTCCCCTAAATTTGCCATCTCCAATGGCACCCGACAGGGGTGCCCACTGTCGCCCCTGCTATTTGCCCTGGTCATGGAACCGCTGGCTGAACTAGTCCGCTCTACACCATCTATTGAAGGAGTACCAATGGGCTCTACCCAGGAGAAAATCCTGCTATACGCCGATGATGTGACTCTTCTTCTTACGAACCCCATGTTGTCGGTTCCGGCGGTTTTTGCAACATTAGACAGTTTTAGTGCTTTAAGTTACTATAAGGTGAATAAGACCAAAACGGAAGCCTATGGGATTAATATCCCTGACGAACAACTTTTAAGATTGAGAGATAGCCATGATTTTCATTGGTCCTCAGATGCTATCAAACATCTAGGTGTTTATCTAAGTGCAGATATAGATAAAACCCTATCGCTGAATTTCGACGCGCTGATCAAAGACTTAAAGAATTTGACAAACAAGTGGGACTTCAAGGAAGTATCTTGGCTGGGGCGTGTGGCCACGGTCAAGATGTCCTTGCTCCCAAAGGCACTGTACCTTTTTAGATGCATTCCTTTGAATATCCCCCATGGCATTTTGCAGCAGATTCACCAGATCTTTAGTAAATATGTTTGGGCTAGTAGGCCTCCAAGGATCAGCCATAAAATTATGCAGAGAGAGTATACAAGGGGAGGAGTTGCTTTTCCCAGCATATTCCTATACTACGAGGCTACGAGACTATCTCACATCACGGCCTGGGGACCTACTGCCGAAAGGCCGAGATGGTTCAGATTGGAAGAGCTCCACCTACCAGAGGGTCTAGATCTTCCCAGTCTTTTGTGGGTCCCTAGCCACAAACAATTGGTCAACATAATTACCAACCCGGTGGTTCAACAAAATATCAAAATTTGGCACACACTCAGACACCACTCACAAATTGCTCCACACCCCTCACCAATTCATCAACTACGAGGCTTGTTGTGGGGTCGTCCGAATGTTCATGTTGAGTTTTGGATGCAACATGATCTCGACACGGTGGAACAACTATTCTCCAATCAGAGATTGCTAACAGTCCCTCAGGTCCTTGACTCCTTGACAGGACCACCTCTCTGGTTTCACTTTGAATGTTCTAGAATACTCAGCTTCTTACATTCCTGGAAATTTGGGACTCATGGACTTAGGCCACACTCCCAATGGGAGGAAAGATGGCTAAATGAGCTGGGTACATACAAGCCCCTCACGTAACACTATCGGGCTATTTTGCGAGATCACTCGGCGAGTCTTCCCAGTCAAATCAAAAAGTGGTGCAGAGAACTGTCCCTAAAAATATCAGACGCGGAACTGAGCACCGCTATTAATTTACCGAAAAAAAACGATCCACTGTACAACCATTTTTGAGGGATACATGAAACTCATTTTACGGTGGTACAGAGTGCCTACCAGGCTATCTAAAATGTTTCCGGCTACCTCATCGAGGTGCTGGAGGCTCTGCGGCGGGGAAGGATCAGACTCCCATGTTTGGTGGTCCTGCCCAAAGATCCTCGATTTATGGAAAGATGTCGAGACTCTCTTGCGCTCCATGAACGTGGAAATTCGGTTGACTCCTACTCAGGCCCTCTTTCATATATTTGACAAACGACTACCTAAATGCAATAAACAGCTGATAATCTATATTCTGGCGGCTACGAAATTATGCATAGCCAGAGCATGGAAAAAAACAGACCCACCCACTATCACAACCGTTTGTGAGGTAGTACAATATCTCGCTAAAATGGAGAAATTCGCATATAACGCTCTGGAGAGAGTGGAGGACTACTGGGCGATCTGGGAAGACTGGATTAAAATTCAATAAATCCAAATGCACAAAAATGTCGGTGCCCAGTAGAATGGGCAGAAACTGTTCGAAAGCAAAATCTGCTTCACATAATTATCCCTCCCTCCCCTTTTTTTTTTTTTTTTTTCTTTTTCTTCTTCTTCCCCCCCCCCTCCCTATCTTTCTCTCCCTCCCCCCCTCCTTATAAGCTGAAACCTCTACCCCTCTCTCCATCTTCACCCCTATCCCTAATATACACGACCAATCGAGGCATACCTGTTGTTTCAATATAATCTAGAGCTTAAAGATTGTAACTTTGGTCCCTAGCGTTAAATGTTAAATTCATGTGGTTCATTGTTTGAGATTCCTATTGAAATAATTGTTGTGCTATGACTAAAGCTCACACGCATATACAGAGGTTATTGCATATTTGTATTCATTTTATCTATGTATAGAGCATCGATGTGAATTGTGAATCTCCTGTAATGTTATTTGTGGTTTTATTTTCTGTAACACCTTATTATTGTATGCTATTTTGAATCTCAATAAAATATGTTAAATTAAAAAAATAAAATAAAAAAAAATAAAAAAAATAAAAAAAAAATAAAAAAAAAATAAGAAAGATGTGAAAATGTCAAAGTGTCTGTCCCCTTCCCATACTGTGATTCATTATATGTAACATAAAGATAAAGTAGGGTATAAAGAGCAAAAAACAATATAGCAAAAGCATCTGATAACAGCTAAAAAATAAATAGCACACTTGCATAATTCAGCAGTGAATAATATTAGGAGTGAAGCTAAACAGTTCTGGGGTATACATTTTTAAGTAAACATTGTCTTTTGAGAACAGTTCTTGAGGGCTCTGCACCGACAATACCAGAGGGGATGCATAGGGCTGGATAAACATAAATTAGCGATCCCATAACAGTCTACATCACCCTCACAGAAGTTGCACTTTCATAGTAAAAATAGCTAGGTTCGCAATGAGTGAGGGCTATTAGAGATAATTACTGTAGGTATATGGAGCGAGCTGGAAGGTAAGAAGGGTAAAACAAAGAAATAAAGGGAGACCAGGTTGAACGAACAAACTATCAATGTTAACTGCATCAGAGTTACCACAGTGAATAACACCATAGCTTCAACCTACACCTTTCTTCAGACCCCTACTGCCGAGGAACCCCAGTGCAGGTTGTGATCTTAGCTCCTGATTTTCCAGAGGGAGGGAGAGTGCATTGAAGAGGTCTTGCTCGTTCCAAGGTGAGTAAGGGGTGCGCAAGTGAAAACTGGGGCCCGTTGATAAGGCAGGCAATAATAAAGCTCCGATCAGTCTGGGAACTAGCCAGGGAAATGGTTATGGATTGAAAATCTCCCGTTAGTTGTCCTGGGCTGGTTGGATGGTTGTTTGGGGTCGTAGAACTTGGCTTCGCAAGTGACTGCAGGTCTGTATAAAAGAGACCCTGTGTGGGCTTGGCTGTGATAGGCGGTATCTGCAGATCACCATCTGTCCCCTTCAGATCTGCAGTGTTGCTAGCGACGGTAACAGATTCGGTGACAGTCGAGGCCATTTCAGAGTTAGTGATCCCACTCATGGTGCGAGGATGTAGACTGCTTGCAAGTGGTAGGATGTCGTCTGTTATATGCGCCTCTTTCCAGATGAAGCACCTCTCCACTGCGAAAGCTAATGCTGTGCTCAGCGAGGTAACATGTGGAGAGGACTCTGTGGGAGCCTGTGGTATCTCTAGCAGTAAGATCGATTCTCTTGCGGTAAACTGGGAGGTCTCTTCATTCTTAGCAAGAGCTAGAGAAGTCGTCATCTTGGGTATTGGGTTGATTTCTTCCTCCCTCTGATCTCTAACCATTGATAGCAGGTCACAAAAGCAGAAATCCAACCTCTCCTCAAATTTGTCAAGCAATGCTTGCAGCTGTTCATAAAAGTCTGCCATATCTAGTCAGCTAGTAGTCAATTCTACCTCGTGGCTATACCAAGCGGTGTACTTCCCAGCCGTTGCCGTAATAGGTTTAAGGTTTAGTTTAAGGTTTTGTGAAATAAGGCTGTTAAAGGGTCACTTACCCCCTCACATAAGTGTGGAACCAGAACTGAGTTAGAAATGATAAATTATACACTCTATTAGGCTTAATCAATGTTGATTTTACAGGAGCCCATGGATAGTATGTCTTGTCTCTTCTGATGTTAGCTCCGCCCCTGAGTAACTTTTTTATTAGGAAAATGTTATTTTAAAATTTTAGTAGAAAAGTATCTAATTGGAATGATACATTTATAATGCGTATTGCAAAATTATTTATTTAATTATGAAGGGCTAGATTATGAGTGGTGCTGTAACTGATGCACAAAAGCCATAGCAATGCATTCACTCAAGCTTCAGAGCTCACGTAAAGGGTAGGGGATGGAAAAAGTTGCATAAAACACAAACATAAATACATGTAAAAGTACAGTTACACTCATATAAACACTGACTGATAATTATCTAAAAAAAAATGTTAAAACATTTCTAAGGGCTCAAAGATAGATGTTTTACAGTGAAGGGCTGCAAATTGCTTTAAAGGGACAAGAACCCCCCCCAAAAAAAAATTAAAACAATTTTAAACAACTTTTAAATTTACTTCTATTAATGAATTTGCTTTCTTCATTCTCTTGCTATCTTTTGCTGAAAGATTTATCTAGGTAAGCTCAGGAACAAATTACCTAGGTTCTAGCTGCTGATTGGTAGCTGCATATATATACCAATCCTGCTGCTCATTTTTTGATACATGGATTGCTCACATTTTTCGTGTATGTATACCGATTGTCATTGGCTCACCCATAAGTTCATTTAGAAACCATTAGTGCATTGCTGCTCCTTCAACAAATGCTACCAAGATAATGAGGTACATTTGATAGTAGAAGTAAACTGGAAAGTTGTTTAAAATTGTATGTTCTACCTAAATCTTGAAAGCATTTTTTTGGGGTTTCATGTCCCTTTAACCCCTTAACGACCAAGGACGTACCTGGCATGTCCTTGGTCTAATTTAGTACTAGTTGAGCACTCAGGGTATTGCAGTTATGCCTCGATATTGAGGCATCCTGCAATAACCTTTTTCAAGCATCCGATGCAGAAAGAGCCACTCTGTGGCCCCCTCTGCACCGGTAGCAATGGTGCCGAATGTTGGTGGGTGGGAGCTTAGCAGGGAAGCAGGTGGGCGGCCCATTGCTACCCGGCATCTGGTTCCTGTAAGTGCAACGTGCACGCCGGGAGCGTGCAGAGGGGGGGGGGGGGGGCTGCGCGTGCATGCAGCAACCATTGCCACCAATGATCAAGGAAATGCAGCATGAGAGGGAGGGAAAAAAAAATAATAATATCAAAGGATCGGGGGGGGGGGGGAATCTATTATTAAAATAAAAAAATAAAAAAGTTTTTTTGGAGAGCAAACTGGGTACTGGCAGACAGCTGCCAGTACCCAAGATGGCGGCAAATAGGTAGTGGGGGGAGGGTTAGAGAGCTGTTTGGGGGGATCAGGGAGGTTGGGGGCTAAGGGGGGTCCATCAGAGCTAAATAAATAATAATAAAAAAAAAAAACTTTTATTTTAGTACTGACAGACTTTCTGCCAGTACTTAAGATGGTGGGGACAATTGTGGGGTTGGGGAGGGAAGAGAGCTGTTTGGGAGGGATCAGGGGGTGGGATGTGTCAGGTAGGAGGCTGATCTATACACTAAAGCTAAAACTAACCCTGCCAGCTCCCTACAAGCTACCTAATTAACCCCTTCACTGCTGGGCATAATACAAGTGTGGTGCGCAGCGACATTTAGCGGCCTTCTAATTGCCAAAAAGCAATGCCAAAGCCATATATGTCTGCTATTTCTGAACAAAGGGCATCCCAGAGAAGCATTTACAACCATTTGTGCCATAATTGCACAAGCTGTTTGTAAATAATTTCAGTGAGAAACCTAAAGTTTGTGAAAAAAATTTGTACATTTTTTTTTTTTATTTGAACACTATTGGCGGTGAAATGGTGGCATGAAATATACCAAAATAGGCCTAGATCAATACTTTGGGTTGTCTACTACACTACACTAAAGCTAAAATTAACCCTACAAGCTACCTAATTAACCCCTTCACTGCTGGGCATAATACACTTGTGGTGCGCAGCGGCATTTAGCGGCCTTTGAATTACCAAAAAGCAACACCAAAGCCATATAAGTCTGCTTTTTCTGAACAAAGAGGATCACAGAGAAGCATTTACAACCATTTGTGCCATAATTGCACAAGCTGTTTGTAAATAATTACATTGAGAAACCTAAAATTGCGAAAAATGTAACTTTTTTTTTATTTGATTGCATTTGGCGGTGAAATGGGGGCATGAAATATACCAAGATGGGCCTAGATCAATACTTGGGGTACTCTACTACACTACACTAAAGCTAAAATTAACCCCACAAGCTACCTAATTAACCCCTTCACTGCTGGGCATAATACAAGTGTGGGGCGCAGCGGCATTTAGCGGCCTTCTAATTACCAAAAAGCAACACTAAAGCCATATAAGTCTGCTTTTTCTGAACAAAGAGGATCACAGAGAAGCATTTACAACCATTTGTGCCATAATTGCACAAGCTGTTTGTAAATAATTTCAGTGAGAAACCTAAGGTTTTTGACAAAATTTGTGAAAAAGTGAACAATTTTTTTTATTTGATCGGAAAAAACTTCCATCTAGCAAAGTTAACATAATCTAGCCATAAATAGGTAAATGCATTAAAAAAAATATAAGTACTATAAGCACTACTGCTATACTATTTTCTGTCCCTTTCACTAAGCTACCAATACTGCTAAACACATCCCAATACTTTTACCCTAACTCAAACACATCAAAGGGACAGTAAACAGCTTGTCATTACAGGATATTTCTGGTGTGATGCCATAGAATAACATATCAGTCTTAATGTTTTTAAAACAAATTTTCAGTCTTTTTTACTGCAATTATATTTCAATAGCCTGACTCCACCAACCATTTGCCTTATTTGAAGGAACCAATGTGGGCTTCAGGCCGCAGACAACAAGGTCAGTCAAGCTTATAATGTTTTGTGGCCTTGAGAAGTCAGCAGGGTGCGTTTCAAGTTCTGAGAATTAAAAAATCTTCAATGTTCAGAGCTAATTACATAAAAATAATAAATTATGAAACTATATTACAAAGTTGCTTTTCTACACAAAACTATACATTTTATATGAAAATCTCAATGTGTTTACTGTCCTCTTAACCAGACAGTGTTTGGGGGTAAAAGTTAACAGTAATAAAGGTAAACAACATATAAAACAGGGACTGGATATAAGAAATTCTGCAGATCTAAAAAACACCAAAGGAATGTTCTTTGTTTAATATATAGGTATGATTAATATTTTAAAAGGCAATTACAATATTATTATTTAAAGCTATATTACAAGTGGAGAGCCATTTATTACTCCTGCTCATGAGCTAACTCAAGCCCTACAAAAAACTCTTCTACGGGCTATTACACTTTATTTTAGTGTCAGTATAGGGTTTTTAGTTTGGGTGGGGCTTTAGTTTTACAATAGGCATAACTGTGTTTTTTTATTTTTGGTAATTTTTTTTGTTACGGTATATTTTTTATTTTAAATAAAGTTAGGTTGGGGTGTGGTTAGCTGGTTAGGGGATTTAGAGGTTAGTGGGTACTTTGCGATGGGGTTGTGGCAGTTAAAGGGTTAAAAGTGTAGCAGGTACTTTGAGATGGGATGTGGTTTAGGAATTAATAATTTACCTGGTACTTTGTGATGGGAGAGTGTAGTGGTTAAAGGGTTAATAGTTTAGCGGGTACTTTGAGATGTGGGAGTGTGGTGGTTTAGAGGTTAATAGTGTAGAGTGGTACTTTGCAGTGGGCTATGTGATAGTTAAGGGGTTAATAGTGTAGTGGGTACTTTGAGATGTGGGTGTGTGGTGGTTTAGAGGTTAATAGTGTAGAGTGATACTTTGCAGTGGGCTATGTGGTGGTTTAGGGGTTAATAGTGTAGCAGGTACTTTGAAATGTGGGGGTGTGGTGGTTTAGAGGTTAATAGTGTAGAGTGGTACTTTGCAGTGGGCTATGTGGTGGTTAAGGGGTTAATAGTGTAGTGGGTACTTTGAGATGTGGTGGTTTAGAGGTTAATAGTGTACAGTGGTACTTTTCAGTGGGCTATGTGGTGGTTTAGTGGTTAATACTGTAGCGGTACTTTGTGATGTGGGTGTGTTGTGGTTTAGAGGTTAATAGTGTAGAGTGGCACTTTGCAGTGGGCTATGTGGTGGTTTAGAGGTTAATACTGTAGCGGTACTTTGTGATGTGGGTATGTGGTGGTTTAGAGGTTAATAGTGTAGAGGGGTACTTCGCAGTGGGCTATGCAGTGGTTTAGGGGTTAATAGTGTAGTTAAGTGCAACTTTTTTCTCTGGCCAAACTCTTTACGCAAACTTTCAGGTCTTCTTAGGTAAACCGTTGCTAATCAGGAACCACAGAGTAGAAGGAGAAAAGAGAGAGAAGCATGAAGAAAAGAGTTGAAAAAGGTATAGATAATAAAAATGAGTGGGGTGGGGGGATAAGGAGATGCTCACCTAAATACTGTTGCTCAGTAAAAAACAGGTATATTTATAAGAATTTTATATATCCTACTGGAGCCAGCTTTAATAAATGTCACAGTAGTCCATGTTTATCTAACAATTGATAGACCCTATTTTCCATTTGAGTCAAATGATCAACTAATGTTATGACTTGTTTCAGGAAAAGGGTATCCAGATTTTTACAATCTATAGATATGCATTATTTAGTTGCTGAAAATATTTGAATAGCTAATAATGCCTGACTTTGTGGTAGGCTGACACCCATGATATTGAAAAGCCCCTTTTAAGGGAAAAACTGAATATTTATACCCACTGAACCACACAGAGAAAATACTTGAATTATAACTATTTTATGGAATAAACACCAAATTTGGAAATCTGTACCAACACCTCCATACTGCAGCCAACACAAAGCTGAGTGAGTAGGAAATTTCTTAAAATGTTATGTAAGATGCCACCTCTGCAGAATCTTAAAGTTAGTCACATATTATCACATACATTTATATGTATATATTCATATACATATATATTTACAATTTGCTGCCCATCGCTGCATGACTTTCCCCTTCGCTTTGATAGTTCTCATGTCGTGTCTCACATGAGACAAAGCTCCCATTGGAGCATATGAAAACAAAGCTCCCATTGGAGCCTATAGAAGCAAACTCTAGTGAGTGCAATGCTTCTGTGCAATGAGAATACGAGGTCGCATTCACATTGCACACATTTTCGTGTGCTGGTATTACTTAATTGAGCTCTAATCTGGCCCATAGTTAGAAAAGAGAAATATTGCAATTTTACAATAATAGAAATTTTGCAAGGACAAATCTCGTTCTCTGTTTTGCAGCTACATAAGTGCAATGGAGTAAACCTTGTCACTTATTGCTTTCATGATTTACAGTATCAGAACTGCCAATCTTGACAAATATTTCATAGTGTGCAGTAATTTCATGTTCAATTATGTCACAGGAAGTGATGTCACAGGAAGTGTGTTTAAACCAGTGATGGTGAACACAAACACTCAAATACACAAAAGCACATATATTTACATACAAATGCACACAGACTCACATTTGTAGCACCATTTTAAAATATACTTAAATCAGTTATGATATACAAAATTACAAATGTACCCATATCCCTGTATCACTTATTGAAAAAAAAAAAAAAAGAAAATTAGCTTAACATTAAAGGGACTTGCAAACCCCAAATTTTTCTTTCATGATTCAGATAGATCATACAGTTTTAAACAACTTTCCAATTTACATCTATTGTCTATTTTGCTTTATTTCCTTGGTAACCTTTGTTGAGAGATACAAAGAGAATTTAAACAAATTAGATAATAGAAGTAAATTGGAAAGTGGTTAAAACCGTATGAACTATTTGAATCATGAAAAAGGTATATCCCCTTTATACACGTTAGCATCTCTATTAACTCAAATATTCATTCTTTACATTATGTGCCAATTACAGTTATTCATAAAAGGCCATATGTGGTGCGCTATCGTTAGGGCGAGGAGCATAAACGGGATCGTAAGATTGCAGTGTTTTTACACCCAAATCCATATTACAAGTGGAATATGAAATATTAATATTTCATGTCTGTTAGCATACTTGAGAAAATGTGATCGTGATTGCACTCAAGTAGGGTTTTTTCCCACTTTTCCTACCCCATTAAAGTCTCTGGGAGATTAGTTTGGCTTTCTGTGTGCAAGCAAATTTTTTTTACTTTCAACTTGTAGAATGCGCGGTATACGATGCATGCAAAAAACTGAAGTTGAGTACAGTTAGCACACAAGAGTGAGCGATAATTATCGATCCACTTGTAATCTAGCCCTTATTATGAAATTAAACTTTTAACTTAATATTTTTTTTATCAAAAATTACTATTTTCCCTGCCTGTAAGTCACAGTCTTCTCTGTCTGTGTCTATTGGTTTTGGTCAGGGAAAGCTGCTCTGGAGCCCTTTCGAGGAAGGTTCGCATATGCGAGTTTGCTTCCCAAGTCTGCTTCATTAGACCACTGCTTCTTACACTCTACACCACCTTTGAGGTGGCGAGGGGAAATCACAGAGAGCTTGCTCACTTGCTCTCAGTGATTGACAGTACCTTCTCATGTGATTGGTTGTGTGAGAGAAGGGGCGGGCATTACACGCTCACTTGAGCATGTAATAATACATACGAGCAGTGGATCCTGTTCGTCCATTCGCTGCCCATATGTTGCAAAAGTGAGCAGACAACTTATAAAGTAGAGATACTTGTCCGCTGGACCTTTAATACATGGTACACATAGTTTATGTTTATTTACATCAACTATGACCTTTTTTATTACAGTGCTGTACTATCTCTTTGAGGGTACTAAATTTAAGTATTTAAACTGATTTAAAACTATATTTAGGTTACATTTGTAAGCTGTATTATAAAATGTAAATTTAATTCTCCAAACTTTCCAATTTTAAAGATTTAAAGGAATAGTCTAGTCAAAATTAAACTTTCATTAATTCATATAGAGCAGATAATTTTAAGGAACTTTCTAATTTACTCCTATTATAAATTTTTCTTCATTCACTTGGTATCTTTATTTGAAAAAGCAAAAATGTAAGCATAGGAGCCGGCCCATTTTTGGTTTATCACCTGGATAGCACTTTCTGATTGGTGTCTAAATGGGCAGGCTCCTAAGCTTACATTCAAACAAAGATAACAAGAGAACAAAGAAAATGTGATAATAGGAGTAAATTAGAAAGTTGCCTAAAATCGCATGCTTTATCTGAATCTTGAAAGTTTAATTTTGACTAGACTATTCCTTTAAAGATCCAATCCCAAGCAGTTTAGATTAGTTGTTTTCTACCTGTAATAGATTAAATTCATTCGGTTTTTACCAACAACAACATTGTCTCTGTAATCCACCTTCATGACGAGAACAGGTCGTCATACGCTCATTATCAGAGGTAAATATAAGATATTGCCTAAAATGGTGCAGATTACAAGCAGCACCCTAATGATAGTGCAGGCATTATAACCAATATCGTTGGGCTGCACTACCATTAACGTGCAACTAGAAAGGGCTCCAATATGCAATATGTTTGTATATATACACTATATATATATATATATATATATATATATATATATATATATATATATACATATATATATATATACAGGTAGCCCTCAGTTTACGCCGGGGTTAGGTTCCAGAAGGAATGGTTGTAAATCGAAACCTTTGTAAATTGAAACCCAGTTTATAATGTAAGTCAAAGGGAAGTGAGAGAGTTAGGTTCCAGGCCCCTCTCAAAATTGTCATAAGTAACATCTAATACATTATTTTTAAAGCTTTGAAATGAAGACTTTAAATGCTAAACAGCATTATAAACCTAATAAAATAATCACACAACACAGACTTCACTTGCATTTTTCTGCAAACAGTTCTTTCTATGCCTTCCAATCTGGACTGATTTATAGACAGGAAGATCTTGTACCTTTGAAATCTGCTTGATAGCTCAGGTCTGGTTAAACTGATTAATTTCAGCTTGTTTGGCTGCGCTGAAACACAAGCGGACAGCTCCACCTACTGGCTATTTTAATAAATGCACTGCTTCTCAATAGCAGTCACATGACTGGAAAAAAAGGTTGTTATTCTGAAACGGTGTAAATTGAACCGTTGTAAAACGAGGGCCACCTGTATATATATATATTTTTTTTTTTCATTATTACTGTTTATTGATACCAACCATAATAAGAGAGTTGTTTTGTTTTGTATTGATTGACATTTCATTTATATATCGGTTCACCCCTACTTATTTAACTGTGAAAATCGGTTTAACAGTGTGTATGAACACTGTGCTGCATACAGAGATTGAGGGTGGTTATCAACATAAGCATCGGACATTTTAATAAAGGAAAAGTTTTATTTTTAGCTCTATACGGAATTGAGCCTTTTCAATTTATTTATTATTATTATTTCCATGCTTATGATATTCCATTCCATATGCAGAATTTGTTCATTTTATCATGTTGTATAGACTCTTAATTGTGCCAGTTTGACCATATATACATGTATCAGCAATAGTATTGCTTCTTTTGAATTGCTCCCTTTGACTTGATTCATTTATTTATTAACTTGATACATAATTACTAAGTATTATATAGATCTTAAGTTTAAAAGTTTATGTACATTACTCATGTAATTGTCCTTCAGGCTAAAATGTCTATAATTTAAGTATGCATTTTTGTATTTATGAAAAAATGATGTGCAAAGTTTTCTATGTATCTTTTTGGTAACTAACGGGTTAAATGTCTGTATTCACACACTTAAAATGAAGGTTCATGATTGGTCTCTATTTGACCTATCATTGAACAGATGTCCCTTTAAATGCTTCACACGCTTGCATTACTCCAGCTACGACTACGGCATCAGGCCGAAACATGTTAGCCTATGCTTTTGTGTGAATATTCTTTTTATGTGTTTTGGTACCTCCTTATGCTTTTACCACAAGTGGAATCTAATAAAGACTTTTTGTGCTTTTAAATACCTCGCCTGGGATCAAGTTTTTTACCGTTGTCTAAATTTGCACCAGGATTTCCTAGTGCGAGGAGAAGCTCACAGATTTAGCACCACCTGTTGACACGCTGGATTCACCTATGCTGTTGCCTGGTTACGACAGCAATCAAGTCGATTGGCCGTGACAAGGTCACGTGAGAGGACACTCCTCCCGGCACCACGGCGGAACGCCGTATTCGAACAAACAGAGAGCCAAAGGATTTCGGAGATCACGGTGGTTGTTCCAGAAGCTGGAGGCACTAGGAGAGCGGTGAGTGGGCACAGCATATCGCTGTAATTGGGCACAGATTGCTCTAGGAGGTCCCACTAAGCACCGCTAGTGTCAGTAACACAGGGGATAGAGGCCGCCTCTGTTTGTTTGTTTGCATCATTGCTGATATACTGCATTACCAAGTGAACTATCACATATCACAGGAAGGAGATACATATCACGCTGAATCTTGCTTACAGTTTTACACCCTTTTGTGCAGTTTATTTAACTTTTTTCCTTTGATATATATATATATATATATATATATATATATATATATTATGTGTGTGTGTATCTACATATATATATATAACAATTAGCTGGTAGCCCAGCACTCAATCTACTCAGGTGTAATCACTCCGTGGGTGCTGTTCTCATAGGAATATGTAGAAACTTTTCATTGAAGGAGGGCACTCACAGGACTTTTGTAAAACAAGACAGTGCAATTTAATTTCCAAATGAGATTAACAATGAAATAAATGTCAACATTTCGACCCCAGATTGATATCAACCTGTCGTCTGGGAGACCGGCTTGTATGCCGCTGTGAGTGATGCTAATTGCATTGCCTATATCATTTTTGTCTTGAAGAAGGCCCACAATGGGGCCGAAACGTCAACATTTATTTAATTGTTAAACTCATTTGGAATATATCTGTATATACAATATCTGCCTATCGGTCTCTCTATTTATCTATACATATAGATATATGGGTATAGTTATACATTTTACAAAAAAAAATCATATATATAAAAATACATATTTAAAAAACTTAAAACATGTGCAGTATGATGTCCTGAAGTTAGTGCACAACATTTTTTTAAACTTTCAATTTGTAATGTGCTCATAAACCTGACCACAGTAATTTTTTACTTTGAACACAATTAGTTCACAAGTAAAAAAGTTATTTAGCTCATTACTGGCATTGGCCCTATGTGGGTTAAGAAAGGATGTGGATTGAGACCATGTTAATGTTGTAGTTACGTTAAGGTTACAAATACCTTTTAATCTAACTCACAAGGACAAGACAATTATACTGTACTAGATATTGAACTGATAATAGCACATCCCATGTAGTATACCTTATTAAGTGTAAAACATATTATAAAGTATATGCTGGGTGTACAATTAGGAATCTGAAATAATGTGTCAGAGAGCACTTATAATCTAGGACCCGATCCGATATGCAGCGTCGCCCGCAAATGCCGGTGACGCTGAATTTTGCGCTGGTTTGGTATCCTATATACGGCGTAACCTAGAAGTCACGCCCGTATATTTCTGCCGTCGCCCGTAGTTTTTTTGGCCATAGGCAGGTATACCAAACCAGCGCAGTTTGGTATCCAATATACAGCGTAAGGACTTATGTGGCGAAAATGGAGAAATCTTACTCCATTTTCACCTCGCCACAAAAAGCAGCTGTAAGAAGCCTTACGCTGACTATTGGAGCCCCGTAACTACCTAAATTACCTGCAAAATAAAACCTAACACCTAACGCATGCACAATGTCTATCTACCTGTCAACCGCGATCCCTCGCCGCAATCCCTAATAAAGTATTTAAACCCTAAGCCACCGCTCCAGGACCCCGCTGCCATCTACATAAACTAACCCCCTACTGTGAGCCCCTAAAACCACCACCATCTAACTGATCTATCCCCTAATGTGAACCCCTAAAACCGCCACCATCTACCTGATCTATCCCCTAATGTGAACCCCTTACACCGCCGCCACCTATATAAAAATTATTAACCCCTAATCTAATCCCCCTATACCGCCGACAGCTATATTTATATAATTAACCCCTAATCTAATCCCCCTAAAATAATTATCTCTATTACCAGCCGTTAAAAGGGCCTTTTGTGGGGCTTTGCCCCAAAGTAAACAGCTCTTTTGCCCTATAACCTGCCCTCCCTACACCGCCGCCACCTATATTAATAGTATTAACCCCAAATGTAAGCCCCTTACACCGCCGCCATCTATATTAAAATTATTAACCCCTAATTTAATCTACCTACCCCGCCGCCAGCTATATTATCTATATTAACCCTAAGTATCTTATAGTTAATATAGTTATTACATTATATATATATTAACTATATTAACCCTAAATATATTAGGGTTAATATAGTTGATATAGTTACTATAGTATTTATATTAACTATAATAACTCTATCTAAACCTAACACCCCTAACTAAATTCTTATTAAATAAATCTAATTCATATTATAAACTAAAATATTCCTATTTAAATCTAAATACTTACCTATAAAATAAACCCTAAGATAGCTACAATATAATTAATAATTACATTGTAGCTATGTTAGGGTTTATATTTATTTTACAGGTAAATTGTTAATTATTTTAACTAGGTATAATAGCTATTAAATAGTTATTAACTATTTAATAGCTACCTAGTTAAAATAATTACCCAATAACCTGTAAAATAAATCCTAACCTAAGTTACAAATTCACCTACACTATCAATAAATTAAATAAACTACAAATATCTATCTAAAAATACAATTAAATAAACTAAACTAAATTACAAAAACAAACACTAAATTACAAAAAAAAAGATTACAGCAATTTTAAGCTAATTACACCTATTCTAAGCCCCCTAATAAAATAATAAAGCCCCCCAAAATAAAAAATTCCCTACCCTATTCTAAATTATAAAATACCCAGCTCTGTACCAGCCCTTAAAAGGACTTTTTGCGGGGTATTTACCCCAAGTTAACAGCTCTTTTGCCTGTAAAAAAAAAGAACACAACACCCCCCCAACATTACAACCCACCACCCACATACCCCTATTCTAAACCCACCCAAACCCCCCTTAAAAAAAACTAACACTACCCCCCTGAAGATCTCCCTACCTTGTCTTCACCCAACCGGGCCGAACTCCTCATCCAATCATGGCGATGTCTTTATCCAAGCGGCAAAGAAGGAGTCTTCATCCCGGCGATGTCTTTATCCAAGCGGCAAAGAAGAAGTCTTCATCCCGGCGATGTCTTTATCCAAGCGGCAACAAAGTCTTCTTCCATCCGGCAGCATCTTCCATCAAGCGGCATCTTCAATCTTCTTTCTTCGCTCCTCCGACGCGGAGCATCCATCCCGGCTGATGACTGAACGACGAATGAGGTACCTTTAAATGACGTCATCCAAGATGGCGTCTGTCGAATTCCGATTGGCTGATAGGATTCTATCAGCCAATCGGAATTAAGGTAGGAAAAATCTGATTGGCTGATTGAATCATCCAATCAGATTGAGCTCGCATTCTATTGGCTGATCGGAACAGCCAATAGAATGCAAGCTCAATCTGATTGGCTGATTGGTTCAGCCAATCGGATTGAACTTGAATCTGATTGGCTGATTCAATCAGCCTATCAGATTTTTCTTCCTTAATTCTGATTGGCTGATAGAATCCTATCAGCCAATCGGAATTCGACGGACGCCATCTTGGATGACGTCATTTAAAGGTGTCGGCCGGGATGCATGCTCCGCTTCAGAGGAGCGAAGAAAGAAGATTGAAGATGCTGCTTGATGGAAGATGCCGCCGGATGGAAGAAGACTTTGCTGCCGCTTGGATAAAGACATCGCCCGGATCAGATGAGGAGTTCGACCCGGTTTGGTGATCTTCAGGGGGGTAGTGTTAGGTTTATTTAAGGGGGGTTTGGGTTAGATTAGGGGTATGTGGGTGGTGGGTTGTAATGTTGGGGGGTGGTATTGTGGGTTTTTTTCAGGCAAATGAGCCGTTTTCTTTGGAGCATGCCCCGCAAAAGTCCCTTTTAAGGGCTGGTAAGGTAAAAGAGCTTTGAACTGTTTTAATTTAAAATAGGGTAGGGATTTTTTTTTATTTTGGGTGGGCTTTATTATTTTATTAGGGGGCTTAGAATAGGTGTAATTAGCTTAAAAATCTTGTAATCTTTTTTTTATTTTTTGTAATTTAGTGTTTGTTTGTTTTTGTAATTTAGTTTAGTTTATTTAATTGTATTTTAGTTTAGATATTTGTAGTTTATTTAATTTATTGATAGTGTAGGTGTATTTGTAACTTAGGTTAGGATTTATTTTACAGGTAAATTGGTAATTATTTTAACTAGGTAGCTATTAAAATAATAATAGTTAAAATAAATACCAAGTTACCTGTAAAATAAATATAAACCCTAAAATAGCTACAATGTAATTATTAATTACATTGTAGCTATCTTAGGGTTTATTTTATAGGTAAGTATTTAGATTTAAATAGGAATATTTTCATTAATAATATTAATATTAGATTTATTTTAATAAGAGTTTAGTTAGGGATGTTAGAGTTAGATAGGGTTATTATACTTAATATATATATATAATATAATAACAATATTAACTATATTAACCCTAATATAATTAGGGTTAATATAGTTAATATATATAATATAATAATTATATTAACTATATTAACCGGCGGCGGTGTAGGGGGATTAGATTAGGGGTTAATACATTTATTATAGGTGGCAGCGGTAGGGGTATTTAGATTGTAGGCAAAAGAGCTGATTACTTTTTGACAAAGCCCAGCCAAAAGCCCTTTTAAGGGCTGGCAAAAGAGCAGTTTACTTTGGGGTAATGCCACGCAAAAAGCCCTTTTCAGGGCTATTTGTAGGGTTAGACTTAGGTTTAGTGGTAGGGATAGTTTAGTATTTTAGGGGTTAAATAATTTAATATAGCTGGCGGCGGGGTAGGGGGATTAAATTAGGGGTTAATAATTTTAAAATAGATGGCAGCGGGGTAGGGGCTCACTTTAGGGGGTAGGTAAGGTAGATGGCGGCGGTGTAAGGGGCTCACATTAGGGGGTAGGTAAGGTAGATGGCGGCGGGGTAGGGGCTCACTTTAGGGGGTAGGTAAGGTACATGGTGGCGGTGTTAGGGGCTCACTTTAGGGGGTTATAGATTTAATATAGCTGGCGGCGGGGTCCGGGAGTGGCGGTTTAGGGGTTAATAACTTTATTAGGTGGTGGTGAGGTCCGGGAGCGGCGGTTTAGGGGTTAATACCTTTTTCTATTGTTAGGATAGTGAGGGGGGATAGCGGATAGAGGGTTAGACGTGTCGGGCTATGTTTGGGAGGCGTGTTAGACAGTGCGGGTGATTTCATACTTTAGTCAGGTTTTGTAGGCGCCGGCAGTTTCTAACGTGCCGTAAGTCAATGGCGACGCCAGAAATTTGTACTTACGCAGATTTCTGGACATCGCTGGTTTATCCGACTTACGGCACGTTAGCATCTTACGGCGCCGTATATTGGATAGCTCGAGTTGCGAGCTGAAACTGCGGGCGACGCGGGTTCCCTCGCTTGCGCCGCAAACTACACCGTATATCGGATCGCGCCCCTAGTGAGTAAATTCCTAAATCACAATTTGCCGAACATATTAGTCAAAATGAGAATGGAGTGGAAGAATTAGAATTTGTGGCCAAGAAAAAAGAAAGAGTGATATGAAGAGGATCCTTTTTAATAAAGAAGTATATTGAATTCTCTATTTAGGTACTAGAGCAGGGTTTTTCAATTTCAATTTTAGGTCCCCCAACAGGCCAGATGTTCATAATATCTGAACTAGAACACAGGTGAAACAATCAGCTGATGGTTGAGCACAGATTAAATATCATGGTTACTGATCAGCTGATTATTTCACCTGTGTTCTAGTTCAGATATCATGAAAATCTTGCCTGTTAGGGGTCCTAATGACCAGAATTCACAAACACTGTTCTAGAGAACCACTTGTAATAAATAAGATATAGGATGTTAAAATATTTATAGGATCTTAAATAAATTTGGTATATGAAGCTTTTGATATTTTATCTTCACAACAGCTATTTATCACTCTGAAGAAATAGTTAATTTATTCAATTATTGATCAATAAGTAGATTCTGAGAAATAACATGGCAATAATGTGGTAATTAGAAAGAAAGAAATAAAAGGGACATTATACACTCGATTTTTCTTTGCATAAATGTTCTGTAGATGATCCATTTATATAGCCCATACAATTTTTTTTTATTTTTTTTTAAATGGATAATTATGCTTATTTTTAAATAACATTGCTCTGATTTTCAGACTCCGAACCAAACTCCAAAGTTTTAGGAGAATACCGACGTATACCTACTCCAGATTGCTTCTGTTTGTGTAAAGGTTCATTTCATATACAAAGGAAGGGGGAGGGGGGAGTGTCTGCTATTTCCCACTTGCAGTGGGTGTTCCAGTAACCTTTTAAACAGAGCTAAACTGGAAGCTTCTAAGTAAGTTTTTAAACTGTTTAATACTGGATTTTTATATCAGTATCTGTGCATAATATTATTTATAGCGGTGTCTTTTACATGCAGTTATATGAAAATTGGTGTATACTGTCCCTTTAAGGATATTACATGTTTAATAAATAAAGTACAAACAATCCCCCTTTAGACAGCTCAAGACTAATATGGTGTAAACCCAGCAGCATCAATCCTTAGAGAAAGGTAAGACGGTATCATCAAAACTCACCAGCGCTTATTATTCTTTGCATTATCTGAGCAGCCCATTCAGCCTCCGGATCGTTCACCACTTCGTGGGTCCCCGGGCCGGTACGAAGCACCTTTGATTGCTGCTGCAAATCCAAGCGGTAAGGTCAGTCTGAACTGCCGTGAGAGCTTCCGTTTCTGTGAAATCCTGTTTACACGCTCAGGCGTTCTGCGATGACGTCATCTGCCGGTCAGTAAGCCGGGTACTGTGCGCCTCTTGTCCTGGATACGCCGAGGTTTAAGCTGGTTGTTAGACAACAATGAATAGCGAAAGAAATCCAGCAAACCTCCCAGGCGTGAGATCAAATTTTAAATTTATTGGAAAAACTGTGCAAAGTAAAAAAAGTAAAATACAAAAATAGTCCCAGCAACTTGGAACAAAATAAGGAATTGTCCTACGCATTTCAGCAAATAGTATTAGCCTTATTCATGGACATATTTTGCTCCTCACAGACAAGCCTATTTAAACACACCCTTGTCATCAGGTGTGTAGGCTCCAGGTACTAATTTTAAAGGGACAGACCTTTAACATCAGTTGAATTAAAGACAGACATACTATTGTGAGCCTTTCATTTAGAGAAATAGTATCAGGATACTCAATATGCCCAATTAGTATATATCGAATGTAAACAGTAAAAAAATATACATTATCACACAAATTCGGTTAAACATAACTATTCAATCATAAAATGTTAAATCCTCAATATATTATAACGTGTGAGACTAAATATGTAAAAAATTCAAATGACTTGTCTTCAGTTTGTATTTTCCATAAAAATACTTATAATAAAAAATTCTTATCGAAGAGTTGTCAAAATTGTTATAAAGTCACTACTTAAAGTTAAGAGGAGATATTAGTTATAATGTGTGTGTATGTATAGATATTAACTGCATGAAAATATAACTGCATGATACTGTTAATCCTACTTTAAGGAGTATAATATAAACTCCCTCAAAAATCTTGCATTTATATGCATTTATGAGCTTATCAATAGGGTAATACAATATAAAGAGATGGTACACAGTATAATGGATATGTATATATTCCATAATTCTAAGCCCTATTTTTTACTTATTCTTGTAGTGGCATATATATTAAGTGAATTAAAGTGAGTCAAGGTAACTCAAAGCCAGATAACATATAACAGTAAAATATACCGAAAGCTTTAACTGAGTACTACTCTTGTGTATCCATCTCAATATATAGCATATATCCACTTGAATAAAAATATCCACATGGTACCACATAGTAGAAAATATTAGGTAATATATATAATTCCTATTTATTGATGTCTCCAGAAGTTAATGACATCTCCTACTATGTTAAAACCATCAGGAATCCTGGTTTTCATTTTGAAAATCCAGAAAGCCTCTTTGTGTGAAAGTTTAGATACTCTATCTCCGCAACTTATAGGTGGTTTGATATGATCTATGATTTGCCATTTTAGACTGTTCACCATTTTATTGTGGACATGTATAAAATGTCTAGCAAGATCAGAGCATTCAATACCATGCTCTATATTTTTAAGGTGCTCTCTGATCCTATTCCTACACTCCCTAGAGGTACACCCAATATATTGTTTTTTACACTCCACGCACACTATTAGATAGATTACGAAAACAGAGCGACAGTTGGTATACGTGTCCAACTCATAGATCTTCTGTGTGGTGTATGATTGAAAGTTCTTAGTAACTCTAGTGAAACCACAAGCAATGCAATTGCTATAGTGCCCTTTTACATTTAACCAGCTATTACTTCTTGTTTGTGTATTTCTTAATAAACTTGGGGAAACTGCATTACCTATTGTGTAACCTCTATGGCAAACAAAATTACATCCCTTCTGCACAAGGTCTTTAAGGCTGTCTTCAGCAGTCAAAATAGGAAGATGCTTTTTTACAATAGCACATATTGCATTAAATTGTGCACTATATGTGGTTTCAAATGTAGGTCTGGAGCTATCAAAGCTCTGCTTATTAGATGAGACTTTATGGTCAAGGAGGAGGGTTTATCTATCTAATCTTTTAACTTCTAGGAGAGCTCGATCAATTGTTTTTATATGATAGCCTCTCTCTAGTAAATCCTTTCTCATTTTTATGCTCTCTGTGGTAAAGACTTTGTTATCGGTACAATTCCATTTCAACCTTATGAATTGTCCTTTGGCAATGCCAAAACCCATATGTTTTGGGTGATTGCTGCGGCCGTGTAATATAGCATTTGCCACAATTGTTTTTCGGTATATAGTAGTCTTAATCTGTTGGGTGTCAGTTTGTCCTATCAGTAAGAGGTCTAGGTAAGGAATAGACTCCTTGCTATTCTCGTACGTAAATTGTAGATTGCATCATTAGAGTTAAGGTATTGGACAAATTCCAGTAGCTTAGATGGACCTCCTGTCCAAATGAACAGGAGGTCATCAATGTACCTTTTGTACATTGTAATGTAATCCCTGAAGGGATTTGAATCTCCAAAGACGTGGCACGCCTCCCACCAACCCATATACAGGTTGGCGTAGGCCGGGGCAAACTTTGCCCCATAGCAGTGCCACGTCTTTGGAGATAAAAAGTTCCCTCAAATTGAAAAAAGTTATGAGATAACAAAAAGTCTAGAGTTTGGATCAAAAAAAGTTTTAAGATTGCTATCATAGTTACTGAACCTGTCCAACATATATGTGTGATATACCTTTAAGGTATATCCCCGCCTACCTTACCTCCACCCTATTTTAATCTGATCAGCACTATCATTCCCTTCCTGAAAATTGTTTCTACTCCTTGGAGTTATTCAGACCGCACCTTTTGCTACTCAGCGATATCTCTCTAAACATCTAAATATATATATCTCAACTCAGCACATGTAATAAGTTCTGCTTGTGCCTCTGCGAGTTGCTGTTTTACCTGCTTCGTTATTAGGAAGCTCATCTCATCTCATCACTATCGGGTTACCTTAACCTGAGAACCGTATCAAGGATCTGCCGGATCTACATTCCAGCGTTCCGGAAGCCGCACTCACACTACCGCCGAAGACCGGACCGGTCACAGAGGTAAACGGCTCTGCAAGATCAGGTATTATCCACTACAGCTGGGGTAGTCCGTTGGGGTAGTCCGTTCATCCGTAATGCCTCAGATGTAAGCTGGTCTGTTTTGTATCACCGGAAAGACTTAAAATCTCATTGTTATGACTGTCCTTTGTATATATTTTATGAATGAGTGTGTGAGTGCGTGAAGACAACTGAGACAAGTATAAATTATCAGGATTGTGTTTATCTATCTACTCTGCTAAGGAATTCTATCTAAAGGCATAGCTCTCCTAAACAAGTTATTCCATAGTTTATTCTCACTGAACTAAATTTATCAAACAACTTGGTTTCTACCTGCTCTATTATTGCATTGCTATTTATCAGACAATATCTCCTTTTGGCAAGATAAGAAGTTTCTTTACAGTAACCGTCTCACTTATGATATAGCAGGTTGTTTAAGCCATATAATCTGCTATTTTCATTATAAGAGCAACAAACCCTTATAAAATACACTGCATTTATTCCTATATGAAACAGGTCATCACAATATGAGATTGCTTCTAGACCTTTTTTGTGAGGAATGGCAGAATATAAACTCACTACATCTATTGTTAGCCATTCTGCTGTTTCAGTCCAGCATATCTCATTCAGACATCTTAGAAGATGCTTGGTGTCTTTAAGATAAGATGGAAGACCATATACAACTGGTTGTAATAGGGATTCAACCCATGTCGATATATTTTCAAATAATGATCCTATACCTGCCATGATTGGCCTTCCTTTCACCCCCTCCAAGGATTTATGTACCTTGGGGAGGTGATGGAATATAGGAGTGACTGGGTTTGAAACATAAAGATAGTCTGCAGTACCTTGGTCTAGTATCCCCATCTCTAATCCATCATCCAACAGTGATTCAAGCTGTTGTCTGTACTTCTCTGTGGGATTATGTCTAAGAATTTCATAGACATCAGTGTCATTTAGCTGTCTGTAAGCCTCCTCTATGTATGACTGCCTGTCCTGCACCACCACACATCCACCCTTGTCCGCTCTCTTGATTACAATATCTTCTCTAGATTTTAAATTATTGAGGGCTTTAAATTGTTTGTCATTTAAATTTGGATAGGGGTGTTTAGTGTCGTTAGAGAGTATGATAAGGTCTTCTTCAATTCTATGATGAAAAGCTTCTAAGAACGGGCCCCTATCCCTAGTTGGATAAAATATAGACTTTGGTGTGTATCCTCCATGTGTGCATTTAAGTGGAATTTCATCTACCACTGATTCCTTAGCCAGGTCATGTGCCTTTAATAGATCACACGCCTCTGTGAAATCAACTATGTCATATATCTTAGGGAGAAAATTAGTAGAATGGATGAGATCTATATCTCTAGCATTATCTGTTTCATCTTTTTTCCAGAAAAATTTCCTTAGTGTGAGGTCACGAACCATCTTATTTACGTCTACAATAGTGTTAAACAAATTGAATTTATTAGTCGGTACATAACCTAAACCAAAACTTAAAACCTCTTTCTCTTCCTTCGTAAGAAAATAACTTGAGATATTAATTACATTCAGAGTGCATATTTGTTTCTTCCTCCTCTCCTTTGCCTTCTTGCCCCTCTGCCTCTTGCTCCTCTTCCTACACATCCTCCTCTCTCCCTGGTATTGGGGTCTATCTGAAAAACCTGCTGATCAGTGTTACAATTGGCATTTGTTTGATATTGTAGGGTAAGGTTGGAAGTACCACTATCCCTCAAAAAGTCCTGCCTCCTTAAATCATCTGATGTGGCAACATCAATTTCTTTAGATGTATTTTTGTTACTGTTGCTAATGTACCTTGTGACTATAGGGTCTACTCTGATACTGCCTGTATTTTTAGGTTTTACAACTTGTTCACTTTGCGTTGATAGTGTGCCTTTAAATGTTTCAATGTTGCCCTGATGTAAAACGCTCTCTTCAGCGGGCTGTTCTAGGAACGTTACATGTTTTTCTACAGGTGAAGTTGTCCTGGCCCTAGTTCTAGATCTAGATCTGTTGTTAGTAACAGTGTTATTGCGTGTATGCCAAGTGTAGACCCTGTCATGTGCATGGTCATCGCTATCTCTAATGATTTTTTTAAGTTTAAAGTTATCCAGCTCTACTTTAAACTTATCTATAGATTCTTTCAGCAGAGCGTCCATATCCCCATACTTAGGGTGCAACATATAATCATTAAGTTGTATTTGTAATTCAGACAGTTCATCTCTAGTTTTATGCAAGACAGTTTCTTTGTAGGATATAATCAATTCCATCAGTCTCCTTGAACAGTCCGTTAAAATGGCATTCCATTTAATAATAAAGGAAGAGTCATCTATCTGGAACGTGGGGTATTTATTAAGACGTAGTCCCCTGGGAATTAAACCCATCATAAGATATTTCTCTAGGGCACGCTTGTCCCACCATGTTTTGTATTCCTTAATGAGGGTACGTTCCATATGTAAAAATATGTCACTCATAGATAAAGTCTCTTTCTGGTTAACGAAGGTATCTTCAATAGTAAGCCTGTCCATTTCAATATGTGACAAAGGTCTCAAAGAATAAAGTTCATGGTTTTCCATGTTATCCATATTTAGCTAGCTCTCAGTAGTCAAGTGTATTATAAAATATAATCTGGGAGCTCTGGACACAGTACGTGTAAAACAGTAGGGATATATACCAGTCGGACCGTCAGGGGAAAAATTAGCCGGTCAAAGCAAGTGGATAAAGTACAAACAATCCCCCTTTAGACAGCTCAAGACTAATACGGTGTAAACCCAGCAGCATCAATCCTTAGAGAAAGGTAAGACGGTATCGTCAAAACTCACCAGCGCTTATTATTCTTTGCATTATCTGAGCAGCCCATTCAGCCTCCGGATCGTTCACCACTTTGTGGGCCCCCGGGCCGGTACAATGCACCTTTGACTGCTGCTGAAAATCCAAGCGGTAAGGTCAGTCTGAACTGCCGTGAGAGCTTCCATCTCTGTGAAATCCTGTTTACACGCTGAAGCGTTCTGCGATGACGTCATCTGCTGGTCAGTAAGCCGGGTACTGTGCGCCTCTGGTCCTGGATATGCCGAGGTTTAAGTTGGTTGTTAGACAACAATGAATAGCGAAAGAAATCCAGCAAAACTGTGCAAGTAAAAAAAGTAAAATACAAAAATAGTCCCAGCAACCTGGAACAAAATAAGGAATTGTCCTACGCTTTTCAGCAAATAGTACTAGCCTTATTCATGGACATATTTTGCTCCTCACAGACAAGCCTATTTAAACACACCCTTGCCATCAGGTGTGTAGGCTCCAGGTACTAATTTTAAAGGGACAGACCTTTAACATCAGTTGAATTAAAGACAGACATACTATTGTGAGCCTTTCATTTAGAGAAATAGTATCAGAATACTCAATATGCCCAATTAGTATATATCGAATGTAAACAGTAAAAAAATATACATTATCACACAAATTCGGTTAAACATAACTATTCAATCATAAAATGTTAAATCCTCAATATATTATAACGTGTGAGACTAAATATGTAAAAAATTCAAATGACTTGTCTTCAGTTTGTATTTTCCATAAAAACGAAGAGTTGTCTAAATTGTTTTAAAGTCCCTACTTAAAGTTAAGAGGAGATATTAGTTATAATGTGTGTGTATGTATAGATATTAACTGCATGAAAATATAACTGCATGATACTGTTAATCCTACTTTAAGGAGTATAATATAAACTCCCTCAAAAATATTGCATTTATATGCATTTATGAGCTAATGTTTAATAAATGGTTTCTATTATTGCAAAGCGTAAAACAAAAATCTAAATTATATTATTGTAATAAACATTAGAGTTATAGTTTAGGTTACAGGTCACTTTTTTGTTTTGTATATAGAAAATCATAAAATACTACTCTGTTTTTTCTAAGTGATAATTATTTTCTCCTACAATACATATGGAAGATATAAGAGGAGATAAGTCTTAAATAAGTGTTTAGCATATTTGTCTTTCAAAACATGTTTTATTGGGGAATTATTTATAAATGTACAACCTATTATCAGAAATAATATATTACTCTCTGAGTAATATTATATATGCTACTACTCAAAAGTACAAGAACATCTCCATTTTTCAGTTTTTATTGAGATTCACACAGTTTAACATCTCAGTGTAATTTGACATTAAAGAATATAACACATAAACAACTGGAGTTAAAAAAGAAACCAATATAAACTTTTGACTCATCAAAAGAGCCACCATTTATATATAAAACAGCCTAACACACTTGTGGCATTCTTTCTACAATGCAAATCATATGTTTTTTGGAACGTTCTTCCCAATATGGTTGTAGAAGTTTGCACTATTGTTTGGCAATTGCAGGTTGTTTTACTTTCACCATTCATCCCAAACCAGCTTGATTGAGTCTTAGTTTGGAGACTGTGGTGGCTATTTCATGATTTGAAGCCAAGCATCTTTTTTTTTTTTTTTCTAAAGTGGTTCTCAAATAGCATGGAGGTAGGCACTGCAAAATGCTGCAAAATGCTGTTGTAGTCTATTTTAGTTCAGGGTGCCACTCAATCTGTGCAACCCACCAACTCTGGACCTAACAAAAGAGTCAGAGACCATAATGCTTTGTCCACTGTGTTTGATCACTGGAGTCACACAATGAGGACCCACCCTTCCACATACTCCACACCATACAAATCCCTGCATGGTGAACTGAAAATTTAAATTTATTGGTCCATAAGACCTTCATCCAGTCTTTAGTAGCCCACTGGCAGTGCTTCTTGGCACAGACAAGCCTCTTTTTCTTATTTTGCTATCTTAGCAATTACTTACTTACTGCAACTCAAACTGTAAAACCTTCAGCTCAAAGACTTCTCTTCACAATTTAAAGTGAGACTTACTTACCAGTGTTAAGCAGTTTTTGAAGTTTTTTTTGTCAACCCTGTGCAGGTTGTTAAATCTCGGAATCTTCTTATTGCGTTGTGGCTTTTCATCTGTCAGACCTCTTCCTGTCATTTTTTTTTTCCATGAGCCCTTAGATGGTGTAGGACTCTGTAATTTCTTTAAATATACTATAGTATAATTGGAATGGTTATTATTGTTTCAGAGAAACTTTAAGTTATTAACCCATTACTTGTTTCCTGAAAATGGTCTTTGTTTATAACTCTAAAGTTTATAATATTTTTCAGTTTTTGATAACCTAAACCTGTTTATTTAACCTCTGGCAGTTTACATTTTATCTTTGTTACATTTCAGGTTATTCAATGGACTTAAACTGTGCAGATTTGCATAAAAACTGGAAAAACTTAAGAGTTTTAAAATGTCTGGTTGATAGAGTACATTTAGATACAACAAATTCCCAGACCGGCTCAGACTGGTAAGTGTAAAAGGGGTTGTTTATTAAAAAAATAAAAATGCTCCAAAAGACCACAAACAAGTAAGCTGCTACTGCTATGTTAAAAAGCTGAGGCTACGACCTTGGCCTGAGTGATGTCACTGACACATTTTGAGTTTTCCCCGTAATCATAGTTAACACCACTGTGCCTCCCTCTTCCTTTTAAAGTTTTTAAAGGTGAGTACAAGGTGTTAGCCTCATTCGGATAAATACATACAATCAAAAAGTTGTTGTCACTTAAATATTCAGAAAGAAGGTACAAACATACTGTAAGATTACAGAAATAATCCTTACCTTGTGGTACTTAATGTATCAGAAACATATATATATATATAGATATGGGCAAATATATACAAACAGCCCAAATATCATTTACATAAAATACACTATTATATATCTTTATCAGCACATATTTGTTTCATATAAATTTATGTACAGATATTCCTATATTAATAAATATGTAGCTACAACAGCCCTTATTAGAACTATTAGTCTGGCTTATAGTATAGGTACATATATGTGTACACATATGTACTACCCCTACAGGACATATTAAGCAAGTTCATTGTATTAAATATAACACATTAGAAAGTTTAACATATATTTACATTGTTTTAAACCAATTGTTTTCCACAGTAAGTCTCGATTGAACACTTATTCCCAATGATTTATAATATCAAAGGTGGAATTAAAACCATTTGGAAGGCGTGTCTGTAATGAAAAAATCCAAAAAGCCTCTCTGCGGTACAAGATCTTTGTCCTATCACCAACTCTTTTTAGGGGAAACACTCTTTCTATGGCTTGCCAACTTAAAGGAGTTCACACTATTGCCATGTTCTTTAATTAAATTGGTAGCTAATGCTGAGCATTCCTTACCATTTTTATCAATATTATTAAGATGCTCTCTGATCCTGGACCTCACATCTCTAGTGGTGAGGCCCACGTATTGCATCTTACAGCACGTGCAGGATACCAGGTACACCACATAGCTCATAGAGCAATTAATTCACTGTGAAGTGGTGTATTTCTTACCCGTGGTATAAGAGGCAAATTTATTTGTGACCTGAATAAAGCCACAGGCTTTACACCTGTTATTGCCACATCTAAAGGTTCCATTTTGTGTTAGCCAAGAGCTTACTGAACCCACAGTAGTTTGTGGGAGTTGTGTAGGGGAAAAAATATTCCATAACAATACTCCTCGCCTGTATGAAAACCTGCAGCCCTGTTTAATATGCTTTTAAAGTTTATTGTCTACCAAAAGAATTGAAAGATGTTTCTTGACAATTCCACACACCTTAGAGTATTGATTGCTATAACTCGTCACAAATGTGGTTTTGTTCCCATTTTTGTCGATTACTTTTGTTTATCCATTAACAAGGTTTTTCTTGTGCAAGAATCTGCTTGTATTCTAGACTTTTTTTTATCACTCTGTTCGAATAACCTCTCTCTCTCTTATGTAATTCACACTCATATTAATATATTTCAATGTTACTGCAATTTCTCTTTACCCTTAAGAATTGCCCCTTAGCAATCGCAAAGGGGACATGTGACGGATGATTGCTAGTTGCATGTAATAGTGCATTTTTAGAAATTGGCTTTCTATATAGTTGACTCTCAATTTTATTATTATTATGTACTCCAATGAGGGATACATCCAAATAATGTATCTTCCTTTTGTCAAATTCCAAAGTGAATCCCTCAAACCCACAGTATTATTATTATTCAGATAATCCACAAAAAAGTATAGCCTCCTCTCTACTACCTGTCCATATAAAAATCAATTACAAAAAGTGTTAGTTAAAGGAACTAAACAAACAAGATACTGTATAAGCACTCAAATAAGACCCTTAAATAACTTGGAATAGGAAAAAGTCACACACGTTAAAAATAAATCTTTATTAGAACATTTAAAATCAGGGTATATTTTTAAACTAAAATGCTGGCACTATTCCAGTTAAAAAACTGGTTATCAAGGGGAGAACAATTGTATGGTCCTGGATAAACCTGTTATACAGGTAGTGATATGTTCTTTGAGCCTCAAATTAGAGACAATATATAGTTTATAAGGACAGATAATCAGTATTATCAATTATACTAATAAAAAATGATTGCACTAGCATCAGGGGCAGTGTATAATACTCAAGTACTATAACAGTTCAACGTCACTGAGTTGTAAAGCTATAAGACCATTGGCGAATATAATAAACCGCCCCTTGGTCAGATAATATCAAGTATAATGTTTACTATTCACTGTGTTCAAAATTACCAAAGATTGAGTCACTAATACTCAAATGTAAGTTTATTACTTGTGTGAGTTGATATAATAATAGCAGAAATCAACTGCCATCCACAGCCTTCCTTATGGAGATTATAACACTTTCGAGATGAAAAGTATAATTGAGATTATGTAGTATGTGATTACAAAATATCTAGTGGCTGAGTATTATTTCACACATACATTATATAAGGCTATTTGCCTAAATATATAATAGTTCCCCTGAAAGTTAACATAATTGCAGTATTCCCAGTGAATTATTATGACTGTAACTTATCTTATAATCATAGACTTGGATTCACACCTCAGATATGTACTGAGTTTATTTTGGCATCACAAAATCAACAAATATACCATGTGAGCTGACTTGTATATCAGTGTATGTCACTTTAATTGTAGTTTCATGATCAAGAGGGCACTAAGTTCATATAAAATTGCTCAGAATAAATATATCATGTTGCTATTTATAGCATTTAGGTTTGTTTGTGTCTGTGCGCTTGCTCCCTAAGTGGTCATGCTGAAGATAGTGGGGCTATATGTTTACACGCAATAACATTAATATATTAGCATTAAATTATATAGGAGCGCATTCCGCCCCAAGCAACCGGCTTAAAGTATAGAGGTTTAAATGGTAATCAATCAGTTCTGTTATATGATATTAAATCAAATTATCAACAGTTACCAAAATGTTCTATACACTAAAGTATCTCATATGAGCATTGAACATATTGTGTCTATATATAATACCCAATTGTATAACATTAGGTCCGATTCGGTACCTATCATACCGTTAACAATTGCACTATAATAGCTAACGTTAGCGTGTCATATTTGCTGAGTGCTCCGAGTAACCTAAATTTGTACTCTGGATGCTTGTTTACAGTATAGTATACGCTATAAGCTAAGTGCTAGAATATTAAAAATGACCATATAGTTCAAATAACCCCTATTTTTGTGCCAGCAAGTATATGTTAAAAAAGATATCGAGGGGGGGGCGGAGCCTATGCTTGGATCGGCCGGACGTGTCTTCATGAAGCTCCTGTCTAATGTTTATTATATGGGCCCTATTCAACTATAAAGTTAAGAGATTTTAACTACTATGTTTTCAATATTGGGACCCTGCAACTACTTATGTGTTCGGCCAACTTAACAGAAGCGGAGGATTGACACCCTGACCTATGTTATCCAAGTGCGCCATACATGAATACTGTTCGCTAGGCCATCTTTGCTTCGTGGATAGAGACCTGTGTGGCGAAGGCTGCCGCATACACCCCCTCCAGGATTCTGGGTTACAAGGTACGCAGATACCAACTCTTGGTGCTCACTTTTACTGTTACATAACGGTACTGATATATTGACACTCGTGCAACTACTTGACATGGAGGAACTCTATAGTGCAGTCCAAACACTACTGGACGACTTTGAGTGCAAAGTTTGTGACCAGCTGGATATATTGTTTAGCTCCATACACTCTGGAGCTATATGTACTGATAGTCTGCCCAAGGACTGTGTGATTGAAGTAGCGACAACAAGGTCCAATAATAGTAGGGGTGAACAACCTTGTGGTTAATTGACTCTCGGCTAATGAACCCGCGCACAGAAAGTGCAGAAGTGGGTGGGGAGAGAGCTACACGGGAACAGCTGCTGCGTTACAGCTATCTATCTACGGCTCTCAGGAGAGAAATTGCTGAAGAGACGTCCTTGTCTGGCTATACTACTGTCTTGGGCCCAGAGGAGGCGGCCGATCCTCAGGAACATGATAAGTTTATTTGGATGGTGAGCAAGAGGACTATACAGAGAGCGTGATATGCCTGGGAGCCACACATTTACTCAGCCATCAGGATGCAGTTAGTGCTGTACTGCAGGAGTCTAAATTGTATACATGTGGACTGAGTCTTCTCTGTAGCGCTCCAGATAGACTATATCAGAGGACGGTTCTAAGAAACTCAGCAGAGAGTTACTGGAATAGTGCCAGTATTTTAGTTTTAATATACCCTGATTTTAAATGTTCTAATAAAGATTTAATTTTTAACGTGTGTGACTTTTTCCTATTCCAAGTTATTTAAGGGTCTTATTTGAGTGCTTATACAGTATCTTTTTTGTTTAGTTCCTTTAACTAACAATTTTTGTAATTGAGTGTTTTTGATACTAAGCACCTATACCACTAAATGCAAGTTGTAATCGGAGGCCATTTGATCTTATTTGAACAGTTATAGACCCTATCCTATTATATTATCAGTGGTGCCATCATCTTCAATCCCAAGTTCATATAAAAATCAAATCATCAATAAATCTTTTGTAGATTTTAATACATAACCTATATGGATTTTTATCTCCAAAGATGTGCATGGCCTCCCACCAACCTAAAAATAGGTTGGCATACGAAGGGGCAATTTTTGCCCCCATCTCCGTGCCACATCTCTGGAGATAAAAACTCCCCTCAAAGGAGAAGAAGTTATGTTCAAGGAGGTAATGTATGACCAATAGCACATATTCTCTTTGGTCACTTGAAAGACCAGTAGTCATACTTAGAAAACTGTCTATAGCAGTGATACCATACTCATGGGGAATGGTGGAATACTTTGATACTATGTCCACCATGAGCCATCCATAGTGATATTTCCATTGGATGTCTTCAATCACCCTTAAAAGATGCTTGGTATCTCTCAAATAACTTGCTAGGTGGCTCACCAGTGGTTGAATCACAGAATCCACCCACTCCGAAAGAGGTTCCAATAAAGAGCCAATCCCTGACACTATCGGTCTACCCTTTATGTTATCAAGGGATTTATGTATTTTAGGTAAATGGTGAAAGAAGGGGATTTTAGGATATTTCACTGTCACATAATCTGCTGTTTTTAAATCCATATATCCTTTTCCCACACCCTCATCCACCATTGACCTCACCTGATGCTGATATATCTTAGTAGGATCTCTTGACAGCTTAAAGTATGTACTGCTATCTTCCAATTTATTTAGGGCTTCTGCAACATAGTCTGGTCTCTTAAGCACTACTGTGCTTCTTCCTTTGTCTGATTTTTTATATAGCAAATCAGTTCTAAGTAAGTTTTCTCTCAACAGTTTTATGATAAAGCTCCAATACTGTCCCCTACTTTGAATAGGGTAAAAAGATTACTTTGATGTAAAAGTATGAGTAAAAGTATGAGTTATTTTATTACCACATGATACATCAAATGAAACCATTCATATCCAGGTTTTCTCCTTCTAGTTCCCAAAGATCATTCATATCCCTCAGCAACTTAAATCATTAAAATCAAAATTGGATTCATCCCGAATAGGGACTACAGTGAAATTATTCCTGTCAGTGTTGTCTGAGGGCAGAGAAGTGTCTTTTGGGATACTATCAGGAGAAATATTGTCACCATAATGACGTTTTAGAGCTAAACTCCTTATAAATCTATTCAGGTCTATAAGCATATCAAACAGTTTAAAATCATTTCCTGGTACAAAACCCAGACCTAAATTCAGAATTCTATATTTCTCGAGAGTTAGCTCTTTCCCTTAAACATTAATTACATTCCCTACTAGATGAACCTTCTTACCTAGTGGTGTAGTAATATATTCAGAGGTAAGGTCTACTTTTGGGTTCTTAATTGATATCTGTTTTTCTCTATAGGTTCTCTCTGTTCTTTTCTTTGACCCCCCTTAGTTTCTTTCTCTGTCTAAGTGAAAAACCTGCTGCATAGAGCTGGCTTCTTCTTCAGTTACTCTCTCCTTGTTTATATTTCCTATACTATTAACCATATATTTGCTGGCTGGATTTTGACAGCCTTTCCTACCATTTCCCCTATAATATTTTTTTGAAGGATCTGTCTCCTGACGTCTTTCCTTGTAATTCTCTCTATTACCAATTATGGTTGTAAATTCTGCATGACTCTTTACTTGTCCTCTGCCTCTACCTCTACCTCCTCTCTGTCTCAAAATAGAGCCCCTTTATGGCTTCTCTCTTGGAGCTGGTAGAAAGTTTTCAATGCCTGAATTATCAGGATTTTCCACTGAGTCATGATTAGATTCCAAAGTCATCATCACAGGACTCTGCTTCAGTATCCGAGAAAGTCACTCTTTTATTTTTTTATGTGGGAACTGCTATCATCTCTCCCATCATTTCCTCTTGATTGATGTATATTATCATTCTGTGTTCCCGATCTTCTTCTCCCTTTGCCTCTGTTTCTTCTTATTATATCTTCCATACTGGAATGCTCATTCTTTCTTATTCCACACAAAGACTTGGCCTCTCTTATAGTCCTCTAAATCTCTGATGTATTTACTGTGTTTGACTTAAAGAATCTCAAATTTTGCAACTTCCACAGTGGTTTTCTATAACACATCCATTTCTATGTATAAATAATCTTCAGTATATGCATCCAAGTTTACTTGGAGTTCTACAATCTTATCCTGTGTCACTGCCAGTTTTTTTGGTCTTATATTTAATTATCAAAAACAGGAGTCTGATTGAACAGTCTTGTAACACATCGTTCCATTAATTCATGAAGTCTTGATCAATGACTTCAAAAGTGGGGTATTTATTAAGCCACAAACCTTGTGGGATCATTTTTAGGCTATGATATGTTTCAAGAGTCCATTAATCTAGTTGGAGTCGTTTCTCTTTAAGTTGAAAAACTTCCATTTCATAGAGCAAATCTTTTAGAGCTGAGTTTGTTCTACTGTTTGAGAAGATATTTTAAAATTCCAAACTATTTAGCCCTTTATCAAAGGCTTTATCAAAAGAATAAAACTTTATTTCAGTAGTTTGTTCCATGTTAGCAACACAAGGTGGCAGCACACAAAAGAAGGTGCCTAATGTCATTTGCTGTCTAATTCATTTATATAACCTTGTTTCAAAAGAGAAACAGTGACAACAATAGCAGTCGGATCATTATAATAAATGCTTCCAGTTTAAACTTTATATAATTACTAATTATCCCAAATAGCTTTTGCTTACTTGTAGGTTGGGGAAAAAAAAAAAAACTTTATTGCCTCACAACCAAAAAGGAAAAGCACACAGTGGACTTTTGTAGAAACATTAACATATATTATATATCAAAATCACACAAAAAATTTTCAAGAATTGACATGTTTTTGATTAGTGAATCGCTTTTAGGCGCTGAGATTAGGACAGATATTGCTAATATCGTGATCTCGGATCACGCTATTATTTCTTTAGTATTAAGCCAGTATAAGACTGAACAGAGTAAAAAGTTGGGGTTTTTCTTTCCCATTTTCTTAGTATCTAATATTAAATTTAGGAATTGGATGCAAGCTAAATGGAGAGAGTTTTTCTATTTTAATAAAAATTATCTATCGAAGATAGAAACTTTCTGGGAGACCTTAAAAGCCTTTTTTAGAGGACAGATCAAGTCCTATATGATAGCAAGAAAGAAAGCTATAGGCAAGAGGGAGATTCAACTAGCTAACCAGTTAAAAAACAAGTACGCGAAATATCTAGAAAACCCCAGTAAGCTTAACTGGACTAATTATCAGAATGTGAAGCTAGAGAGAGAAACCTTTATAAATCAACAGGTATCAAAATCTGATTTTAATAACTACTTAAGATTTAAGAGATTCTCACCTAAATTAGCTAAATCTATGGCCAACCTAGTTAAAAGCAAGAAAAGAAATAATTTTATTGGAGCCATTAAGGTTAAAGACCAGAGATATATCTCTCCGAAAGAAATTTTATCACAGTTTCATAATTACTTTCAAACAATATATGCGCCTGATAAAATTGACCTTGAAGCAAAAAAGAATTTTTGGAAAAAGATTATTACTCCAAGGATTAGTGCAGATCAGCTTGAAGTACTGAATAAAGAGATAACGGAGGAGGAAATTGCCTTGGCAATAAAGAAAGCTGCCAATGGCAAAGCTCCAGGCCCAGATCTAATTCCAGTAGAATTTTATAAAATATTGGAGGAGGATGTCGTTTGCATTTTGGGGAGATTATTCAATAGTTATTTTGTGGAAAACGTTAAACCCTCTAGGTATTTCTCAGCGGCGAATGTAACATTAATACATAAAAAGGACAAGGACGTAGAATGTATGGACTCTTATCGTCCAATTTCCCTATTGAATTCCGACTATAAACTTATGGCTAGTATTCTGGCAAACAGACTTAAAAGTATCATAGGGGATATTATACACACAGACCAAACTGGATTTATGCCAGGCAGGACCTCACAGAAAAATATTAGAACTGCCATGTTTTTAATAGAGCAGGCATTAACTGGGAAGAGTAAAAAGGAAAAACAAGACTCAGACTTTGCCCTACTGACAGTCGATGCCCATAAGGCCTTTGATAGTATTACCTGGGATCACCTATTCTCAGCATTGAACAGTTTTGGGATAATGGGAAATTTTTCAAACTTCAGCAAATTAATCTATCAGGACCCTATCTCTTATATATTAGTTAATGGCCTGAGTTCTCCAGGGGTTACACTCCAGAAAGGAACAAGACAAGGGTGTCCATTGTCACCATTACTTTTTAATATTTCTTTAGAACCCCTGGCAATTAGATGTAGGAACAGATTAGAAGGTGTCTTATCAGGTGATAAAAGATATGTTTTGTCTCTATATGCGGACGACATCCTCTTCTATATCTGTAATTCCAGAGTAAATATACCACTGATAACTAGAATAATTGAGGAATTCAGTAAATTCTCAGGATACAAAATCAACTTAAAGAAATCCGAGATTATGTGGATTATCAAAAAAAGAAACAGTTTGCTTGATAACCCGTTTAAACTTGCAGAAGGAAAGGTTAAATACCTAGGGATTATTCTATCAAAGAATTTAGACGACTGGTACAGCTTAAATTATGCACCTATCTGGCTGAAATGTAGTGATTCCTTAAAAACCTGGGCTAAGCTCCCACTCTCTTTATCAGCAAAAGTATTACTTATTAAAATGATGCTTTTCCCAAAAATTCTATTCCTCATGCAAAATATACCAGTGTTTATTCGAGCTAAAGATATTCAAAAATTCAATTCTGAATGTTCACAGTTTTTTTGGGGTAAGGGGAAACCACGGATAGGACTTAAAAATCTGGCTCATCTGACAACTGATGCCGGATTCGCCCTCCCTAATCTAAAAGTTTATAACTTGGTCTGTTTGGCAAAAATAGCGCTAGATTGGATATCAGGGGCAGAATATGTAACTAATTACCAAAATGAGGAAAAGGCGATAGCCCCCCTTTCCTTGAAAGCTGTATTACATTACCCGGTTTCAAGACCAATGGAAAAAGCTAAGTATAAGTACACAATTCAAAACATTACTGTGGCATGGAAAAAAATATGCCAAATGCTGCAAGTAAACTTTAAAATATCACAGTATTTATCTATTAGGGGGAATCCCGACTTTATAAGCGGGATGGAATCAAGTGTATTCAGTGATTGGACTAGGAAAGGGCTAGTATGGATCACCCAGCTAATTGATTACCAAACAATGACTGTTAAACCTTTTGAAATTCTGGCCAAAGAATTTAAGTTGGAAAAAAGGCAATTCTATGCGTATTTACAGGTACGACATTTTATTGATAGTAATACTCTAACAGCGGAAAGCCTAAATAATGTGAAAGACATAGACACATTTATTAGAATTTATGGTGCAGGGAATCATTCCATTTCTTATATGTATATAACTATTATGTCTTTACAGGCTAAAGCAAAAATTAGAATACTCCATGCGAAGTGGTGTGAGGATGTCAGGGAGATTAATTTAGATCGTTTTAGGAAAAGCTTAGTCTTGATCACAGACTTCTCCCGAGAGATCTCATTCAGAGAATCCCACATTAAATTACTAAACAGAGCATATCTTACTCCTCGTTCGATGTCGAGGTGGAAGAACGGGCAACCTATTAAATGTACAAGATGTAGTGCCCTAGACACCGATTTGATACATGCTTTTTTTTCTTGTCCTAAAATATATAATTTTTGGTGTAAGGTAGAATATTGGCTAAACAAATTTATACTGATTAAAATAAAGTTAAGCCCAGAATTAGTAATATTTCTTGCACAACAGACAGAAATCTGCAATAAACAACTAATTAACACAGCTATCTTGGTAGCAAGACAACTAATTCTTAGAAATTGGAAAGCAAAGAACGCACCTAGTATAGCTACATTCGCAAAGGAAATGTTACTTCAAATGACACTAGATTTTAAAGATCACTTAATCTTCCTGGAGAGTAAAATAAACTCAATGATGAAAAAATGGGAGAAGTTTTTATTATCCCATTCATGTGATATACAAAGACAAATAATCTCTCCACTTCAGGATTCGCAGACATTTCAACAGTTAACTTTGTTAAATAAATATCAACATCTGGCAACATGATTATGTATAAAGAGAACCATGAATAATTCGGGAGGAGGGAAGCGGGGGAGAGGAGTTGGCTTTATTTATATTTTTATTTTTTTTATTTTTTTTTATTTATATATATGTATCCGTATTGTTTGTAGTTAGAGTATATTATAAAGAAAAAAAGACCAAAAGTAAGACATACGAATTGAGGAAGATGATAGACAATTCAGCTATTCCTGTAATATTAAATTTTCTACAAGAAGGGTTTCCTTTGTAGTTGCAGAGTATTAGAGGGCCACCTGAATGATTGCGGAGGTAGAGTCTAAGTAGATAGGCAAAAATACATCTGAATACAGGAGGCTGACTTATAAGTGAAGACCTATTCTATATGAATTAGTACCCTACTACTGTAAAATCAATGTTAGCACCCTGCGAGGTGAAATGTGAGCCCAAAATGTTGGGCTAAATTTATGTTTTGGTATACCCTGCGAGGTGAAAGGTAAGCCGATTTGTAAGGCATTTATTTTTGCTTTTGGTAAATAAATAAAAAATTAAAAAAAAAAAACATATATTATATATTATTGATATGCTTTTAATTGATAAATTTATAATGGGGAGCTAATTCCACTCATCAAGGCAAGTGGTATAAATAAAACAGTCACAAAGCAGGTATAGCTACCCCTGATTTACGCAAATGAAATACACAGGACAGCTTCTCAGTCCATCTACACATTAGCGTCTCATAGAGTGTGCTATCAAATCATGTCCCAACACAGCTTGTCCAAGCTAGATCAATTCCACTCTGTATAATATAATTGAAAATGCACTTACAGTTGTAGTGGTGGGCTGTCACCAGAACATTCAGATATCTTCTCAAATCAATACAGAGTTAAAATAAATCATATCAATAATATAAGTTTATGTTTCTACAAAAGACCACTGTGTGCTTTTCCTTTTTGGTTGTGAGGCAATAAAGTTTTTTTTTTTCCCCCAACCTACAAGTAAGCAAAAGCTATTTGGGATAATTATATTAGTAATTATACTGTATAAAGTTTAAGCTGGAAGCATTTGTTATAATGATCCCAGTGCTATTGTTGTCACTGTTTCTCTTTTGAGAAACAAGGTTATATAAATGAATTAGACAGCAAATGATAACATTTCAAGTTGCAGTAATATAATACCTTCTTTTTTGTGCTGCCACCTTGTGTTGCTAACATGGAACAAGCTACTGAAATAAAGTTTTAATCTCTTGATAAAACCTTTGATAAAGGGCTAAATAGTTTGGAATTTGTAAATATCTTCTCAACCAGTAGAACAAACTCAGCTCTAGATTTATTCTATGAAATGGAAGTTTTGCATCTTTAAGCGACACGACTCAAACTAGATAAATGGACTCTTGAAAGGTATCATAGCCTAAAAATGATCCAACGAGATTTGAGGCTTAATAAATATCCCACTTTTGAAGTCAGTGATCAAGACTTCGTAAATTAATGGAACAATGTGTTACAAGACTGTTCAATCAGACTCCTGTTATTGATAATTAAATATAAGACCAAAGAACTGGCAGTGACACGGGATAAGATTGTAGAACTCTAACTTGGATGCATATACTGAAGATTCTACATACATAGAAATGGATGTGATATTGAAAACCACTGTGGAAGATGCAAAATATGAGATTCTTAAAGTCAAACACAGTAAATACATCAGAGACTCAGAGGACTATAAGAGAGGCCAAGTCTTTTTGTGAAATAAGAAAGAACGAGCATTCCACTATGGAAGAGATAATAGATCCAGAGGAAGAAGAAACAGAGGCAGAGGGAGAAGAAGATCAGGAACATCAATCAAGAGAAAATGATGGGAGAGATGATAGCAGTTCCCACATAAAAAATAAAAGAGTGACATTCTCGGATACTGAAGATGATGACTTTGAATCTAATCATGAAAAAATCCTGATAATTCAGGCAGTGAAAGCTTTCTACCATCTCCAAGAGAGTAGCCATTTAGGGGCTCTATTTTGAGACTGAGAGGAGGTAGAGGTAGAGGCAGAGGACAAGTAAAGAGTCATGCATAATTTACAACCATAAGTGGTAATAGAGAGAATTAAAAGAAAATATGTCAGGAGACAGATACTTCAAAAACTTATTATAGGGGAAATGGTAGGAAAGGCTATCAAAATCCAGCCAGCAAATAAATGGTTAAGAGTAAAGGAAATTTAAACAAGGAGAGAGTAACTGAAGAAGAAGCCAGCTCTATGCAGCAGGTTTTTCACTTAGACAGAGAAAGAAACTAAGGGGGGGGGGGGGGTCAAAGAAAAGAACAGAAAGAACCTTTAGAGAAAAACAGATATCAATTAAGAACCCAAAAGTAGACATTACCTCTGAATATATTACTACACCACTAGGGAAGGTTCATCTAGTAGGGAATGTAATTAATATTTCAGGGGAAGAGCTAACTCTAGAGGAATATATAATTCTGAATTTGGGTCTGGGTTTTGTACCAGGAAATCATTTTAAACTGTTTGATATGCTTATAGACCTGAAAAGGTTTATAAGGAGTTTAAAACGGCATTATGGTGACAATATTTCTCCTAATAGTATCCCAGAAGACATTTCTCTGCCCTTAAACAATCTGATTGGTCTAGGAGCTAGAGCTAGTTGTCGCTGCCCTTAGACAACACTAACAGGAATAGTTTCACTGTGGTCCCTGTTCAGGATGAATCCAATTTGGATTGTAATGATGTATGTTGCCTGAGGGATATGAATGATATTTTGGAACTAGAAGGAAAAAAACAGGATATGAATGGTTTGACTCAAGATGTATAATGTGGTAATAAAATAACTCATACTTTTACATCAAAGTCATCTTTTTTACCCTATTCAAAGTAGGGGCACAGTATTGGAGCTAAATTAAAAAAATTGGTATTACAAAGACAAGCTAATGGTAGAAAACTTAAATCTGTCACTACTACCCTCAAAGATAGAACTGATTTGGTATATAAAAAATCAGACAAAGGAAGAAGTACACACAGTAGTACTTAAGAGACCAGACTATGTTGAAGAAGCCCTAAATCAATTGGAAGATAGCAGTACATACTTTAAGCTGTCAAGCGATCCTACTAAGGTATATCAGCATCAGGTGAGGTCAATGGTGGATGAGGGGTTGGAAAAAGGATATATGGATTTAAAAACAGCAGATTATGTGACAGTTAAATATCCTACAATCCCCCTCTTTCACCATTTACCTAAAATACATAAATCCCTTGATAACATAAAGGGTAGACCGATAGTGTCAGGGATTGGCTCTTTATTGGAACCACTTTTGGAGTGTGTGGATTCGGTGATTCAGCCACTGGCAAGCCACCTAGAAAGTTATATGAGAGATAACAAGCATCTTTTAAGGGTGATTTAAGACATCCAATGGAAACCTCACTATGGGTGGCTCATGGTGGACGTAGTATCACTGTATTCTACCATTCCCCATGAGTATGGTATCACTGCTATAGACAGTTTTCTAAGTATGACTACTGGTCTTTCAAGTGACCGAAGAGAATATGTGCTATTGGTCATACGTTACCTCCTTGAACATAACTTCTTCTCCCTTGAGGGGAGTTTTTTATCTCCTGAGATGTGGCACGGCAATGGGGGCAAAATTTGCCCCATGGTATGCCAACCTATTTTTAGGTTGGTGGGAGGCCATGCACATCTTTGGAGATAAAAATCCATATAGGTCATGTATTAAAATCTACAAAAGATTTATTGATGACTTGATTTTTATATTGACAGGTAGTAGAGAGGAGGCTATACTTTTTGTGGATTATCTGAATAATAATACTGTGGGTTTTAGATTCACTATGGAATTTGACCAAAGGAAGATAAATTATTTGGATGTATCCCTCATTGGAGTAGATAATAATAAAATTGAGAGTCAACTATTTACGTAGAAAGCCAATTTGTAAACATACACTGTTACATGCAACTAGCAATCATCCGTCACATGTCCCCTTTGCGATTGCGAAGGGGCAATTCTTAAGGGTAAAGAGAAATTTCAGTAACATTGAGATATATAAAAGTGAGTGTGAATTACTCACTCAGCAACTAAGAGAGAGAGGTTATTCAAACAGAGTGATAAAAAAGTCTAGAATACAAGCAGATTCTTGCACAAGAAAAACATTGTTAATGGATAAAAAAAAAGTGATCAACAAAAATGGGAAGAAAACCATATTTGTGACGAGTTATAGCAATCAATACTCTAAGGTGTGTGGAATTGTCAGGAAACATCTTCCAATTCTTTTGGCAGACAATAAACTTAAAAAAACATGTCAAACAGGGCTGCAGGTTTTCATACAGGCAATGAGTAATGTTAGGGTATATTCTTTCCCCTACACAACTCCCACAAACTACTGTGGGTTCAGTAAGCTCTATCTAATGGAACCTTCAGATGTGGCAATAACAGGTGTAAAGCCTGTGGCTTTATTCAGGTCACAGATAAATTTGCTTCTTATACCACGGGTAAGGAATACACCACTTAAAAGTGTATTACTTGCTCTATGAGCTATGTGGTGTACCTGGTCTCCTGCACGTGCTGTAAGATGCAATACGTGGGCCTCACCACTAGAGAGGTGAGGTCCAGGATCATAGAACATCTTAATAATATTGATAATGGGAAGGAATGCTCAGCATTAGCTACCCATTTCATTAAAGAACATGGCAAAAGTGTGAACTCCTTTAAGTGGCAAGCCATAGAAAGAGTGTTTCCCCCAAAAACAGTTGGAGATGGGACAAAGATCTTGTACCGCAGAGAGGCTTTTTGGATTTTTTTTTATTACAGAAGCGCCTTCCAAAAGGTTTTAATTCCACCTTTGATCTTATAAATCTTTGGGAATAAGTGTTCAATCTAGACTTATCTAGTTTTTTTATATAGTCTATTTCTATGCACATATAAAAATACCAGTAATAATATCATTAACTAAGATCTGTTAATATCTTTGTTACGGTACTATAGAAAAACCAATATGCATTGAAATTAATATATCTCAAATCATTCTATAGTGTTAGCTTAGAGCTCTCACCCGCTGAATATATAACATGAGATGAGTTTGTTATTAGGACTTCTAATGGTGGAAGTGTGTATATAGAGTGTAGTGTGGTGTAATTTTGACACTGTGCAAAATAATTGGTTTAAAACAATGTAAATATGTGTTAAACTTTCTAATATGTTATATGTAATACTATGAACTTGCTTAATATGTCCTGTAGGGGTAGTACATATGTGTACACGTATATGCAACTATACTATAAGCCAGACTAATAGTTCTAATAAGGGCTGTTGTAGCTACATATTTATTAATATAATAATATCTGTACATAAATTTATATGAAACAAATATGTGCTGATAAAGATATGTAATAGTGTATTTTATGTAAATGATATTTGGGCTGTTTGCATACATATGCCCATATCTGTATATATATTTTTCTGATACATTAAGTAATACAAGGTAATGGATTTGATGATGAAAGTATTATTTCTGTAATCTTACAGTATGTTTGTACCCTCTTTCTGAATATTCAAGTGACAACAATTTTTTTGATTGTATGTATTTATCCAAATGAGGCTAACACCTGTTACTCATGATGAAATCTGTAGAAACAGAAAGGGGATGGAGCGCAGCCAAGGGGAAACACACTGATCTAAGTGCAGATTTAAAACAGTTATTCCACTTTATTCATACAATAAAAACATCAAGATGTACACTTACAAACTTCACCCTCAAACATATGAGGTATGTAATGGCACTTTGTTTTGAAATCCAAATCTTGGCAAAAAACGATTCCAAACTGTATATGCTGAGTGATCCAAAAAACTGCTTGTGCCTGCTGAGATTGACACACTGGCCCACTATGAGTGTTATACTGTCCAGGGTATATGTATCCATTTATAGCGTGCTAATCGCACTAGTAGCGTAGTCTCCAAAGTCACAGTAAGTGTTATTATCAAAAAATGGGCCGTGAGCAACTCAAGGACACAGTGATCCAGCAATAGGAGGAGGTAAATACCGTGGCAGCGGGAATCCTGAAATGAAAGCCGGCTCTAAGATCCACCGCTGCACACAGCTAACCAGTTCCTCCGTCAATGAGATGGGCGCCCATCTCATTGACGGAGGAACTGGTTAGCTGTGTGCAGCGGTGGATCTTAGAGCCGGCTTTCATTTCAGGATTCCCGCTGCCACGGTATTTACCTCCTTCTATTGCTGGATCACTGTGTCCTTGAGTTACTCACGGCCCATTTTTTGATAATAACACTTACTGTGACTTTAGAGACTACGCTACTAGTGTGATTAGCACGCTATAAAGGGATACATATACCCTGGACAGTCTAACACTCATAGTGGGCCAGTGTGTCAATCTCAGCAGGCACAAGCAGTTTTTTGGATCACTCAGCATATACAGTTTGGAATCGTTTTTTTGCCAAGATTTGGATTTCAAAACAAAGTGCCATTACATGCCTCATATGTTTGAGGGTGAAGTTTGTAAGTGTACATCTTTATGTTTTTATTGTATGAATAAAGTGGAATAACTGTTTTAAATCTGCACTTAGATCAGTGTGTTTCACCTTGGCTGCGCTCCATCCCCTTTCTGTTTCTACAGATTTCATCATACAAACCTTTATCCCACGGAGATCACACCAGTGACTGGAAGGGAGCTGCACGGCGAACACATATATATACAGGAACTCTCTAAAAGGGAAGTTAACAATATATTTCTCTTTTTCAATACTGAAAAAACTTTTTCCTTTATAAGGGGACTTTACCTATGTGGTTCATTGAAAATATTTCATTGTTATCGTCATTTTAACATATAGGTGACACTGTCTTCTAGTATTAGCCTATTTGTTTTATTGTGTTCATATTGCATATTTATACTTTTTTTTTTTTTTTTTTTTTTATTATAATCATTTTATTGAAAATCCGGCATACAAATGCTTTGCCATATTGTAAACAATAATGTTGCGAAGTACAAAAACAAAAGAAACAGACAATCATAGCCTATACAATTTCCAGATAAATTTTCGCAAATACTTATAGCAAATACCTTCGTAACTAATTGGTGTCTTATTTTAACTGTACATAAAAAGGAGAACAAGTAACCTATTATTCCAGCTTATTTTATCCAAAATATTAATTATTCTTAATAAAGTCTTTATCTTTTGTATCAGACCTTCTCAAAAAGAAAGCACCGTATATTCACCGATGCATGGTAACCCTGCTAATAGCCCAATAGCAAAAAAAAGAAAAGAAAAAGAAAAAGGGGAAGAAAAAAAAAAAAAAAAAAAAAAAAAAAAAAAGGGGTGGGAAAGGAGAGACCAGTCATGGCGAACTGCTGCCTCATTCCCCAGAGGTTTATTTTTCACAACCAATGTTGCGGGAGTGTCCCCTCCACAACCATTACAGTTAGATAGGGTGAGCTCCTTAAAGGGGCAATGAACTGGATTTGAATTTCAGAGGACCATGACAAGATTATATTCTTCCATTTATCAAAGAACATTCTAAACTGTTTTTCAGGCATTCGCGTTAAACCTTGTCTTTCTACTGTCATCTGTAATTTCAAGTTATTAATAAATTCTGTTAGCCTAGGGGAATCAGGGGATCTCCACTTCTGACATATTAAATTACGTGCGGCCAAAATGGCCATATTCACAAGCTGTCTATCACCTCTTTGTCTAAATTTTTTCCCTAGGAAAAATACCTTATACTGAGAAATCTCAATCTTCTCCTGCAAAAATCTGCTTAACCAGTATTGTACTTTCCCCCAAAATTGTCTAATTTTCGGGCACTCCCAGATGCAGTGTTTCAGATCTGCCATCACTTGCCTGCATTTTAAACATGTCGCGTTTTGCCCTCCCTGCCCCCATTTCCCTATCCTATAAGGTGTGAGATAGTAGTTATTCATCAGTTTAAACTGCGCTTCTCTCCATGTCACCAACATGGTTGCTTCCCTGGCCCGCTCGAAACTCTTTGTAATTTCCTCCTTTTGAATTATTCCAAAATGTCTAGAGAGAGTCTCCTTCATTTTATTCAAATGTTTTTCTCCCGATACGGCCTGTAACGCCTGATACCAGTAAGATAATGCACGTTTCCCTGCCTTGTATAGTTTGAGTCCTGACTCAATACCTGGATCCCAGACCATTCTATGCTTCTGTAACCTTTCTGAGAGAAAACTTCTGGCTTGCAGATATGCAAAAAAATTATTTGACGGTAACTGGAAGTTCCTTGCTAATTCCTCGTATGTTTGTATTATCTCTCCATCCCGTTGCATTATCTGCGAAAAATATATTATCCCTTTTTGCCGCCAAGATCTGAATACTGCATTATATATCCCTGCTGTAAAATCTAGGGTTCCTATAATTGGCAAATATTTTGATAGTTGGAAGTCTTGGCCTCTAAGGGCACAATATTTTTGCCATGCCAGTACAATGTTGGCGAATGTAGGCAAGTTGCTTATATTACTTGGTAGTCTGCAATAAGGGTAGTGCAAAATCGCCTTAAGATCAAATGGGGCTGTTAATGCAGACTCTATTGTATAATATGTAACATGATTTGTCTCTAAAATCCAATCTATACCAAATTTAATAAGTGTTACAATGTTGTAATGTGTAATATTGGGTAACGAAAGGCCACCATATTTTATACTCTGTGTAAGTTTCTCTAAGGCTAATCTAGGTTTCTTCTTTCCCCATATAAACCTGGTGCATGCCTTTTTATATTTGCCCACATCCCGTTTGGAGATGAGTAATGGTAAGTTCTGCATCAGGAACAATAATTGGGGGAAGACTATTACTTTTATCAACATGATTTTTGCAGAGAGGGATAGGTAATGTATATTCCAACTTTCCAGTTTCTCCTGGAGATTATTAAAGTATTCACTATAATTTAAATGGTACCAATCCGTGGGATTTTTACTCAGTTTAATGCCTAGATAATTAATATGGGTCACTTCTCTGAATCTATGTTGAGTGTAGCTGCTCTTTGTTTTAACAATCCATAATAACTCCGATTTCTCGGAATTGATTTTATATCCCGAGAATTGGCTGAAGCTTTTAATAAGTTCTAAACATTTGGGAATGCTTACGTTGGTATCCTGTAAAAACAGAATAATGTCGTCTGCATAGAGAGAGATGGTTACCCTCTGGCCTCCCAGCGGAATCCCCAGCATCTCCTGTCTTAATAGTACTGCCAAAGGTTCAAGCGCGATATCGAATAGCAATGGTGAAAGCGGGCAGCCTTGTCTCGTCCCCCTTTGTAATGTGATGTGATTTGATAGTTCCCCATTTACTACGAGTTGAGATCTAGGATTACTATATATCTTCTTAATTACATTAGCTAGATTCCCCTCTATACCAAATTTATCTAAAGCCGTGAATAAGTGATCCCACGCGACTGTGTCGAATGCCTTCTCGGCGTCAATTGTTAAAAGGGCTAGGTCCTTTGTACCTTCTTTACTAGCATCTTGATTCTTATTATGATAATAGTCTAACAGGACTAAGACTCGTCGCATGTTACGTACTGGATTCCTTCCAGGGATGAAACCTGTCTGATCTGTATGTATCAGATCCCCTACTGCTTTTTTTAATCTGTCGGCTAAAATTGATGAAAAATTTTTATAATCCTGGTTCAGGAGAGATATGGGGCGATACGACCCCATATCCTCCACCTTCCTGCCTTTTTTATGGATTAGAGAAATTATTGAATCTGTAAAATATGGGGATTCCAGTTTGCCTTGCATATAATAACTGTTGTATAGTCTGGCCAATGTTCCCGTCAATTCCTCACTTATCATTTTATAGAATTCCGCCGGGAGGCCATCAGGCCCAGGCGCCTTATTGGCCTTAGTTCTTTCTATCGTATACTTAATTTCCTCTTCCGTGATTTCTTTATTGATTAATTGAAGGGCTTCTCCTGATATTCTCGGGATATTAATCTTTTGCCAGAATTTAACTTTCTCCTCCTCGATAATTCCCTCTTTGGAGTATAATTTTTGATAGAACCTTAAGAAGGCCTCCCTTATTTCAGAGGATTGTGTGAAAGTTTCAGTGCCTTCCTTAATCATGGGAATCATGTTCCTTTTTTTCCTGAATTTAACAATTTTGGCTAAATGCTGAGCGGAGATCCCCTGATACCCCTGGCAATATGCCCTCGTCTTCATGTCTTCTCGTGCCCAAGACTCTCTCATATATAGCTCTCTCTCATTTTTTGCTTGCAAGTACTTTTTCCATGTATCTGGATTAGGATTGCTAATATATTTACCATAACAATTTTTAAGACAATTTGCTAATTGTATATCTCTGGCCTTCCATTTGCGTTTTCTTATTATCATATATGATTTAATTTCCCCCCTTAAAACTGCCTTCCCTGCTTCCCAAAATGTTTCTATTTTGGACATATGCGCATGATTTAATTCATAATAATCTTTCCATTTTCGTGCCAGCCATTTATGAAATTCCTCGTCAAATATCATATATTTGGGGAAAAAAAATGCGTTTATATTATTAACTCTCTTATTTATCTTCCCATCCACTTTTAAAGTAATTATTGCGTGATCGGAGATTAATATTTCAGCTACTTTCGACTCTAAATCGCTTGAGAGAATATTTTCCTCCACCAAAAACATGTCTATGCGCGAAAATTTTTTGTGTCCTTTTGATTCACATGAGAAACTACATTCGTCTGGATGTTGTAGGCGCCATATGTCTTTTAGTTTAAGTTTTTTTGCAAATTCTCTAAGTACTCTTGCAACCCTCATATGTTGTTTATTGCCTTTAAAACGAAATCTATCTAGATAAGGCTGCATCGTTGCATTCAAATCTCCAGCTAGGATTATATTTTGCCCTAGATAGGGTATTAATTTATTCGTCAGTTTTCCCCAGAACTCTTTATCTAATCCGTTTGGGCCATAAATATTACAAAATGTCCATATCTTATGTTCAATTTCAATTTGTAAAATGATAAACCTGCCTACCGGATCTAATTCCTGTTTATGGATTTTGTATTCTAGTTTCTTATTGATTAATATAGCCACACCGCATTTCCTACTATTGCAGGGAGTCGCCCGGATTTCCGAGATCCAATTAAACTTTAATTTTACTAACTCTGAATCTTTTAAGTGCAGCTCTTGTAAGAAGATAATATCCGGATGGTGCTTTCTAAGTAGTTTAAAAACATTTTTTCTTTTGATGGGTGAGGTTATCCCACCAACATTCCATGAAACGAGATTTAACATTTATTATTTGGAAATAATTTTTTACTAAAAGCTTCTTTTCCTTGTCCTCTCATACTATCTTCCTCTGAGGAACGAGCCTATGATCGCCATGGAAATAGAAAAAGAGGGAAAAGGGACAGAGGGAGGGAGGGGGAAGAAAAAGAAAAAAAGAAAAAAAAAAAAAAAAGGAAATAAAAGAACACACCTATATCTGACCATTTTACATCCCTAATAAAAAATCTGTACTAGTTACGGAGTCTCACTCACTAACGTGTGTCCTTAGGCACCTCTATACCTTTCTCTGTGCAATATCTTCCGGCTTCTTCAGCCGAGTTTAGAGAGATATTGTCGCCTTCCGTGTTTATGATTATAATTTTAGCCGGATATCTCATTGTTGCCTTAATTCCTGCTTTTATCAGATTTGTACAGAAAGGTGCCATTAGCTTCCTTTTGGAAGACGTTTCCACAGAGAAATCTTGAAAGATGAGCACTTGTTTGGTATCTATCTTAAATGTCTTGTCTTTCCTATACTGTCTTAATATCGTTACTTTATCTTGAAAATCAAGATATTTTATCAGGACCACTCTTGGGCGTATGGACCCATCTGCATACTTCTTAATGCTCCCCACTCTGTGTGCCCTCTCAACTCTCATTTTTCCTGAGGTCATATTTACCCCTAATAAAGATGGCAAGGTGACTGATCCAAATAACATTAGATCCTCAAACTCTTTACTTTCAGGTAGACCAACTATACGAATATTGCTTCTACGGGATCTATCCTCCAGATCCTCCATTTTAAGTTGCATTAACCTAATCTTCTCTTCATAATTCAACCAGTTTATGTCCTGAGTGTTAAGTCTATCCTCGAGATCAGAAACCCTTTCCTCTGCCTCAGATAATCTATTAGAAAAGGACCTAATTTCTGCGGACAAAACCGCGATCTCCTTCTTAATGGAGTCAAATTGGGGCAATATTAAATCAGCTAGCTGGTTATTCGATAATTGTTTTTCTGCATTGTTAATGGAAATCTCCATTGTACCTTCTAATCCTGTCTCCAGCATAGCCTTAGCTTTCTTATCTTTCTTAGTTGGCATGGCTGGGGACCTCGTCTTGAGATTGGGTATATACTTGTCCATATATGTGACTGAATGTGCTCGTGATTAACAGGAAGAGAGAGAAGAAGAAAGAGGGGGGGGAAAAAAAAAAAAAAAAAAAAAAAGGGAGTGAAAAATCAGGCTGCTCGTATGCAGTATGTGTCAATGTGTCACCACTAGTGTTGTTCTAAATAGAATTGTTCATTAAAGATAAGGGTTTCCCTAAAAAGTGTTTTCCAATTTGTGTTGGACAATGTCCACAAGCAAAAAATTAAAAAAAAGAAATCGTGTAGACAATAGATGAAAGTGAGTTAATTATTTGTGTCTCTGGCTATGTATGCCAAATAATGTGACGTGGCCCCTTACTGTGTAACCTCTGACTCAGCTCGGTATATACCCCTATACGTAGAAAATAATAGAATTGATCCTCAGATCAGGGCCCCCAGGCCCGTTTTATAGTCCTAGTGACCCTATAATATTGCCTTACAACTTAAATTAAACCTTGCCTTATACTGTCTTATTTACTCTGTTATACAATCATTAGACCAACTATCGGTGGAAACACGATGGCACAACCTTTTGCCTGATGCTTATCTGGGTTAAATACTTTCTCTTATGACTTAACTGTAGTCCCCAGCAATCTATATATATAGGAGTTTTCCCCTTTTCCTCTTTTCACCCTCCCTCTTGAGTTTTAAGTAATAATAAACTTTCTTAGCTTGCACGTTTTTCCTGTGTTTATCTTACTCTTAATTTAATACCTTCAAAATACAAAGAAAGCAACTTATGTCTGATGCCAAGCAGTCCTTTCAGTGACTTTAGATATGGAGGAGGGTTTTGAATTCAAACATCCTTCCGGATATATTATTATTACCCTTTACCAGGTCTCTAGTTTAAATTCCCACCTCGTAATCTTTCACTACAATCCTTAATAGTTTATGGTAGTTTACCTTTAAGTTTTTAACTAATGAATACCCTTCTTGACACAGTAACTTAAGTTCACCTTCTATATATATATTAAACGTTTTTCTGCGCAAAGAAAAAGATAGCAATCTCACATTTGCATACTTGTTTGTTCAACAATTTTAGCAATACTTTCCAGAAAAGGAGGGAGGTTCTTAAATTATATACCCCTATGATACCAATTAGCTAGTTAGCGTTTTTCTTTTTCTTTCTTTACCTCCTTTCCCTTAACTGACCAATCTTAACGAGGTATTATTAAGCCCCCTGTTCTAGCTTTCCCTTTCCTTTCCCTTTTTTCCCCTCTCCTCCTCCCCGTTCTCTTAAAAAACAGTATAAACACATAACCAGTATAAGTCACCACTACTTAGCACAGAATTAATCACAACAATATTCTTTCCTGTATATAGCGCTTGCTTCCTACAAATTACTGCTAATCTAGCGTTTGTAACCTCTATAGCATGCTGGGGTATACGGTAGATTCCCTGCATATAAAAGTCTGACAATTTATTAGACTTGACAAGAGTTCATGCTTTTCTGCTTATAACAGCAGGTAATTTCCCAGGATCTGTGGAAAAAAGAATATTATAAGTGGAGTCTTTCTTCCTTCTTTTGATAGTATCAACTGACTTGAAATTCAGCGTATACTGCACAAAATCATCCTTGCTAATATATTTGTCCTGTTCTGAGATTGTCCCGCTGCTTATAGAATGTCACCACTTTTGTTGATTTGATGAATTAAATTCAACTAGTGCAGATAACAGGAGAGGAAAGACACACAGGACAAACAAGAACAAGGGGGCCGAATCCCCCTACTCTTCTGCTATGCTTTTATTGTATGTCCCTCTCCCCTGTGTCTCCTTCTTTATGCGGAGCAAACGTGTATAGTCAGTATTTCACAGAAGATGAGGGGAGATTGAAAGATCACTTTCTTTATTGCCTTTTGCCCTTATGTGTATGTTAGATACAGCAACTTATACCCTTACATAGTGCAAGTATGACCTGCTTATAGGCTTCTATTTATTTAAACCTTTGGTTCCGTCTATCAGTGGGGTTTAAATAAAAACGTCTTTCCCCCTTCCTCCTTCCCTGCTCCCCTCCCTTCGGGGTGGCAGATTAGAGTTTAGGGCTTGGCACAGATTTTTACTTTGTTTTGATGTGTAAGTGTCCCTTTTTCCACTTAGCCGGTATTGAAATAAAAAGTTTTTGGAGTCATTCAGATATAGACAAAAATTCACTGTCCTCCCACAGACACACACAGTGATCTATACACACATGCTGCTACTTTATATTCTTAGCGTCTTTTTAATACTTGCGTTCACCAACATATGGCCATCTCGGCCGCTGCTCCTTCTCGACCTCGGGTCCAAGCGAGACACCTCCCGTCTGTCTCCGGGTGAAGGGGGGGCGGCTAGACTTCTTTGCCTCTGTTGCTAAATCCAGCTTCTATCGCAACTGCTTATAGCAGTGACCACCTGTCTGAATCGAGGCTTCCGACGCTCTTCCGATTGTTCTTCGGTGTATGATCTACTGCGTGTGTCTCGCGGCCAGTACCACCCGGCCTGTGTTAGCTATAGCGGCTTCCGTCTGTGGATGGTACGTCCTCCCCAAGCAGGGCTCTCACCCCCGGCAATAGGAGTTTGCGTTGGCGGGGTGTTGAAAGAAAAATCAGCTCCTTCTCACAGAGCTGACAGAGCGCGTGTTGCTTCAGCGTGCTCCTCCCACCGGAAGCCCCGGTGTTTGTTAATGCATATTTATACTTTTTATGATTTCTTTTTTGTGGCGCTACCTTAATATTGTATTTTATACAGTATTTCTCTGTGAACACCTGTTACTCACCTTTAAAAGGATGATGGAGGCACAGTGGTGTTAACTATGATTATGGAGAAAACACAAAACACGTCAGTGACGTCACTCGGGCTGAGGTTGTAGCCTCAACTTTTTAACATAGCAGTAGCAGCTTACTTGTTTATGGTCTTTTGGAGCATTTTTAATTTTTTGAATAAAGAACCCCTTTTACACTTACCAGTCTGAGCCAGTCTGGCAATTTGTTGTAACTAATTTATCGTTCATTGAGGTCTTCCATTGGGTACCTGGAGCGGTGTTAAAGAAAGGGGAGGTACCGTATTACAGCGTACAGGCTGTAGGGATACACAGCCATCCGGAAGGACATGGAGTTTACAAGTAGCCAACGCACGCTATTGATTTGAAAAGATATCTGAATGTTCTGGCGATAGCCCACCATTACAACTGTAAGTGGATTTTTAATTATATTATACAGAGTGGAATCGATCTAGCTTGGACAAGCTGTGTTGGGATATCATTTGATAGCACGCGCTATGAGACGCTGAGGTGTAGATGGACTGAGAAACTGTCCTGTGTATTTTCTTAAAATCAGAGGTAGCTATACCTGATTTGTGACTGTTTAGAGTAGATTTAGATTTTGTTTACTATAGAGGTAAATTGCCATAAAGCAGATAGAGTTAACAGTTGTTTCCATTTTAAGACAATCTGTTTCCTTATTAACATTTTTAACATTATTAGCAGCGTGTACCAGGAGATGGTGATTAAACAATTTAGTGATGGCACTCACTCACTAGGGACTGTCTTTAAGAATGCATCAATGTTTCAGAGCACAACATAGATCAGGTGGCCAACTTATTTTAGTGTTAGCATGTCTCTACACCATTTATATGCTTTTAATAAAGGTTATGTTTTAAACTGTATGGAACGCTCTGGGTGTGCTTGCATGGTTATAGTAATGCTATTAACGGCAATAAACAGTTTGTGGTATCCATTTTATTTGCTGAGGAGTCTTGTCTGAGGTGGAGCCAGTCATAATTAGTTTAATTGAAGCTGGGCTGTTTTTAGAGTTATTTGCTGTTTGGATTTTCAGATCAGTGGTATTAATAAATAATCCTATAATATAAAAGGCCAAGTGTGTTTGTCCGAAGCTGTCATGCGCAGTAGAGACAGCACAAGGACAAACACACCTGGCCTTACCTGACATGCTGTTTGCAGCGAAAGTGGGCGTGACTGGGCGGGGCATGAACAAGGATTGGGCGTGGTCGGGTGTGACGGGGCGTGGTCGGGCACAGTCAGCGTGAGAGAGGGGAGAGAAATAGAAAGAGAGGGGGAGAGACAAAAAGAGATAGGAAAGAGCTAAAGAGGGGGGAAGAGAAGAAGAGAGGGGAAAGTGCAGAAGAGACGGTAGGGGGAGCAAAATAGAGGGGAAAGAGCAAAATAGAGGGAAGAGAGAGAAAAAGAGAGGGGGGAGAGAGAGCAAATGGCGTGTGAACGGGCTTTAGGACTAGCATTGAAATAAAGGGACAGTCTACACCAGAATTGTTATTATTTAAAAAGATAGATAATCCCTTTATTACCCATTCCACATTTTTAACAATATATGTTTTACCTCTGTGATTACCTTGTATCTAAGCCTCTGCAGACTGCCCCCTTATCTCAGTGCTTTTGACAGACATGCAGTTTATCCAATGTGTGCAGACTCCTAAATATATCCACAGGAGTGAGCACAATGTTATCTATATGACATACATGAACTAGTACTGTCTAACTGTGAAAAACTTTCAAAATGCCCTGAACTAAGAGGCAGTTTTCAACTGTTTAGAAATCAGTTTGACCCTACCTAGGTTTAGCTTTTCAATAATACCACAAGGGAAGCAAATGTAATGATAAAAGTCAATTGGAAAGTTGTTTAAAATTGCATGGCCTATCTGAATCATGAAAGTTTAATTTTTACTAGACTGTCCCTTTAAGTTTTATTAGGCTGCTAAAATAGAGCTTCTGAGATAAACTTGGTGCTAGATATTATCACTTTGGGCCCCATTTATCAAGCTCTGAAAGCAGTTTCAGGGCAGATTCAAATCAACCCCATCTGATCTGATTGGGAAAATTGACAGCCCATGCTAGTGGCTGATTGGCTTGCTGTGAGCAGAGGGTAGCATTGTACAAGCAATGCTTGAGCAGTGTTAAATGCAGACAGTGTATTAGGCCACCAGTCCACACCATTGTTGCTGCTAATATAGGATGCAACTTAATTTCTTTTTCATTTAATATTTGTTTTTTTAGAGCTGGCAGTTAAGTTAACATTTTTTTGATAACTGAAAAAATAAAGAAGTGCATACAATACAAGATTTTGGCATGGTTCTTATTTTTTTACATGACAGTCTTGGCACAAATAATTAATTAATTAATATTTGCAGACTCAAAAATGTTTCATTAAAATTAATGGTAAAGTATTGTGGGGTTTCCCCCAAGAATATGTCACAGCCCTCCAAAGACAGTTTGACTTTAAATGGTCTAACAAAGGGATTACTCACCTTGGAGTTCATATCTCTAATGATTTGAAACAGATGGTTAAGGATAACTATTTACCCCTTTTGGCGGACTTGAGAGCGCTAAAACATGTTTGGGATCATAAGAACATCTCTTGGATGGGCCGCATAGCGTCCCTTAAGATGTCGTTCCTCCCTCGGCTCACCTATATTTTCAGATGCCTCCCAATCAGAATTCCCACTCACCTTTTGCTGCAGTTTCAAAGTGAGTGCACAAAATTTATTTGGCAAAACAAAACTCCTAGAATAGCCCTGCAGTTCCCTGTCCAGCTTGGGGGTCTGGCCTCCCCATCCATAATAAAATACTACGAGGGTGCTATGCTTACGCACATTTCCCAGTGGGGAGTGCTTCACTCACAAGACAGGTGGAGAGACATTGAGCAAGCCTCTTTACCGTTCGATATATACCTAAAAGACCTCATCTGGACTCCGGTCCATAGCCGCAGAACCCTACAGTTACATAACTATGTAGTTTTGGAATGCCTGGCAATATGGGATAAGCTCCGGCACCGTAAATTAATCGCACCGCACCCCTCCCCGATTACCTCCATCCCAGGCCTCTTTACAGGTCTAGCAGAAACACACCCCAATACGTGGGCTAGGCTGGGTGTAAAACTTGTTTCAGACTTTTGGTCAGAGACTAACGAGGATGGATATCTTTCGTTGTCTAAAGACAGGCCAGGCGAAGACATCCCACCCTACCTCGTTTTCGAGCTTACTAGGATTAAAAGTTTCCTCTCTAGTTGGGGTTTCTTTCCCTCTGCTCCACGTCAGCTTACCCCATGGGAGACTGTTTGGAAAAGAGGACGTAGACTCCACAAACCTCTTTCAAGACATTATAGTCTGCTGGACGGTACTGTGCCCCCAGACCTGGCCCCACACTTACGTAAGTGGGACACTATCCTTCACTCTCGAATCCCGGCAGATGCCTGGCAGAGGTCCCTCACCTTAACCAAAAAATCATTACATTGTGTGACAATGTTCGAAACCTACTATAAAGTTATCTCCCAATGGTATTTGGTCCCCGCTCGGCTATCTAAGATGTTTTCGACATCTTCTCCGCAATGCTGGAGAGAATGTGGCTCTCACGGAAATATGCTTCACATATGGTGGGAATGCCCTAAGTTGATTCCCCTGTGGAATATCTGCTTCCGTACTCTGTCTGCTCTAGGGATCCAGCTACCAAAAATCCCTGCCACAGCACTCTTGCACCTAAACCTGCAGGCCCTTCCTAAACACCAGCAGATTCTCTGCGTTTATCTCCTGTCATCAGTTAAAACCAATATTGCCAGGCACTGGAAAAAAATATCCCCCCCCTGTTGGCCCGATATTCTCAAAACAATGGCTTACTTACACGCCATGGAAAAGAACATATTCTACAGTCTGGACAAAAGTGACCTTTTTGACTTGGTTTGGGCAGACTGGACAGACACACACGATACCACATGGCTCCCCCAGGTTAGAGTTTAAGAACCCTCGTTCCACGCGCCCTAGGCGATCCCCAGCAGTATTCCCCCCCCCCCCCCCTCTCCCATCCTTACAGATGAACCCTTCCCCCCCCCCCCCCCACCCTCTTATCCTTCTTTGACAGCTGTTTGGAAATGTACTGACTCTATCTTTGAAACTCGAATGCCCGAGTTATAATTTTTCCTTGATACTCTTCTACATGTTTTGCACTGAAATTTGCAGGGGTCCTGCGAGTCCCCATTTATTGTTATATATTGTTAAAAAAAAAATTAATAAAAACTATTTGAAAATAAAAATAAAATTAATGGTAAAGTAACCTATGGAATTTTGACTTTGCATTTCATCTGTTCATCTGTCAAATCAAGATTTCCTTTAAAAGCTTATTGTATACTTGAATCTTTTTTTTTTTTTTTTTTTTTTAAATTTTATATATGTTTATTGAGGTTGAAAATATGATATACAAACATGCCGTGTCATTTGAAAAAATATACATGAAAGTTGCTTCAAGACATTGATTTCACTTAAAGGCATATCACTTGCTCATGTAGCATCATCAGTAAACATCCAGATAATAAAATAACAAAAAACAAATCACACACTTGTATAATCTAGTTACTAAAGTAATATAGTAATAACTTCTATAGAGACAACACCTCAATTTAAAGGGTAGGGGGGGGTATATCAAAAACATACTATTTATACACATTTTTAAACAGGTATAGGGGTTTCATACGGGGTCTGTGCCCCTAAGCTTAACCGGTAAGCCATATAAACAGGAGGGGGACGACGACAGATCTATTGGAATCCTCATTGAGAATGGTCCGCGGGGAAAAAATCTATTTGAGTCATGGCTAGATAATACTAGAATTACAGTTATTATAGGTCATTACAGAGGAATTTGGGCACACATAGGTTATACATCTCAAGATACAGCAGCTACCCTCAAATATCTAATACTTAAGATCTACCATTCAGTGTACTCATTTAGTTAGATGCAATATGAAACAGCAATTTGGTATAGTAAGGGTTATACAATCTAATGACAACTAGCACATGTTGAGTTGCGTCAGTGACGTCACTCGGGCTGAGGTTGTAGCCTCAACTTTTTAACATAGCAGTAGCAGCTTACTTGTTTATGGTCTTTTGGAGCATTTTTAATTTTTTGAATAAAGAACCCCTTTTACACTTACCAGTCTGAGCCAGTCTGGCAATTTGTTGTAACTAATTTATCGTTCATTGAGGTCTTCCATTGGGTACCTGGAGCGGTGTTAAAGAAAGGGGAGGTACCGTATTACAGCGTACAGGCTGTAGGGATACACAGCCATCCGGAAGGACATGGAGTTTACAAGTAGCCAACGCACGCTATTGATTTGAAAAGATATCTGAATGTTCTGGCGATAGCCCACCATTACAACTGTAAGTGGATTTTTAATTATATTATACAGAGTGGAATCGATCTAGCTTGGACAAGCTGTGTTGGGATATCATTTGATAGCACGCGCTATGAGACGCTGAGGTGTAGATGGACTGAGAAACTGTCCTGTGTATTTTCTTAAAATCAGAGGTAGCTATACCTGATTTGTGACTGTTTAGAGTAGATTTAGATTTTGTTTACTATAGAGGTAAATTGCCATAAAGCAGATAGAGTTAACAGTTGTTTCCATTTTAAGACAATCTGTTTCCTTATTAACATTTTTAACATTATTAGCAGCGTGTACCAGGAGATGGTGATTAAACAATTTAGTGATGGCACTCACTCACTAGGGACTGTCTTTAAGAATGCATCAATGTTTCAGAGCACAACATAGATCAGGTGGCCAACTTATTTTAGTGTTAGCATGTCTCTACACCATTTATATGCTTTTAATAAAGGTTATGTTTTAAACTGTATGGAACGCTCTGGGTGTGCTTGCATGGTTATAGTAATGCTATTAACGGCAATAAACAGTTTGTGGTATCCATTTTATTTGCTGAGGAGTCTTGTCTGAGGTGGAGCCAGTCATAATTAGTTTAATTGAAGCTGGGCTGTTTTTAGAGTTATTTGCTGTTTGGATTTTCAGATCAGTGGTATTAATAAATAATCCTATAATATAAAAGGCCAAGTGTGTTTGTCCGAAGCTGTCATGCGCAGTAGAGACAGCACAAGGACAAACACACCTGGCCTTACCTGACATGCTGTTTGCAGCGAAAGTGGGCGTGACTGGGCGGGGCATGAACAAGGATTGGGCGTGGTCGGGTGTGACGGGGCGTGGTCGGGCACAGTCAGCGTGAGAGAGGGGAGAGAAATAGAAAGAGAGGGGGAGAGACAAAAAGAGATAGGAAAGAGCTAAAGAGGGGGGAAGAGAAGAAGAGAGGGGAAAGTGCAGAAGAGACGGTAGGGGGAGCAAAATAGAGGGGAAAGAGCAAAATAGAGGGAAGAGAGAGAAAAAGAGAGGGGGGAGAGAGAGCAAATGGCGTGTGAACGGGCTTTAGGACTAGCATTGAAATAAAGGGACAGTCTACACCAGAATTGTTATTATTTAAAAAGATAGATAATCCCTTTATTACCCATTCCACATTTTTAACAATATATGTTTTACCTCTGTGATTACCTTGTATCTAAGCCTCTGCAGACTGCCCCCTTATCTCAGTGCTTTTGACAGACATGCAGTTTATCCAATGTGTGCAGACTCCTAAATATATCCACAGGAGTGAGCACAATGTTATCTATATGACATACATGAACTAGTACTGTCTAACTGTGAAAAACTTTCAAAATGCCCTGAACTAAGAGGCAGTTTTCAACTGTTTAGAAATCAGTTTGACCCTACCTAGGTTTAGCTTTTCAATAATACCACAAGGGAAGCAAATGTAATGATAAAAGTCAATTGGAAAGTTGTTTAAAATTGCATGGCCTATCTGAATCATGAAAGTTTAATTTTTACTAGACTGTCCCTTTAAGTTTTATTAGGCTGCTAAAATAGAGCTTCTGAGATAAACTTGGTGCTAGATATTATCACTTTGGGCCCCATTTATCAAGCTCTGAAAGCAGTTTCAGGGCAGATTCAAATCAACCCCATCTGATCTGATTGGGAAAATTGACAGCCCATGCTAGTGGCTGATTGGCTTGCTGTGAGCAGAGGGTAGCATTGTACAAGCAATGCTTGAGCAGTGTTAAATGCAGACAGTGTATTAGGCCACCAGTCCACACCATTGTTGCTGCTAATATAGGATGCAACTTAATTTCTTTTTCATTTAATATTTGTTTTTTTAGAGCTGGCAGTTAAGTTAACATTTTTTTGATAACTGAAAAAATAAAGAAGTGCATACAATACAAGATTTTGGCATGGTTCTTATTTTTTTACATGACAGTCTTGGCACAAATAATTAATTAATTAATATTTGCAGACTCAAAAATGTTTCATTAAAATTAATGGTAAAGTATTGTGGGGTTTCCCCCAAGAATATGTCACAGCCCTCCAAAGACAGTTTGACTTTAAATGGTCTAACAAAGGGATTACTCACCTTGGAGTTCATATCTCTAATGATTTGAAACAGATGGTTAAGGATAACTATTTACCCCTTTTGGCGGACTTGAGAGCGCTAAAACATGTTTGGGATCATAAGAACATCTCTTGGATGGGCCGCATAGCGTCCCTTAAGATGTCGTTCCTCCCTCGGCTCACCTATATTTTCAGATGCCTCCCAATCAGAATTCCCACTCACCTTTTGCTGCAGTTTCAAAGTGAGTGCACAAAATTTATTTGGCAAAACAAAACTCCTAGAATAGCCCTGCAGTTCCCTGTCCAGCTTGGGGGTCTGGCCTCCCCATCCATAATAAAATACTACGAGGGTGCTATGCTTACGCACATTTCCCAGTGGGGAGTGCTTCACTCACAAGACAGGTGGAGAGACATTGAGCAAGCCTCTTTACCGTTCGATATATACCTAAAAGACCTCATCTGGACTCCGGTCCATAGCCGCAGAACCCTACAGTTACATAACTATGTAGTTTTGGAATGCCTGGCAATATGGGATAAGCTCCGGCACCGTAAATTAATCGCACCGCACCCCTCCCCGATTACCTCCATCCCAGGCCTCTTTACAGGTCTAGCAGAAACACACCCCAATACGTGGGCTAGGCTGGGTGTAAAACTTGTTTCAGACTTTTGGTCAGAGACTAACGAGGATGGATATCTTTCGTTGTCTAAAGACAGGCCAGGCGAAGACATCCCACCCTACCTCGTTTTCGAGCTTACTAGGATTAAAAGTTTCCTCTCTAGTTGGGGTTTCTTTCCCTCTGCTCCACGTCAGCTTACCCCATGGGAGACTGTTTGGAAAAGAGGACGTAGACTCCACAAACCTCTTTCAAGACATTATAGTCTGCTGGACGGTACTGTGCCCCCAGACCTGGCCCCACACTTACGTAAGTGGGACACTATCCTTCACTCTCGAATCCCGGCAGATGCCTGGCAGAGGTCCCTCACCTTAACCAAAAAATCATTACATTGTGTGACAATGTTCGAAACCTACTATAAAGTTATCTCCCAATGGTATTTGGTCCCCGCTCGGCTATCTAAGATGTTTTCGACATCTTCTCCGCAATGCTGGAGAGAATGTGGCTCTCACGGAAATATGCTTCACATATGGTGGGAATGCCCTAAGTTGATTCCCCTGTGGAATATCTGCTTCCGTACTCTGTCTGCTCTAGGGATCCAGCTACCAAAAATCCCTGCCACAGCACTCTTGCACCTAAACCTGCAGGCCCTTCCTAAACACCAGCAGATTCTCTGCGTTTATCTCCTGTCATCAGTTAAAACCAATATTGCCAGGCACTGGAAAAAAATATCCCCCCCCTGTTGGCCCGATATTCTCAAAACAATGGCTTACTTACACGCCATGGAAAAGAACATATTCTACAGTCTGGACAAAAGTGACCTTTTTGACTTGGTTTGGGCAGACTGGACAGACACACACGATACCACATGGCTCCCCCAGGTTAGAGTTTAAGAACCCTCGTTCCACGCGCCCTAGGCGATCCCCAGCAGTATTCCCCCCCCCCCCTCTCCCATCCTTACAGATGAACCCTTCCCCCCCCCCCCCCACCCTCTTATCCTTCTTTGACAGCTGTTTGGAAATGTACTGACTCTATCTTTGAAACTCGAATGCCCGAGTTATAATTTTTCCTTGATACTCTTCTACATGTTTTGCACTGAAATTTGCAGGGGTCCTGCGAGTCCCCATTTATTGTTATATATTGTTAAAAAAAAAATTAATAAAAACTATTTGAAAATAAAAATAAAATTAATGGTAAAGTAACCTATGGAATTTTGACTTTGCATTTCATCTGTTCATCTGTCAAATCAAGATTTCCTTTAAAAGCTTATTGTATACTTGAATCTTTTTTTTTTTTTTTTTTTTTTTAAATTTTATATATGTTTATTGAGGTTGAAAATATGATATACAAACATGCCGTGTCATTTGAAAAAATATACATGAAAGTTGCTTCAAGACATTGATTTCACTTAAAGGCATATCACTTGCTCATGTAGCATCATCAGTAAACATCCAGATAATAAAATAACAAAAAACAAATCACACACTTGTATAATCTAGTTACTAAAGTAATATAGTAATAACTTCTATAGAGACAACACCTCAATTTAAAGGGTAGGGGGGGGGTATATCAAAAACATACTATTTATACACATTTTTAAACAGGTATAGGGGTTTCATACGGGGTCTGTGCCCCTAAGCTTAACCGGTAAGCCATATAAACAGGAGGGGGACGACGACAGATCTATTGGAATCCTCATTGAGAATGGTCCGCGGGGAAAAAATCTATTTGAGTCATGGCTAGATAATACTAGAATTACAGTTATTATAGGTCATTACAGAGGAATTTGGGCACACATAGGTTATACATCTCAAGATACAGCAGCTACCCTCAAATATCTAATACTTAAGATCTACCATTCAGTGTACTCATTTAGTTAGATGCAATATGAAACAGCAATTTGGTATAGTAAGGGTTATACAATCTAATGACAACTAGCACATGTTGAGTTGCGTCAGTGACGTCACTCGGGCTGAGGTTGTAGCCTCAACTTTTTAACATAGCAGTAGCAGCTTACTTGTTTATGGTCTTTTGGAGCATTTTTAATTTTTTGAATAAAGAACCCCTTTTACACTTACCAGTCTGAGCCAGTCTGGCAATTTGTTGTAACTAATTTATCGTTCATTGAGGTCTTCCATTGGGTACCTGGAGCGGTGTTAAAGAAAGGGGAGGTACCGTATTACAGCGTACAGGCTGTAGGGATACACAGCCATCCGGAAGGACATGGAGTTTACAAGTAGCCAACGCACGCTATTGATTTGAAAAGATATCTGAATGTTCTGGCGATAGCCCACCATTACAACTGTAAGTGGATTTTTAATTATATTATACAGAGTGGAATCGATCTAGCTTGGACAAGCTGTGTTGGGATATCATTTGATAGCACGCGCTATGAGACGCTGAGGTGTAGATGGACTGAGAAACTGTCCTGTGTATTTTCTTAAAATCAGAGGTAGCTATACCTGATTTGTGACTGTTTAGAGTAGATTTAGATTTTGTTTACTATAGAGGTAAATTGCCATAAAGCAGATAGAGTTAACAGTTGTTTCCATTTTAAGACAATCTGTTTCCTTATTAACATTTTTAACATTATTAGCAGCGTGTACCAGGAGATGGTGATTAAACAATTTAGTGATGGCACTCACTCACTAGGGACTGTCTTTAAGAATGCATCAATGTTTCAGAGCACAACATAGATCAGGTGGCCAACTTATTTTAGTGTTAGCATGTCTCTACACCATTTATATGCTTTTAATAAAGGTTATGTTTTAAACTGTATGGAACGCTCTGGGTGTGCTTGCATGGTTATAGTAATGCTATTAACGGCAATAAACAGTTTGTGGTATCCATTTTATTTGCTGAGGAGTCTTGTCTGAGGTGGAGCCAGTCATAATTAGTTTAATTGAAGCTGGGCTGTTTTTAGAGTTATTTGCTGTTTGGATTTTCAGATCAGTGGTATTAATAAATAATCCTATAATATAAAAGGCCAAGTGTGTTTGTCCGAAGCTGTCATGCGCAGTAGAGACAGCACAAGGACAAACACACCTGGCCTTACCTGACATGCTGTTTGCAGCGAAAGTGGGCGTGACTGGGCGGGGCATGAACAAGGATTGGGCGTGGTCGGGTGTGACGGGGCGTGGTCGGGCACAGTCAGCGTGAGAGAGGGGAGAGAAATAGAAAGAGAGGGGGAGAGACAAAAAGAGATAGGAAAGAGCTAAAGAGGGGGGAAGAGAAGAAGAGAGGGGAAAGTGCAGAAGAGACGGTAGGGGGAGCAAAATAGAGGGGAAAGAGCAAAATAGAGGGAAGAGAGAGAAAAAGAGAGGGGGGAGAGAGAGCAAATGGCGTGTGAACGGGCTTTAGGACTAGCATTGAAATAAAGGGACAGTCTACACCAGAATTGTTATTATTTAAAAAGATAGATAATCCCTTTATTACCCATTCCACATTTTTAACAATATATGTTTTACCTCTGTGATTACCTTGTATCTAAGCCTCTGCAGACTGCCCCCTTATCTCAGTGCTTTTGACAGACATGCAGTTTATCCAATGTGTGCAGACTCCTAAATATATCCACAGGAGTGAGCACAATGTTATCTATATGACATACATGAACTAGTACTGTCTAACTGTGAAAAACTTTCAAAATGCCCTGAACTAAGAGGCAGTTTTCAACTGTTTAGAAATCAGTTTGACCCTACCTAGGTTTAGCTTTTCAATAATACCACAAGGGAAGCAAATGTAATGATAAAAGTCAATTGGAAAGTTGTTTAAAATTGCATGGCCTATCTGAATCATGAAAGTTTAATTTTTACTAGACTGTCCCTTTAAGTTTTATTAGGCTGCTAAAATAGAGCTTCTGAGATAAACTTGGTGCTAGATATTATCACTTTGGGCCCCATTTATCAAGCTCTGAAAGCAGTTTCAGGGCAGATTCAAATCAACCCCATCTGATCTGATTGGGAAAATTGACAGCCCATGCTAGTGGCTGATTGGCTTGCTGTGAGCAGAGGGTAGCATTGTACAAGCAATGCTTGAGCAGTGTTAAATGCAGACAGTGTATTAGGCCACCAGTCCACACCATTGTTGCTGCTAATATAGGATGCAACTTAATTTCTTTTTCATTTAATATTTGTTTTTTTAGAGCTGGCAGTTAAGTTAACATTTTTTTGATAACTGAAAAAATAAAGAAGTGCATACAATACAAGATTTTGGCATGGTTCTTATTTTTTTACATGACAGTCTTGGCACAAATAATTAATTAATTAATATTTGCAGACTCAAAAATGTTTCATTAAAATTAATGGTAAAGTATTGTGGGGTTTCCCCCAAGAATATGTCACAGCCCTCCAAAGACAGTTTGACTTTAAATGGTCTAACAAAGGGATTACTCACCTTGGAGTTCATATCTCTAATGATTTGAAACAGATGGTTAAGGATAACTATTTACCCCTTTTGGCGGACTTGAGAGCGCTAAAACATGTTTGGGATCATAAGAACATCTCTTGGATGGGCCGCATAGCGTCCCTTAAGATGTCGTTCCTCCCTCGGCTCACCTATATTTTCAGATGCCTCCCAATCAGAATTCCCACTCACCTTTTGCTGCAGTTTCAAAGTGAGTGCACAAAATTTATTTGGCAAAACAAAACTCCTAGAATAGCCCTGCAGTTCCCTGTCCAGCTTGGGGGTCTGGCCTCCCCATCCATAATAAAATACTACGAGGGTGCTATGCTTACGCACATTTCCCAGTGGGGAGTGCTTCACTCACAAGACAGGTGGAGAGACATTGAGCAAGCCTCTTTACCGTTCGATATATACCTAAAAGACCTCATCTGGACTCCGGTCCATAGCCGCAGAACCCTACAGTTACATAACTATGTAGTTTTGGAATGCCTGGCAATATGGGATAAGCTCCGGCACCGTAAATTAATCGCACCGCACCCCTCCCCGATTACCTCCATCCCAGGCCTCTTTACAGGTCTAGCAGAAACACACCCCAATACGTGGGCTAGGCTGGGTGTAAAACTTGTTTCAGACTTTTGGTCAGAGACTAACGAGGATGGATATCTTTCGTTGTCTAAAGACAGGCCAGGCGAAGACATCCCACCCTACCTCGTTTTCGAGCTTACTAGGATTAAAAGTTTCCTCTCTAGTTGGGGTTTCTTTCCCTCTGCTCCACGTCAGCTTACCCCATGGGAGACTGTTTGGAAAAGAGGACGTAGACTCCACAAACCTCTTTCAAGACATTATAGTCTGCTGGACGGTACTGTGCCCCCAGACCTGGCCCCACACTTACGTAAGTGGGACACTATCCTTCACTCTCGAATCCCGGCAGATGCCTGGCAGAGGTCCCTCACCTTAACCAAAAAATCATTACATTGTGTGACAATGTTCGAAACCTACTATAAAGTTATCTCCCAATGGTATTTGGTCCCCGCTCGGCTATCTAAGATGTTTTCGACATCTTCTCCGCAATGCTGGAGAGAATGTGGCTCTCACGGAAATATGCTTCACATATGGTGGGAATGCCCTAAGTTGATTCCCCTGTGGAATATCTGCTTCCGTACTCTGTCTGCTCTAGGGATCCAGCTACCAAAAATCCCTGCCACAGCACTCTTGCACCTAAACCTGCAGGCCCTTCCTAAACACCAGCAGATTCTCTGCGTTTATCTCCTGTCATCAGTTAAAACCAATATTGCCAGGCACTGGAAAAAAATATCCCCCCCCTGTTGGCCCGATATTCTCAAAACAATGGCTTACTTACACGCCATGGAAAAGAACATATTCTACAGTCTGGACAAAAGTGACCTTTTTGACTTGGTTTGGGCAGACTGGACAGACACACACGATACCACATGGCTCCCCCAGGTTAGAGTTTAAGAACCCTCGTTCCACGCGCCCTAGGCGATCCCCAGCAGTATTCCCCCCCCCCCTCTCCCATCCTTACAGATGAACCCTTCCCCCACCCCCCCCCCCCACCCTCTTATCCTTCTTTGACAGCTGTTTGGAAATGTACTGACTCTATCTTTGAAACTCGAATGCCCGAGTTATAATTTTTCCTTGATACTCTTCTACATGTTTTGCACTGAAATTTGCAGGGGTCCTGCGAGTCCCCATTTATTGTTATATATTGTTAAAAAAAAAATTAATAAAAACTATTTGAAAATAAAAATAAAATTAATGGTAAAGTAACCTATGGAATTTTGACTTTGCATTTCATCTGTTCATCTGTCAAATCAAGATTTCCTTTAAAAGCTTATTGTATACTTGAATCTTTTTTTTTTTTTTTTTTTTTTTTAAATTTTATATATGTTTATTGAGGTTGAAAATATGATATACAAACATGCCGTGTCATTTGAAAAAATATACATGAAAGTTGCTTCAAGACATTGATTTCACTTAAAGGCATATCACTTGCTCATGTAGCATCATCAGTAAACATCCAGATAATAAAATAACAAAAAACAAATCACACACTTGTATAATCTAGTTACTAAAGTAATATAGTAATAACTTCTATAGAGACAACACCTCAATTTAAAGGGTAGGGGGGGGTATATCAAAAACATACTATTTATACACATTTTTAAACAGGTATAGGGGTTTCATACGGGGTCTGTGCCCCTAAGCTTAACCGGTAAGCCATATAAACAGGAGGGGGACGACGACAGATCTATTGGAATCCTCATTGAGAATGGTCCGCGGGGAAAAAACCTATTTGAGTCATGGCTAGATAATACTAGAATTACAGTTATTATAGGTCATTACAGAGGAATTTGGGCACACATAGGTTATACATCTCAAGATACAGCAGCTACCCTCAAATATCTAATACTTAAGATCTACCATTCAGTGTACTCATTTAGTTAGATGCAATATGAAACAGCAATTTGGTATAGTAAGGGTTATACAATCTAATGACAACTAGCACATGTTGAGTTGCGTTAAATATTTAGGGCTACTGGAAGATAACTTACAGCTTAAGCATAGCCTGAACTTCATGCCTATATTTTAAATTGGGAGAATAATTATTAATATGACAGTTAAGGTATCTGTTAGCATAGGATTCATTAGGACACTGAGACATGGACCCTATATCTCAGGGCCAAAAGTAAAATGAACAGCTCCCTAGTCCATAATATAAAAATATGACCTACACAGGAAGAACAAGGGGCTTAAAAATATAACTGTAAGATGGGACAGTACATCTTGACTCCAAGGGCCACCACATCAATCTGTACCAGATTAGGTTTGAAGCTGAATGATATAGTCGCCCCAAAAATCAAATTAGCACATGATAAGAGAGGCTCTAAGACTCATATGAGATAAGGTATATTAATGCATCATAAGAGAACTACTCCGTAAACATATATTAGATTAGATAGGAGCCTGCATACTAAGTGTAAACGGAATCATAGCTAATAGAGTGTCCTAGTCAAGATGCTGGCCCAGAGTAGGAATATATTAGGAGATGCACTTATTCTGAATCTCAATCGCATCCAAACTAAATAGTGGGCATGTATACGCAGTAGCTAAAGTAAAATTTAGTAACTTATACACAAACATTAGGCGATTAAGATCAAACCAAGAAGTGGTCTCTGAAAGTGAACAGTATAAACCATGCCATCAAAATGTTAATAGCAAAAGTCTAAAGGAAACAAACAAAAAGTAAACTATGTCAGTGATAGGATTGTGTCCATAAGCTGTTAGCCCATATAACCCTAGTCACAATATGTACATACTCTCACCAGTCCACTGCCTTTCAGCCTATGCCAGCTTTTGGTGAACTATAAGGGCTGATAGAATCCACTTCAGGGGCCCTCCGTGCAGCATATGCGAGTGAGGACTCAGCGACAGATGTAATGTCTGCTTTGGAAAGATGGGCGAGAGTCTGGCAAATCCATGCACGCTCAGCACTAAACCTGACAGCCACGCTATATCCTCTTGCTGCAACGGTATAAGTCATGATCAGCCGCATTGTAGTGGGTTCCAGTGTCACTCCAGCTATAGGAGAGGGAAGAACTAGAGGCCACAGTAAGTCCGGTCGGCTCCAGTGACATGTAGACAAAGATCGCGGGTATTGAAAAGATTCCATCGTCGTCTCATTCTGCGTTGGTAGGGCTATATCAAAGGACTGTGCATCATTTATTTTCCTTGCCACCACTTCTAGGCTGATATCCTCCAGCATTAGTACTCTTTGGTGTAAAGGATCTGGATCGGATCTCAGGTAGCTATTGTGAGGTGGATCCATTTTGCCCTCATTAGAAATCCCATATCCACTGCAGCGTATAGTATCAGTTAGCTCTTCCTCAAATCGAGACAAACAAGCACATAGTAGTTCCGTAATCGTACGGCTGGACTGTTCATCCATGTTGGCTCTAGTCACAGTACAGAGCTCCAGCACAGCCGGCTGGGCAGATTGAAATATCAGAAACAACTTTGCAGGGTAGTTCTAATAGTCCTAAGGTTCGGGACCAAGGATTGTAGAAGTAATCGTATCTTTGTACTTTTAGACCCAGGGGCCTGAAGGCGAAATATATGCGGCAGCCCTAGCCACGCTATTCACAAGCAGTGTGCGCAGCTCACTTGGATAACATAGGTCAGGGTGTTAGTCGATCGCTCCTGTTCTTCAGAGATATTAGGTAGACAGTCTTAGCTTTCCTAAGAAAAACAATCTTTAGTAGAATAGTTCTTCTAAGTTGAAAATAGAAAGCAAAGTTTATATATCTTAGGCAGGAGCTTCTCCAAAACACGTCCTGCCGCTCCAAGCATAGGCTCCGCCCCCCATACTTGAATCTTTTTATTGTGTTCAATTGTCAAACAGCCTTAAAGCATAATGGCAGTTTCTAAATAAACAATTTTTGTATAAACTCAATGACAGTTTCTTTAGAATAGATAGTTATATAATTTAAAATGCCAAATGGTTTGAGTAGGTTTTGAGTTAATTCATTTATTTTCCATCATTATAAATATGTTTTGCTTATTATAAAAAAATAATGGTGGCCACACAAAATATTGACACTTAGGGGTGTACTCACTTTGGGTGCCAACGGTTTAGACATTAAGTAAGCTGTAAGTTGGGTTATTTTGAGGGGACAGCAAATTTACACTGTTATACAGGCTGTACACTCACGGCTAGATTTAGAGTTCTGCGGCCAAAGGGGTGCGTTAGCTACGCGTGCTTTTTTTTCCCCGCACCTTTTAAATACCGCTGGTATTTAGAGTTCACAGAATGGCTGCATTAGGCTCCAAAAAAGGAAGCGTAGAGCATATTTAACGCCACTGCAACTCTCAATACCAGCGGTGCTTACGGACGCGGCCAGCTTCAAAAACGTGCTCGTGCACGATTCCCCCATAGAAAACAATGGGGCTGTTTGAGCTGAAAAAAAACCTAACACCTGCAAAAAAGCAGCGTTCAGCTCCTAACGCAGCTACATTGATTTCTATGGGGAAACATTTCCTAAGTCTGCACCTAACACTCTAAAATGTACCCCAAGTCTAAACACCCCTAACCTTACACTTATTAACCCCTAATCTGCCGACCCCGCTATCGCTGACACCTGCATATTTTTTTTAACCCCTAATCTGCCGCTCCGTACACCGCCGCTACCTACATTATACCTATGTACCCCTAATCTGCTGCCCCTAACACCGCCGACCCCTATATTATATTTATTAATCCCTAATCTGCCCCTCACAACGTCGCCTCCACCTACCTACAATAATTAACCCCTAATCTGCTGACCGAACTGCACCGCTACTATAATAAATGTATTAACCCCTAATCCGCCTCACTCCCGCCTCAATAACCCTATAATAAATAGTATTAACCCCTAATCTTCCCTCCCTAACATCGCCGACACCTAACTTTAAACATTAACCCCTAATCTGCCGACCGGATCGCACCGCTACTATAATAAATGTATTAACCCCTAAAGCTAATTCTAACCCTAACACTAACACCCCCCTAAGTTAAATATAATTTAAATCTAACAAAATAAATTAACTCTTATTAAATAAATTAATCCTATTTAAAGCTAAATACTTACCTGTAAAATAAACCCTAATATAGCTACAATATAAATTATAATTATATTGTAGCTATTTTAGGATTAATATTTATTTTACAGGTAACTTTGTAATTATTTTAACCAGGTACAATAGCTATTAAATAGTTAATAACTATTTAATAGTTACCTAGTTAAAATAATTACAAAATTACCTGTAAAATAAATCCTAACCTAAGTTACAATTAAACCTAACACTACACTATCAATAAATAAATTAAATAAAATACCTACAATTACCTACAATTAAACCTAACACTACACTATCAATAAATTAATTAAATACAATGCCTACAAATGAATACATTTAAATAAACTAACTAAAGTACAAAAAATAAAAAAGAACTAAGTTACAAAAAATATATTTTTTTTACAAACATTAGAACAATATTACAACAATTTTAAACTAATTACACCTACTCTAAGCCCATTAATAAAATAACAAAGCCCCCCAAAATAAAAAAATGCCCTACCCTATTCTAAATTAAAAAAGTTCAAAGCTCTTTTACCTTACCAGCACTTAAAAGGGCCCTTTGTGGGGCATGCCCCAAAGAATTCAGCTCTTTTGCCTGTAAAAGAAAAATACAACCCCCCCAACATTAAAACCCACTACCCACATACCCCTAATCTAACCCAAACCCCCCTTAAATAAACCTAACACTACCCCCCTGAAGATCATCCTACCTTGTCTTCACCACACCGGGTATCACACCGATCCGTCCTGGCTCCGAAGTCTTCATCCAAGCCCAAGCAGGGGCTGGCGATCCATAATCCGGCTGAAGTCTTCTATCAAGCGTTGGCTGAAGAGGTCCAGAAGAGGCTCCAAAGTCTTCATCCTATCCGGGAAGAAGATGAGATCCGGACCGGCAACCATCTTGATCCAAGCGGCATCATCTATCTTCATCCGATGACGAACGGCTCCATTCTGAAGACCTCCAGCGTGGATCTATCCTCTTCTTCCGACGTCCAACTGAAGAATGAAGGTTCCTTTAAGGGACGTCATCCAAGATGGCGTCCCTCAAATTCCGATTGGCTGATAGGATTCTATCAGCCAATCGGAATTAAGGTAGGAAAATTCTGATTGGATGATAGAATCAGCCAATCAGATTCAAGTTCAATCCGATTGGCTGATTGGATCAGCCAATCAGATTGAGCTCGCATTCTATTGGCTGTTCCGATCAGCCAATAGAATGCAAGCTCAATCTGATTGGCTGATCCAATCAGCCAATCGGATTGAACTTGAATCTGATTGGCTGATTCCATCAGTCAATCAGAATTTTCCTACCTTAATTGCGATTGGCTGATAGAATCCTATCAGCCAATCGGAATTCGTGGGACGCTATCTTGGATGACGTCCCTTAAAGGAACCTTCATTCTTCATTTGGACGTCGGAAGAAGAGGTTAGATCCGCGCTGGAGGTCTTCAGGATGCAGCCGTTCATTATCAGATGAAGATAGAAGATGCCGCTTGGATCAAGATGGTTGCCGGTCCGGATCTCCTCTTCTTCCCGGATAGGATGAAGACTTTGGAGCCTCTTCAGCCGACGCTTGAAAGAAGACTTCAGCCGGATTATGGATCGCCAGCCCCTGCTTGGGCTTGGATGAAGACTTCTGAGCCAGGACGGATCGGTGTGATACCCGGTGTGGTGAAGACAAGGTAGGATGATCTTCAGGGGGGTAGTGTTAGGTTTATTTAAGGGGGGTTTGGGTTAGATTAGGGGTATGTGGGTGGTGGGTTTTAATGTTGGGGGGGTTGTATTTTTCTTTTACAGGCAAAAGAGCTGAATTCTTTGGCGCATGCCCCACAAAGGGCTCTTTTAAGGGCTGGTAAGGTAAAAGAGCTTTTAACTTTTTTAATTTAGAATAGGGTAGGGCATTTTTTTTATTTTGGGGGGCTTTGTTATTTTATTAGGGGGCTTAGAGTAGGTGTAATTAGTTTTGTAATTGTTGTAATATTTTTCTAATGTTTGTAAATATTTTTTTATTTTTTGTAACTTAGTTCTTTTTTATTTTTTGTACTTTAGTTAGTTTATTTAAATGTATTTATTTGTAGGTATTGTATTTAATTAATTTATTGATAGTGTAGTGTTATGTTTAATTTAGGTAATTGTAGGTATTTTATTTAATTTATTTATTGATAGTGTAGTGTTAGGTTTAATTGTAACTTAGGTTAGGATTTATTTTACAGGTAATTTTGTAATTATTTTAATTAGGTAACTATTAAATAGTTATTAACTATTTAATAGCTATTGTACCTGGTTAAATATTGTACCTGGTTAAAATAATTACAAAGTTGCCTGTAAAATAAATATTAATCCTAAAATAGCAGCAATATAATTATAATTTATATTGTAGCTATATTAGGGTTTATTTTACAGGTAAGTATTTAGCTTTAAATAGGATTAATTTATTTAATAATAGTTAATTTATTTTGTTACATTTAAATTATATTTAAGTTAGGGGGGTGTTAGGGTTAGGGTTAGAATTAGCTTTAGGGGTTAAAAATTTTTTTAGAATAGCGGTGAGCTCCGGTCGGCAGATTAGGGGTTAATGCTTGATATTAGGTGTCGGCGATGTTAGGGAGGGCAGATTAGGGGTTAATACTATTTATTATAGGGTTATTGAGGGGGGAGTGAGGTGGATTAGGGGTTAATAACTTTATTATAGTAGCGGTGCGGTCCGCTCGGCAGATTAGGGGTTAATAAGTGTAGGTAGGTGGCAGCAACTTTGGGGGGGGGCAGATTAGGGGTTAATAAATATAATATAGGTGTCGGCGGTATTAGGGGCAGCAGATTAGGGGTACATAGGGATAATTTACCTGGCGGCGGTGTACGGAGCGGCAGATTAGGGGTTAAAAAATTTAATAGAGTGGCGGCGATGTGGGGGGACCTCGGTTTAGGGGTACATAGGTAGTTTATGGGTGTTAGTGTACTTTAGAGCACAGTAGTTAAGAGCTTTATAAACCGACGTTAGCCCATAAAGCTCTTAACTCCTGGTTTTTTTCTGCGGCTGGAGTTTTGTCGTTAGAAATTTCTAACGCTCACTTCAGCCACGACTCTAAATACCGGCGTTAGAAAGATCCCATTGAAAAGATAGGATACGCAAATGGCGTAGGGGGATCTGCGGTATGGAAAATTCGCGGCTGGAAAGTGAGCGTTAGACCCTTTCCTGACTGACTCCAAATACCAGAGGGCGGTAAAAACCAGCATAAGGAGCCTCTAACGCTGGTTTTCACTGCTACCGCCCAACTCTAAATCTAGCCATCAGTGTTGTCACATGAAAAGATATATTAAAATATTTACAAAAATGTGAGGGGTGTACTCACTTTTGTGGGATTCTGTATACACTGTATCTATCTATCTATCTATCTATCTAGCTAGCTATCCATCTATCTATCTATCTATCTATCTATCTATCTATCTATCTATCTATTTATCTATCTATATATACAAGTTACTTTTATTTCTGTAATGTTTTCGGAGGTCTTGCCTCCTTCATCAGCATAGTTAAAATACAATCAAACCAACCTTTAAATAGTGACATACTCACTCAAAACCACTCCAAACAATTACATTCACTGGCGCCAAACTATCGGTGTTGGACCGCATATTGCGTTCCAATAGTGCTACGTGCCGGAAGCTGTGCGCCCCAGCACTTCCGGTTGTCAAGTTTTAGCCCGTAATTACTCGGCTTCAAAACAATAAATCCACAATCAAACAAAATTATGTGATGTATTATATATTAAAAGTGTCATTAAGCTAAATAATATTGTGCAAAGCAAGTGTACATATATAGTGAATGATAAACGTGACGGCCGCCCATCGTCATGGCAACCTAAAAAACAATACAATATATCCCTGTCTTAAATCAGGGAAAAAAATGTAACAATCTTCAAAAAACGTATCACAGAGTGTGTTAATACAGGTATTGTATCCTGCTAAATCACATATGCTAGAAGATAAATAAATCTAAAGATATGCTTGTGAATGTAGCAAGGTGATGTGCTGCAATGTACCAGTCTCACTGTGTTATGTTGTATAGCGAACACCAGGCTAGCCTACATCTTGTTTTCATGTTTTCAATATCATATTGAATTGCTTAACTATGATGTAATGCCCTCGATGTGTACATAACTTTTGTATTCAAAATCATATGTAGGAGATTTCCCTGTTGTCATGGACTAATCAAATGCATGTTATTTGCACAACTGGGCAAATGAAAAGGAATTATCTCAACATGGTACCCCTCTTGTTTATATTTTGTTGTATTTCTTTTGGGGAATATACATCATTATAACCCCTTTACTATAAAGGGGCCATACATTACAAGCATACTCTACTTTCGTACTGAGACTAGCAGCACTCCCATTCTGTCCCCACTCTGATACCAATCACTCAAAATGTATTTGAACATATTGCTAAGAAGATTGAAAAGAACATATAAAAACAATTGTTATAACGGTCCTTCTATTCACTGCAGTAGAACCCCAGAAGGGGGTGATATAGCTCCAAAAGACCAAGATTCGCATATAAAATTTACAAGGAGCGCCAAGTTTTTTTCTTCAGAATCTCTGCGGCATGGCTTATTCTTTGTTTGATTCTATGTGTTCTTCCGTATCTGTGGTCACATTATTTTCACATGGATTGAAATGGCCTGTAGATCAAATGACTTATATTCACTGTGAACTCAATTGGTATACGTCATTCGATCACCTGTACGACCACGTTTGTTGTTTACTTATTGGTGTGCCCATGTTCACGTTGCTATGTTGGTAAGACGACAGGCACCCTGAGGGAAAGGATGGCCAATCATCGCCATGCCATAAGGTTAGCCCTCAAGTCCGGGGATTCGGACCAACCAGTAGCGAGGCACTGTGCAGAACACAAACATTCAGTGGCATCAATAAGATACACACTCATCGATCATGTACCCCCAATGGATAGGGGAGGGGATAGAGGTAAAATACTCCTACAAAGGGAGGCCCAGTGGATGTACCGACTGGGTACCATATACCCAGGTGGGCTTAACACCACCCCTGACTTTAAGGCTTTGATGTAATGTGGCTGTAAGGTGTGACACAATCTCAGGGTACGGTACCTAGACTACCATGACTCTGTGGGCTATATGGTTTGAGTGCCTTGACATAGGGGACCTCCTAACCATGTTGGCACACAGCACCAGGTATAGGAGTCTTTGGTATTTCTAATACCTGTGTGGAAGTCAGGTAGGGGTCCCTTGGAGTTACCAGTCTTTCAACACACACAGCTTATAATTCATTACTCATTACCTAAGTTGGAGATCAGGTCCTAAGGTATGCCAAGAAAGGGAAGACACTACCAGATGAGGATCAGACGAGGACCAGTAAAGAATATTATAACAAGAATAACGATTGGATCGTTGAATACCCATGAGTTCACAGTGAATATAAGTCATTTGATCTACAGGCCATTTCAATCCATGTGAAAATAATGTGACCACAGATACGGAAGAACACATAGAATCAAACAAAGAACAAGCCATGCCGCAGAGATTCTGAAGAAAATAACTTGGCGCTCCTTGTAAATTGTATATGCGAATCTTGGACTTTTGGAGCTATATCACCCCCTTCTGGGGTTCTACTGCAGTGAATAGAAGGACCGTTATAACAATTGTTTTTATATGTTCTTTTCAATCTTCTTAGCAATATGTTCAAATACATTTTGAGTGATTGGTATCAGAGTGGGGACAGAATGGGAGTGCTGCTAGTCTCAGTACGAAAGTAGAGTATGCTTGTAATGTATAGCCCCTTTATAGTAAAGGGTTTATAATGATGTATATTCCCCAAAAGAAATACAACAAAATATAAACAAGAGGGGTACCATGTTGAGATATTTCCTTTTCATTTGCCCAGTTGTGCAAATAACATGCATTTGATTAGTCCATGACAACAGGGAAATCTCCTACATATGATTTTGAATACAAAAGTTATGTACACATCGAGGGCATTACATCATAGTTAAGCAATTCAATATGATATTGAAAACATGAAAACAAGATGTAGGCTAGCCTGGTGTTCGCTATACAACATAACACAGTGAGACTGGTACATTGCAGCACATCACCTTGCTACATTCACAAGCATATCTTTAGATTTATTTATCTTCTAGCATATGTGATTTAGCAGGATACAATACCTGTATTAACACACTCTGTGATACGTTTTTTGAAGATTGTTACATTTTTTTCCCTGATTTAAGAGATATATTGTATTGTTTTTTAGGTTGCCATGACGATGGGCGGCCGTCACGTTTATCATTCACTATATATGTACACTTGCTTTGCACAATATTATTTAGCTTAATGACACTATTAATATATAATACATCACATAATTTTGTTTGATTGTGGATTTATTGTTTTGAAGCCGAGTAATTACGGGCTAAAACTTGACAACCGGAAGTGCTGGGGCGCACAGCTTCCGGCACGTAGCACTAATGGAACGCAATATGCGGTCCAACACCGATAGTTTGGCGCCAGTGAATGTAATTGTTTGGAGTGGTTTGGAGTGAGTATGTCACTATTTAAAGGTTGGTTTGATTGTATTTTAACTATGCTGATGAAGGAGGCAAGACCTCCGAAAACGTTACAGAAATAAAAGTAACTTGTTCGTGAAAGTCCTGAGAGTGCATTTTTTCTGGCTACATATTCTTTGCAAAGTTGCACCCAGGCATTTTTCCTCTGTGGGCGAGATCTGGTGTTTTGGATACACACACATATATATATATATATATATATATATATATATATATATATATATATACAGGTAGTGCAGCATTATTAGGCAAGTTGTATTTTTGAGGATTAATTTTATTATTGAACAACAACCATTTTCTCAATGAACCCAAAAAACTCATTAATATCAAAGCTGAATATTTTTGGAAGTAGTTTTTAGTTTGTTTTTAGTTATAGCTATTTTAGGGAGATATCTGTGTGTGCAGGTGACTATTACTGTGCATAATTATTAGGCAACTTAACAAAAAACAAATATATACCCATTTCAATTATTTACTTTTACCAGTGAAACCAATATAACATCTCAACATTCACAAATATACATTTCTGACATTCAAAAACAAAACAAAAAGAAATCAGTGACCAATATAGCCACCTTTCTTTGCAAGGACACTCAAAAGCCTGCCATCCATGGATTCTGTCAGTGTTTTGATCTGTTCACCATCAACATTGCGTGCAGCAGCAACCACAGCCTCCCAGACACTGTTCAGAGAGGTGTACAGTTTTCCCTCCTTGTAAATCTCACATTTGATGATGGACCACAGGTTCTCAATGGGGTTCAGATCAGGTGAACAAGGAGGCCATGTCATTAGATTTTCTTCTTTTATACCCTTTCTTGCCAGCCACGCTGTGGAGTACTTGGACGCGTGTGATGGAGCATTGTCCTGCATGAAAATCATGTTTTTCTTGAAGGATGCAGACTTCTTCCTGTACCACTGCTTGAAGAAGGTGTCTTCCAGAAACTGGCAGTAGGACTGGGAGTTGAGCTTGACTCCATCCTCAACCCGAAAAGGCCCCACAAGCTCATCTTTGATGATACCAGCCCAAACCAGTACTCCACCTCCACCTTGCTGGCGTCTGAGTCGGACTGGAGCTCTCTGCCCTTTACCAATGCAGCCACGGGCCCATCCATCTGGCCCATCAAGACTCACTCTCATTTCATCAGTCCATAAAACCTTAGAAAAATCAGTCTTGAGATATTTCTTGGCCCAGTCTTGACGTTTCAGCTTGTGTGTCTTGTTCAGTGGTCGTCGTCTTTCAGCCTTTCTTACCTTGGCCATGTCTCTGAGTATTGCACACCTTGTGCTTTTGGGCACTCCAGTGATGTTGCAGCTCTGAAATATGGCCAAACTGGTGGCAAGTGGCATCTTGGCAGCTGCACGCTTGACTTTTCTCAGTTCATGGGCAGTTATTTTGCGCCTTGGTTTTTCCACACGCTTCTTGCGACCCTGTTGACTATTTTGAATGAAACGCTTGATTGTTCAATGATCACGCTTCAGAAGCTTTGCAATTTTAAGAGTGCTGCATCCCTCTGCAAGATATCTCACTGTTTTTTACTTTTCTGAGCCTGTCAAGTCCTTCTTTTGACCCATTTTGCCAAAGGAAAGGAAGTTGCCTAATAATTATGCACACCTGATATAGGGTGTTGATGTCATTAGACCACACCCCTTCTCATTACAGAGATGCACATCACCTAGTATGCTTAATTGGTAGTAGGCTTTCGAGCCTATACAGCTTGGAGTAAGATAACATGCATAAAGAGGATGATGTGGTCAAAATACTCATTTGCCTAATAATTCTGCACTCCCTGTATATATATATATTGCTTTCACGATAGATAGTAAAATAAGGATGTTAATTAAATCTGATTAATTACATTTATACCATGTTATCCCACATTTTTCAGTTGTGCAAAATACTTTAGTTACAATTCAAAGAGACAGTGCATTATACAAAAGACTTTGAGTGAATATAATGTTTAATTGATGCAATACTCAGAATACATATTAAAATATCAGTCTTTAGTGAATATCCAAATATCACTATATGCATAAGTACTACATCTTTATGTGACATATCAGTTTTATTTTATATATTTCAATATTCTGAAATAGTTTAATCTGTGCACCAAATTCATTATACCAATAATAAGTGTGCTAATTTATAATGGTCTTTTATGTTTCTTATCACAAAAACACATTACAGAAGAGACAGTTGTTACATTTTCAGCTGATACACAAATAAGAATGAGTGTGCATTAATATGGTCACCCACCCATTTATTTGTATATCTACCTATTCATCTTAAAGAAGATTATACTTTTAATGAATTATACTTTTAGGGCCAGATTACAAGTGAAGCGTTATCGTTAGTGCACGGATTATAAACATGATAACTAGATTGTGGTGTTCTTTACACTCAAATCCATATTACAAGTGGTGCAGTGTTTAAAATACAGAAAATTAATTTCCACAAATTTGCTGTAATTTATGTTCCCCATATGTTCTATGGTAGGTGTTGAGTGGAAATGTCTACTCGTATTTCAAGTTGAAAGTAAATGTGATCGCTCAAACTCAATAGCATTTAACTCTAAAAAAATGTATGCAACCTCAAAGGTTGCATAAACAGTATGTTCTGAGGAAACAGTTGCACTAAACTATTCTATTTACATCTAAATGACACCCCCCACATCACAAAGAAATCCACTACTCTATTAATTCCCAAACCGCAGCAACCCCCACATCACAAATTAACCAACTGCACTAAAACACTAAACTACCTCAACTCCCACATTGCAAAGTAACCACTACACTATTAAGTGATTAACTGCTAAGATCCCCATCACAAAGCAGCCTAGTAACATCTAAACCCTCTAACCTAACATCCTCTAATTTACTCGAAAACATACTAACTTTACCTGTAAAAAACAGTCCCTTGTTGGGGCGGCAGATTAGGGGTTAATAAATGTAGGTAGGTGGTGGTGGTGTAGGGGGCAGATTAGGGGTTAATAAATATAATGTAGGTGGCGGTGGTGTAGGGGGCGGTAGATTAGGGGTTAATAAGTATAATGTAGGTGGCGGCGGTGTAGGGGCAGCAGATTGGGGTTAATAAGTATAATGTAGGCGGTTTAGGGGTTAATAAGTTTATTTAGTTGCGGCGGGGTCTGGGAGCAGCGGGATAGGGGTTAATAACTTTATTTAGGTGGCGGCAGTGTAGCGACGGCAGATTAGGGGTTAATAAGTATAATGTAGGTGGCGGCGGTGTTGGGGCACCAGATTAGGGGTTAATAAGTATAATGTAGGTGGCGGCAGTGTAGGGGGGCAGATTAGGGGTGTTTAGACTCGGGGTACATGTTAGGGTGTTAGGTGTAAACGTTTCTATAGGAATCAAAGGGATATCGGGCAGCAGCGAACATGAGCTTTTGCTGCTTTTAGACTCCCATTGATTCCTATGGCATCCGCCGCCTCCATGGCGGCGGATTGAAAAACAGGTAGGCTGGGCCGGAATAGTGGTGAACGTACCTGGTAGAAAATTGATAACTAGCAAAAGTAGTCAGATTGTTCCGAATTTGTATTCAACACATCTGTAATGACGTAAGCATCGATCTGTGTCGGACTGAGTCCGGCGGATCGTATGTTCCGTCACAAAATTCTACTTTGCCAGTCTGTAGGGTTTGATAACTAAAGGGAATCAGGCTCGCCACAAATACGCTGCGGAATTCCAGCGTATTTGCGGTTGACGGCTTGATAAATAGATGCCATTGTATATACTTGTCTTGTAGCATCTAAACTACCTTGTGGTGGAATAGATGTGTATAAATTATTTACATCCAGAGTAACTAGAATTATATTGTTGTGTGTTAACATCAATATCCTGCATTTTATTTGTGAGTTGAGAAGTTTCTTCTAAGAAAGAGGGTAATTTTACAACTATGGTTTCAAAACTTTATCTAGAAAGGTTGTTATATTAAAAAAAAAAAAAAAAATACTCTTGCCATAATTGGATGCCCTGGAGGGTGTCTTAAGTTCTTATGAACTTTAGGCAAAGTATAAAGTACAAGAGTAATACGCTCCTTTTTAAATAAATATTAATTTAATTTAGATTGTAAGTTCCCACAGGAATAGGGCCCTCAATTCCTCCTGTATGTGTTTGCAAAATGTTGTCTTGTCTCTTACAAGTTTGATATCATTGTTTTGTTTAAATGAATTGTACCCAAGTTCGATACCATTGTTTTATTTAAATAAATTTTACCCATGTAAAGCGCTGCAGAATATGTTAGAGCTTCATAAAAAAAAATTAATAAAATAACATTAATAATTGTTTTAGCTATTAGGAATATGCTTTATTAACTGTTTCAATAAGGATACCTTGAATCTCATTTTGGTCAGATAATTGCCCATATATTTAATTCACATAATCATTTTAGCCATTATTATAATTGATCCACATTTTTTCCTCAGACTTTATTATTAATTCAGTGCCTTTGGTAATTTCCTTAATAGCATTTATTTTTTTAAATGACAAATTATAATTGAAGGACATTCCTTCATGTAAGTGTATCTTATTTTTCATTTCATCAACATCCTTAGTTATACTATTATATAAAAGACCAAGTGTGTTTGTCCGAAGCTGTCATGCGCAGTAGAGACAGCACGAGGACAAACACACCTGGCCTTACCTGACAATCCATACTGTTTGCAGCAAAACTGGGCGTGGCCGGCGGGAACGTGGGCATGGCAGCGGCGCGGTCAGCGTGAAAGAGAAGAGAGAGAAATAGAAAAAGAGGGGGAGAGACAAAAAGAGATAGGAAAGAGCTAAAGAGAGGGGGAAGAGCAAAAGAGAGGGGACAGTGCAGAAGAGAGGGGGGGAGAGAGAGCAAAAGATGGGGGAGAGGGAGAAAAAGAGAGGGGAGAGAGAGAGAGCAAAGAAGAGGGATGGAGAGAGAGCAAAAGAGAGGGGAGAGAGACAGAGCAAAAGAGAGGGATGGAGAGAAAGAGCAAAAGAGAGGGATGGAGAGAAAGAGCAAAAGAGAGGGGAGAGAGACAGAGCAAAAGAGAGGGGAGAGAGACAGAGCAAAAGAGAGGGGGGAGAGAGAGAGCAAAAGAGAGGGATGGAGATAAAGAGCAAAAGAGAGGGATGGAGAGCAAGAGATAGCAAAAAAAGGAGAGAGATCAAAAGAGAGGGGGAGAGAGAGAGCACAAAAGAGAGGGGGGAGAGAGTGCAAAAGAGAGGGGGAGAGAGAAAGAGCAAAAGAGAGGGGGAGAGAGAGCGCAAAAGAGAGGGGGAGAGAGAGCACAAAAGAGAGGGAGAGAGAGAGCGCAAAAGAGGGGGGAGAGTGAGCGCAAAATAGAGAGAGAACACAAAAGAGAGGGGGGAGAGAGAAAGTGTAAAAGAGAGGGGGAGAGAGAGTGCAAAAGAGAGGGGGAGAGAGAGCAAAAGAGAGGGGGATAGAGAGCAAAAGAGAGGGGGGATAGAGAGCAAAAGAGAGGGGGAGAGAAAGCAAAAGAGAGAGGGAGAGTGGGAGTAAAACAGAGGGGGGCGAGAGAGAGCAAAAGAGAGGTGGAGCAAGAAAGAGCGCAAAAGAGAGGGGGAAAAAACGCAAAAAAGAGAGGGGGAGAAGGCACAAAAGAGAGGGGGAGAGAGAGCAAAAGAGAGGGGGAGAGAGAGCACAAAAGAGAGGTGTAATGTGAGAGAGCGCAAAAGAAAGGGGGAGAGAGTGCAAAAGAGAGGGGGAGAGAGCACAAAAGAGTGGGGGAGAGAGAGCAAAAGAGAGGGAGGAGAGAGAGAGCAAAAAGAGAGGGCGAGAGATAGAGCAAAAGAGAGGTGGAGCGGGAGAGAGCACAAAAGAGAGGGGGAGAGAGCACAAAATAGAGGGGGAGAGAGCGTAAAAGAGAGGGGGGAGAGAGTGCAAAAAAGAGGGGGAGAGAAAGGAAAATAGAGGGGTAGAGAGGGAGTAAAAGAGAGGGAGGAGAGAAAGCAAAAGAGAGAGGGAGAGAGGGAGCAAAAGAGAGGGGGGAGAGAGAGCGCAAAGAGAGGGGGAGAGAGCACAAAAGAGAGGGGGAGAGAACACAAAAGAGAGGGGGAGAGCGCAAACGAGAGGGGGGAGAGCGCAAAAGAGAGGGGGAGAGTGCAAAAGAGAAGGGGAGAGAGCGTAAAAGAGAGGGGGAGAGAGAGCAAAAGAGAGGGGTAGAGAAAGCAAAATAGAGGGGGAGAGAGGGAGTAAAAGAGAGGGAGGAGAGAAAGCAAAAGAGAAGGGGAGAGAGGGAGCAAAAGAGAGGGGGAGAGAGAGAGCAAAAGAGAGGTGGAGCGAGAGAGAGCGCAAAAGAGAGGGGGAGAGAGAGCAAAAGAGAGGGGGGAGAGAGAGCAAAGAGATAGGGGGTTGAAAGAGAGCAAAAAGAGAGGGGGGAGAGAGAGAGCAAAAGAGAGGTGGAGCGAGAGAGCGCAAAAGAGAGGGGGAGAGAGTCAAAAGAAAGGGGGAGAGAGCACAAAAGAGTGGGGGAGAGAGAGCAAAAGAGAGAGGGGAGAGGGAGAGTAAAAAGAGAGGAGGGAGAGAGAGAGAGAGCAAAAGAGAGGTGGAGCGGGAGAGAGCGCAAAAGAGAGGGGGAGAGAGTGCAAAAGAGAGGGGGAGAGAGCACAAAAGAGAGTAGAGGGAGAGAGCAAGGGGTGGGACGCTGTACTGCAAAAAATGGCCCATGTGAACGGGCTTTAGGACTAGTAAAATATAAGTCTCTACTGGATTAAAATTAGTGGAATGTATAAAACCTTTGAATTTTAAAAACACAATTCTCTCATCTGAAATATTAATACTTTCCTTTTTTATAATTTCTTGAGAATTATACTTTTAAACTTAGTTGTCTAAAGAATCTATACAAATAAATGTCCAAGTCTAAACTCTTTCACCTAGATTTAGAGTTCTGCGTTAGCCATCAAAAGCAGCGTTAAGGGGTCCTAACGCTGCTTTTTACCGCCCGCTGGTATTTAGAGTCAGTCAGGAAAGGTTCTAACGCTCACTTTCCAGCCGCGACTTTTCCATACCGCAGATCCCCTTACGAAAATTGCGTATCCTATCTTTTCAATGGGATCTTCCTAACGCCGGTATTTAGAGTCTTGGCTGAAGTGAGCATTAGACCCTCTACCGACAAGACTCCAGCCACAGAAAAAAGTCAGGAGTTAAGAGCTTTCTGGGCTAAAGCCGGTTTATAAAGCTCTTAACTACTGTGCTCTAAAGTACAATAACACCCATAAACTACCAATGTACCCCCAACATCGCTGTCACTCTAATAAATTTTTTAACCCCTAATCTGCCAACCGCACACCACGGCCATCTACATTATCCCTATGTACCCCTAATCTGCTGCCCCTAACATCGCCGACCCCTACATAATATTTATTAACCCCTAATCTGCCCCCCCCATGTCGCTGCTACCTTACCTACACTTATTAACCCCTAATCTTCCGACCTGACCTTGCCGCCACTATAATGTATTAACCCCTAAACCGCTGAACTTCCGCCTCGCAAACCCTATAATAAATAGTATTAACCCCTAATCTGCCCTCCCTAACATCGGCGACACCTAACTTCAAGTATTAACCCCTAATCTGTCGACCGGACCTCGCCGCTACTCTAATAAATGTATTAACCCCTAAAGCTAAATCTAACCCTAACCCTAACACCCCCCTAAGTTAAATATGATTTTTATCTAACGAAATAAATTAAATATTATTAACTAAAGTCTTCCTTTTTTAAACTAAATACTTACCTGTAAAATAAACCATAATATAGCTACAATATAACGAATAATTATATTGTAGCTTTTTTAGGATTTATATTTATTTTACAGGCAACTTTGTATTTATTTTAACTAGGTACAATAGCTATTAAATAGTTATTTACTATTTAATAGCTACCTAGTTAAAATAATTACAAAATTACCTGTAAAATAAATCCTAACCTAAGTTACAATTAAACCTAACACTACACTTTCAATAAATAAATTATATCAATTAACTACAAGTACCTACAATTAAATAAACTAAACTAAATTACAAAAAAACCCCCACTAAATTACAAAAAATAAAAAAAGATTACAAGAATTTTAAGCTAATTACACCTACTCTAAGCCCTCTAATAAAATAACAAAGACCCCCAAAATAAAAAAATTCCCTACCCTAATCTAAATTAAAATAGTTAACAGCTCTATTACCTTACCAGCCCTTAAAAGGGCTTTTTGCGGGGCATGCCCCAAAGAAATCAGCTCTTTTGCCTGTAAAAAAAACACAATACCACCCCCCAACATTACAACCCACCACCCACATACCCCTACCTAACACTACCCCCCTGAAGATCTCCCTACCTTGAGTCGTCTTCACTCAGCCGAGCAGCGATGGACCAAAAGAAGACATCCGGAGCGGCAGAAGTCTTCATCCCATCTGGGCAGAAGAGGACATCCGGACCAGCAAACATCTTCATCCAAGCGGCATCTTCTATCTTCATCCATCCGACGAGGAGCGTCTCCATCTTCAAGACTTCCGGCGCGGAACATCCTCTTTTCCCGATTACTAGACGACGAATGAAGGTTCCTTTAAGTGACGTCATCCAAGATGGCATCCCTCGAATTCCGATTGACTGATAGGATTCTATCAGCCAATAGGAATTAAGGTAGGAAAAATCTGATTGGCTGATTGAATCAGCCAATCAGATTCAAGTTCAATCCGATTGGCTGATCCAATCAGACAATCAGATTGAGCTCACATTCTATTGGCTGTTCCGATCAGCCAATAGAATGCAAGCTCAATCTGATTGGCTGATTCAATCAGCCAATCAGATTTTTCCTACCTTAATTCCGATTGGCTGATAGAATCCTATCAGCCAATCGGAATTCGAGGGACGCCATCTTGGATGACGTCACTTAAAGGAACCTTCATTCGTCGTCTAGTCGTCGGGAGAAGAGGATGTACCGCGTCGGAGGTCTTGAAGTTGGAGCCGCTCCTCGTCGGATGGATGAAGATAGAAGATGCCGCTTGGATGAAGATGTTTGCCGGTCCGGATGTCCTCTTCTGCGCAGATAGGATGAAGACTTCTGCTGCTCTGGATGTCTTCTTTTGGTCCATCGCTGCTCGACTGAGTGAAGACAACTCAAGGTAGGGTGATCTTCAGGGGGGTAGTGTTAGGTTTATTTAATGGGGGGTTGGGTTAGAGTAGGGCTATGTGGGTGGTGGGTTGTAATGTTGGGGGGTGGTATTGTGTTTTTTTACAGGCAAAAGAGCTGTTTTCTTTGGGGCATGTCCCGCAAAAAGCCCTTTTAAGGGCTGGTAAGGTAATAGAGCTGTTAACTATTTTAATTTAGATTAGGGTAGGGAATTTTTTTATTTTGGGGGGCTTTGTTATTTTATTAGGGGGCTTAGAGTAGGTGTAATTAGCTTAAAATTCTTGTAATCTTGTTTTATTTTTTATAATTTAGTGTTTGTTTTTTGTAATTTAGTTTAGTTTATTTAATTGTAGGTACTTGTAGTTAATTGATTTAATTTATTTATTTATAGTGTAGAGTTAGGTTTAATTGTAACTTAGGTTAGGATTTATTTTACAGGTAATTTTGTAATTATTTTAACTAGGTAGCTATTAAATAGTAAATAACTATTTAATAGCTATTGTACCTAGTTAAAATAAATACAAAGTTGCCTGTAAAATGAATATAAATCCTAAAATAGGTACAATATAATTATTCGTTATATTGTAGCTATATTAGGGTTTATTTTACAGGTAAGTATTTAGTTTTAAATAGGAAGACTTTAGTTAATAATATTTAATTTATTTTGTTAGATAAAAATTATATTTAACTTTGGGGGGTGTTAGGGTTATGGTTACACTTAGCTTTAGGGGTTAATACATTTATTAGAGTAGTGGCTAGGTCTGGTCAGCAGATTAGGGGTTAATACTTGAAGTTAGGTGTCGCCGATGTTAGGGAGGACAGATTAGGGGTTAATACTATTTATTATAGGGTTTGCGAGGCGGGAGTGCGGCGGTTTATGGGTTAATACATTTATTATAGTGGTGGCGAGGTCAGGTCGGAAGATTAGGGGTTAATAAGTGTAGGTAAAGTAGCGGCAACGTTGGGGGTGGGCAGATTAGGGGTTAATAATTATAATATAGGGGTCAGCGATGTTAGGGGCAGCAGATTAGGGGTACATAGGTATAATGTAGGCTGCGGCGGTGTCCGGAACGGCAGATTAGGGGTTACTAACAAAATGCAGGGGTCAGCGATAGCGGGGGCGGCAGAAGATAACAAAAGAAAAGAGGACAGGAGCGCAAGGGACTGATCTGAGTGCAGTATAATAAAACTTAGACCTAGATTTGGAGTTTTGTCGGTAAGGACCCGCGTAGCTAACGCCGGCTTTTTTCTGGCCGCACCATAAAAATAACTCTGGTATTGAGAGTCCACATAAAGGCTGCGTTAGGCTCCAAAAAAGGAGCGTAGAGCATTTTTAATGCAACTTCAACTCTCGATACCAGAGTTGCTTACGGACGCGGCCAGCCTCAAAAACGTGCTCGTGCACGATTCCCCCATAGGAAACAATGGGGCTGTTTGAGCTGAAAAAAAACCTAACACCTGCAAAAAAGCTGCGTTCAGCTCCTAACGCAGCCCCATTGTTTGCTATGCGTAAACACTTCCTACGTCTGCACCTAACACTCTAACATGTACCCCGAGTCTAAACACCCCTAACCTTACACTTATTAACCCCTATTCTGCCGCCCCCGCTATCGCTGACCCCTGCATATTTTTTTAACCCCTAATCTGCCGCTCCGTAAACCGCCGCTACTTACATTATCCCTATGTACCCCTAATCTGCTGCCCCTAACACCGCCGACCCCTATATTATATTTATTAACCCCTAATCTGCTCCCCACAACATCGCCTCCACCGCCTACACTTATTAACCCCTAATCTGCCGACCGGAGCTCACCGCTATTCTAATAAATGTATTAACCCCTAAAGCTAAGTCTAACCCTAACACTAACACCCCCCTAAATTAAATATAATTTTAATCTAACAAAATTAATTAACTCTTATTAAATAAATTATTCCTATTTAACGCTAAATACTTACCTGTAAAATAAATCCTAATATAGCTACAAAATAAATTATAATTACATTGTAGCTATTTTAGGATTAATATTTATTTTACAGGTAATTTTGTATTTATTTTAACCAGGTACAATAGCTATTAAATAGTTAAGAACTATTTAATAGTTACCTAATTAAAATAATTACAACATTACCTGTAAAATAAATCCTAACCTAAGTTACAATTAAACCTAACACTATACTATCATTAAATTAATTAAATAAAATACCTACAATTACCTACAATTAAACCTAACACTACACTATCAATACATTAATTAAATACAATATCTACAAATAACTACAATGAAATAAACTAACTAAAGTACAAAAAATAAAAAAGAACTAAGTTACAAAAAATAAAAAAATATCTACAAACATAAGAAAAATATTACAACAATTTTAAACTAATTACACCTACTCTAAGCCCCCTAATAAAATAACAAAGACCCCCAAAATAAAAAATGCCCTACCCTATTCTAAATTAATAAAGTTCAAAGCTCTTTTACCTTACCAGCCCTGAACAGGGCCCTTTGCGGGGCATGCCCCAAGAAGTTCAGCTCTTTTGCCTGTAAAAAAAAAAACATACAATACCCCCCCCAACATTACAACCCACCACCCACATACCCCTAATCTAACCCAAACCCCCCTTAAATAAACCTAACACTAAGACCCTGAAGATCATCCTACCTTGTCTTCACCTCACCAGGTATCACCGATCCGTCCTGGCTCCAAAATCTTCATCCAACCCAAGCGGGGGCTGGCGATCCATCATCCAGTGGCTGAAGAGGTCCAGAAGAGGCTCCAAAGTCTTCATCCTATCCGGGAAGAAGAGGCGATCCGGACCGGCAACCATCTTGATCCAAGCGGCATCTTCTATCTTCATCCGATGACGACCGGCTCCATCCTGAAGACCTTCACCGCGGACCCATCTTCTTCCGGCGACGTCCAACTGAAGAATGACGGTTCCTATAAGGGACGTCATCCAAGATGGCGTCCCTCGAATTCCGATTGGCTGATAGAATTCTATCAGCCAATCGGAATTAAGGTAGGAATATTCTGATTGGCTGATGGAATCAGCCAATCAGAATCAAGTTCAATCCGATTGGCTGATCCAATCAGCCAATCAGATTGAGCTTGCATTCTATTGGCTGATCGGAACAGCCAATAGAATGCAAGCTCAATCTGATTGGCTGATTGGATCAGCCAATCGGATTGAACTTGATTCTGATTGGCTGATTCCATCAGCCAATCAGAATATTCCTACCTTAATTCCGATTGGCTGATAGAATCCTATCAGCCAATCGGAATTCGAGGGACGCCATCTTGGATGACGTCCCTTAAAGGAACCGTCATTCTTCAGTTGGACGTCGCCGGATGAAGATGGGTCCGCGGTGGAGGTCTTCAGGATGGAGCCGGTCGTCATCGGATGAAGATAGAAGATGCCGCTTGGATCAAGATGGTTGCCGGTCCGGATCGCCTCTTCTTCCCGGATAGGATGAAGACTTTGGAGCCTCTTCTGGACCTCTTCAGCCACCGGATGATGGATCGCCAGCCCCCGCTTGGGTTGGATGAAGATTTTGGAGCCAGGACGGATCGGTGATACCTGGTGAGGTGAAGACAAGGTAGGATGATCTTCAGGGTCTTAGTGTTAGGTTTATTTAAGGGGGGTTTGGGTTAGATTAGGGGTATGTGGGTGGTGGGTTGTAATGTTGGGGGGGGTATTGTATGTTTTTTTTTTACAGGCAAAAGAGCTGAACTTCTTGGGGCATGCCCCGCAAAGGGCCCTGTTCAGGGCTGGTAAGGTAAAAGAGCTTTGAACTTTATTAATTTAGAATAGGGTAGGGCATTTTTTATTTTGGGGGTCTTTGTTATTTTATTAGGGGGCTTAGAGTAGGTGTAATTAGTTTAAAATTGTTGTAATATTTTTCTTATGTTTGTAAATATTTTTTTATTTTTTGTAACTTAGTTCTTTTTTATTTTTTGTACTTTAGTTAGTTTATTTCATTGTAGTTATTTGTAGATATTGTATTTAATTAATGTATTGATAGTGTAGTGTTAGGTTTAATTGTAGGTAATTATAGGTATTTTATTTAATTAATTTAATGATAGTATAGTGTTAGGTTTAATTGTAACTTAGGTTAGGATTTATTTTACAGGTAATTTTGTAATTATTTTAACTAGGTAGCTATTAAATAGTTCTTAACTATTTAATAGCTATTGTACATGGTTAAAATAATTACAAAGTTGCCTGTAAAATAAATATTAATCCTAAAATAGCTACAATGTAATTATAATTTATATTGTAGCTATATTAGGATTTATTTTACAGGTAAGTATTTAGCTTTAAATAGGAATAATTTATTTAATAAGAGTTAATTAATTTCGTTAGATTAAGATTATATTTAATTTAGGGGGGTGTTAGTGTTAGGGTTAGACTTAGCTTTAGGGGTTAATACATTTATTAGAATAGCGGTGAGTTCCAGTCGGCAGATTAGGGGTTAATAATTGAAGTTAGGTGTCGGCGATGTTAGGGAGGGCAGATTAGGGGTTAATACTATTTATTATAGGGTTAGTGAGGCGGATTAGGGGTTAATAACTTTATTATAGTAGCGGTGCGGTCCGCTCAGCAGATTAGGGGTTAATAAGTGTAGGCAGGTGGAGGCGACGTTGAGGGGTGCAGATTAGGGGTTAATAAATATAATATAGGGGTCGGCGTTGTTAGGGGCAGCAGATTAGGGGTACATAGCTATAATGTAGGTGGCGGCGCTTTGAGGTCGGCAGATTAGGGGTTAATTATTGTAGGTAGCTGGCGGCGATGTTGTGGGGGGCAGATTAGGGGTTAATAAATATAATACAGGGGTCGGCGGTGTTAGGGGCAGCAGATTAGGGGTACATAAGTATAACGTAGGTGGCGGTCGGCAGATTAGGGGTTAAAAAAATGTAATCGAGTGGCGGCGATGTGGGGGGACCTCGGTTTAGGGGTACATAGGTAGTTTATGGGTGTTAGTGTACTTTAGAGTACAGTAGTTAAGAGCTTTATGAACCGGCGTTAGCCCAGAAACCTCTTAACTACTGACTTTTTTCCTGCGGCTGGAGTTTTGTCGTTAGATTTCTAACGCTCACTTCTTTTGGTCCATCGCTGCTCGACTGAGTGAAGACAACTCAAGGTAGGGTGATCTTCAGGGGGGTAGTGTTAGGTTTATTTAATGGGGGGTTGGGTTAGAGTAGGGCTATGTGGGTGGTGGGTTGTAATGTTGGGGGGTGGTATTGTGTTTTTTTACAGGCAAAAGAGCTGTTTTCTTTGGGGCATGTCCCGCAAAAAGCCCTTTTAAGGGCTGGTAAGGTAATAGAGCTGTTAACTATTTTAATTTAGATTAGGGTAGGGAATTTTTTTATTTTGGGGGGCTTTGTTATTTTATTAGGGGGCTTAGAGTAGGTGTAATTAGCTTAAAATTCTTGTAATCTTGTTTTATTTTTTATAATTTAGTGTTTGTTTTTTTGTAATTTAGTTTAGTTTATTTAATTGTAGGTACTTGTAGTTAATTGATTTAATTTATTTATTTATAGTGTAGAGTTAGGTTTAATTGTAACTTAGGTTAGGATTTATTTTACAGGTAATTTTGTAATTATTTTAACTAGGTAGCTATTAAATAGTAAATAACTATTTAATAGCTATTGTACCTAGTTAAAATAAATACAAAGTTGCCTGTAAAATGAATATAAATCCTAAAATAGGTACAATATAATTATTCGTTATATTGTAGCTATATTAGGGTTTATTTTACAGGTAAGTATTTAGTTTTAAATAGGAAGACTTTAGTTAATAATATTTAATTTATTTTGTTAGATAAAAATTATATTTAACTTTGGGGGGTGTTAGGGTTATGGTTACACTTAGCTTTAGGGGTTAATACATTTATTAGAGTAGTGGCTAGGTCTGGTCAGCAGATTAGGGGTTAATACTTGAAGTTAGGTGTCGCCGATGTTAGGGAGGACAGATTAGGGGTTAATACTATTTATTATAGGGTTTGCGAGGCGGGAGTGCGGCGGTTTATGGGTTAATACATTTATTATAGTGGTGGCGAGGTCAGGTCGGAAGATTAGGGGTTAATAAGTGTAGGTAAAGTAGCGGCAACGTTGGGGGTGGGCAGATTAGGGGTTAATAATTATAATATAGGGGTCAGCGATGTTAGGGGCAGCAGATTAGGGGTACATAGGTATAATGTAGGCTGCGGCGGTGTCCGGAACGGCAGATTAGGGGTTACTAACAAAATGCAGGGGTCAGCGATAGCGGGGGCGGCAGAAGATAACAAAAGAAAAGAGGACAGGAGCGCAAGGGACTGATCTGAGTGCAGTATAATAAAACTTAGACCTAGATTTGGAGTTTTGTCGGTAAGGACCCCGCGTAGCTAACGCCGGCTTTTTTCTGGCCGCACCATAAAAATAACTCTGGTATTGAGAGTCCACATAAAGGCTGCGTTAGGCTCCAAAAAAGGAGCGTAGAGCATTTTTAATGCAACTTCAACTCTCGATACCAGAGTTGCTTACGGACGCGGCCAGCCTCAAAAACGTGCTCGTGCACGATTCCCCCATAGGAAACAATGGGGCTGTTTGAGCTGAAAAAAAACCTAACACCTGCAAAAAAGCTGCGTTCAGCTCCTAACGCAGCCCCATTGTTTGCTATGCGTAAACACTTCCTACGTCTGCACCTAACACTCTAACATGTACCCCGAGTCTAAACACCCCTAACCTTACACTTATTAACCCCTATTCTGCCGCCCCCGCTATCGCTGACCCCTGCATATTTTTTTAACCCCTAATCTGCCGCTCCGTAAACCGCCGCTACTTACATTATCCCTATGTACCCCTAATCTGCTGCCCCTAACACCGCCGACCCCTATATTATATTTATTAACCCCTAATCTGCTCCCCACAACATCGCCTCCACCGCCTACACTTATTAACCCCTAATCTGCCGACCGGAGCTCACCGCTATTCTAATAAATGTATTAACCCCTAAAGCTAAGTCTAACCCTAACACTAACACCCCCCTAAATTAAATATAATTTTAATCTAACAAAATTAATTAACTCTTATTAAATAAATTATTCCTATTTAACGCTAAATACTTACCTGTAAAATAAATCCTAATATAGCTACAAAATAAATTATAATTACATTGTAGCTATTTTAGGATTAATATTTATTTTACAGGTAATTTTGTATTTATTTTAACCAGGTACAATAGCTATTAAATAGTTAAGAACTATTTAATAGTTACCTAATTAAAATAATTACAACATTACCTGTAAAATAAATCCTAACCTAAGTTACAATTAAACCTAACACTATACTATCATTAAATTAATTAAATAAAATACCTACAATTACCTACAATTAAACCTAACACTACACTATCAATACATTAATTAAATACAATATCTACAAATAACTACAATGAAATAAACTAACTAAAGTACAAAAAATAAAAAAGAACTAAGTTACAAAAAATAAAAAAATATCTACAAACATAAGAAAAATATTACAACAATTTTAAACTAATTACACCTACTCTAAGCCCCCTAATAAAATAACAAAGACCCCCAAAATAAAAAATGCCCTACCCTATTCTAAATTAATAAAGTTCAAAGCTCTTTTACCTTACCAGCCCTGAACAGGGCCCTTTGCGGGGCATGCCCCAAGAAGTTCAGCTCTTTTGCCTGTAAAAAAAAAACATACAATACCCCCCCAACATTACAACCCACCACCCACATACCCCTAATCTAACCCAAACCCCCCTTAAATAAACCTAACACTAAGACCCTGAAGATCATCCTACCTTGTCTTCACCTCACCAGGTATCACCGATCCGTCCTGGCTCCAAAATCTTCATCCAACCCAAGCGGGGGCTGGCGATCCATCATCCAGTGGCTGAAGAGGTCCAGAAGAGGCTCCAAAGTCTTCATCCTATCCGGGAAGAAGAGGCGATCCGGACCGGCAACCATCTTGATCCAAGCGGCATCTTCTATCTTCATCCGATGACGACCGGCTCCATCCTGAAGACCTTCACCGCGGACCCATCTTCTTCCGGCGACGTCCAACTGAAGAATGACGGTTCCTATAAGGGACGTCATCCAAGATGGCGTCCCTCGAATTCCGATTGGCTGATAGAATTCTATCAGCCAATCGGAATTAAGGTAGGAATATTCTGATTGGCTGATGGAATCAGCCAATCAGAATCAAGTTCAATCCGATTGGCTGATCCAATCAGCCAATCAGATTGAGCTTGCATTCTATTGGCTGATCGGAACAGCCAATAGAATGCGAGCTCAATCTGATTGGCTGATTGGATCAGCCAATCGGATTGAACTTGATTCTGATTGGCTGATTCCATCAGCCAATCAGAATATTCCTACCTTAATTCCGATTGGCTGATAGAATCCTATCAGCCAATCGGAATTCGAGGGACGCCATCTTGGATGACGTCCCTTAAAGGAACCGTCATTCTTCAGTTGGACGTCGCCGGATGAAGATGGGTCCGCGGTGGAGGTCTTCAGGATGGAGCCGGTCGTCATCGGATGAAGATAGAAGATGCCGCTTGGATCAAGATGGTTGCCGGTCCGGATCGCCTCTTCTTCCCGGATAGGATGAAGACTTTGGAGCCTCTTCTGGACCTCTTCAGCCACCGGATGATGGATCGCCAGCCCCCGCTTGGGTTGGATGAAGATTTTGGAGCCAGGACGGATCGGTGATACCTGGTGAGGTGAAGACAAGGTAGGATGATCTTCAGGGTCTTAGTGTTAGGTTTATTTAAGGGGGGTTTGGGTTAGATTAGGGGTATGTGGGTGGTGGGTTGTAATGTTGGGGGGGGTATTGTATGTTTTTTTTTTACAGGCAAAAGAGCTGAACTTCTTGGGGCATGCCCCGCAAAGGGCCCTGTTCAGGGCTGGTAAGGTAAAAGAGCTTTGAACTTTATTAATTTAGAATAGGGTAGGGCATTTTTTATTTTGGGGGTCTTTGTTATTTTATTAGGGGGCTTAGAGTAGGTGTAATTAGTTTAAAATTGTTGTAATATTTTTCTTATGTTTGTAAATATTTTTTTATTTTTTGTAACTTAGTTCTTTTTTATTTTTTGTACTTTAGTTAGTTTATTTCATTGTAGTTATTTGTAGATATTGTATTTAATTAATGTATTGATAGTGTAGTGTTAGGTTTAATTGTAGGTAATTATAGGTATTTTATTTAATTAATTTAATGATAGTATAGTGTTAGGTTTAATTGTAACTTAGGTTAGGATTTATTTTACAGGTAATTTTGTAATTATTTTAACTAGGTAGCTATTAAATAGTTCTTAACTATTTAATAGCTATTGTACATGGTTAAAATAATTACAAAGTTGCCTGTAAAATAAATATTAATCCTAAAATAGCTACAATGTAATTATAATTTATATTGTAGCTATATTAGGATTTATTTTACAGGTAAGTATTTAGCTTTAAATAGGAATAATTTATTTAATAAGAGTTAATTAATTTCGTTAGATTAAGATTATATTTAATTTAGGGGGGTGTTAGTGTTAGGGTTAGACTTAGCTTTAGGGGTTAATACATTTATTAGAATAGCGGTGAGTTCCAGTCGGCAGATTAGGGGTTAATAATTGAAGTTAGGTGTCGGCGATGTTAGGGAGGGCAGATTAGGGGTTAATACTATTTATTATAGGGTTAGTGAGGCGGATTAGGGGTTAATAACTTTATTATAGTAGCGGTGCGGTCCGCTCAGCAGATTAGGGGTTAATAAGTGTAGGCAGGTGGAGGCGACGTTGAGGGGTGCAGATTAGGGGTTAATAAATATAATATAGGGGTCGGCGTTGTTAGGGGCAGCAGATTAGGGGTACATAGCTATAATGTAGGTGGCGGCGCTTTGAGGTCGGCAGATTAGGGGTTAATTATTGTAGGTAGCTGGCGGCGATGTTGTGGGGCGCAGATTAGGGGTTAATAAATATAATACAGGGGTCGGCGGTGTTAGGGGCAGCAGATTAGGGGTACATAAGTATAACGTAGGTGGCGGTCGGCAGATTAGGGGTTAAAAAAATGTAATCGAGTGGCGGCGATGTGGGGGGACCTCGGTTTAGGGGTACATAGGTAGTTTATGGGTGTTAGTGTACTTTAGAGTACAGTAGTTAAGAGCTTTATGAACCGGCGTTAGCCCAGAAACCTCTTAACTACTGACTTTTTTCCTGCGGCTGGAGTTTTGTCGTTAGATTTCTAACGCTCACTTCAGCCACGACTCTAAATACCGGAGTTAGAAAAATCCCATTGAAAAGATAGGATACGCAATTTACGTAAGGGGATCTGCGATATGGAAAAGTCGCTGCTGAAAAGTGAGCGTTAGACCCTTTTTTGAGTGACTCCAAATACCGGAGTTAGCCTAAAACCAGCGTTAGGAGCCTCTAACGCTGGTTTTCACGGCTACCACCAAACTCCAAATCTAGGCCTTAGACTTTAATGTGAAAATTACAAAAAACACACTCACACTTTTCAACCTCAAACAGATGAGGTATGTATACGGCACAAAATCAAAAGGCCCAAGGACTTACTCGCCACGAACCCCCTCTGGTGCAATGGGTTTCCCCTTCAGTCACCACATATACAGGCTGCCGTTCTCCATCCAGCCGTACACTTGTTCCCAAAAGTCCGTGGTCTCTGGTCAAACAGTCACAGTCAAAACCGTATATGCAATGTCCCAGAGTCTCTTTTCAAATATTATCGTGTCCAAGGGTCTTTGACCATACACTTGTTCCCAAAAGTCCGTGGTCTCTGGTCAAACAGCGGGGGCGGCAGATTAGGGGTTAATAAGTGTAAGGCTAGGGGTGTTTAGACTTGGGGTACATGTTAGGGTGTTAGGTGCAGACTTAGAAACTGTTTCCCCATAAGAAACAATGGGGCTGCGTTAGGAGCTGAACGCTGCTTTTTTGCAGGTGTTAGGGTTTTTTTCAGCCCAAACTGCCCCATTGTTTCCTATGGGGATATCGTGCACAAGCACGTTTTTCCAGCTAGCCCCTACCGTAAGCAACGCTGGTATTGAGAGTTGAAGTGGTGGTAAATATGCCTGTATGCTCCTTTTTGGAGTCTAACGCAGCCCTTCAGAGAACTCTCAATACCAGCGTTATTTAAAAGGTGTGGGGGGGGGAAAACACGTGTAGCTTACGCACCCCTTTGGCCGCAAAACTCTAAATCTAGCCGTTTGTTTGTTGGGCAAAAATGTAATCCTTTGTTTAGTAAGTCACGTTGTATTTTAGACAATTCAATGCTAGATATGTGAATAACAAATATACTTTACCATTTTATTCTCAGGGTTTTCCTCTTATGTTTCTGTGAGATAAAAGAATACTGGGATTGTGGAGACTGTAGGTAAAATATCCTCAGTATCCCTGGAGGTATTGCTACTTGGTGCTTGCATCGGTCATCTTTGTGGGCGCCGTCATTGGTGTCTTTTCTGGGGCCTCTGAAGTCTTGTATCTCAGGAGAGTCCTATATGTACAGGTGACCATTGAGGAAAATTTCTTCCTTTTACGATCTTCATTAATTTTACAAAACTCCAACAATGTATCAATTTGTATCTTTAAACTTGTGAATTTTCCATTTGTTTTACTTTTTTTTGGTCATCTCTGATATCAACTCTGATATCACACTATATAGTTAGGATCCTGATGTTAAACCAACATTTGTTGAGGATTTTTTCAAAGGTGAAACAAAAGATATAGATAGATATAAAGATATAAATTAATAGAATATGTATACACTAATTAACCTTAATATCATTTCCAAACTACACACAACTGGTTTGATGAAGGTTTCATAATAAACTTATCATAGTGAAAATAAAACAGGTGGCGCCTACCTAAAATTGAGGTTAATTCATATGGCAGCAAACACTGAGAGTGTACATTTATACCAGGAGCACAGAAAGCGACTCACAAGAGTGTTACTTCATTCACAGTTTAAACACTCTAGTTGTGGGAATATGATTCAGTGTGACTGCAGGGGGTGTTTCTTGTGACACATATATAATCAGAGATGTTCACAAGGCATTAACATGAACAGTGTTTGAATTGCTGTTAGATCACTACAAATTACTAACGGCTAGATTTAGAGTTTTGTCGGTAAAGACCCGCGTAGCTAACGCAGCTTTTTTCCCCAACCACCCTTAAGACAACGCTGGTATTTAGAGTTGCCTGCGGGGCTGCGTTAGGCTCCAAAAAGGGTGCATTGAGCCTAATGTACCGCCACTTCAACCCTCAAAAAATACCAGCGTTGCTTATGGTAGCGGTAAGCTGGCAAAACGTGCTCGTGCACGATATCCCCATAGGAAACAATGGGGCAGTTTGGGCTGAAAAAACACCTGCAAAAAAGCAGCATTAAGCTCCCAACGCAGCCCCATTGTTTCCTATGGGGAAACACTTTCTAAGTCTGCACCTAACACCCTAACATGAACCCCAAGTCTAAACACCCCTAACCTTACACTTAACTTATTAACCCCTAATCTGCCGCCCCCGCTATTGCTGACCCCTGCATATTATTATTGCCCCCTAATCTGCCACTCCGTACACTGCCGCAACCTACATTATCCCTATGAACCCCTAATCTGCTGCCCCCAATAACGCCGACACCTACATAATATTTATTAACCCCTAATCTGCCCCCCCAACGTCGCCGCTACCTAACTACAATTATTAACCCCTAATCTGCCGTCCGGACCTCGCCGCCACTATAATAAATGTATTAACCCCTAAACCGCCGCACTCCCACCTCGCAAACTCTTTAATAAATAGTATTAACCCCTAATCTGCCCTCACTAACATCGACACCACCTAACTTCAAGTATTAACCCCTAATCTGCCGACCGGACCTTGCCGCTTCTATAATAAATGTATTAACCCCTAAAGCTAAGTCTAACCCTAACCCTAACACCCCCCTAAGTTAAATATAATTTTAATCTAACGAAATAAATTAAATCTTATTAACTAAAGTATTCCTATTTAAAACTAAAAACTTACCTGTAAAATAACCCTAAACTAGCTTCAATATAACGAATAATTATATTGTAGCTATTTTAGGATTTATATTTATTTTACAGGCAACTTTGTATTTATTTTAACTAGGTACAATAGCTATTAAATAGTTATTTACTATTTAATAGCTACCTAGTTAAAATAATTACCTGTAAAATAAATCCTAACCAAATTTACAATTAAACCTAACACTACACTATCATTAAATTAATTAAATAAATTACCTACAATTACATAAAATTAAATAAACTAAACTAAATTACAAAAAAACAAAAAACACTACATTACAAAAAATAAAAAAAGATTACAAGAATATTAGGCTAATTACACCTACTCTTAAGCCCCCTAATAAAATAAAAAAGCCCCCAAAATAATAAAGGTCCCTACCCTATTCTAAATTAAAAAGTAACCAGCTCTTTTACCAGCCCTTAAAAGGGCTTTTTGCGGGGCATGCCCCAAACTGATCAACTCTTTTGCCTGTAAAAAAAACATACAACCCCCCCAACATTATAACCCACCACCCACATACCCCTACTCTAACCCAAACCCCCCTTAAATAAACCTAACACTACCCCCCTGAAGATCTCCCTACCTTGAGTCATGTTCACCCAGCCGGGCCGAAGTCTTCATCCGATGGGGCAGAAGAGGACATCCAGACCAGCAGAAGTCTTCATCCTATCCGGGCAGAAGAGGACATCCGGACCGGCAGACATCTTCCTCCAAGCGGCATCTTCTATCTTCATCCATCCGACGAGGAGCGGCTCCATCTTCAAGACCTCCAGCACGGAACATCCTTCTTGACCGACGACTACTCGACGAATGAAGGTTCCTTTAAGTGACGTCATCCAAGATGGCGTCCCTTGAATTCCGATTGGCTGATAGGATTCTATCAGACAATCAGAATTAAGGTAGGAAAAATCGGCGTTAGCCCATAAAGCTCTTAACTACTGACTTTTTTTGGCGTTAGGAGTCTTGTCGGTAGAGGGTGTACCACTCACTTCAGCCAAGACTCCCAATACCAGCGTTAGGAAGATCCCATTGAAAAGATAGGATACGCAATTGGCGTAAGGGGATCTGCTGTATGGAAAAGTTGCGGCTTGAAAGTGAGCGTTAGACCCTTTCCTGGCTGATCCTTAACGCTGCTTTTGACGGCTAATGCAGAACTCTAAATCTAGGTGTTTGTTTTTCTAAGTTTTTGTTAAAATTTATTTTTATCCATTTGTCTTTTTTTGTAATGAAAATATAAGATGGCATAAATCTTTCATTTAATTTCTGTTATGTATTCTTGGTTTATTATTCCATCTTCAACGTCTATTTTTTCTAAATGGATTTTTGTTTTAATTCTGGCACTGTAATCAGCAATTCAGCATTATTCTTAGATATGTCTATATAAAATATAATATACAGTATATGCATATAGATAACACCCATCATTTGCTCGTAACATAAGTATTAATGCATATATCCTCCTGACCCTTTGTAGGATTACATGGAATATGATTTATTTTTATCCTTCTCCTTTAACCCTTTAAGGACACAGCTTTCAGTTTGCTCAATTGTTTTATGACGGAAAAATTCCATCGTATGTCCTTAAGAGGTTAATATAACAGACAGCATCTTCCTACCATTTAACTGCCTTTTTTAAGCAGAGCATGAGGTGTTAGTGAAGCAAAATAATTATAAAATAATAATAATAATTATAATAATAATTATAATGTCAAAAATATTTTTCTATTGTCTCTTCAAGGTAAAATTGTTTGTGAGCATATACATGAACAGTTTACAGACCTTAAAACCTCAAATTCATACTTTATTAGTTTAGTTTATATGTGATTAGAGGTATTTATAATAATTTTGTAGTTTTATTTTGCAGGTTTAAAACTGTCTTCACATTACATAGCTAAAGGGGCATTGCTTTATATAAATATTTACTGCTAATTGTTTGGTATAAATGTCATATCTCATACAAAAAGATGAGTTTAGGTACTGGCCAGAACTCTAGTTTAGTAAATATCCCAGATGAATAAGTAAGAACTTGGGGCAGATTTAACAAGAGCCGAATGGCCCCTGTTCCCCTTGTTTCTGCGCAAGCCTTCAGGCTTTCCGGAAACAGGAGTTAAGAAGCAGCGGTCTTAAGATCATTGCTCCTTAAAGGGCCATGATACCCAAATGTTGAAACACTTGAAAGTTATGCAGCATAGCTGTTAAAAGCTGACTAGAAAATATCGCCTGAACATCTCTGTAAAAAAGAAAGATATTTTACCTCAAAAATTCCTCAGTAGCCACATACATCCATCCATTTTAAAGGACTTCTAAGCAGCAAATCAGTATGTCTGTCCTGGGACAGCTAAGGGAGTGAGCTTACATGCACACTCATCTTATTTCCCTATTCAGTCTAAGGAAGTTTACTATGAAATCTCATGAGAGTTAAGTGAAATCTCACAAGATCACAGTAAAAGAGTTCATGACCTCAGCACTGCTGATGCTGATTGGCTGCTGTTTATTTCTTCATTATTTTTATTTTTTTTTAACCTGCAGCTGGACAGCAGCTGAAGTATAACTTTTTACACAGAACTTACTCTGCTGAGCTGAGGAGATTGTGAGGTAAAATATCTTCTTTTTTTACATAGAGATTCTCAGGTGATATTTTCCTGTCAGCTTTTTACAGTTATACTGCATCAGTTTCAAGTGATTTAGCATATGGGTATTATGTACCTTTAACTCATCCACCTGCTCTGAGCAGCAAACAGCAATCAACCCGATCAGATACTATTGGGTTTATTGACACCCCTGCTAGCAGCCAATTAGCAGTGAATATGCAGGGCCGGCATTGCACAAGCAGTGCAATGTGCAATGATAAATGTCGACAGTGTATGCTGTCGGTATTCAGCGATGTCGGGCAGACATGATCGCTGCAGCGTATCATGTCCGTCCGACAGATGGTAAATTGGCCACTTGGTCTTCAAAAACAATTTGTTTTGGTTTATATTTCTGTAAATCAGAATGAGGGAATTTTGACTCAAAAGGTTTATAGTGCTTTATATCAGCATAATAATCTGTTTGCATACTATATAAAATTAAAGGGATAGAAATGTCAAAATTGAACCATGAATGCATTTCATTTTGAAATAAAAGCATTTTTGGATTATACTTCTAATAGAAAATATTATTCTAGTAAAAGTTATTACTGTTTTTCTGCAGAATATGCATATATCCTGTGAGGGCCTGTACACCAGTATTCAAATGCCACACCTTCTCAAAGAAACAGTGGTGGCTTGTCTGACACAAATTAGTTCTCCACAGAAGCAATACACACTGCCACCAGCTCTCTGAGCAGACACATTTTAATTTTGACCTTTCTATCCCATAAGTTTATTGTCTCATAAAAACAAAATACTAATAAAAAAGATCTTAAAATTAAGGTGCTGAAAGTAGCTATAAATATGAAGAGTCAACACATGAATGCCACCATGGGACGAGTTTTCTGTAAGAATAATTAGTGTAAACTATGTCTCTGTGGTTGTCACTGAGGTGATTTAGGGATATAGCCAAGAGAAATAAAAAACCTGCATAAAGTTTACAGTTAAAGGGATAGGATATTGAAATTAAACTTGGATTCAGATAGAGTGTGTCATTTTAAGACACTTTGAAATTCACTTCTATTTTCAAATGTGCTTTGTTCTCTTTGTATCACTTGTTGAAAAATAATACACACATATCCTACACCAGTTGGAGCTAGCTGCTGATTGGTGATTGCACACATTTGTCTCTTGTAATTGGCTAACTAAACTTACTAACTAACTAACAGTGCAATGCTGTTCCTTCAGCAAAGGATAACAAGAAGAATAAAGCAACTTTGATAAAAGAAGTAGGTTGTTTGAAATTGTATGTTCTATTTGAGTCATGAAAAAAAATGTTCAGGTTTCCTTTCTCTTAAACTTTTTACAGAGTTTCACCAAACACATTTTTACTTTCAAAAGGGTTATAATTTATTACATTGATTTGTATTCTGGAGAAACCCATAAATGAGTTACTTTATTTTTTTTTCTGATGGAAAATAACCATAACCATGAAACATGACAATTGACTTTTTCTAGCCGCTGCCTATTCTGGCATTCAAAGTTGGAAGATAAATATCAGTCTGGACTGCAAAGAAAGTAAATAGTCAAATAAGTAGTCAAATCATTTGTAAAATATTCCAAAAATGGCAAAAGAAAACTACCACAACAGAATTATTGTTCCTGTTATAATTCAAGAAAAACTGCAATTGACATTAACAGTGTCTAATGAATGCACAGCTGCATCTAGATTATGTGAGAAGAACCCTTAAGGAGAAACATGTGACTCTCTTGGGGTCAGGGATACTGGTGCTTATAAAATTGTGGAGGATGGAGTTTAATACAATTAAGGCTGATGAATCAGCAGCTAATATAATAAACCACAGATGATGTGATTAAACTTTATATACACCTGGGTAAGTGTGCCTTCAAAATCTTCACATGAAACTTCAAAGTACAGGTTTAGACTGGGTCTGACAGAAGTGGTAAAATAATTGGCTTTTCAGTATATAGCATATATGTTGCTGTTATATTCAAAGATAATAAATGTATTTACTTAAAATGTATCCATATAAGTTATAGATTCTTGTAAATCATAGCCTGGCCTTAAGCATATATGTTGTTTTTATTTTCACCTCTGTTGACATCTTAACTGACAAAACAGGTATCAGATTGTCATATTGAGCATAACAGTTTACTGTAGCAGAAGTAGCATTAATGACCTATTTTGTAAGTCATTGAAATCTCAATATATTTAGTTATTTAAAAAAAATGCATATGAGAAAACATTGGAATCATGTTCTAAAATGATTGAGCCCCTGTACCAGGGGCGTATTATGGCCTAGGCCAACAAGGCTGGTGCCTAGGGCAGCAGATTTGTGAGGGGCAGCACATCTGCCCTATCCTCTCTCTAAAAGCCAGCACAAAGTACAGTGAGCAAAGCTTTCTCTGCATTCATGAACCCATGGAGTAAATAGTAAACGGACACTTAAAAAGTTTCATTACTTGAATGATGATAATTACTGTACGTTGTTACATGTAAAGGGCAGTGATTGTTTCAAAGTGTATTCTTATTTCCCTTCCTCTTTTCTCTCTTCTTTCCCTTTCTCCCTCCCTTTCTTCCTCAACTCACTCCCTCCCTCAACTCCCTCCCCTCCCTCAACTCCCTCCCTTGCTCCCTTCTTTCACTCCTTTCTTTCCCTCCCACTTTTCTCCTCTCCCTCCCCACTTTTCTCTTCTCTCTCCCTCCCTTCTTTCCTTTCGCTCCCTTTTCTCCCCTCCCCTCCTCCTGGTGCAACGCTGCCCCCTGCTGACTCACGGCCAATAAGCCGCCAGCAGGGAGGTGTTAATCAACCCAATCGTACTCGATCGGGTTGAATTCCGGCGATTCCTGTCCGCCTCATCAGAGCAGGTGGACAGGGTTATGGAGCAGTGGTTTTTGTGACCGCTGCTCCATAACTTGTGTTTATGGATAACTTGATAGATAGGCCCCTATCTCTAGAAATTACTGACTGCTCGCTAGAAACCATGGATTGCACTCTTGTGATTTCCATGCTTCATAAAGATCATGATACTCTTTAATGTTATCCAAATATATTATCCAAACTATTTATTTTTCAGAAATTATACAATTATTAAAAAAAGTACAACGTTATTAAATACTTTTCTTTAGTTAGGAGGAATTTTATTCCAACACATCTTTCGGGCATTGTCATTCCACTTTGAAAAAGGAAAAGGCTTAACTGTTGCTACACACAATATGTACAAATAAGTATTTAGGAAGGAATGGGTAGAGGGCGCCACATAGTGCAGGTCATATAATATAGGTAAAGGCAGCAATAGGAACACAAGAATCCTACTCACATAGTATAAAGCACAGAAGTGCAATATTCGCAATCTGGAACCACACGTCGTCCGGTAGACCTCAATAGGAAGATGTTGCCAAAAGGGGTCCTCGTCTCACCAGGGAGAGTCCAGGGATGCCCAAAAATGGTGTAGTGGAGCAGATCGGTGTCACATTGATCACACTATAAGTCCAGGAGCTCCAAATAGGGTGTCAAATAGAGTATTTGGCCTAGGCCAAAAAAGCAATGGAGTAGCAGATGGAGAGTTAAAAATAAGGTAAAAATGTATTTAACAATAAAAACAACAGCAACGCGTTTCTCAGTGTAACACACTGTTTCATCAGGCTATACAAACATACTCTCAGCTGCGATATTTAAAATAAAAAGAAACCAATCATTGATCAGAAAAAATTCAGACCCTCAGTGGGGCATACCAATATACATATAGTGAAGGTGAGCACACACTTTAAAAACAATTTTTTGGTTTACATAAATAAATATAAAATCTTACAAAGCCTATTGTTATACACCATATAGGTACTCATTTTCCAAAGACAACAAAATATTGTTCATGTTTAGATGATTTAAAACGCTGGTTTATTCTAATGTGTGGTCATCAGGACCCCTGATACGAACTAATAATGGTATAAGCTATTATTTAGCTGAAGTTAATTTATATTAAATAATACTGTTTTTAATTGTTATGAATGGTCTATCCCTACTAGTTTAAAAATGTAAGGTAATAATAGTTATGATAATATGAAGCTGACCAATCCAAACATATAAATACGGAAAGCTGATTCATGATAGAAAGGGGTGAATGAGAGTGCCGGATGTAGTAATGCACAGTATAATAACAGTTCTAAAATGAATAAATATCCAGTATAACAGTGGAATTTAAAGAGCCCATCATTGGCAGGTTAACTAAAAATAAAAATTCTGTGTTAGACAACAATTATATTATCTAATTCAGATAGACGCTTCCTGTTTCCATGGTAACGATCCTGTGTAGATCTCATAAAAATTAAGTTAGGTGATGTCAGTAAAGGGGTGGGGCTAGATACGCTATGTGTAAAAGTAGCCAATCACTAGGACCTACTAACTAAATGTGACTGATATAGTAACTATAATGATCAACTATCTGTGCTGGCCGATTGTTATTGATAAAGTATCATGACATGTGTAGATCGCTAATTCGGTTATTCCGATTGAGAGATAATATATTTTGTGTGTATCGTGTAAACAAAGGGGCGTGAGTGTTGGACAAGGGGAGTGTGAAAATCGGCCAATCAGTGAGGCCTATCTATTAGGAGATAAATTGGTGACCAAAAAATGGAAAGAGACGTGGAGGGAGGGGAGGGGAAGGGTTATGGTGCATCAATGACAGGAACGGGAAAATAAGTGTATGTATATGACGTGAAAATAGGAAATAAAATACGTGATGATAGGAAACTCCGACCAGTAATATATAATGCAAAATGAAATCGTGATGCTTATATCCATAATGTTTCTACGTGCACATACAGAATCGGCATGTAATATAAATGGCCAATACAAAAAACTACAAGTAAAAAGCTCAATGTGTGCTTTCTATGACGATCCCTGGATGACTAATGTAATATAAAAATGGGAAAACAAATAGCCAAAATCGAGGTACCAGAAAAACAATTTGCTACAGTGGGGTGATGTCTGGAAATATGTGGGTGACCTGATAGGGGAATTCCTCAAGGAGCAAGTGTCTATATATAAAGTATGTCCAATGAAAGGGACTAACCATAATATACAACAAGATAGGCCAATACAAAATAAGTGACATATATAACGAAAGACAATTGTGAATGTCAGATAAATGACAGTTGGTGAATATCAGGACATTTAAACCACAGTGGTGATGTATCAGTGGTAAATAGATACACTAAAGATAATATAAGGAAAACTCTATCTGGTACAAAGGACCAAAACCAGTGTAGTATGAGATAATATATATATATATACACAGATATACCAAATGGACCTCTAGATCCATAATACAACAGTATAATAACATATATAAGTATTCAAAAACTATAACAAAGATATTATTGAACAATGGATACATAATGAGTATGCGTATCAAGAAAGTGGAACAAAAAATAAATGTAAGTATATGGCTAAAAATTAAAATAATATTATATATATATATGTATGTGTGTATAAATATCTTAAATATTGATGCTCATTTGTTAATAATGGGCACGTTCACAATAAATAGATTGGTACACCTAGCCATGTATAAAGGGATATGATATCCCATGGATGTGAGTCAAAAAGCTGCTAGATCCATATTCAGGTTGAGACCAGAGGGAAACAGAGCCATATTATTTACTTTCCCTTGTGCTTCAATACTTATTTCTGCAGAAGAGCAATATATATTTCTTTCCTCTAAAAAGCTTAAAATTCTACCGTATAGTAAATGTTAGACTAAAAGTTATAATGCAGCACTAATGGAAGATAAACAAATATTTCTGCAAACATCAACAGTAGACTCATTAGTCCAGATGTTCAATATATTGAATTCATTATTATATACTTTGTTCAAGCAATTGAAAGTTTTACTTGAAAACAACATTCTGTCACCACTTCCTCTTGTTAAAATATAACTATGTACAGGGAGTGCAGAATTATTAGGCAAGTTGTATTTTTGAGGATTAATTTTATTATTGAACAACAACCATGTTCTCAATGAACCCAAAAAACTCATTAATATCAAAGCTGAATATTTTTGGAAGTAGTTTTTAGTTTGTTTTTAGTTTTAGCTATTTTAGGGGGATATCTGTGTGTGCAGGTGACTATTACTGTGCATAATTATTAGGCAACTTAACAAAAAACAAATATATACCCATTTCAATTATTTATTTTTACCAGTGAAACCAATATAACATCTCAACATTCACAAATATACATTTCTGACATTCAAAAACAAAACAAAAACAAATCAGTGACCAATATAGTCACCTTTCTTTGCAAGGACACTCAAAAGCCTGCCATCCATGGATTCTGTCAGTGTTTTGATCTGTTCACCATCAACATTGCGTGCAGCAGCAACCACAGCCTCCCAGACACTGTTCAGAGAGGTGTACTGTTTTCCCTCCTTGTAAATCTCACATTTGATGATGGACCACAGGTTCTCAATGGGGTTCAGATCAGGTGAACAAGGAGGCCATGTCATTAGATTTTCTTTTTTTATACCCTTTCTTGCCAGCCACGCTGTGGAGTACTTGGACGCGTGTGATGGAGCATTGTCCTGCATGAAAATCATGTTTTTCTTGAAGGATGCAGACTTCTTCCTGTACCACTGCTTGATGAAGGTGTCTTCCAAAAACTAGCAGTAGGACTGGGAGTTGAGCTTGACTCCATCCTCAACCCGAAAGGCCCCACAAGCTCATCTTTGATGATACCAGCCCAAACCAGTACTCCACCTCCACCTTGCTGGCGTCTGAGTCGGACTGGAGCTCTCTGCCCTTTACCAATCCAGCCACGGGCCCATCCATCTGGCCCATCAAGACTCACTCTCATTTCATCAGTCCATAAAACCTTAGAAAAATCAGTCTTGAGATATTTCTTGGCCCAGTCTTGACGTTTCAGCTTGTGTGTCTTGCTCAGTGGTGGTTGTCTTTCAGCCTTTCTTACCTTGGCCATGTCTCTGTGTATTGCACACCTTGTGCTTTTGGGCACTCCAGTGATGTTGCAGCTCTGAAATATGGCCAAACTGGTGGCAAGTGGCATCTTGGCAGCTGCACGCTTGACTTTTCTCAGTTCATGGGCAGTTATTTTGCGCCTTGGTTTTTCCACACGCTTCTTGCTACCCTGTTGACTATTTTGAATGAAACGCTTGATTGTTCGATGATCACGCTTCAGAAGCTTTGCAATTTTAAGAGTGCTGCATCCCTCTGCAAGATATCTCACTATTTTTGACTTTTCTGAGCCTGTCAAGTCCTTCTTTTGACCCATTTTGCCAAAGGAAAGGAAGTTGCCTAATAATTATGCACACCTGATATAGGGTGTTGATGTCATTAGACCACACCCCTTCTCATTACAGAGATGCACATCACCTGATATGCTTAATTGGTAGTAGGCTTTCGAGCCTATACAGCTTGGAGTAAGACAACATGAATAAAGAGGATGATGTGGTCAAAATACTCATTTGCCTAATAATTCTGCACTCCCTGTATATTAAAAACCTTATGGCTAGATTACGAGTTTTGCGTTAAGATGAAAAAGCAGCGTTAACAGGTCCTAACGCTGCTTCTTCACTACCGCTGCTATTATGAGGCTTGCAGGTATAGGTGTACCGCACACTTCTTTGGCCTTACCACAAAACGACTTATGTAAACTTCATAAACCCTTTTTTCTATGGGACTTCCATAGCGCTGGTATTACGAGTCTGTCCTGGGAGGCCAAAAAGTGAGCGGTACACCCTCTACCTCCAATATTCCTAACGCATTCTAAAGTCAGTAGTTATGAGTTTTACACTACAACGCTGTAGCATAAAACTCATAACTAAAGTGCTAAAAAGTACACTAACACCCATAAACTACCTATTAACCCCTAAACCGAGGCCCTCCCGAATCGCAAACACTATAGTAAAAATGTTAACACCTATTTGCCGCTCCGGACATCGCTGCCACTATAATAAACATATTAACCCCTAAACCGCCACACTCCCGCCTCGCAAAAACTAGTTAAATATCATTAACCCCTAATCTGCCGCCCCTAACATCGCCACCACCTACATTATACTTATTAACTCCTAATCTGCCGTCCCCAAAGTCGCCGCCACTATATTAAATGTATTAACCCCTAAATCTAAGTCTAACCCTAACACCCCCTAACTTAAATATAATTTAAATAAATCTAAAGAAAATTACTATAATTAACTAAATTATTCCTATTTAAAACTACATACTTACCTATAAAATAAACCCTAAGCTAGCTACAATATAACTAATAGTTACATTGTAGCTAGCTTAGGGTTTGTTTTTATTTTACAGGCAAGTTTGTATTTATTTTAACTAGGTAGAATAGTTATTAAATAGTTATTAACTATTTAATAACGACCTAGCTAAAATAAATACAAATTGACCTGTAAAATAAAACCTAACCTAAGTTACACTAACACTACACTACAATTATATAAATTAACTAAATTAAATACAATTAAATAAATTAACTAAATTAAATACATTTAATTAAATTAAATTAAATTAGCTAAATCACAAAAAATCCCCACAAAATTACAGAAAATAAAAACAAATTACAGATCTTTAAACTAATTACACCTAATCTAATAGCCCTATCAAAATAAAAAAAGCCCCCCCAAAATAAAAAAAAAACCTAGCCTAAACTTATCTATCAATAGTCCTTAAATGGGCCTTTTAAGAGGCATTGCCCCAAAGTAATCAGCTCTTTTACCTGTAAATAAAAAATACAAACAACCCCCCCAACAGTAAAACCCACCACTCACACAACCAACCCCCCAAATAAAATACTAACTAAAAAAATCTAAGCTCCCCATTGCCCTGAAAAGGGCATTTGGATGGGCATTGCCCTTAAAAGGGCATTTAGCTCTATTGCTGCCCAAAGCCCTAACCTAAAAAATAAACTCACCCAATACACCCTTATAAAAATCCTAACACTAACCCACGAAGAATCACATACCGGGAGAAGTCTTCATCCAAGCAGCAAGATGTCCTCAACGAAGCTGGCAGAAGTGGTCCTCCAGATGGGCAGAAGTCTTCACCCAGATGGCATCTTCTATCTTCATCCTTCCGGCGCGGAGCATCCTCTTCAAACGACGGCTTCTTCGTAATGAATATCTCTTTAAGTGACGTCATCGAAGATGGCATCCCTTAGATTCTGATTGGCTGATAGAATTCTATCAGCCAATCGGAATTAAGGTAGAAAAAATCCTATTGGCTGATGCAATCAGCCAATAGGATTGAGCTGGCATTCTATTGGCTGTTCCAATCTAAAAACTAAACTGATTGGAACAGCCAATAGAATGCCAGCTCAATCCTATTGGCTGATTGCATCAGCCAATAGGATTTTTTCTACCTTAACTCCGATTAGCTGATAGAATTCTATCAGCCAATCAGAATCTAAGGGATGCCATCTTGGATGACATCACTTAAAGAGATATTCATTACGAAGAAGCCGTCGTTTGAAGAGGATGCTCCGCATCAGATGTCTTGAAGATGGACCCGCTCCGCACCGGAAGGATGAAGATAGAAGATGCCATCTGGATGAAGACTTCTGCCTGTCTGGAGGACCACTTCTGCCCGTCTGGAGGACCACTTCTGCCGGCTTCATTGAGGACATCTTGCCGCTTGGATGAAGACTTCTCCCGGTAAGTGAATCTTCGGAGGTTAGTGTTAGGATTTTTTTAAGGTTGTTTCGGGTGGGTTTATTAGTTAGGTTAGGGCTTTGGGCCTGCAAAAGAGCTAAATGCCCTTTTAAGGGCAATGCCCATCCAAATGCCCTTTTCAGTGCAATGGGTAGCTTAGGTTTTTTTTAGCTAGTATTTTATTTGGGGGGTTGGTTATGTGGGTGGTGGGTTTTACTGTTGGGGGGTTTGCTTGTATTTTTTTTTTACAGGTAAAAGAGCTGATTCCTTTGGGGCAATGCCCCGCAAAAAGCCCTTTTAAGGGCTATTGGTAGTTTAGCTTAGGCTAGGGTATTTTTTTATTTCGGGGGGGCTTTTTTATTTTGATAGGGCTATTAGATTAGGTGTAATTAGTTTAAAGATCTGTAATTTGTTTTTTATTTTCTGTAATTTAGTGTTTTTTTGTTTTTTTTTGTGATTTAGCTAATTTAATTTATTTAATAGTATTTAATTTAGTTCATTTATTTAATTGTAGTGTAGTGTTAGGTGTTAGTGTTACTTAGGTTAGGTTTTATTTTACAGGTAAATTTGTATTTATTTTAGCTAGGCAGTTATTAAATAGTAATAACTATTTAATAACTATTCTACCTAGTTAAAATAAATACAAACTTGCCTGTAAAATAAAAATAAACCCTAAGATGGCTACAATGTATCTATTAGTTATATTGTAGCTAGCTTAGGGTTTATTTTACAGGTAAGCATTTAGTTTTAAATAGGAATAATTTAGTTAATGATAGAAATTTTGTTTAGATTTATTTAAATTATATTTCAATTAGGGGGTGTTAGGTTTAGGGTTAGACTTAGGTTTAGGGGTTAACACATTTAATATAGCGGCGGCGATGTTGGGGGCGGCAGATTAGGGGTTAATAAGTGTAGGTAGGTTGTGGCGACATTTGGGGCAGCAGGTTAGGGGTTAATAAATATAATGTAGGTGTCGGCGATGTTGTGGGCAGCAGATTAGGGGTTAATATGTATAATGTAGGTGGCGGCGATGTCCGGAGCGGCAGATTAGGGGTTAATAAGTGTACAAGTAGGGGTGTTTAGACTCGGGGTTCATGTTCAGTTGTTAGGTGTAAACATAACTTTCGTTTCCCTATAGTAATCAATAGGGCTGCGTTACTGAGTTTTACACTGCTTTTTTGCAGGTGTAAGACTTTTTCTCAGCCGGCTCTCCCCATTGATGTCTATGGGGAAATCGTGCACGAGCACGTATGACCAGCTTACCGCTGAATTAAGCAGCGCTGGTATTGAAGTGTGGTATGGAGCACAATTTTGCTCTATGCTCACTTCTTGCCTTTTAACGCCGGGTTTGTAAAGACCTGTAATAACAGCCCTGTAGGTAAGTGAGCGGTGAGAAAAAACTACTCATTAGCACCACATAGCTCCTAACGCAAAATTCGTAATCGGGCCGTTAGCTTTTTAGTCAGTAAAAAGATGGATGTTTTTTTTACAATTAAATCAATGCCTCTGTAACAAGCTAATGTGTCTTGAAGCATTATCAAAAAAAGACTTTTATAAGGATTATTTTCAGTCATGGAAAACCATATGTCTTGCATTTATTTTTATTGACATAATTATTTAACTTTATATGGATAACAGAAATGTATTTGCATAAATATGGTTACAAGCTGTCTAATTATGAATTGCTGCATATTTCATATACTTGACAAAGTGATGAGCCTTTTACAGTCAATAATTTATTTTCTGTTTAAATTAAACAAATGAACTTGAATAACCTACCAAATGTTTAAGTAAGATAGCACATTTTATAACATACTCTACTGAAATCTAATTACAATATATGATTTGGGTTGACAAGCTTTGCCAATTTTTCTAGAACCATGTCTTTACACAGACCTAGATTTGGAGTTTGGCGTTAGCCGTGAAAACCAGCGTTAGAGGCTCCTAACGCTGGTTTTAGGCTACCGCCGGTATTTGGAGTCACTCAAAATAGGGTCTAACGCTCACTTTTCAGCCGCGACTTTTCCATACCGCAGATCCCCTTACGTCAATTGCGTATCCTATCTTTTCAATGGGATTTTTCTAACTCCGGTATTTAGAGTCGTTTCTGAAGTGAGCGTTAGACATCTAACGACAAAACTCCAGCCGCAGGAAAAAAGTCAGTAGTTAAGAGCTTTCTGGGCTAACGCCAGTTTCTAAAGCTCTTAACTACTGTACTCTAAAGTACACTAACACCCATAAACTACCTATGTACCCCTAAACCGAGGTCCCCCCACATCGCTGACACTCGAATAAATTTTTTTAACCCCTAATCTGCCGACCGTCACCTACGTTATCCTTATGTACCCCTAATCTGCTCCCCCTAACACCGCCGACCCCTGTATTATATTTATTAACCCCTAATCTGCCCCCCTCAACATCGCCACCATCTGCCTACACTTATTAACCCCTAATCTGCCGACCGCAAAGCGCCGCCACCTACGTTATCCTTATGTGCCCCTAATCTGCTGCCCCTAACACCGCCGACCCCAATATTATATTTATTAACCCCTAATCTGCCCCCCACAACGTCGCCTCCACCTGCCTACACTTATTAACCCCTAATCTGCCGAGCGGACCTGAGCGCTACTATAATAAAGTTATTAACCCCTAATCCGCCTCACTAACCCTATAATAAATAGTATTAACCCCTAATCTGCCCTCCCTAACATCGCCGACACCTAACTTCAATTATTAACCCCTAATCTGCCGACCGGAGCTCACCGCTATTCTAATAAATGGATTAACCCCTAAAGCTAAGTCTAACCCTAACACTAACACCCCCCTAAATTAAATATAATTTTAATCTAACGAAATTAATTAACTCTTATTAAATAAATTAATCCTATTTAAAGCTAAATACTTACCATTTAAAATAAACCCTAATATAGCTACAATATAAATTATAATTACATTGTAGCTATTTTAGGATTAATATTTATTTTACAGGCAACTTTGTAATTATTTTAACCAGGTACAATAGCTATTAAATAGTTAAGAACTATTTAATAGTTACCTAGTTAAAATAATTACAAAATTACCTGTAAAATAAATCCTAACCTAAGTTACAATTAAACCTAACACTATACTATCATTAAATTAATTAAATAAACTACCTACAATTACCTACAATTAAACCTAACACTACACTATCAATACATTAATTAAATACAATATCTACAAATAACTACAATGAAATAAACTAACTAAAGTACAAAAAATAAAAAAGAACTAAGTTACAAAAAATAAAAAAATATCTACAAACATAAGAAAAATATTACAACAATTTTAAACTAATTACACCTACTCTAAGCCCCCTAATAAAACAACAAAGCCCCCCAAAATAAAAAATGCCCTACCCTATTCTAAATTACTAAAGTTAAAAGCTCTTTTACCTTACCAGCCCTGAACAGGGCCCTTTGCGGGGCATGCCCCAAGAAGTTCAGCTCTTTTGCCTGTAAAAAAAAACATACAATACCCCCCCCCAACATTACAACCCACCACCCACATACCCCTAATCTAACCCAAACCCCCCTTAAATAAACCTAACACTAAGCCCCTGAAGATCATCCTACCTTGTCTTCACCTCACCAGGTATCACCGATCCGTCCTGGCCCCAAAATCTTCATCCAACCCAAGCGGGGGTTGGCGATCCATCATCCGGTGGCTGAAGAGGTCCAGAAGAGGCTCTAAAGTCTTCATCCTATCCGGGAAGAAGAGGCGATCCGGACCGGCAACCATCTTGATCCAAGCGGCATCTCCTATCTTCATCCGATGACGACCGGCTCCATCCTGAAGACCTCCACCGCGGACCCATCTTCTTCCGGCGACGTCCAACTGAAGAATGACGGTTCCTTTAAGGTACGTCATCCAAGATGGCATCCCTCGAATTCCGATTGGCTGATAGGATTCTATTAGCCAATCGGAATTAAGGTAGGAATATTCTGATTGGCTGATAGAATCAGCCAATCAGAATCAAGTTCAATCCGATTGGCTGATCCAATCAGCCAATCAGATTGAGCTTGCATTCTATTGGCTGATCGGAACAGCCAATAGAATGCAAGCTCAATCTGATTGGCTGATTGGATCAGCCAATCGGATTGAACTTGATTTTTTTTTTTTGAGGCCAGAAAAAAGCCGGCGTTAATTTTTCGGGTCGTTACCGACAAAACTCCAAATCTAGCCGACAGTTATTAAAATCTTTATTTTTTAGTATCATCATTTTTGTTACCTACAATATTTGGAATAGCAATGGAACTTACATTTTCTAATGCCATTCACATCTTATAGGCATAATTTCTCCTGCAAAATATTGTTTTGCATTTGTTGGTTCTTTGTTTTTTTGAAATTCATAGATGACTTTATTGTGGTCTGGCATCGAAATCAACTACAGATTGTTCATTTCTTTCATGTAATTAGCAAGAGTCCATGAGCTAGTGACGTATGGGATATACATTCCTACCAGGAGGGGCAAAGTTTCCCAAACCTCAAAATGCCTATAAATACACCCCTCACCACACCCACAAATCAGTTTTACAAACTTTGCCTCCCATGGAGGTGGTGAAGTAAGTTTGTGCTAAATTCTACGTTGATATGCGCTTCACAGCAGGCTGGAGTCCGGTTTTCCTCTCAGTGTACAGTGAATGTCAGAGGGATGTGAAGAGAGTATTGCCTATTTGAATTCAATGATCTCCTTCTACGGGGTCTATTTCATAGGTTCTCTGTTATCGGTCGTAGAGATTCATCTCTTACCTCCCTTTTCAGATCGACGATATACTCTTATATATACCATTACCTCTACTGATTCTCGTTTCAGTACTGGTTTGGCTTTCTACTACATGTAGATGAGTGTCCTGGGGTAAGTAAGTCTTATTTTCTGTGACACTCTAAGCTATGGTTGGGCACTTTTATATAAAGTTCTAAATATATGTGTTTAAACATTTATTTGCCTTGATTCAGGATGTTCAACGTTCTTTATTTCAGACAGTCAGTTTCATATTTGGGATAATGCATATGAATAAATCAATTTTTTCTTACCTTAAAATTTGACTTTTTTCCTGTGGGCTGTTAGGCTCGCGGGGGCTGAAAATGCTTCATTTTATTGCGTCATTCTTGGCGCGGACTTTCTTGGCGCAAAAATGTTCTTGTCATTTCCGGCGTCATACGTGTCGCCGGAAGTTGCGTCATTTTTTTGACGTTTTTTGCGCCAAAAAATGTCGGCGTTACCGGATGTGGCGTCATTTTTTGGCGCTAAAAAATTTGAGCGTCATTGTTGTCTCCACAATATTTAAGTCTCATTGTTTATTGCTTCTGGTTGCTAGAAGCTTGTTCATTGGCATTTTTTCCCATTCCTGAAACTGTCATTTAAGGTATTTGATCAATTTTGCTTTATATGTTGTTTTTTCTATTACATATTGCAAGATGTCTCAGATTGACCCTGAATCAGAAGCCACTTATGGAAAAACGCTTAACTGAATTTCAGTTCTACCAAAGCTAAGTTCATTTATTTTAAATGTTATAAATGTTTATCTTTAGCTATGGTTTGTAATAAGTTATTATGATATACTTTTACATGCAGAATCCAATAGTATTTATGCTTTATATATTGCCATTCTTACATCTTATGTACAAGAAATATTTAGAAGATTTATAAGAAATATTTTTCTGATTCTATTTTAAAGGCTTTGTCTGACTTCGTGCCTTCTAATAAAATTTTTAGGTCTTTTTCACTTCTTTTTTTAATTATTGAAGTTTCAAATGACCAACAACATACTGATTTATCCTTCTCTGATGATGTTTTTTCTCTTTCAGAATTTTCTTCATCAGATATTGACACTAACAAATCTACTTTTTTTATTATTTTTTTATTATTAAAGTACATTTGTTCTTTGTTGAAAAGGTGTTGATTATTTTGGATATTAAGGTAACTAGTTCTTTAAGACTAGCTGACACTATTTCTGCCTATTTATTCTTCTGTGTTTTCAGAGGTTTTTCTTTCCAATTCCCCATACTAGGGAATGGAATAGGCTGAGAATTTTCTTTTATTCCTTCTTCAAAGGTTTTAAACTATATTCTTTGCCAGCAGTTAAATTCAATTTGGAGGGTTCTCCAATTTATTGGGGCTATCTCTACTCCTACTAATTATGCTATTGTTTCTATAGCAAAATAGTATTTATTTTCCTTTAGATAGTTGTATCTTATTTATGGAAAATTATTTAGTTTCAGGTACTTTTCTTGGTCCTGTGATTTATTTGGATATTACAATTGCTTCATTTTTGTTCTGTTTACTTTAAGATCAAGTATCAGATTATGATTTATTTTAGCATTGTTAAGGGACAACATTTACTAGACTAGGTGCTGTTGCATTTGTCTTGTTGTTTTGCATTTATTGATTATGCAAGTCCACTGTAATAACTGGTCCTTTAAACTGGACTATCATGCTAATAATTTCATTTGTGTCTTCATTTTATTGAATATTTTCGCAAATGAGGGTTAATCTATGTCTTTAGCTATTTTAACTAGAAGAATTTTGTGATTTTTAAAAAATCCATATTTCTTTTGTTCTAAGATAATCAATTATTTGTTTTATAATTGGATTCAATTCTTAACTGTTACTCTGGGCTTCAAGATTGAGTTCTAAGACTAAAACTTTAAGCTTATACTAGTTTGGTTGTTCTTATTAAGGAACAAATTCCTGAGTTCTTTCCCAAGAAACATGTTTATAATTGGATATTTTTTAGTTCGAAATCAGCTCCCTAATATTGCGATGTACGTGCCGTATTCCAGCTTGGCTGGTAAGGGGCAGGTTAAGATTTCTTTGAAATTTATTTGGTTCTATAAAGAACCTTTCCAGTCTTTTATGAGTGTTGTTTCTTCAAGAACATGGTTGAAGGATCAATTTACCAAAAAGTTTGTTGATTCCTCAGATAAGGGTAACCTTTTTGGGTTACCAGATAGATTCAGTGTCCATGACTCTGTCTCTGACAGACAAGAGACGTCTGAAATTGGTTTCAGCTTGTCGAAACCTTCAGTCTCAATCATTCCCTTGGGTAGCCTTATGCATGGAAATTCTAGGTCTTATGACTGCTGCATTGGACGCAATCCCCTTTGCTCGTTTTCACATGCGACCTCTTCAGCTCTGTATGCTGAACCAGTGGTGCAGGGATTATACAAAGATATCTCATTTAATATCTTTAAAACCGATTGTTCGACACTCTCTGATGTGGTGGAAAGACCACCATCGTTTAGTTCAGGGGGCTTCTTTTGTTCTTCCAACCTGGACTGTGATCTCAACAGATGCAAGTCTGACAGGTTGGGGAGCTGTATGGGGGTTTCTGACAGCACAAGGGGTTTGGGAATCTCAGGAGGCGAGATTACCAGTCAACATTTTGGAACTCCATTCAATTTTCAGAGCTCTTCAGTCGTGGCCTCTTCTAAAGAGAGAGTCGTTCATTTGTTTCCAGATGGACAATGTCACAACCGTGGAATATGTCAATCATCAAGGAGGGACTCACAGTCCTCTGGCTATGAAAGAAGTATCTTGAATACTTGTATGGGCGGAATCCAGCTCCTGTCTAATTTCTGCGGTTCATATCTCAGGTATAGACAATTGGGAAGCGGATTATTTCAGTCGCCAAACGCTACATCTGGGCGAATGGTCTCTTCACCAAGAGTTATTTCTTCAGATTGTTCAAATATGGGGACTACCAGAAATAGATCTGATGGCTTCTCATCTAAAAAAGAAGCTTCCCAGGTATCTGTCCAGATCCAGGGATCCTCAGGCGGAAGCAGTGGATGCATTGTCACTTCCTTGGAAGTATCATCCTGCTTATATCTTTCCGCCTCTAGTTCTTCTTCTAAGAGTGATTTCCAAGATTATAAAGGAGCGTTCGTTTATTCTGCTGGTGGCTCCAGCATGGTCTCACAGGTTTTGGTATGCAGATCTTGTCTGGATTGCTACTTGCCAACCGTGGACTCTTCCGTTAAGACCAGACCTTCTATCGCAAGGTCCTTTTTTCCCATCAGGATCTCAAATCCTTAAATTTGAAGGTATGAAGATTGAACGCTTGATTCTCAGTCATAGAGGTTTCTCTGACTCCGTAATTAATACTATGTTACAGGCTCGTAAATCTGTATCTAGGATGATATATTATCGAGTCTGGAAGACTTGCATTTTTTGGTGTTCTTCTCATCATTTTTCTTGGCATTCTTTTAGAATTCCTAGAATTTTACAGTTTCTTCAGGATGGTTTGGATAAAGGTTTGTCTGCAAGTTCCTTGAAAGGACAAATCTCTGCTCTTTCTGTTCTTTTTCACAGAAAGATTGCTTATTCCTGATATTCATTGTTTTGTGCAAGCTTTGGTTTGTATAAAACCTGTTATTAAGTCAATTTCTCCTCCTTGGAGTTTGAATTTGGTTCTAGGGGCTCTTCAAGCTCCTCCGTTTGAACCTATGCATTCGCTGGTATTAAATTACTTTCTCGGAAAGTTTTGTTTCTTTTGGCCATCTCTTCTGCTAGAAGAGTTTCTGCTCTTTCTTGTGAGTCTCCTTTTCTGATTTTTCATCAGGATAAGGCGGTTTTGCGAACTTCATTTCAATTTTTACCTAAGGTTGTGAATTCTAACAACATTAGTAGAGAAATTGTAGTTCCTTCATTGTGTCCTTATCCTAAGAACTCTAAGGAAAGATCGTTGCATTCTTTGGATGTAGTTAGAGCTTTGAAATATTATGTTGAAGCTACTAAAGATTTCCGAAAGACTTCTAGTCTATTTGTTATCTTTTCTGGTTCTAGGAAAGGTCAGAAGGCTTCTGCCATTTCTTTGGCATCGTGGTTAAAGTCTTTGATTCATCATGCTTATGTTGAGTCGGGTAGAACTCCGCCTCAAAGGATTACAGCTCATTCAACTAGGTCAGTCTCTACTTTCTGGGCATTTAGGAATGAAGCTTCGGTTGATCAGATTTGCAAAGCAGCAACTTGGTCTTCTTTGCATACTTTTACTAAATTCTACCATTTTGATGTGTTTTCTTCCTCGGAAGCAGTCTTTGGTAGAAAAGTACTTCAGACAGCTGTTTCAGTTTGATTCTTCTGCTTATATTTTCAGTCTTTTTCATTATAAGATTTAAACTTTGTTTTGGGTGTGGATTATTTTTCAGCGGAATTGGCTGTCTTTATTTTATCCCTCCCTTTCTAGTGACTCTTGCGTGGAAGATCCACATCTTGGGTATTCATTATCCCATACGTCACTAGCGCATGGACTCTTGCTAATTACATGAAAGAAAACATAATTTATGTAAGAACTTACCTGATAAATTCATTTCTTTCATATTAGCAAGAGTCCATGAGGCCCACCCTTTTTTGTGGTGGTTATGATTTTTTTGTATAAAGCACAATTATTCCAATTCCTTATTTTTTATGCTTTCACACTTTTTTTCTTATCACCCCACTTCTTGGCTATTCGTTAAACTGATTTGTGGGTGTGGTGAGGGGTGTATTTATAGGCATTTTGAGGTTTGGGAAACTTTGCCCCTCCTGGTAGGAATGTATATCTCATACGTCACTAGCTCATGGACTCTTGCTAATATGAAAGAAATGAATTTATCAGGTAAGTTCTTACATAAATTATGTTTTTTTCTGGAATACCTGATTAATTATTGGGATTAAAGTTTACTTTAATTGTAACCCTGGAATATAGATTATGTTAATTTCAGATAGACAAATTGATAATATCATCTTGTAAGCCTCTATGGTCTATGGATATTATAAACAAATCTGGACTGGAATTATTATTATCATTTATTTTTATAGCACCGCAAAATTGGCATAGATACATTTATATCTAGATGGAATTTTTTTTTATATCATACAACTTTTGTTACTAAGATTTGTAAATAATACAATGGAGTGGGAACAACAAATTAACATAATTAAAAAAATGATTTTGCTTTAGCTAACATTACAAATAGATAAGCTAAAAATTACTGGTATGTTGTTAGCTACAAGTTTTGCTCCTTTATTATTTAAAGTGATTGGAAGAGAAGTGTTATCAAAAGTACTATGTTATACATGTTTTCATATAATATTTAAAACTTGCTCGGTCACAAAGGTGCCTAAACTATTATTATATGAAAATATAACATAAAACCATATATTGGGTGTACTACTACATATATGGTTTATTTGTTTATATTTTACATTTATAAGGTTCAGTATTTGGAATAAATTTCATAAAGCTTAATATAGTGTATGTTTGTATAGCCATCATTGGTTTAATTGATGTTGTTGATGGGAGGTCTCCATTTGGATAACTTATGGTAACATTTCCTCTTGGATCATTGTCAGGAATACATTTACCTACCCTATTATAGCTAATGGCAATTAATACATTCTGTGTACACATGAGACCTCCATTTTTGTTATGAATAATACATGGTTTATGTTTTCATGACATTGATTTTTGTATTTGTGATACATTGTAAAATGTATTGTTGATTTACTATATTGTGTGCTATTTTATTAATGTGTGTTATTTTGTGAATGTGTGCTGTTTTGTGAAGTTTTTTAAGTCTATGAATAAGCCTATGGCACAAGGCAAAACATTTTAGAACATTTCACTATGTCTTTATGTATGCATTAGGCCCCTAGGCTCACTAAAGACCATGTTATTTTTACCTGTGGGTCCGGAGCAGTAATCTGTGTGCACGCTAAAGCCAGGGAGGCAGTTACTGCAGAAGATTGGGGCCACTGGGTGCACTGTTTACCCTAGTATTGAAGTGCCTTGAAGTAAGCGCACTAAGGATAGAACTATATATGGTTTTTTGTTTCAAAATCATTTCTGCAGTATACTAGCGCCATGTGTGAATGGGAGGTGTTAAAAAGAAATTGCTGAAACCTATTTAGGGCTAAAGTATGTGTGGCAAGCTAACTGTTGCCTGCAACAGAAAAGGGGTTTATCACAGGTGTTTGCACGTATCTGAAGGGTTGTGCTCATATTTCAAGTTGAAAGTAAACACATTTGCCCGGGCACAATTTAATTTAATGTGCAGTAGTATTTTGCAACTTCAGAACTCTGGTTAACTGTTACACTCAACTTAAAAGTTGCACAAAACACATTCAAATTACATTTAAATGTACATGTCACTCATAATAACACCACCTAATATAACTTTTTATTTCATTAAAAAAAAATAATTAAGGGCTCAAAGTTATGAGGTCTCAGGCATGCAAAGGGCTTTAACATTGAGGTACATACATATACATGTCTAAATATGTATATGTATATATTATTATTATTATTATTATTATTATTATTATTATCAGTTATTTGTAGAGCAGCAACAGATTACGCAGCACTATAAACATAGGCAGTATTTAATGTAGCAATTATTGGGATGAAATGGGTAGAGGGCCCTGCCTAGAGTCGCACTGTTGCAGTCAGCTCGTATGAAGGTGATGTGCAAGCAGTTGGGCTCTTAGGCTTACATTCTAATGGGGCTCATGGTGGATAGCAATGGAGGAGAGGAGCTGGTATCAAGAAAGGTTAGTGTAGGTTGTATGCATCCCTGAACAGAAGAGTCTTTAGGGAGTGCTTGAAGCTTTCAAAACTAGGGGAGAGTCTTGTGGAGTGAGGCAGAGAGTTCCACAAGATGGGAGCCAATCTGGAGAAGTCCTGTAAACTGGAATGTGAGGAGGTAACAAGAGAGGAGGGGAGTTGGAGGTTGTGAGCAGAGTGAAGGGGACAGGAGGGAGAGTATCTAGAGACAAGGTCTGAGATATAGAGGGGAGCAGTGCAGTTGTGGGCTTTGTATATCAGAGTCAGAATTTTGTGTTTAATCCTGGAGTCAAGAGGAAGCCAGTGAAGGGATTGGCAAAGAGGTGCAGCAGATGAAGAGCAACGTGTAAGGAAGATGAGCCTGGCAGAGGCATTCATTATGGATTGTAAAGAAGATAAACGGCAGCTAGGGAGACCTGAGAGGATGAGTTGCAGTAGTCAAGGCGGGAAAGGATGAGAGAATGGATTAAAATCTTAATTGTGTCTTGTGTAAGGAAAAAGTGTAATTTTAGAGATGTTTTTAAGGTTGAAGCAGCAGGATTTAGCCAAGGCCTGAATGTGAGGAGTGAAAGAAAGATCTGAGTCAAGTGTGAAGACTTTGGGCATGCGGGGTAGGGGTAATGATGGAGTTGTCAACAGTTATAAAGAGATGGGGGGGTGGAGATTTTAGAAGAAGGGGAGAAAACAAGAAGCTCAGTTTTGGAGAGATTTAGCTTAAGGTAGTGAGAAGACATCCATGAAGAGATGTGAGAAAGACAATTAGAGACACGGGTTAGCAAGGAAGGGGTAAGGTCTGGAGCAGTTTGTCACTTTCAGCCAGGGAAGCAAAGATATTAAGAAAATACTTAGAAAGCATTGGAGTGTACTTATTAGTGATCCAATTGTAGGCAATACTCTCTCAGAGAGGCCCTTAATCACTTATAGCTTAGTTATTATGTTATCGTTAGTTGCAAGATAACATAGGTAGATTAAATGATCCTTAAAGAAATCATTATAGCTTGCTTTATTTTCACATTTAGGCAGAGCAAGTTTTTGTATGCCATATTGATGAGAGTGTTCACTCTAGTGTAGTCATTTGAAGGGACAGTCAACTCATATTTTTCTCAAATTCAATTTGTTCAAAATTATCCACTTTACCTGCTGGAGTGAATTAAATTGTTTTACACATATTTATTTTTGCATTTTAAATAATTGATTTATCCTGTGGTATCTCCACCTATTCAGAAAATCTTTGGCCCTAAGGCTAAGCTGTGTAAACACAGCCATCATAATAAATGACACTCCCAGTGGTGTATAGAAGAGTAGTATTGGTGATTGGTTTACAGACTGATATAAGATAAAGAAGCATGTATATGTACACAATGTGATAAAGTAATGAGATCAGATTATATCTAAAAGCTGAAAACACAAAATCAGCTAATTCATATACACAAATAAAAAAAGCAAATCTCATACATTTTAAAGACCGCTGCTCCATAACTTGTCCGCCTGCTCTGAGGCCGCAGACAGAAATCAATCCAATCAATACAAGAGGGTTGATTGACACTCCCTGCTAGTGGCCAATTGGCCGCAAATCTGCAGGGGGCAGCATTGCACCAGCAGTTCACAAGAACTGCTGGTGCAATGATAAATGCCGACAGTGTATGCTGTTGGCATTTATCGATGTGCGGCGGACATAATACGCTACATCGTATCATGTCCGCTCGCACATTAATAAATATACCCCATGGGGTCATTGATTCAACCTTCTAGTTTGCTAGTGCCTTAATAAATGGATCAAACAGAGATGTAAAACATTGAATGCAATTGTAAATATCAATCATTCATAAACATATATACCATTTTCATAATAGTTTTGATTAAGTTATCACTTAATGGAAAATACAAACTAGCACCTAGATTACGAGTTCTGCGTTAGCCTTAAAAAACAGCGTTGATAGTCCAAACGCTGATTTTTAACGCCCGCTGGTATTACAAGTCGGACATGTACAGGTGTACCGCTCTCTTTTCTTCCGTGACTTTTGGCTACCGCAAATCCCCTTACGTCAATTGCGTATCCTATCTTTTTAATGGGATTTTCCTAATGCCGATATTACAAGTCTTGGAAGAAGTGAGCGGTACTGCCTCTCCTGACAAGACTTCTACTGCATTTAAAAGTCAGTAGTTAAGAGTTTTATGGGCTATGCCGTAACATAAAACTCTTAACTAAAGTGCTACAAAGTACACTAACACCCATAAACTACCTATGAACCCCTAAACTGAGCCCCCCCCCCCCCAATCGCACCTATAATAAAAAAATTAACCCCCAATCTGCCGACCGGACATCGCGCCAATTTAATAAATGTATTAACCCCTAAACTGCCGCACTCCCGCCTCGCAAACACTAGTTAAATTTTATTAACCCTTAATCTGCCGTCCCTAACATCGCTGACACCTATCTACATTTATTAACCACTAATCTGCCGACCCCAACATCACCCGCTACTATAATAAATGTCTTAACCCCTAAACCTAAGTCTAACCCTAAGTCTAACCCCCCCTAACTTAAATATAATTTAAATTAAACTAAATAAATTTACTACAATTAAATAAATTATTCCTATTTAAAACTAAATAGATTTAGAGTTCTGCGGCCAAAGGGGTGCGTTAGCTACGCATGCTTTTTTTCCCCCGCACCTTTTAAATACCGCTGGTATTTAGAGTTCACAGAAGGGCTGCGTTAGGCTCAAAAAAGGGAGCGTAGAGCATATTTACCGCCACTTCAACTCTCAATACCAGCGGTGCTTACGGACGCGGCCAGCTTCAAAAACGTGCTCGTGCACGATTCCCCCATAGGAAACAATGGGGCTGTTTGAGCTGAAAAAAAAACTAACACCTGCAAAAAAGCAGCGTTCAGCTCCTAACGCAGCCCCATTGTTTCCTATGGGGAAACACTTCCTAAGTCTGCACCTAAAACCCTAACATGTACCCCGAGTCTAAACACCCCTAACCTTACACTTATTAACCCCTAATCTGCCGACCCCACTATTGCTGACCCCTGCATATTATTATTAACCCCTAATCTGCCGTTCCGTACACCGCAGCAACCTACGTTATACCTATGTACCCCTAATCTGCTGCCCCTAACACCGCCGACTCCTATATTATATTTATTAACCCCTAATCTGCCACCCCCGCTATCGCTGACCCCTGCATATTATTATTAACCCCTAATCTGCTGCTCCGTACACCGCCGCAACCTACGTTATCCCTATGTACCCCTAATCTGCTGCCCTTAACACCGCTGACCCCTATATTATATTTAATAACCCCTAATCTGCCGCCCCCAACGTCGACGACACCTACCTACACTTATTAACCCCTAATCTGCCGACCGGATCTTGACGCTACTATAATAAATGTATTAACCCCTAAAGCTAAGTCTAACCCTAACACTAACACCCCCCTAAGTTAAATATAATTTAAAATCTAATGAAATAAATTAACTCTTATTAAATAAATTATTCCTATATAAAGCTAAATACTTACCTGTAAAATAAATCCTAATATAGCTACAATATAAATTATAATTATATTATAGCTATTTTAGAATTAATATTTATTTTAAAGGCAACTTTGTATTTATTTTAACTAGGTACAATAGCTATTAAATAGTTAATAACTATTTAATAGTTTTCTAGTTAAAATAATTACAAAATTACCTGTAAAATAAATCCTAACCTAAGTTACAATTAAACCTAACACTATACTATCAATAAATTAATTAAATACAATACCTACAAATAAATACAATTAAATAAACTAACTAAAGTACAAAAAATAAAAAAGAACTAAGTTACAAAAAAATAAAAAAATGTTTACAAACATTAGAAAAATATTACAACAATTTTAAACTAATTACACCTACTCTAAGCCCCCTAATAAAATAACAAAGACCCCCAAAATAAAAAAAATGCCCTACCCTATTCTAAAATCAAAATAGAAAAGCTCTTTTACCTTACCAGCCCTGAAAAGGGCCCTTTGCGGGGCATACCCCAAAGAATTCAGCTCTTTTGCCTGTAAAAAAAAACCATACAATACCCCCCCAACATTACAACCCACCACCCACATACCCCTAATCTAACCCAAACCCCCCTTAAATAAACCTAACACTAAGCCCCTGAAGATCTCCCTACCCTGTCTTCACCACGCCGGGTTCACTGATCGATCCAGAAGAGCCTCCGATGTCTTGATCCAAGCCCAAGCGGGGGGCTGAAGATGTCCATGATCCGGCTGAAGTCTTCATCCAAGCGGGAGCTGAAGAGGTCCATGATCCGACTGAAGTCTTCTATTAAGCGGCATCTTCAATCTTCTTTCTTCCGGATCCATGTAGTTCATCCCTCCGACGCGGAGCATCCATCTTCACCGACGACTTCCCGACGAATGACGGTTCCTTTAAGGGACGTCATCCAAGATGGCGTCCCTCGAATTCCGATTGGCTGATAGGATTCTATCAGCCAATCGAAATTAAGGTAGGAAAATTCTGATTGGCTGATGGAATCAGCCAATCAGATTCAAGTTCAATCCAATCAGCCAATCAGATTGAGCTCGCTTTAAATAGGAATAATTTAATTAGAGTTAATTTATTTTGTTAGATTTAAATTATATTTAACTTAGGGGGGTGTTAGTGTTAGGGTTAGACTTAGCTTTAGGGGTTAATACATTTATTATAGTAGCGGCAAGATCCGGTCGGCAGATTAGGGGTTAATACTTGAAGTTAGGTGTCGGTGAGGTTAGGGAGGGCAGATTAGGGGTTAATACTATTTATTATAGGGTTATTGAGCCGGGAGTGAGGCAGATTAGGGGTTAATAACTTTATTATAGTAGCGGCGCGGTCCGGTCGGCAGATTAGGGGTTAATAAGTGTAGGTGTCGGCAACGTCGAGGGGGGCAGATTAGGGGTTAATAAATATAATATAGGGGTCGGCGGTGTTAGGGGCAGCAGATTAGGGGTATATAAGTATAACATAGCTGGCGGCGGTGTGCGGTCGGCAGATTAGGGGTTAAAAAAAATTAATCGAGTGGCGGCGATGTGGGGGGACCTCGGTTTAGGGGTACATAGGTAGTTTATGGGTGTTAGTGTACTTTAGAGCACAGTTATTAAGAGCTTTAGGAACCGGCGTTATCCCAAAAAGCTCTTAACTCCTGTTTTTTTTTCTGCGGCTGGAGTTTTGTTGTTAGATTTCTAACGCTCACTTCAGCCACGACTCTAAATACCGGCGTTAGAAAGATCCCATTGAAAAGATAGGATACGCAAATGGCGTAGGGGGATCTGCAGAATGGAAAAGTCACGGCTGAAAAGTGAGCGTTAGACCCTTTCCTGACTGACTCCAAATACCAGCGGTAGCCCAAAACCAGCATTAGGAGCCTCTAACGCTGGTTTTGACGGCTACCGCCAAACTCTAAATCTAGCCGTATGATAGCTACGATATAACTAATAGTTACATTGTAGCTAGCTTATGATTTATTTTTATTTTACAGGAAACTTTGCATTTATTTTAACTAGGTACAATAGTTATTTAATAGTTATTAACTATTTAATAACTACCTAGATAAAATAAGTGCAAAATTACCTGTAAAAAAAACCATAACCTAAGTTACAATTACACCTAACACTACTCTATAAATAAATAAATTAACTAAATTAAATTAAACTAATTACAATTAAATGAAATAAACTAAATTACTGAAAAAAAACACTAAATTACAGAAAATAAAAAAAGAATTACAAGAATTTTAAACTAATTACACCTAATCTAAATTCCCCTAATAAAATTAAAAAAAACCCTAAAATAATAAAATTCCCTACCCAATATTAAATTACAAATAACCCTTAAAAGGGCCTTTTGTGGGGCATTGCCCCAAAGTAATCAGCTCTTTTACCTGTAAAAAAAAAATACAATACCACCCCCAACATTACAACCCATCACCCACATACCCCTACTCTAAAACCCACCCAATCCCCCCTTAAAAAAACCTAACACTAACCCCCTGAAGATCACCCTACCTTGAGCCGTCTTCACCCAGCCGGGCACAAGTGGTCCTCCATATGGCAGAAGTCTTCATCCGATCGGGGCAGAAGAGGTCCTCCAGATGGCAGAAGGCTTCATAGAAATAAATGTAACAAGTGTGTAATTCTATAGTAATAAATGTTACTAAACAATTTGCAACAGTATAATAAAAAACCGATAGCATCAGCCAATCTGATTTTTCCTACCTTAATTCCGATTGGCTGATGGAATCCTATCAGCCAATCGGAATTCGAGGGATGCCATCTTGGATGACGTCATTTAAAGGAACCTTCATTCTTCGTTAGGACTTCGATTGAAGAGGATGCTCCGCGTTGGCTGGATGAAAGATGGACCCGCTCCGCGCCGGAAGGATGAAGATAGAAGATGCAGCCTGGATGAAGCCTTCTGCTGTCTGGAGGACCTCTTCTTGCCTGATCAGATGAAGACTTCTGCCGTATGGAGGACCACTTGTGCCCAGCTGGGTGAAGATGGCTCAAGGTAGGGTGATCTTCAGGGGGTTAGTGTTAGGTTTTTTAAGGGGGGATTGGGTGGGTTTTAGAGTAGGGGTATGTGGGTGGTGGGTTGTAATGTTGGGGGGGTATTATATATTTGTTTCCACGTAAAAGAGCTGATTACTTTGGGGCAATGCCCCGCAAAAGGCTCTTTTAAGGGCTATTTGTAATTTAGTATAGGGTAGGGAATTTTATTATTTTGGGGGGCTTTTTTATTTTATTAGGGGGATTAGATTAGATGTAATTAGTTTAAAATTCTTGTAATTCTTTTTTTATTTTCTGTAATTTAGTAGTTTTTTTTTCGTAATTTAGTTTATTTCATTTAATTGTAATTAGTTTAATTTAATTTAGTTAATTTATTTATTTATAGAGTAGTGTTAGGTGTAATTGTAACTTAGGTTATGATTTATTTTACAGGTAATTTTGTACTTATTTTATCTAGGTTTAGGGGTTAATAACTTTATTATAGTGGCGGCGACGTTGGCGACGGCAGATTAGGGGTTAATTAATTTAATATAGTTGCAGCGACATTGGGGGGGCAGATTAGGGGTTAATAAGTATAATGTAGGTATCAGCGATGTTGGGGGAAGCAGATTAGGGGTATATAAGTATAATCTAGGTGGGGGTGGTGTCCGGAGCGGCAGATTAGGGGTTAATAGTATAATGCGGGTGGCGATGATGTTGGGGGTGGCAGATTAGGGGTTAATAAGTGTAAGATTAGGGGTGTTTAGACTCGGAGTTCATGTTAGGGTGTTAGGTGCAGACATATTTTTTCTTTCCCCATGGGAAACAATGGGGCTGCTTTAGGAGCTGAACGCTGCTTTTTTGCAGGTGTTAGGTTTTTTCAGCCAGCTCAGCCCCATTTTTTCCTATGGGGAAATCGTGCACGAGCACGTTTTGACAGCTTACCGCTACCGTAAGCAACACTGGTATCGAGGTGAGATGTGGAGCTAAATTTTGCTCAACGCTCACTTTTCTGAGGCTAACGTCGACTTGATGAAAACTCGTAATACCAGCGTTGTTTAAAGGGAGCGGTAAGAAAAAAAAGGCTTGTTAGCACTGCACAGCCTTACCAACAAAACTCGTGATCTAGCCGTAGGAAATCATATCTGCTTATTTATACATATATTTTACAAAACAATGAACTCACATGCATATTTAAGAATATGTTTTACCTTGTCAAAAAAAAAGAAAATATGTCTGATTGTTCATGTCAAAGTTATGATTTTTACTAATGATATCCAATCTTGATTTAATATTTTACAGGTATGGATGTTGGTGCTTGGGTTTGTCCCAGTCTGGTATGTCTCATTATACTTCACATTTCGATATATTATTTTGACTTTTTACAAAAAGTTTTAATTCATGCAAAATATGTATAGTGATGTCGCGAATAGTTTGCCGGCGAATAGCCGCGGCGGGTGAACAAATGCGATGTTCGATCCGCCCCCTATTCTTCATCATTGAGTAATACTTTGACCCTGTACCTCACAGTCAGCAGGCACATTCCATCCAATCAGCAGCAGACCCTCCCTCCCAGACCCTCCTACCTCCTGGACAGCATCCATTTTAGATTCATTCAAAAGCTGTATTCTTAGTTAGAGGAGGGATAGTGTAGCTGCTGCTGATTGAATAGGGAAATCGATAGCTAGGCTAGTGTATTCAGTGTCCACTACAGTCCTGAAGGACTCATCTGATCTCCCCTGCAAGGACAGCACCCCAAAAAGTCCTTTTTAGGACTGCTTTTTTTTTTTCCCTGTGTTATCTAATTGCAGTTGCCTGCCTGCCAGCGTGTGTGTCAGGCTCACAGCGTATACTGTGCCCACTTGCCCAGTGCCACCACTCATATCTGGTGTAACAGTAGTGTAGATTTAAAAAAAAACAACACTTTTTTGACTGTGTTAAATAATAGCAGTCAGTTTCCTTCACACGTGTGCGTTTCAGTGCCTGCCTGCCATGGCACAGTGTCACTCCAGTGCAACTCATAACTGGTGTAACAGTAGTGTAGATTTAAAAAAACAACACTTTTTTGACTGTGTTAAATAATAGCAGTCAGTTTTCTTCACACGTGTGTGTTTCAGTGCCTGCCTGCCAGGGCACAGTGTCACCCCAGTGCAACTCATATCTGGTGTAACAGTAGTGTACATTTAAGAAAAAACAACACTTTTTTGACTGTGTTAAATAATAGCAGTCAGTTTTCTTCACACGTGTGTGTTTCAGTGCCTGCCTGCCATGGCACAGTGTCACTCCAGTGCAACTCATATCTGGTGTAACAGTAGTGTAGATTTAAAAATAAACAACACTTTTTTGACTGTATTAAATAATAGCAGTCAGTTTCCTTCACACGTGTGCGTTTCAGTGCCTGCTTGCCATGGCACAGTGTCACTCCAGTGCAACTCATAACTGGTGTAACAGTAGTGTAGATTTAAAAAAAACAACACTTTTTTGACTGTGTTAAATAATAGCAGTCAGTTTTCTTCACACGTGTGTGTTTCAGTGCCTGCCTGCCAGGGCACAGTGTCACCCCAGTGCAACTCATATATGGTGTAACAGTAGTGTGCATTTAAGAAAAAACAACACTTTTTTGACTGTGTTAAATAATAGCAGTCAGTTTCCTTCACACGTATGCGTTTCAGTGCCTGCCTGCCAGGGCACATTGTCACCCCAGTGCAACTCATATCTGGTATAAAAGTAGTGTAGATTTAAAAAAAACTACACTTTTTTGACTGTGTTAAATAATAGCAGTCAGTTTCCTTCACACGTGTGCGTTTCAGTGCCTGCCTGCCAGGGCACAGTGTCACCCCAGTGCAACTCATATCTGGTGTAACAGTAGTGTAGATTTAAAAAAAAAAAAAAACACTTTTTTGACTGTGTTAAATAATAGCAGTCAGTTTCCTTCACACGTGTGCGTTTCAGTGCCTGCCTGCCAGGGCACAGTGTCACCCCAGTGCAACTCATTTCTGGTGTAACAGTAGGGTACATTTAGAAAAAAACAAACACTTTTTTGACTGTGTTAAACAATAGCAGTCAGTTTCCTTCACACGTGTGCATTTCAGTGCCTGCCTGCCAGGGCACAGTGTCACCCCAGTGCAACTCATATCTGGTGTAACAGTAGTGTAGATTTAAAAAAAAAAACACTTTTTTGACTGTGTTAAATAATAGCAGTCAGTTTCCTTCACACGTGTGCGTTTCAGTGCCTGCCAGGGCACAGTGTCACCCCAGTGCAACTCATATCTGGTGTAACAGTAGTGTAGATTTAAAAACAACAACACTTTTTTGACTGTGTTAAATAATAGCAGTCAGTTTCCTTCACACGTGTGCATTTCAGTGCCTGCCAGGGCACAGTGTCACCCCAGTGCAACTCATATCTGGTGTAACAGTAGTGTACATTTAAAAAAAAAATACAATTTTGACTGTAATAGATTGATTAGCAGTTAGTTGTTTGCAAACATGTGTGTCAGGTCTACAGCGTCTACTCTGCCAACTTCTGAGAGGTGCACAGTGCCACTCTTATTTGTTGTCACAGTAGCTTACACGCATAGTACCACTAATCGAAAAAAAAATGACAGGAAGAGGCAGGCCACCCCACAGGGGCCATCATGTTTGTGGTGCTGCGATTCCCTTTGGCCCTAGAATAATGCCCAGTGTTCAGAGGCCACGTACCCCGAACTCGAACAGTTCTGAGGACATAGTTGACTGGCTAACACAGGACATCCAATCTTCTACAGCTTCTGCTCGGAACCTTGACGCACCATCCTCCTCCAGCTTAGCTTCGGGCACCCCTCAAGTTACCACTCGCCCGCCTTCCGCCACCACCAACACTAGCACCACAGCCGCTTCACTTGATCTGTCAGACTAGTTATTTACACTTCAGTTGTAAGAAATGAGTGATAGTGATGCGCAACCATTATTGCCAGAGGATGTAGATGACAGGGATATGTCTCAGTCAGGCCGCATTACACACATGGACGTAACAGGGATTAAACTGATAATAATAGAACAACTTAACACACCCCTCCTATCTGGTGGCACATTAGATTGCACGTGCAGTGCTCCAAATTTGAAGTAGGAGGACCGACCAAGCATCTTTTTCCATCTACTGGTTCCTAAAATCGATGCCATATACACATCCACTGATAAACTAATAAGAATAGTACTACTTAACACACCTTATAATAATGCAGAGAGAGGGAACGCAGAGAGAGGAGTCTGAAGAAGAGGAGTCAGAGGAGGAAGGTGGCTTTGAGGAGGTGGAAGACCAAACACTGCAGGCCTCCCAGGGGGCTTGTTTTCACCTTTCGGGGACCCTTGGTGTTGTACATGGCTGGGTGGAGGAAGAAACCTTCAATGACATCAGTGAGGACAAGGAACGGAACATGGCTAGCTTGGTATCCAACCTTGTGCAAATGGGGAGTTTGCGGTTGTGCAAATGGACTGTTTGCGGTTGTTTGCGGTGCGTTAAACGGACAGTCTAGGCCAAAATAAACTTTCATGATTCAGATAGAGCATATTATTTTAAACAATTTTCCAATTTACTTTTATCACCAATTTTGCTTTGTTCTCTTGGTATTCTTAGTTGAAAGCTTAACCTAGGAGGTTCATATGCTAATTTCTTAGACCTTGAAGCCCACCTCTTTCAGATTGCATTTTAACAGTTTTTCACCACTAGAGGCTGTTAGTTCACGTATTTCATATAGATAACACTGTGCTTGTGTACGAGAAGTTATCTGGGAGCAGGCACTGATTGTCTAGACTGCAAGTCTGTCAAAAGAACTGAAAAAATGGACAGTTTGCATAGGCTTAGATACAAGATAATCACAGAGGTTAAAAGTATATTATTATAAATGTGTTAGTTATGCAAAACTGGGAAATGGGTAATAAAGGGATTACCTATCTTTTAAAACAATAAAAATTCTGGTGTAGACTGTCCCTTTAAACGGGGAGTTTGTCACTGTGAAGCGGGCATAACCCTTACACTACCTGATCGATACAACATCATACCTGATGTTTTAAAGCACATTATTCCAAACAATTTAGGAATGTTAGGTGATTTATGCCCTTTATGGCTTAAAAACCAGACTTTGCATCAACTATGTAATTTTCCATGGGAGTTTTGCCATGGATCCCCCTCCGGCATGCCACAGTCCAGGTGTCCCCTTGAAACAACTTTTCCATCCCTATTGTGGCCAGAAAGAGTCCCTGTGGGTTTTAAAGTTCGCCTGCCTATTGAAGTCTATGGCGGTTCGCCTGGTTCGCCCGTTCGCGAACAGTTGTGGAAGTTCGCCATTCGCGAACCCAAATTTTTATGTTGGCGACATCACTAAATATGTATTTTTAAAGCATATGTACAAATTGTGTTACATAATTTATATTTATATCATTAATAGTTGAAGTTATTTTGACAATCCCTGAGGGATCTGGCAGCATTCCAGCCCACATGAGCATGATGATGGTAAGTCCATTTACTCATTCATACATCATTAAAGCTATATTACACAAATATTTTATGATCATGATTATGATAGAGCATTCCATTTGAATAAACCTTATATTGTACTCCTCTAATTATTTATATTTATTTTAGTAGTTTAATATTAAATTCTCAAAGTTTCTTAGTCTACACTTATGTGCTTCAGAGCATGGATAGCACATGATGATTTTTGTATAAATTTAAACAACAATCATCAAGCGATGCACAAATGATAAGCATTAAATGTTCCGTGTACTATGCTTTTGTTCCTGATTTTTCTAAAATACAGATCAGTACATTTAAATATTAAACCAAGAAAATTATATATTTACTTAAAATTGCATGCTCCATCTAAATAATGAAAACCATTAATATTGTTCAGTATCTCTTTAATACAACATTGATGTGTTTACTTGATCACCAGTAATACATGTTTGAAATATTAGATTTTAATGTATACACAACATATTATGTTTTACAGATATGAATGTTATATGTGTGATGGAGGAGAATGTGGTTCCATTGGTGTCTGATGGTACGTCAAAAAATATTATCACATTAAGTTTCAAATACACTACTGCCCCCTTTCTATATCATGCAGCAGGAACATAGAAATTAATAATTTGTTTTTTAGTTAGGTATAAATTTACATGAATGACATCATGATGTCACATGCATATTACATCCAATCCCACAATAATCATCTTATAATTGTACAGACTGTCATTGCTATTCATCTGAGTGAATAAATGCAGACCAGTTAGTTATGTCATCAGTGTTCTGAGCTTCTCAGCTATTTCTGAGTATACATAAAACATAATCATGCTGAAATTCCTTGACTTAATTTCATGATGCATGATCTGTAAAGGGTGCATGAGTATATTTGCATATTCATCTAAGCTTTGATTTTAACATGATTTATGTATAGACTGTTCATTTCACTAAGACAAACATTCATATTTATCTAACCTAAAATGTTAAAGTCTGAATGTGTCTAATAATATTGGGATGGCATACATTTAATCCTAATGTAAAATATATATTCTTAAAACATACTATGAAAATGTAATTTCAGTAAGCATTCTATTCTTAATAGTTAATAGGAAAGTTACTGTCTACTGTGTAAATGTTTAGAATAGTCATTGATTGAACCATCAAGGTTAAAACAATTAAATTTAACATTACCAAGGCAATCATCTTAATATATTTTGTCATAATTGATTAGCTTTTTTTAAAGCCTATGTGGAGTGGCCATTTATATTTGCTCATATAAAACACTTCAATATTATCCAATTAGTGGACTCTCATAAGTCAATCCACAGGCATGTGTCTAAAGTCTAAAGTGTTCACATTTAATAATGCACTCTACATGTGATCCAATGACAAGTACATAACATAAGAGATGGACCTCTATGGCTTTTCAATATCAAATGCATACATGTATACTGATATATATTATCAAAAAGAGAAATGCAATATTGTAAAATCATAAATATGAACACATAATGGGGACTTTGCAACATATGCTTTTTTTCTCTTTTTTCTTTCTCTTCTTTCCTTCTTCTTCATACTCTTGATATAATTTTAGCTTCTTAAAGTAGCCAGAAAGATCTACACTGATAAAGAAGCTAGAAATAATTTTACCTCCATGCTGGACTAAGGGCTCATTGATGCCCTGCCTGTAATTTTTTAAGTGCTTGAAAGAGAACTTAAGAAGACTTAGAGGGTAAGGGGAGGGGGAGAGGGAGGGGAAAAGGAAAATAAAGTTTGAAAGCTAAATCTAAGTCCTATACTCCACCATAATTTGACGTATGACATAAAAGAATAATATGACAACGAGACATCTGATTTTTTTTCTTTTTTTTCTCCTTTTCTTTTTCTTTCTTTTCTTACCTATTTTTATTTGAAAAAACATTAAATTCCAGCATAAGAACGCGACAGCTAGAAAGCAGATGTAGTACTTTATTTGCTTTCTTATATTGTCTTTTTGTTTTCTCTCTCTGTTTGCTTTTGTTCTGATTGCTGTTGTAACTCTATGTGATACACTCTGTGTAATTTGTAGATTGTTCAATTTGCTGGATATAAAATAAAGAATATAAAAAAAAATAAAAAACCTGTGTAAACATAGCTAATAGAAAAAATACACTCCCAGTAAAAGGCAGAAAAAAGCAATACAATGTTAATTTTCAATTATCAAAGTATCAGGCTTTGGTTTATACAGTTAATATTAAGAAGCATGTGTGTACAGAAAGTGATAAACTAAAGATATCTGGGGTCCCATTACATATGCGGCGTTGCCCGCAAATGCCGGTGACGCCGGTTTTTGCACATTTTTGGTATCCTATATACAGCCCCACATATAAATGTGGCATGTATATTTTACCCGTCGGACTTAGTTTTTTTACCTATAGACTAACATATAAAAGACTTGCAAATTTGGTATCCAATATCAAGCGCAATGACTTACGTGGCAAAAATTGAGAAATCTTACTCCATTTTCACCTTGTCATAAACAGCAGCCGTAGCAAGCCTTGCGCTGAGTATTGGAGCCCTGTAACTCCCTAAAATGCCTTCCATAAAAAAAACCTAACTCCTAGCGCATGCGCAATGTCTATCTACCTGTCAACCACAATCCCCCACCACAATACCTAATAAAGTGTATTAACCCTTAAATCGCCGCTCCCGGAGCCCACAGCCACCTACATTATATGTATTAACCCCTAAACCGCCACTCCCGGACCTCGCCGCCACCTACATTAAATTTATTAACCCCGAATCTCCCACCCCCAACGTTGCCGGCACTATATTAAATTTATTAACCCCTAAACCTAAGTCTAACTCTAACACCCCCCCTAACTTAATTATTATTTAAATAAATCTAAATAATATAACTAATAGTAACTAAATTATTCCTATTTAAAACTAAATACTTACCTATAAAAAAAACCCTAAGGCCTACATTTAGAGTTTGGTGGTAGCCGTCAAAACCAGCGTTAGAGGCTCCTAACGCTGGTTTTAGGCTACCGCCGGTATTTGGAGTCAGTCAGGAAAAGGTCTAACGCTCACTTTCCAGCCGCAACTTTTCCATACCTCAGATCCCCTTACGTCAATTGCGTATCCTATCTTTTCAATGGGATCTTTCTAACTCCGGTATTTAGAGTCGTGTCTGAAGTGAGCATTAGAATTCTAACGACAAAACTCCAGCCGCAGAAAAAAGTCAGTAGTTAAGAGCTTTCTGGGCTAACGCTGGTTTATAAAGCTCTTAACTACTGTGCTCTAAAGTACACTAACACCCATAAACTACCTATGTACCCCTAAACCGAGGCCCCCCCACATCGCCGCCACTCTATAAAAATGTTTTAACCCCTAATCTTCCGCTCCGTACACTGCCGCCACCTACGTTATCCCTATGTACCCCTAATCTGCTGCCCCTAACACTGCTGACCCCTATATTATATTTATTAACCCCTAATCTGCCCCCCACAACGTCGCCGCCAGCTACCTACACTTATTAACCCCTAATCTGCCATCCGCACGCCGCCAGCTACATTATAGCTATGTACCCCTAATCTGCTGCCCCTAACACCGCCGACCCCTATATTATATTTATTAACCCCTAATCTGCCCCCCTCAACGTCGCCTCCACCTGCGTACACTTATTAACCCCTAATCTGCCGAGCGGACTGCACCCCTACTATAATAAAGTTAATAACCCCTAATCCGCCTCACTCCCGCCTCAATAACCCTATAATAAATATTATTAACCCCTAATCTGCCCTCCCTAACATCGCCGACACCTAACTTCAAGTATTAACCCCTAATCTGCCTAATAAATTTTTTAACCCCTAAAGCTAATTTTAACCCTAACCCTAACACCCCCCCTAAATTAAATATAATTTTATTCTAACAAAATAAATTAACTCTTATTAAATAAATTATTCCTATTTAAATCTAAATACTTACCTGTAAAATAAACCCTAATATAGCTACAACATAAATTATAATTATATTATAGCTATTTTAGGATTTATATTTATTTTACAGGTAACTTTGTATTTATTTTAACCAGGTACAATAGCTATTAAATAGTTAAGAACTATTTAATAGCTAAAATAGTTAAAATAATTACAAAATTACCTGTAAAATAAATCCTAACCTAAGTTACAATTAAACCTAACACTACACTATCAATAAATTAATTAAATAAACTACCTACAATTATCTACAATTAAACCTAACACTACACTAGCAATAAATAAATTAAATACAATTCCTACAAATAAATACAATTAAATAAACTAACTAGTACAAAGTACAAAAAATAAAAAATAACTAAGTTACAAAAAATAAAAAAATATTTACAAACTTTAGAAAAAAATTACAATAATTTTAAACTAATTACACCTACTCTAAGCCCCCTAATAAAATAACAAAGCCCCCCAAAATAAAAAAATGCCCTACCCTATTCTAAATTACAAAAGTTCAAAGCTCTTTTACCTTACCAGCCCTGAACAGGGCCCTTTGCGGGGCATGCCCCAAAGAATTCAGCTCTATTGGCTGTTCCGATTAGCCAATAGAATGCGAGCTCAATCTGATTGGCTGATCGGATCAGCCAATCGGATTGAACTTGAATCTGATTGGCTGATTCCATCAGCCAATCAGAATTTTCCTACCTTAATTCCGATTGGCTGATAGAATCCTATCAGCCAATCGGAATTCGAATCGAATCTTGGATGACGTCCCTTAAAGGAACCGTCATTCGTCGGAAAGTCGTCGGAAGAAGAAGATGGGTCCGCGTCGGAGGTCTTCAAGATGGAGCCGGTCCTCATCGGATGAAGATAGAAGATGCCGCTTGGATCAAGATGGTTGCCGGTCCAGATCGACTCTTCTTCCCGGATAGGATGAAGACTTTGGAGCCTCTTCTGGACCTCTTCAGCCGCCGGATGATGGATGTCTAGCCCCCGCTTGGGCTTGGATGAAGATTTTGGAGCCAGGACGGATCGGTGTGATACCCGGCGAGGTGAAGACAAGGTAGGAAGATCTTCAGGGGCTTAGTGTTAGGTTTATTTAAGGGGGGGTTGGGTTAGATTAGGGGTATGTGGGTGGTGGGTTGTAATGTTGGGGGGGGTATTGTATGTTTTTTTTTACAGGCAAAAGAGCTGAATTCTTTGGGGCATGCCCCACAAAGGGCCCTGTTCAGGGCTGGTAAGGTAAAAGAGCTTTGAACTTTTGTAATTTAGAATAGGGTAGGGCATTTTTTTATTTTGGGGGGCTTTGTTATTTTATTAGGGGGCTTAGAGTAGTTGTAATTAGTTTAAAATTGTTGTAATTTTTTTCTAATGTTTCTTTTTTATTTTTTGTACTTTAGTTAGTTTATTTAATTGTAGTTATTTGTAGATATTGTATTTAATTAATTTATTGATAGTGTAGTGTTAGGTTTAATTGTAACTTAGGTTAGGATTTATTTTACAGGTAATTTTGTAATTATTTTAACTATTTTAGCTATTAAATAGTTCTTAACTATTTAATAGCTATTGTACCTGGTTAAAATAAATACAAAATTACCTGTAAAATAAATATAAATCCTAAAATAGCTATAATATAAATATAATTTATATTGTAGCTATATTAGGATTTATTTTACAGGTAAGTATTTAGCTTTAAATAGGAATAAATGTAATAAGAGTTAATTTATTTTGTTAGATTTAAATTATATTTAATTTAGGGGGGTGTTAGTGTTAGGGTTAGACTTAGTTTTAGGGGTTAATACATTTATTAGAATAGCGGTGAGCTCCAGTCGGCAGATTAGGGGTTAATACTTGAAGTTAGGTGTCGGCGATGTTAGGGAGGGCAGATTAGAGGTTAATACTATTTATTATAGGGTTATTGAGGCGGGAGTGAGGCAGATTAGGGGTTAATAACTTTATTATAATAGCGGTGCGGTCCGCTCGGAAGATTAGGGGTTAATAAGTGTAGGCAGGTGGAGGCGACATTGTGGGGGGCAGATTAGGGGTTAATTAATATAATATAGGGGTCGGCGGTGTTAGGGGCAGCAGATTAGGGGTACATAGGGATAATGTAAGTAGCGGCGGTTTACGGAGCGGCAGATTAGGGGTTAAAAAAAATATGCAGGGGTCAGTGATAGCGGGGGTGGCAGAATAGGGGTTAATAAATGTAAGGTTAGGGGTGTTTAGACTCGGGGTACATGTTAGAGTGTTAGGTGCAGACGTAGGAAGTGTTTCCCCATAGACAACAATGGGGCTGCGTTAGGAGCTGAACTCGGCTTTTTTGCAGGTGTTAGGTTTTTTTTCAGCTCAAACAGCCCCATTGTTTTCTATGGGGGAATCGTGCATGAGCACGTTTTTGAAGCTGGCTGCGTCCGTAAGCACCGCTGGTATCGAGAGTTGAAGTTGCGTTAAATATGCTCTACGCTCCTTTTTTGGAGCCTAACGCAGCCATTCTGTGAACTTTCAATACCAGCGGTATTTAAAAGGTGCGGCCAGAAAAAAGCCAGCGTTAGCTACGCACCCCTTTGGCCGCAGAACTCTAAATCTAGGCGTTAGATAGCTACAATATAACTAATAGTTACATTGTAGCTATCTTAGGCTTTATTTTTATTTTACAGGCAACTTTGTATTTATTTTAACTAGGTACAATAGCTATTAAATAGTTAACTATTTAATAGTTACCTAGTTAAAATAATTACAAAATTACCTGTAAAATAAATCCTAACCTAAGTTACAAATACACCTACCACTACACTATCAATAAATAAATTACATTAATCAGCTCTTTTACCTGTAAAAAAAAAGAACAATCTCCCCCACAACATTACAACCCACCACCCACACACCCCTACTCTAAAACCCACCCGATCCCACCTTTAAAAAACCTAACACTACCCCATTGAAGATCACCCTACCTTGAGTCGTCTTCACCCAGCCGGGCCGAAGTCTTCATCCGATCCGGGCACAAGTGGTCCTCCAGCCGGGCAGAAGTCTTCATCAGATCAGGGCAGAAGAGGTCGTCCATCCAGCAGAAGTCTTCATCCAAGTGGCATCTTCTATCTTCATCCTTCCGGTGAGGAGCGGCTCCATCTTGAAGACATCCGATACGGAGCATCCTTCCTGCACGACGACTACCCGACAAATGGCGTCCCTCGAATTCCAATTGGCTGATAGGATTCTATCAGCCAATCGGAATTAAGGTAGGAAAAATGTGATTGGCTGATTCAATCAGCCAATCAGATTGAAGTTCAATCCGATTGGCTGATCCAATCAGCCAATCGGATTGACATTGCATTCTATTGGCTGTTAAAATCAGCCAATAGAATGCAAGCTCAATCCGATTGGCTGATTGGATCAACCAATCAGATTGAACTTCAATCTGATTGGCTGATTGAATCAGCCAATCAGATTTTTCCTACCTTAATTCCGATTGGCTGATAGAATTCTATCAGCCAATCGGAATCTAAGAGACGCCATCCTGGATGACGTCATTTAAAGGAACCGTCATTCAGTAAGAAGACTCCAGATTAACAGGATGCTACATGTCGGATGTCTTTAAGATGGACCCGCTCCGCGTCAGATGGATGAAGTTAGAAGATGCCGTCTGAATGAATACTTCTGCCCATCTGGAGGACCACTTCCCCCCGCTTGGATGAAGACTTCTCCCGGCTTCGTTGAGGACTTCGGCACGGTTGGATGAAGAGTTCTACCGCTTCCTTGAGGATGGATGTCCGGTCTTCAGAATTGTAAGTCGATCTTCAGAGGGTTAGTGTTAGGTTTTTTAAGGATGTATTGGGTGGCTTTATTTTTTAGGTTAGGGATTTGGGCTGCAATAGAGCTAAATGCCCTTTTAAGGGCAATGCCCATCCAAATGCCCTTTTCAGGGCTATGGGGAGCTTCGTTTTTTTTAGTTAGTATTTTATTTGGGGGGTTGGTTGTGTGGGTGGTGGGTTTTACAGTTGAGGGGTTGTTTGTATTTTTTTTTACAGGTAAAAGAGCTGATTACTTTGGGGCAATGACCCGCAAAAGGCCCTTTTAAGGGCTATTGATAGTTTAGTTTAGGCTAGGTTTTTTTTTTTGGGGGGGGGGGCTTTTTTATTTTGATCTGGCTATTATATTAGGTGTAATTAGTTTAAAGATCTGTAATTTGTTTATTATTTTCTGTAATTTAGTGTTTAGTTTTTTTGTACTTTAGCTAATTGTATTTAATTTATTTAATTGTATTTACTTTAGGTCATTTATTTAATTGTAGTGTATTGTTAGGTGTTAGTTTAACTTAGGTTAGGTCTTATTTTACAGGTACTTTTGTATTTATTTTAGCTAGGTAGTTATTAAATAGTTAATAACTATTTAATAACTATTCTACTTAGTTAAAAAAAAATACAAACTTGCCTGTAAATTAAAAATTATACAGGTAGTGCAGAATTATTAGGCAAGTTGTATTTTTGAGGATTAATTTTATTATTGAACAACAACCATGTTCTCAATGAACCCAAAAACTCATTAATATCAAAGCTGAATAGTTTTGGAAGTAGTTTTTAGTTTGTTTTTAGTTATAGCTATTTTAGGGGGATATCTGTGTGTGCAGGTGACTATTACTTCGCATAATTATTAGGCAACTTAACAAAAAACAAATATATACCCATTACAATTATTTATTTTTACCAGTGAAACCAATATAACATCTCAACATTCACAAATATATATTTCTGACATTCAAAAACAAAACAAAAACAAATCAGTGACCAATATAGCCACCTTTCTTTGCAAGGACACTCAAAAGCCTGCCATCCATGGATTCTGTCAGTGTTTTGATCTGTTCACCATCAACATTGTGTGCAGCAGCAACCACAGCCTCCCAGACACTATTCAGAGAGGTGTACTGTTTTCCCTCCTTGTAAATCTCACATTTGATGATGGACCACAGGTTCTCAATGGGGTTCAGATCAGGTGAACAAGGAGGCCATGTCATTATATTTTCTTCTTTTATACCCTTTCTTGCCAGCCACTCTGTGGAGTACTTGGACGCGTGTGATGGAGCATTGTCCTGCATGAAAATCATGTTTTTCTTGAAGGATGCAGACTTCTTCCTGTACCACTGCTTGAAGAAGGTGTCTTTCAGAAACTGGCAGTAGGACTGGGAGTTGAGCTTGACTCCATCCCCACAAGCTCATCTTTGATGATACCAGCCCAAACCAGTACTCCACCTCCACTTTGCTGGCGTCTGAGTCGGACTGGAGCTCTCTGCCCTTTACCAATCCAGCCACGGGCCCATCCATCTGGCCCATCAAGACTCACTCTCATTTCATCAGTCCATAAAACCTTAGAAAAATCAGTCTTGAGATATTTCTTGGCCCAGTCTTGACGTTTCAGCTTGTGTGTCTTGTTCAGTGGTGGTTGTCTTTCAGCCTTTCTTACCTTGGCCATGTCTCTGAGTATTGCACACCTTGTGCTTTTGGGCACTCCAGTGATGTTGCAGCTCTGAAATATGGCCAAACTGGTGGCAAGTGGCATCTTGGCAGCTGCACGCTTGACTTTTCTCAGTTCATGGGCAGTTATTTTGTGCCTTGGTTTTTCCACACGCTTCTTGCGACCCTGTTGACTATTTTGAATGAAACGCTTGATTGTTCGATGATCACGCTTCAGAAGCTTTGCAATTTTAAGAGTGCTGCATCCCTCTGCAAGATATCTCACTATTTTTGACTTTTCTGAGCCTGTCAAGTCCTTCTTTTGACCCATTTTGCCAAAGGAAATGAAGTTGCCTAATAATTATGCACACCTGATATAGGGTGTTAATGTCATTAGACCACACCCCTTCTCATTACAGAGATGCACATCACCTAATATGCTTAATTGGTAGTAGGCTTTCGAGCCTATACAGCTTGGAGTAAGACAACATGCATAAAGAGGATGATGTGGTCAAAATACTCATTTGCCTAATAATTCTGCACTCCCTGTATATTATCAAAAAGAGAAATGTAATATTGTAAAATCATAAATATGAACACATAATGGGACTTTGTAACATATGCCTTTAATGTATGGATCAAACGTTAAAGAATAAGTACCAGTGAGCAAACATTAGAGTATCAAGGATCAATTTTAAAAGATTCAAAATTAGACTTGCTTCACTTCAATTAAGACCTTTAAACATATTTATTATTGTGACTTTATCTAATTTGTGAGAAAAATAAATAATTACATATTTTAAATGATGATTAATTAAAATTTTAAATGTAAATAATATATTTTTATATAATATTTGTATTGAAACATTTGTATAATATATTTCAGATGGACCATACCACACCTTCCAAACCTCCCCCTCCCCCCCCCCCTCGGTGCTCTTCCCATCATTCCTGTCCTGCCCCTTCCAAACCTCCCCCCTGCCCCCCTTGCTGCTCTCCTCGTCTTTCCCATCCTGCTCCTGCCCCACCTGCACAGGCACCAACTGCCTAGGCCCCACATTCCCCACCTGTGTATGCCCCAACTGAGCAGGCCACACCTTCCCCATCTGCCTAGGCCCCACATTCCCCACCTGTGTATGACCCAACTGAGCAGGTCATACCTTTCTCACCTGCCTAGGCCCCACATTCCCCACCTGTGCATGCCCCACCTTGTCCCTTCCTTCCTTCCCGCCAACCCATTTACCCTGATCCTCACCTTCCTCGGCCTGGGTATCCTGTTCTCTTTCCCAGTCACAGATGTAAATATCAATACAAATTATCATTAGACCATACATTCTTAAAGGGACATTATACTGATCTAATTTTACCTAAATTTATTTTGAATCAAAAACTTTATTTATAAAATGTTTATGTCTGATATGAATGTAATTGTTTCATATTTACATTCTTTTAAAGTATCATCCACATTTTCTTTTATAAAAATGATATTGCCTAGATGTTGGATATCAATTATCTAAATATGCATGTTTATGTTTTATTTAATCACAGCCCTTTTCCCTGTGTGTCATAAACCAAAGAAATAATGATTTGTCGATAGGGTTTTTATTTTATTTTATATCTTAAGGGTTTATCTATGAAAAACATATTTAATGTGTAATTCTTCTTCTATATAGTATATTTTATTCTAATCATGATTTGTATTTAAATTAGTACAATGTCCCTTTGCTATATTTTGATTCTGTCATTTATATTGATTCTGAATCAGCATGGTTACGCTAGAGGCTCTAGCTAGATTGGAGGGAACCATGCTGAGTTGCCATCAGCGGCTGGGAATGATGCAGGATTCCATGGTTCTGCAGCTGTGGCTTAATCGCCTTATGCTTAAATGCATGATCCATATGGAGGCAAGCTGCAGGCCGAGGAACGTGAGAAGCATGCCCCAGAAAGCGGAGAGTCCGGAGATGCCCCAAGGAAGCATGAGTAACTCCTCTGTCACATTTATTGGTGTTAATTTGATGCCTCTTGGCTATTTTCTGAAATTGTTATTGTTTTTTTATGTTTGTGCCTGTTGCACTTTTTTTGCCCTTGTCAGATGTCTCAAAAGGGGCTGTGTTGGCCTTTGTTTGCCCTTGTCAACTCCCTGAAAGGACTGTTATACACTGTCACCTTGTCATATGGCTCCAAAGGGACTATGTTGGCCTTTGTTTGCCCTTGTCAACTCCTTGAAAGGACTGTGATGCACCTGCTGTCTACCTAATAAAGGTTATTTCCCTTGTCCAGACCTGAGAGTGCAACATTTTTTTGGATACTTGAATATTTGGAGAAAGGGTTTTTTGCTCTGATTGTGTCTGCAACCACCTTGAAACCTGCTGGACATTTATGTCTTAAGGTGTGCTGGTCCTACAATTTTGTTTCAATATGTCACCTTGTCAGATGGCTCCAAAGGGGCTATGTTGGCCTTTGTTTGCCCTTGTCAACTCCCTGAAAGGGCTGTGATGCACTATGTCACCTTGTCAGATAGCTCCAAAGTGGCTATGTTGTCCTTTTTTTGCCCTTGTCAACTCCCTGAAAGGACTGTGATGCACTATGTCACCTTGTCAGATGGCTCCAAAGGGGGTATGTTGGCCTTTGGTTGCCCTTATCAACTCCCTGAAAGGACGGTGATGCACTATGTCACCTTGTCAGATAGCTCCAAAGTGGCTATGTTGTCTTTTTTTTGCCCTTGTCAACTCCCTGAAAGGACTGTGATGCACTATGTCACTTTGTCAGATGGCTCCAAAGGGGCTATCTTGGCTTATGTTTGCCCTTGTCAAATCCCTGAAAGGACTGTGATGCACTTTGTCACCTTGTCAGATGGCTCCAAAGGGGCTGTGTTGGCCTTTGTTTGCCCTTTTCTTATTCCTGAAGGGACCGTGATGCACTATGTCACCTTGTCAGATGGCTCCAAAGGGGCTGGGTTATCATTCAGACTTATTTTTCCTATTATATAATTTAAATATGTTTTATGACCTTCATAAATCATATTTATCATAATAAAAACAATCTTTTAATTAAAATGTTATATTTATTATTTATTTATTAATGTCATTTCTAATAAAAGTGATTTTATGTTGATAATTCTTAAGTGATGCTGACAACAGTTATTTATTTATTGCTTTCATAAGGTACTTTTTAATATCTAATTTTGTTTTACTCACCATACACATATAATATATTTAAAACAGACTATAATCTGAATGTTGACAGCATATTTATTCCAAGTTGCAGGAAATTTTATTGAAGTAGTAGAAAATAAAAAAATCACTGTGTGCAATGCACACATTTTATATGATTAATCTCTTTCTATGATCTTTTATTAAATGTAATTATCAAGCGATATATAGCTATAGGTAACATATAATGTATAAACAATTTTCGTGATGTATATAGTAGCATTAATAATTAAATATATATTTAATAACTACAATGGATTATATTTCACATATCATATTATTATGTTATCTAGCGTTACATTATGGGAAGATGTGCATTACATAGAACAAACATGCTTATTATTTAACAATATAGCACTTGCTAGTTTTTGAAATAGAAATACAATTGTTATTGACATGCAAAGGTGTAAATTCCGTGATTTGATTGGATCACGTTGTTCTGTGATATCGGATACACCATGTTGCGTAAGACATCACATGCAAAGGTGTCAATTATGGATTTTGATTGGATCACGTTGTTCCGCGATATCGTATGCACCATGTTGTGTAAGACATCACATGCAAAGATGTAAATTCCGTAATTTGATTGGATCACGTTGTTCCACGATATCGGATCTGCCATGTTGCGTAAAACATCACATAATTTGATTGGATCACGTTGTTCTGCGATATTGGAATCATTGGATGCGCCATGTTGGTGAATGAGAACACAAGTTTAAAACCTGAGTTTATAGATTGTGTCAATCTTTTACATTGTTGAAACATAGATGTTAAAATATCTAAAATATTTGAACTGATGGCTGTCTCGTGGAAGAAACGAATGAAGTAAATGGCCTCTAGTTATCAACGCGTCTACTTTACCTGCCTTTGCTGGCCCAATACGCCCGCCTAAGCTCACCTACCATCACCGCCGCGTACCTGAATACGTTCGCCAAAATTATCAAAAAAGCTGTCAAAAAGCCGCGCACCAAGTACGGGGTGATAAGCAGCGGACTGTGATAGTTATCACTCATCCGATCTCGCTGCTCTTCGGCTTTTTGACAGCTTTATTGACAACCTGTCACTAAGCACCCACACTAACTACACTGTTCTACCCCCTATACCGGCGCCCCTGGAGCCCCCCACAACTAAATAAAGTTATTAACCCCTAAACTGCCACTCCTAGACCCCGCCGCAACTATAATAAATGTATTAACCCCTGAACCGCCGCTCCCGGAGCCCACCGTCACCTACATTATACCTAGTAACCCCTATCCTGCCCCCCCTATACCGCCGCCACCTATAATGAAGTTATTAACCCCTATCCTGCTGATCCCGGACCCCGTTGCAACTAAATAAATATTTTAACCCCTAAACCACCGCTCCCGGACCCTGCCGCAACCTATATTAAACTTATTAACCCCTAATCTGCCTCCCTACACCGTCGCCACCTATAATAAATTTATTAACCCCTATCCTGCCCCCCCTACACCGCCGCCACTATAATAAAATTATTAACCCCTAAAACTAAGTCTAACACTAACCCTAACACCCCACTAACTTAAATATTAATTAAAGAAATCTAAATAATATTTATCTTATTAACTAAATTAATCCTATTTAAAACTAAATGCTTACCTTTAAAATAAACCCTAATATAGCTACAATATAAATAATAATTATATTGTAGCTATCTTAGGATTTATTTTTATTTTACAGGCAACTTTCAATTTATTTTAACTAGGTACAATAGCTATTAAATAGTTATTAACTATTTAATATCTACCTAGTTAAAATAAAGAGAAATTTACCTGTAAAATAAAAACTAACCTAAGTTACAATTACACCTAACACTGCACTATACTTTAATAAATTATTCCTATTTAAAACTAAATACTTACCTGTAAAATAAACCCTAAGATAGCTACAATGTAATTAATAATTACATTGTAGCTATTGTAGGATTTATATTTATTTTACAGGTAACTTTGTATTTATTTTAGCTAGTTAAAATAGTTATTAAATAGTTATTAACTATTTAATAACTACCTAGCTAAAAGAAATACAAAATTACCTGTAAAATAAATCCTAACCTAAGTTACAATTAAACCTAACACTAAACTATTATTAAATTAGTTAAATAAATTAGCTACAAATAACTACAATTAAATTCAATTAAATAAACTAACTAAAGTACAAAAAATAAAAAAGCTAAGTTACAAAAAATAAAAAAATAAGTTACAAACATTTAAAAAATATTACAACAATTTTAAGCTACTTACATCTAATCTAAGCCCCCTAATAAAATAACAAAGCCCCCCAAAATAAAAAAAAATCCTTACCCTATTCTACATTAAAAAGTTACCAGCTCTATTACCTTAGCAGCCCTTAAAAGGGCCTTTTGTGGGGCATGCCCCAAATAACTCAGCTCTTTTGCCTGTAAAAAAAAATACAACCCCCCAACATTAAAACCCACCACCCACATACCCCTAATCTAACCCAAACCCTCCTTAAATAAACCTAACACTACCCCCCTGAAGATCATCCTACCTTGAGCCGTCTTCCGCCAGCCGACCACCGATGGAACCGAAGAGGAGATCCGGAGCGGCAGAAGTTATCATCCAAGGGGTGCTGAAGAAGTCTTCCATCCAATTGAAGTCAACATCCAGGCGGCGCTGAAGAGGTCTTCCATCCGATTGAAGTCTTCATCCAAGCGGTGTCTTCAATCTTCAGCCTCCCACCTGAAATATCAGACTCCCTGATCCCTCCCAAACAGCTCTCTTCCCCCCCCCACCCCACAATTGTTCCTGCCATCTTAAGTACTGGCAGAAAGTCTGCCAGTACTAAAATAAAAGGTATATTTGTTTTTTATAGCATATTTACATATGCTGCTGTATATAATCCCCCCTTAGCCCCCAACCTCACGGATCCCCCATCAAACAGTTCTCTAACCCTCCCCCTCTAGCTTAATGGGCACCATCTTGGGTACTGGCAGCTGTCTGCCAGTACCCAGTTTAGTAAAAAAAACATGCTTTTATTATTTTTTTGCTGTAGTTTAGCTTTTCTGTAGTATAGCTCCCCCCTCCCTCCCAGAACCCTTCGATTGTTTTTTAAATTTAAATCCCCCCCTTTTCTCCCAATTTTGTATTAAAATTTTTCTGTAGTGTAGCAGTTAGCACCCGCTCCCGCCCTGTGCACGCACCCGCCCGCCGCTCCCGTGCATGCCCCCGGACACTGCCGCCTCCGATCCCGCCCCCTCCACATCACAGGCCCTTGGCAGGCTGCCCACCCGCCTAACTGCCTTGCTCCCACCCACCAACGACGCTCCGGTGAAGAGAGGGCCACAGAGTGGCTCTCTCTGCATCGGAGGCTTGTAAAGGGGTATTGCAGGATGCCTCCATATCGAGGCATCACTGCAATACCCTCAGAGCTGCTGGAAGCAATTGCAATCGCTTCCAGCACTCTGTTAGACAACTGACGTACCAGGTACGTCTATTGTCATTAAGTGCTTGTTAATGCATGATGTACCTGGTACGTCAGTTGTCATTAAGGGGTTAATGTACACTACTGTTACACCAGATATGAGTTGCACTGGTGTGACACTGTGCCCTGGCAGGCCCTGAAACCCACATGTGTGAAGGAAACTGACTGCTATTATTTCACAGTCAAATTTCTAGTTTTTTTTTTTTTAATGTACACTGCTGTTACACCAGATATGAGTTGCACTTGTGTGACACTGTGCCCTGGCAGGCCCTGAAAAGCACACGTGTGAAGGAAACTGATTGCTATTATTTCATAGTCAAATTTCTAGTTTTTTTTTAATGTACACTACTGTTACGCCAGATATGAGTTGCACTGGTGTGACACTGTGCCCTGGCAGGCCCTGAATCGCACACGTGTGAAGGAAACTGACTGCTATTATTTCACAGTCAAAAAAGTGTTGTTTTTTTTTAAATGTACACTACTGTTACACCAGATATGAGTGGTGGCACTGGGCAAGTGGGCACAGTATACGCTGTGAGCCTGACACACACGCTGGCAGGCAGGCAACTGCGATTAGATCACACAGGAAAAAAAAGCAGACTGATGTTCTAGCCCTAAAAAGGGCTTTTTGGGGTGCTGTCCTTACAGCAGAGATCAGATGAGTCCTTCAGGACTGTAGTGGACACTGAATACACTAGCCTAGCTATCGATTTCCCTATTAAATCAGCAGCAGCTACACTTTCCCTCCTCTCACTAAGAATGCAGCTTCCGAATGAATCTAAAATGGATGCTGTCCAGGAGGTGGGAGGGTCTGGGAGGGAGGATCTGCTGCTGACTGGCTGGATTGTGTCTGCTGACTGTGAGGTACAGGGTCAAAGTTTTACTCAATGATGATGAATAGGGGGCGGACCGAACATCGCATACGTTCGCCCGCCGCGGCGAACGCGAACAAGCTATGTTCGCCGGGAACTATTCGCCAGTGAACTATTCGAGACATCTCTATTCCTCAACACCCCAATTAGAGTAACTGGAAACCGAGTATCAACATTGTGCAATTTTTCTAAATAATTATGATGACCAAAGAATTGTGACAAGCCCTCTGTGGCATGCTTCTAACTTGTGCCTCTAAGAAGCACAATGCCAATCAGTACAACTTTTTTTAATCAAGATATTAGGGTCAATTTTCCAAGTGCCAGGCGAACATGATTCACTGTAGCGAATCATGTCCGCTCAACATCGCTAAATGCCGAAAGCAATTTAACATTGCACAAGTATTTCTAGTGAAAATCTTGTGCAATGCCGCCCCCTGCTCACCAGCGGCCAATCGGCCGCTAACAGGGGGTGTCAATCATTCCGATCGTATTGAATCAAGATGATTGCAGTCTGCCACCTACAAAGGTGGTGGAGAAGTTAAGGAGCAGCGGTCTTATGCTTCTTAACTTCCGTTTCAGGTGAGCCTGAAACGCTGGGCGTAGAAAGCAGCATCTTCTGCATGTTAAATCTACCCCATGGACTTCAATGACCTATCATTGAATATGACCCTGGTTTTACCTGCAAGTAAAGGTTATAGAAACCCATAGTCCAATACTGTATGTTCCTAGGATCATTGCATGGGCGTATTTCACATCTGGCGAGACATGTAGGATTTAAAAAAAGTAAATTTTAGAAGTGTCTGTCATATTTTATACAATGTACTATTAAAACCTCATGCAAAATGTGAGGAGGACCTTTGTTATACCTAAGTGTTTTTAATATTGCACCTTTAAATACAGTATTGCATTATGGGTTTTTGTTTATGCTCTCACATATTAATATAACATACATTGAGCAAGAATACTACCATACTCCAGAAACCAGTGAAGCTTGAATGTCCATGTGCATGCATTTTTATACAGATAGATAGATAGATAGATAGATAGATAGATAGATAGATAGATAGATTTTGGAACAATACCATGCAATCATGAACAAACATTCTAGTTTTAAAATATATTTGTTAAAGAACTTACAATTCTTAATGATTTTCTATTTTTATCCAGTACTATTATTATTTTTTTAGATATTTTATTTATAGTGTGAAAGCTAGTTATATCTAAATAATATATCAATGTTATTCTACTGTTGCAGAACACAAAAGACTATTTAATTAGAAAAAAAAATGGGGTAGGAAATCATTTTCTGGAATCTTTGAATAGATCTCACTTATATTTTCCCGGAAGCTTTCTCTATAACCACATTTTAACTAGAACCATTTTATCACTTTTTTTATCAAGAATATCATTTGCTTCAATCATCTTTTCCCTGATAAATAATTCATGATATTTCAGTATATATTATGAATCACTGCAGCTAATGAAATGGATACATATCATTATTTCAAGGGTCTTCATCCCATCAAGTGCTGTATAGTAACTGATCAAGTATTTAAGATTCATAGAGGTTTAGAGCATATATTCTGAGTAGATTTTGTTTTACTTGCATAAAATATATTACAGTTAATGAATAGAAAAAAAATACAAAATCTTCAGATCAACAGATAAGTATTTTACTTGTGTATTTTTAAGGATTTTCTAGGCTTATTAAGAAACATATAGAGAAGAGCACACAACCCAACAAAAACCCAAGATAATGAAGTATAGGCGTAGTGAAATGTTTGCCCTTTTGGGGCAAATAGATGAGGTAAATTCAGAGCTTTTGTAGATTCTGTCTCCTTCTTATGATACTCACTTTGTGCTGCCTTGTTGGATTATAGTAGTTTGTTAATAGCCATCTACATAAGCATTCTCAGTATCCCATATATTCACTTACCATATACACAATATGAAAGAGGGAGATGCTTGGCTTTTCAGGGCTAGATTACAAGTGGAACACAATTAATAGTGCAGGATACTTTATTGTTTTGCACAACCTTGCACAAATAATAGCACCCAAATTGGTATTACCAGTGTATGCTTCAATAATAAAAAATAAACAATTTTAGCTCAGCTGAATGGTTTTTAGCATGCCATATACTTTGAATTGATAGCACAGGGAATATTATTAGTGTGGTCACTGTACATGTATTACAACTGTAGAATTAGAACCTTTTAAGACCTTAAGTAAACCATTATTTTTTAATAGTATAGCACAGAACAATATTAGGAATTACACTATTTGCAAACCATTGGCATAGGGCGACCTGGGGCCTAGCCCCTTCTCTAACTTGCACTTGAGCACTACCCAACACAAACTTTACTGTGCACCCTTAAAGAAGTCTAATATATGAGGGATTTAGCTCACCCATGCTATCCAAAATTGCATGTGCACGGGTAAAACAATTTTTTCATCTGAAAGATATTTATTTTAAAAAAAATTCAGATGTTCGGTTGGGATGAAATTATTCAATGTGGTTATTCCTTTTAGATGAATATTAACACAAATATGAAACTATATATTCAAACAATTAAATCTTATCTTTCAATTTTAAAAGAGCATACAACTCTTTGATTGAGTTTGAGTCAATGACTAGCTCACAGAGGCACAGAAGTCATACAACTTTGTGTTCCAATAACTCTAATCAAAATGATTAAAATGTCTGAGCCTCCTCTAGTCTCCCACCTCCCTATGATAGGTTAAGGCTTCATTTGTCAAGCCTGTATGACTAAAATATAACATTAAGTGCCTGTCTGTTCCTAACATCAGTCATTAGTAATATTATGGCAGGATTCGACAGGGGGCGATGCACACAAGAATAATCAGACCACATGTAAATAATTGCAAACAAAGGAGATGTTAAACCATATAATATTACTCCTTCCCCGTTCTTGCCCCTTTTCTGGTGCCAAACGCATGAACAAATTAACAAATTAATTTAGTTAAGCAAACATTAATTCATTGTGTGTTTCATCCAATAATGTATTCGGATGTTCATGTATTGGACAATTCGACAAATCAGCCTGTATGCACATATCTAATAGTAAATATTAACTGGGCTTTTAGTATTTTAGTATGAGAGCAAAAAAATGGAAGTACTATTGATTGTGCTTGAGCAATGTTAACACAATAGCCTTAAAATGGACATAAACTCACAGAAGTAAGCATTCAATTATGAGGTGAGGTATAAATATATCAAATTACTCTTGAAAGTTGATTGATGATATAGATATATGGGTTAAGGTCCATATACTGTGTATATGATAGCTGAATCAGTTTGTTATGGTAAAAGGTAAAATAAAGTAAGTAAAAAAATCTGAGTTCAATAATTTTCCATCTCAAATACAAACACCAAAAATATTTTATTATATTGCTCACTTTTATTTAATAGTCTGTCAAATAAAAAAAATCCTAGCATATTTTGAAAGATTAAATCCTTCTTCACCAAAGGATATTTACATAAAATACAAACCTGCAAGTTTGAAGGACTAGGGAAATTACAAAAAGCCCACTGGGTGCTAAAAATGTCAAAAATACTCCTATGGGGCAGTACTCACAGGTTTTGTGAAAACCAAACATGGTTTAAGTTAACTTTTAGGGGAATAACTCATTATGATATAATGTATAATACATAAAATCACTATCTTCTCCTCTACCAGTGGCATTGCTACCGGGGACAAGGGGGGGATTTGCCCCCCTTAGATTATGGCTTGCCCCCCGCCAGCCCCAGTATTTGCATAATGCTGAATGTGAACTGATGTATATATTTTTTTTAATTGTTTTATTCTGGGCCAGTGTTTTTTTATTTTGAGAATGACTGTGACAAAGTGACTGAGTAATATGCGCAGCGGCAGCACTCCTCGTGTTCCCATGCATGCTGGCGCTATTTGCTCCTCCTCTCCAGTTCCAGCCAGGCCATGTTCCTACACAGCACAACTCCTCCTCTCCAGTTCCAGCCAGTTCATGTTCCTACACAGCACAAGGAACATGAACGGAGACTGGAGAGGAAGAGGGAGGAGACAGCCAGCAGGTGCTGTTGTGTGCAGGACCAAGCAGAAAGCGCGGGAAGGAGCAGCACCAGAAGACACTGGCTGTCTGGAACTTGCAGTGGTTCTCAGTGGCAGCAAAGACAGACACAGATAGAAAATCTGATTCTGGGGTAAGATTCTTCAGAGGTGACTGTATGCACACATTATAGGGGAGGTTTTGTGTGTTATATTTCATTCTAATTCTTGTTTTTACTTGAAACCCTTATTTTGAAGCTCTTTGATAGTCAGCTCAGCCTTACACAATAATCATAGGATTCCAAATAGATCACATTAGTTTCTGTTGGCACATAGTCCCTTAGTATATAGCAGTTTGAGGGAGGGGGTGATACTGAAACTGCTATATACTAAGGGACTATGTCATAACAGAAACTAATGAGAGCTATGTGGAAACCTATGATTATTGTGTAGGGCTGAGCTACTGCTGGCAGTGAGCGTTTGTTTTATACTCACACACACACACACACACATATATATATATATTGCAGTGTTCTTTGTTCAGAGAGGAATTGCCTGGTATTTTGGCGCTGGACTGACCATAATAGGCGGGATCTCACTGATATACTACAGAAAAGTTCTACTTATATATACATATCTATCTATCTATCTATCTATCTATCTATCTATCTATCTATCTATCTATCTATCTATATATATATATATATATATATATATACATATACATGCATATATAGATAACAAAACAAAAGAAACATACAGGTGGTCTACACAAGACATTTAGAATGTATAATTACAATAAAAACAAAAATAAAAATAATTACACATATAACAATACTAATAATAATAAAGTGCAGAATAGGCAATATCACTATGGGTTATATAAAAACCAAGGTACTTAACAACAGAATAAAAACTCCAGAATTCAACAAATCAGAGAAGATTACAATAAACAAACACCAAGAAGTAATTCTACTAATATCACTCCTAAATGGAGACAAAAAGATAATCAAAACGGTCCCCCATATACTAATAAGTATAACTCTGAGAAATATTTTTTAGAAGAAAGACAGAGAAAAGAATCCCCACCGAGATTCCTCACACAACTGCCCTCAAGACATCAAAAGTGAAGGTGGGACTACGAAAAAGAGGATGCAGAGGAGGAAAATCCATACAAAGAAAGAAAGAAAGCAATTTGGCACCTATAGAAGATAAACAAAATGAAAATAATCAAGGGAAAATACAAATCTATCAAAAAGACCATTAGAAGCTATTGAGGAAAAAGTTTTGAAAAAAAGTTTTTTTTTTCTATACAAACAAAGGTCCTAAACCATTCACCTTAGTTGTTGATACAAATAAATTTATTCGAAAAATTACTTTACAAAGACACTTTGCTAAGAATCCAAGAAATCACAAGGATTTGTCGCAACAAGCAGCAGAAACTAGCAAATTTCCTTATGATGATAAAAGATAAAATAGAAGTAGGTCTAACACAAGGAGATGAGGAAATTCTGGTTGTTCTTCAGGATCTTGAAAAGGATAATTTAAGCATGGAACCACTATAAACACAGTTCTTTCAAATCGAAGTCAGGCTTCTACCCAGCCCATTCAAAAGGCAAACATATAACCATGTTTGAAGACTCTGTACTAAGAGACTTGGATAAGATGTGCCATTCTTTCAAACTAAGGAACACAAATCTTAACAGAAGAGAAAAGCAAGTCCTAGAAGATTTAAATCAGAGAAGCAGATAAAGGTGGTGCTATCGTAATCCAAGATCGAAAGGACTATCTTATAGAAGCACTAAGGATACTAGAGGACAAAACTACCTATAGTTTGTTGAAGCAAGATCCAACAGCATAGTTCTCAAACGAACATATGGTTCTTATAAACAACATACTCAAAAAGAAATATCTTAACAATTAAAGAACATTCGGCTAGATTTAGAGTTTTGCGGCCAAAGGGGTGCGTTAGCTACACGTGTTTTTTTTCACCCGCACCTTTTAAACAACGCTGGCATTTAGAGTTCTCTGAGGGGCTGCGCTAGGCTCCAAAAAGGGAGCGTAGAGCATAATTTACCGCCATTTCACCTCTCAATACCAGCGTTGCTTACGGACGCTGCCAGCTTCAAAAATGTGCTCATGCATGATTCCCCCATAGGAAATAATGGGGCAGTTTGACCTGCAAAAAAAGCAGCGTTCAGCTCCTAACGCAGCCCCAATGTTTCCTATGGGGAAACACTTTCTAAGTCTGCACCTAACACCCTAACATTTACCCCGAGTCTAAACACCCCTAACCTTACACTTATTAACCCCTAATCTGCTGCCCCGCTATCGCTGACCCCTGCATTTTATTATTAACCCCTAATCTGCCGCTCCGTACACCGCCGCAACCTACATTATTGCTATGTACCCCTAATCTGCTGCCCCTAACATCGCCGACCCCTATATTATATTTATTAACCCCTAATCTGCCCCCCCCCAACGTCGCCGCTACCTACCTACACTTATTAACCCCTAATCTGCCGACTGGACATCGCCGCTACTATAATAAATGTAATAACCCCTAAACCACCGAACTCCCGCCTCGCAAACCCTATAATATATAGTATTAACCCCTAATCTGCCCTCCCTAACATCGCCGCCACCTAACTTCAAGTATTAACCCCTAATCTGCTGACCGGACCTCACCGCTACTCTAATAAATGTATTAACCTCTAAAGCTAAGTCTAACCCTAACCCCCCCCCCAGGTTAAATATAATTTAAATCTAACGAAATAAATTATTTTTTATTAAATAAATTAATCCTATTTAAAGCTATATACTTACCTGTAAAATAAACCCTAATATAGCTACAATATAACGAATAATTATATTGTAGCTATTTTAGGATTTATATTTATTTTACAGGCAACTTTGTATTTATTTTAACCAGGTACAATAGCTATTAAATAGTTAATAACTATTTAATAGCTACCAAGTTAAAATAATTACAAAATTACCTGTAAAATAAATCCTAACCTAAGTTACAATTAAACCTAACACTACACTATCAATAAATTAATTAAATAAATTAACTATAATTATCTACAATTAAATCAACTAAACTAAATTACAAAAAAAAAAAAACACTAAATTACAAAAAAAAAGATTACAAGAATTTTAAACTAATTACACCTATTCTAAGCCCCCTAAAAAAATAACAAAGCCCCTAAGGTAGACATGTTCATCCAGGCATCGTCTTCTATCTTCATCCATCCGGCGCGGAGCGGGACCATCTTGAAGCAGCCAACGCGGATCCATCCTCTTCTTCCCGTGACTCCCGACGAATGAAGGTTCCTTTAAGTAACGGCATCCAAGAAGACGTCGCCTGGATGAACATGTCTACAGGTCCGGATGTCCTCTTTTTGCCAGATAGGATGAAGACTTCGGACCCTCTTCTGGACCTCTACTTGCCGGATAGGATGAAGACTTCAGACCCTCTTCTGGACGGATCGGTGATACCCGGCGTGGTGAAGATAAGGTAGGGAGATCTTCAGGGGCTTAGTGTTAGGTTTTTTAAGGGGGGTTTGGGTTAGATTAGGGGTATGTGGGTGGTGGGTTGTAATGTTGGGGGGGTATTGTATGTTTTTTTAAAATGCAAAAGAGCTGTTTACTTTGGGGCATGCCCCGCAAAAGGATCTTTTAAGGGCTGGTAAGGTAAAAGAGCTGTTAACTTTTTATTTTAGAATAGGGTAGGGCATATTTTTATTTTGGGGGACTTTGTTATTTTTTTAGGGGGCTTAGAGTAGGTGTAATTAGTTTAAAATTCTTGTAATCTTTTTTTTATTTTTTGTAATTTAGTGTTTGTTTTTTTGGTATTTAGTTTAGTTGATTTAATTGTAGATAATTGTAGATAAATTATTTAATTAATTTATTGATAGTGTAGTGTTAGGTTTAATTGTAACTTAGGTTAGAATTTATTTTACAGGTAATTTTGTAATTATTTTAACTAGGTAGCTAATAAATAGTTATTAACTATTTAATAGCTATTGTACCTGGTTAAAATAAATACAAAGTTGCCTGTAAAATAAATATAAATTCTAAAATAACTACAATGTAATTATTTGTTATATTGTAGCTATATTATGGTTTATTTTACAGGTAAGTATATAGCTTTTAATAGGATTAATTTATTTAATAAGAAATAATTTATTTTGTTAGATTTAAATTATATTTAACCTAGGGGGGGGGTTAGACTTAGCTTTAGGGGTTAATACATTTATTAGAGTAGCGGTGAGGTCCGGTCGGCAGATTAAGGGTTAATACTTGAAGTTAGGTGGCGGCGATGTTAGGGAGGGCAGATTAGGGGTTAATACTATTTATTATAGGGTTTTTGAGGCGGGAGTGTGGCGGTTTAGGGGTTAATACATTTATTATAGTAGCGGCGAGGTCCGGTCGGCAGATTAGGGGTTAATAAGTGTAGGTAAGGTAGCGGTGACATTGGGGGGGGCAGATTAGGAGTTAATAAATATAATATAGGGGTCAGCGATGTTAGGGGCAGCAGATTAGGGGTACATAGGGATAATGTAGGTTGCAGCGGTGTGCGGTCGGCAGATTAGGGGTTAAAAAATTTAATTATAGTGGCGGCGATGTGGGGGGACCTCGGTTTAGGGGTACATAGGTAGTTTATGGGTGTTAGTGTTCTTTAGAGCACAGTAGTTAAGAGCTTCATAAACCGGCGTTAGCCCATAAAGCTCTTAACTCCTGACTTTTTTCTGCGGCTGGAGTTTTGTCGTTAGAGTTCTAACGCTCACTTCAGCCAAGACTCTAAATACCGGCATTAGGAAGATCCCATTGAAAAGATAGGATACGCAATTGGCGTAAGGGGATCTGCGGTATGGAAAAGTCGCGGCTGAAAAGTGAGCGTTAGACCCTTTCCTGACTGACTCTAAATACCAGCGGGCGGCCAAAACCAGCGTTAGGACCCCTTAACGCTGGTTTGGACGGCTAACGCAAAACTCTAAATCTAGGCGTGTATTTTATAAGTTTAAAACAAATAGTGCAGCACTGAAAATTCTGTAATGAAAATGTCTTGGCTGCACAGCACTAATGCATACACATATTGAAACATGTCTATGTATGTATATGCAGTACATGTTAAAGTCCTTTGCAGCCCTTATTTTTCAAAAACCGTATACCATCTATCTTTAAACCCTTATAACGTTAAAAAATAATAATAATAATATAAGTTTAGCAGTGTTTAAAATGAGTGTAACTGTACTTTTAAGTGTATTTATGTTGCGTTTAATGTAACTTTGTTTCCTCCCCTCCCCTTTACACAAACTCTCAATTTGTGCTAATCCGACGAGCATAATTCGCAATTTGATTGAGCGAAAGCTTTTACTTTCAACTCATAAAATGCACTATAAACACAAAAATTAGTACTTGCACATCAAATGGAAGAGATGTGGCTTCAAAGGGCTATGAAACCCAAAAATGTATTTTATGATTCAGACAGTTGTTACCCCTTAACGACCACAACATATCCTGTACATCGCTGGTCGTTAAGGGGTTTTCAGACCATAATAGCATGGGTCTCACTGCCAGTGACAAGACCATGCCATTATGACCTCCCTCCCTCCTGCAGGCCTCCTGAAATAAAAAAACAAGCCCCATTGAAAGACTAGCGACATACAGGGAACATCACTGGACATTAAGGGGTTCAAAAAGTTTCAAATTTACTTCTATTATCAAATTTACTTTATTCCTTTTGTATTCTTTGAAAAAATACCTAGGTAGGTATCTGGAGCACTATATGGCAGACAATAGTTCTCTTATCTAGTGCAAATGGATAACATTCTTGCAAAACTACTACCATATAGAGTTCCAGACACGTGCACACTCCTGAACTGTTTTCAACAAAAGTTACCAACAAAAGATACCAAGAGAATGAAGAAAAATATAAGTCTATGTCATTTAGGGAATTTTAAAAGCTGCAATGATTTTGAGAATTTTTCTAGTTAGAGTGAGGGATCTGCCGCATAGAACAAACCCTATAGCTATCATTAGGGGTTGCCATCTATCAATGTCTAAAATGAACAATAGCTCCGTCCTCACCTCAAGAATTGTGGCAGCCCATGAGTAACAGCGATAACATTATTACTTTGCATGAGAGCTGTTATAAGTCTCCCACATGTCTGAGTATAAGGATACAATACTACTGCAACTGTTTGCTCTTTCTTTTGTTGGGTTTTGTTGGCATCTATTAACAACTGTTGGCTTGCATTAGAGAAACTACAATTGATTTGTATTATCTAACAAATCAAACTCTGTGCGGCATCTTTGTTTACATGCAATTTATACTATCACAGAGCCAGTTGATCATTTTCTTAATGCTTTTTATTTTTAAAAGGTAATTATCAGGGAAGCGTTGTGTTTTAGAAGTTGGGGAGGGGGAGTATTGATATGGGGAAGGGAATCAATTAAGATGCTAAGAAGTAGATCTTGTGATGAGGAATTGCAATACATTTAGGGCCAGATAACAAGTGGAGCGGTACTATAGCAAAAAGTCAGCTAGAATTAAGATTGTTGTGCTAGTCGGGTTGCGCTGGCATTACAAGATAAAAGTAAACTTTTTTGTTCTACCTGCAACTCGACTAGTGCAAACATCCAAACTTAGAATATTGCATGCACGTTCACGTACTCCCCCATAGAAGATAAAGGAGAAAAAAAAAAAGTAAGTGGAAAACACCCCACTCTATACTATCTATACCTATATATATATAGATGATTATATGTAGGTATAGATATATACACACATATATATTGGAATATCTTTTTATAAATAGTTAAAACATATTCTGCTATTTACAGAACATAGGAATGTGAAATATTTACAGTAAATACATAGTTAAACATTTAAATATATATGAATTTTGCATGTTTTTACATGTTTTCATCTACTTAATGGCAAAAGGCACTTATATATATATTTATATATATGTATACATATATACTTATGTGTTTATATGTGTATATGTCTGTAAATACAAACACATATGTACACATATATAGACATAGATATGCATGTATCTTAATGTTAAAGAACTTTGGCAGCTTTTTTTTTCTAACACCCGAGATCTTTGAGCCCTTATAACTTTTCAAGCAATATTTTTTTTTAAAATAAGAAAGTGTTATTAAAACTATAAGTGTACTTTGTAATATATTTTTGAAGTATTTGTGACACTTAGGGGCATATTTATCAATGTGTGAGCGGACATGATATGAAGTAGCGTACTGCTGTCGGCATTTATCATTGCCACCCCCTGCAGATTCGTGGCCAATTGACCGCTAGAAGGGGGTGTCAATCAACTCAATCATATTCAATCGGGTTGATTTCTGTCTGCGGCCTCAGAGCAGGCGGACAAGTTATGGAGAAGCTCCATATGTATTTTCGCCAAACATTTAGCCACAGCTAAAACCCTTGCGAAATTGTTTGTGCCTCTTGTAATCTAGCCCTTGATTAATTGACTCATTCTGTTAAAATCATTGCTCTAAATGTTGTAAAGACTATTCTGTAGACAAGAAAAGTTTTTTTTTTTTTTTTTTTTACAGTTTTACACCATTCAATAGCAGTTTAGCAATGTCCTGGTCAGTTGATTAATTTCTATGTCAGACAATAAGTATGTAAACTATACCTATGTTCTTGACACTTCTAAGCCCAGTAAATAGATACATTAAAGGGACAATAAACCCAGAGAAAAACTTTACGATTTTAAACATAACCTATGTATTACTTACAATAATTTTATTAAATCGTGTATAAACTTAAATTATATCCATAAAAATGGTATAAAAACTTTACTACAGGGGAGTTTCAACAGACCACCCAAGGGTTTGCTGCTTATTTTTTCTTTACTTTACATTCCATCCAATTATAGCAATATTAATCTTGCTATAACTAGATGCTATGGTGTATATTTATTAACGTGCAAGCAGACATGATACAATGTAGCGTATCATGTCCACTGCACATCGATAAATGCTGACAACATACGCTGTCAGCATTTATCATTGCACCAGCAGTTCTTGTGAACTGCTGGTGCAATACCACCCCCTGAAGATTTGCGGCCGCTAGCAGGGGGTGTCATTCAACCAATCGTATTCAATCGGGTTGGTTTCTGTCCGCAGCCTCAGAGCAGTCGGACAAGTTATGGAGCAATGGAAGGCTCACCAGAAACAAGGGGCATCAAGCTCCATATGAAGCTTGATAAATCAGCCCCTAAGGGTGTGCTCATCAGTCTCCAGAGGATTACAAAGAGCTGCAGAAGGGACCTGTTGCGCATGCTCCGGTAATCTGTTGCGCTATGGTACCGAAATAAAACGGACAGGCAGTTAAACTTTGTAAGTGTGCAAGCGTAGGTGGGAGGTAATGGAGGCATCATCATGAGGGCGACACAATAGTTCAGAAAACATGCCCTAATAATTTGTGGATTAGGGAGGAGGACTGATGCCGGCTCATACATAATAATGTAAGTTATAAAAAATTATATAAAAAATGATATAAGTAATAATTTTTTTTTATTTTTTTTTTATAACTTACATGATATAACTAGTTAAAAAAAAATCAAAATATTAAATTTTATTTTTCAAAGTTAACTGGCACTTTAAAGAAAGTAAATAGATACGTTAAAATATATTTATCTTGTACTTCTTTTGGCTTCTAGCAGTAGCACTAGCTATTATTTTAACTTTAAAGAGATGGTAAATTTCAGAATTTAAGACTGTTGCAATGAACAGATATTAGTGTACAACCAAAACAGGATATATTTTTTAAAGTGTATATATACATATAAAATACAAGATTAATAATCCTACTGGGTATCTTCTGTTCCTCTGCCCCCCTTCATTTCCTCTTTTGGCTAGGCTGTGACAGAGAACAGTCCCACCCACTCTCCTAAGTTTCCTAAGGGCTTTAACAAGAGTGTCATTTGATACACACACTTCATTGGAATTGTCTTAAAATAAAGAGTTCATCCCTGTGGGCCCGCATAACATTGTATTAAAAACATTACTGTAGGCATGGATTTAATGGATAGATTAAAAATAAAAGGTCACAATATTTTTTTTAAAGTCAAAGATATATATATATGACATTTGATTATCTAAAAGTGTATAATTACTTTAAGTTTCCTGCTATCTTTCAGATCCTTTTGCTGCATTGAATATGTTCTCCAAAGGAAATAGGATTATTTTTTTAGCAAAGGAATAGTAAATGATCCCATAGCCAAATATAGAATGAAATAAAGATGATTTTTGTTATAAACAATTTGTCAATATATATATATATATATATATATATATATATATATATATATATATATATATATACAGTGGGGCAAAAAAGTATTTAGTCAGCCATAGCCATACATCAACTATGAGAGACAAAATGTGGAAACAAATCCAGACAATCACATTGTCTGATTTGGAAAGAATTTATTTGCATATTATGGTGAAAAATAAGTATTTGGTCACCTACAAACAAGCAAGATTTCTGGCTCTCACAGACCTGTATCTTCTTCTTTAAGAGGCTCCTCGATCTGGGGCTCCACGCAAGGTCTCACCCCGTGTGGTCAAAATGATCACAAGAACGGTGAGAAAACATCTCAGAACCACACGGGGGGACCTAGTGAATGACCTGCAGAGAGCTGGGACCAACGTAACAAAGGCTACCATCAGTGACACACTACACCACCAGGGACTCAGATCCTGCAGTTCCAGATGTGTCCCCCTGCTTAAGCCAGTACATGTCCAGACCCGTCTGAAGTATGCTAGAGAGCATTTGGATGATCCAGAAGCGGATCGGGAGAATGTCATATGGTCAGATAAAACCAATGTAGAACTGTTTGGTAGAAACACAACTCGTCGTGTTTGGAGGAGAGAGAATGCTGAGTTGCAACCAAAGAACACCATACCTACTGTGAAGCATGGGGGTGGCAACATCATGCTTTGGGGCTGTTTCTCTGCAAAGGGAACAGGACGACTGATCTGTGTACATGAAAGAATGAATGGGGCCATGTATCATGAGATTTTGAGTGCAAACCTAATTCCATCAGCAAGGGCATTGAAGATGAAACGTGGCTGGGTCTTTCAGCATGACAATGATCCCAAACACACCGCCCGGGCAACAAAGGAGTGACTTCATAAGAAGCATTTCAAGGTCCTGGAGTGGCCTAGCCAGTCTCCAGATCCCAACCCCATAGAAAACTTTGGAGGGAGTTGAAAGTACATGTTGCCCAGCAACAGCCCCAAAACATCACTGCTCTAGAGGAGATCTGCATGCAGGAATGGGCCAACATACCAGCAACAGTGTGTGCCAACCTTGTGAAGACTTACAGAAAACGTTTGACCTCTGTCATTGCCAACAAAGGATATATAACAAAGTATTGAGATTAACTTTTGATATTGACCAAATACTTATTTTCCACCATAATATGCAAATAAATTCTTTCCAAATCAGAAAATGTGATTGTCTGGATTTGTTTCCACATTTTGTCTCTCATACTTGAGGTATACCTATGATGAAAATTACAGGCCTCTCTCATCTTCTTAAGTAGGAGAACTTGCGCAATCGGTGGCTGACTAAATACTTTTTTGCCCCACTGTATATATATATATATATATATATATATATATATATGGTCTGATGAAGGGGTGTATTCCCCGAAACGTCACTGAATAAATCCAGTATTGTCAAGACCAGTGAGTGCTGTCTCCTGATTTCCATATTCTACACCATATTCTAGCACCCTGGCATTTGGAACTAAAGTGTTAGTGAGAGTGCACCTGCCAATACTTGCTGTATGCATATATATATATATATATATATATATATTTTTTTTTTTTTTAAATTTGTGCACATGTCAAGGGTAAACATACTTCTTGTTCTGGTTATAATGGAACACAATGCACAGAGGTAGTGGAGTTTTTTTTGCAAGTAGCAAGACAGAGCATGTTGGGATAAAACCAGAAATCTGTCCATTCAGCAAATACAGCAGATAAGTGCAAGGGGATAGAACAGTCTTGATAGCCAAGCCAGAGGTCAATGCCGGTAATCAGTCCAATCAGCAAACACAGCAGGTAAGGACAAGGCAATAGAGCAGTCCAAATAGCCAAGCCAGTGGTCAATGGCAGTAATCAATCCAAACAGAAAACACAGCAGGAAAGGGCAAGGCGATAAAGCAGTCTAGATAGCCAAGCTAGAGGTCAAGGATCCAAAGACAAATAGGAAACAAGGGAAGAAGCAAAGACGGAATGCCAGGATACACAGAAACATAGTGCAGCAATGTGCAAACACTGATTAAAGTGAGTTACAAGGTGTTATAGGGAAGGGGAAGGGTTCAACAGGATGAGATTTGATACAAAGTATATATCCTTTGGTAAAAACTGCACCTGTATCATTATCAGCTTAGAGTACCTGACTTTCACCAAATAAGCTAATGGAGCTCACTTTCCCTTTTCCTTCAGCAAGTTGCTGTGCTTTAGACCCTACGCCTGAGGACTGGATTAGTGGAAACACAGGCAGAGATACAGAAGATGACAGAGAGATTGAGGAGGAGAAGACCTTCAGTGTGAGATACTGGCACATTGGATAAACTGCACACAGATGGACAAGATACCGATCTTACAAAGGCCATGGCATACTGAACCAATCTCTGTTTAGCACAGGTTGCAACAGGTACAAGGATTATTTTTCTGCGAGTGTTTGTGGTTATACCATGACAGCTATATAACAGTATGCTATGATACAAATTTGTTACAAAGTTTTTTTGTATGGACTATTTTTTAAAAGTCACATATAAATCTGGCCTTGAGATTCTGTCCACTCTCTCATTTTCTGTATACTTATCTAACACAGGTATTGCTATATTCTCTTATTAACCCTCAGGCCATGCTTTGTAACTCCCTTTGTGTTATCAACTTCCTGTCCTTCATGTGAACCATCTTTCTTTTTATCCTTCCCTCCAATCGTCCATAATACATAAAAAAAAAAACAATCCTATTAACCACCCAGCAAATTATCCCACCTAACAGCACTTTTTCAAATAAGTTTTATATTAATTATTTTGATTTAATTATTGTTTTTTTCTTCCATGACTTTTATTTTTATTTTACTCATTATATAAATTTGCATTTCAATTACAAGTGCATTCCAAATTAAATCATTGATATTTACAATATATATATATATATTTTAAATAGCCAATATTTAATTGAATCCCTAAAGTGTTTGTTCTTTTTAAATTGTTTTACAGTTTATTTAAATTCAGCCAACTGTACAACATGTTCTTCTATAAATCCTACAGAATGAATATGAATGATTCATGAACCTCTGAAAGCCCTAAAGTGCTGTAGGTGTTTTCAAATTACACATTCAATGAACTACTTATAATTTGATACTTTTCTTTCAGTGGTTTAAAAGAAAATTCAGCATGAACACTCAGATTTTTGTATATGCTGGGCATTTCTAAAGCTTTAATCATAAAGAAAAAAAATATATATTTATAAATAATTTTGATGTGCAGATATGCCCTCATGCAAGCAATAAGTGTCTTAAAAATAAGGTAAGCATTTATGTAACATTAAATTCAGATATTGTTATAATAAAATATGCAAGACATCATGCCATATGTACTTTACATTATATTGTTAAATGCAACTAATCTAACAAAAAACTCTCAAACAAATACAATTTGATGTGTGCAATGAGCAAAAATAACTTGTGTGAACATATCAGGATCGTATAAAATGACTTTGCATATTTATTTCACAGTTTTTCATTCTACAGTTCAACAAGCAAATGCACATCTTTCAATGGATGAATAAATCAATAGCTATTTGCAATTGTACTGAATTTAATGTCATTCTACATATCAAAGAAAAGCAAGTGTTTCAAAACTCACAGCAGACACTAAAAAAGAGTTTTACACAACATATCATTTGTAATATATTTAATGACAAAAAAGTTAGAGCCAACAGTAATTTATTATGAAGTATACAATGGCAAAAAAAAAAGTAATTTGTTATCCTCAGCAACATGCACAAAAAGTAAGATATTACACTAATGATCGCCTAGATTACGAGTTTTGCGTTAGAGGCTGTGCGGTGCTAACGAGCAGTTTATGCTCACCGCTCACTTGCAGACAGCGCTGGTATTACGGGTTTTTACAAACCCGGGGTCAGCCGCAAAAAAAGTGAGCGTAGAGAAAAATTTTGCTCCACATCTCACCTCAATACCAGCGCTGCTTACGTTAGCCGTGAGCTGGTAAAACGTGCTTGTGCACGATTTTCCCATAGGAATCAATGGAGGAGAGCCGGCTGAAAAAAATCCTAACACCTGCAAAAAAGCAGCGTAAAGCTCTTAACGCAGCCCCATTGATTCCTATGGGGAAATAAAATTTATGGCTACACCTAACAATCTAACATGAACCCCGAGTCTAACACACCTAATCTTAAACTTATTAACCCCTAATCTGCCACCCCCGACATCGCTGACACCTGCATTATATTATTAACCCCTAATCTGCCGCTCCGGACACCGCCGCCACCTACATTATACTTATGAACCCCTAATCTGCCACCTCCAACATCACCGACACCTAGATTTTATTTATGAACCCCTAATCTGCCTATGTCGCTGCAAGCTACCTACATTTATTAATCCCTAATCTTCCGCCCCCAATGTCGCCGCCACTATAATAAAGTTATTAATCCCTAAACCTAAGTCTAACCCTAACCCTAACACCCCCTAACTTAAATATAATTACAATAAATCTAAAGAAAATTAATACAATTAACTAAATAATTCCTATTTAAAACTAAATACTTACCTACTTTGAAGTCTGTCGTTGCTTATCATTACTCCTGCACTTTCACCTCCTGACCGGAACCGGCCCACAGCATGGGACATCCCGCAAATACGGCTGTGAATGTGTCTTTGAAATTTAACTCATTTAACTCATTGGATACAATTTAACTCATTTAACTCATTGGATACAAGCCAGAAGATTCTGCAAGCTTTTTGTTGTTTTATAAACAACGCAGAGGGAATCATCCAAATTATACCTGCATTCATATAAACAGCTGGATCAGACACTCTAATCACTGGCCTGATTGTGAAAGGACGGTAACATTGACTCTGTTTCAATTTTAACATTGTGTTATTTTGCAACATATTATTACTATTTTTTTCAGTTACCTACAGCACTACACACTGATGTTTTATAATTTATGTTGATTCTTATCCTATTTTAATTGTACTATTTTACTTTGTATCAGATGCCGGCATCGCTTATTGTAATACAATTATAAACTTTTTTATTATACTCGTGTGTAATCCACATTCCTTATATAGTTCTTTACCTCTCATATGCTGTTTTTTACAGCGCGTTCCCATATCCCCTTGTTCTTTGTATTTATTTTAACTATGTAGCATAGTTATTAAATAGTTATTAACTATTTAATAATTACCTAGCTAAAATAAATACAAATATACCTGTAAAATAAAACCTAACCTAAGTTACAATAACACCTAACACTACACTACAATTAAATTAATTACCTAAATTAAATACAAATAATTACAATTAAATAAAATTATCTAAAGTACGAAAAAAATCACTAAATTACAGAAAATAATAAACAAATTACAAGATTTTTAAACTAATTAAACCTACTCTAATCCCCTAACAAAATAAAAAGCCCCCAAAATAAAAAAAAACCCTACCCTACACTATATTACACACAACCAACCCTACTCTAAAACTCACCCAATCCCCCCTTAAAAAACCTAACACTAACCCCTTGATGATCACCTTACCGGGAGACGTCTTCACCCAACCGGGCAGAAGTGGTCCTCCAGACGGGCAGAAGTATTCATCCAACCAGACAGAAATGATCCTCCAGATGGGCAGAATTCTTCATCTCGACCGCATCTTCTATCTTCATCCATCCAGCGCGGAGCAGGTCCATCTTCAAGACATCCGACGCGGAGCATCCTCTTCTTTCCACGGCTTCTTGCTGAATGAAGGTTCCTTTAAATGACATCATCCAAGATGGTGTCCATTCAATTCCAATTGGCTGATAGAATTCTATCAGCCAATCGGAATTAGGGTAGAAAAAATCCTATTGGCTGATGCAATCAGCCAATAGGATTGAAGTTCAATCCTATTGGCTTATCCAATAAGCCAATAGGATTGAGCTGGCATTCTATTAACTGTTCCAATCAGCCAATAGAATACCAGTTCAATCCTATTGGCTGATTGCATCAGTCAATAGGATTTTTTCTACCTTAATTCCAATTGGCTGATAGAATTCTATCAGCCAATTGGAATTGAAGAGACGCCATCTTGGATGACGTCATTTAAAGGAACTTTCATTAAGCAATAAGCCGTGGAAAGAAGAGGATGCTCCGTGTCAGATGTCTTGAAGATGGACTCGCTCCGCGCCGGATGGATGAAGATAGAAGATGCTGTCTGGATGAAGACTTCTGCCCGTCTGGAGGACCACTTCTGCCCGGTTGGGTGAAGACATCTCCTGGTAAGGTGATCTTCAAGGGGTTAGTTTTTTTTAAGGGGGGATTGGGTGGGTTTTAGAGTAGGGTTAATTGTGTGGGTGGTGGGTTTTAATGTTGGGGGGGTATTTGTACTTTTTTTTACAGGTAAAAGAGCTGATTACTTTGGGGCAATGCCCCACAAAAGGTCATTTTAAGGGCTATTTGTAATTTAGTGTAGGGTAGGGCTTTTTTTATTTTGGGGGCTTTTTTATTTTGTTAGGGGGATTAGAGTAGGTGTAATTAGTTTAAAAATCTTGTAATTTGTTTATTATTTTCAGTAATTTAGTGTGTTTTTTTTCGTACTTTAGATAATTTTATTTAATTGTAATTAATTGTATTACATTTAGGTAATTCATTTAATTGTAGTGTAGTTTTAGGTATAATTGTAACTTAGGTAAGGTTTTATTTTACAGGTAAATTTGTTTATTTTAGCTAGGTAGTTATTAAATAGTTAATAACTATTTAATAACTATTCTACCTAGTTAAAATTAATACAAAGTTGCCTGTAAAATAACAATAAACCCTAAGCTAGATACAATGTAACTATTAGTTATATTGTAGCTAGTTTAGGGTTTATTTTATAGGTAAGTATTTAGTTTAAAATAGGAATAATTTAGTTAATGATAGTAATTTTATTTAGATTTATTGTAATTATATTTAAGTTAGGGTTAGGATTAGATTTAGGTTTAGGGGTTAATACATTTAATATAGTGGCAGCGACGTTGGGGGCGGCAGATTAGGGGTTAATAAATGTAGGAAGGTGGCAGCGATGTTAGGGACGGCAGATTAGGTGTTAATAATATTAATATTAATATTTGTGATGCGGGAGTGCGGCGGTTTAGAGGTTAATATGTTTATTATAGTGGCGGTGATGTCCGGTTCGGCAGATTAGGGGTTAAAATATTTATTTTAATGTTTGCGATGTGGGGGGGCCTCGGTTTAGGATTTATTAGGTAGTTTATAGGTGTTAGTGTACTTTTTAGCACTTTAGTTAAGAGTTTTATGCTACGGCGTTGTAGTGTAAAACTCTTAACTACTGACTTTAATTTGCGGTACCAGGCTTGACAGGAGAGGGTCTGCCGCTCACTTTTGGTCAGACTCGTAATACTGGCGCTATGCAAGTCCCATTGAAAATATAGGATACACAATTGACGTAAGTGGATTTGCGGTATTTCCGAATCTGGCCAAAAAAGTGAGCGGTACATCTGTACCTGCAAGACTCGTAATACCAGCAGGCGTTAAAAAGCAGCGTTAGGACCTCTTAACACTGCTTTTTAACCCTAACACACAACTCGTAATCTAGGACATTTTTATTACCAATAGCCACTGATAATATCAAACTATTAAGAAGACATGCACAGGCAAATAATTAGATAACATAGGGCTAGATGATGATTGTAGTACTAAATGTAGCGTAAGCGATAATGGGTATTTCACATCTCTTTGCACTGGTCTAATTTTTTTTGCATATTACGAGTTAGAAGGAAATCTAATTTAAAGCACATCAGATTAGCGCAACATCAGAGCTCTGGTTAACTGTTACAAGAGACAAATATGTTGCACAAAAAACATCCAAAAATGCATTTATAAAGGCTCAAAGATATGAGGTCTTAGGTGTTAGAAAAAAAAGGCAGGCAAAGGTCTATAACATAGAGATACATACATCCACATGTCTAAATATGTATGTGTGTATAACTATATATACAGTATATATATATATATATATATATATATATATATATATATATATATATATATATATATATACTGTATATATGTGTGTGTGTGTGTATATAGATTTATTGATGTGTTTTACTGCATATTTACTGTACATATTTCACATTTTATTGTTCTTCACTTACAGGGCAATTTCCTTTTTATTGTAAATACATATGTCTTTATATAGCTGTATGTACCTATGTATATACAGTATATATTCCTATAGACATAGGTATAGATATGTATTTTGCATGTAATTATATATATATATATATATATATATATATATATAATTAAAAAAAGGACATTATTTCCTATGTGAAGGACATAGGAATGCAATGCACATGAAAATGTAGTAATCTTAAGGCATGTTATAGAAATGTTGCATATAAAATATTAAAACAAATTTTTTAAAAATTAAACAATATTAAATATACTGTAAAATATTCTAAGTAATCCATGGAATATATCTATATATTTTGCAATATGTTTAATTTTTAAAAAAATATTTTTTATTAATTTTAGAAATATAGATATTTATATATATAGGTATAGAATTAATAATACAAAACAGGTTCTAAAGAAAATATTCTATTTTTATTCTTTATCTCTTTTGGGTGGACTTTTTTGTCTATTTTTTCTTATTATTTTATTTAGAGGGTCAACATCCAAAAGTATTGTGCAGCATAATATGTATAATCATACAAATTAAACTATTTATAGATAGGTACACAAAGAAAATGCTGTCAGCACTAAAACAAAGTAAGATTAAAAATTAACATTTATTTCAATATCTTTTAAAAGACAACTGTAGATTACTTAGAAAAAAAGTTGCTCAAATCTATTAAAAACACATTGATGCCGGTCCACCAAAGATATACGTGTAGTTTGATTGTCTGTACTGTTATCACAGAGTAGCTTTCCTTATGGAACAGTTTAAATGGTTAGTACATCATTAGGGTTAAAGTATTTTAATATGCGCAAGTGACTAAAAAGCTCATAAAGCAAAGTGAAATTATATATTGGTAAGTTTGACTAATGTCTTATATAGATATCTTTGCCGAGCAATATGAGGTCACTATATGTTAAAGGGACAGTCTACACCAGAATTTTTATTGTTTTAAAAGATAGATAATCCCTTTATTACCCATTTCCCAGTTTTGCATAACTAACACATTTATAATAATATACTTTTAACCTTTGTGATTATCTTGTATCTAAGCCTCTGCAAACTGCCCCTTTTTTCAGTTCTTTTGACAGACTTGCAGTGTAGCCAATCAGTGCCTGCTCCCAGATTACTTCTCGTGCACAAGCAAAGTGTTATCTATATGAAATACGTGAACTAACACCTTCTAGTGGTGAAAAACTGTTAAAATGCAATCTGAAAGAGGTGGGCTTCAAGGTCTAAGAAATTAGCATATGAACCTCCTAGGTTAAGCTTTCAACTAAGAATACCAAGAGAACAAAGCAAAATTGATGATAAAAGTAAATTGGAAAATTGTTTAAAATTACATGCTCTATCTGAATCATGAAAGTTTATTTTGGCCTAGACTGTCCCTTTAACCTAAATGAATATCATTATTCCCATTTTTGGACAAACAAACATGTGATGTTAAGCTGGACAAGATCCGAGCAGAGAGCTCGTTAAAACACACATGCACAAAACCCTGACACGGTTGAGTTTCATATTACTCTTCCTCAGAGGGGGTGTCCCGGGCCGCACATTTCTGTTATTTATCTGTGAGAAAACACGCCTACTTGGAGGTCGAACTTCCAAACAAGGATATGGATTGGCTTATACAGTGATTATGTTGTGTCAATCAGACGCTGGTTGTGAATAGTATCGTTATTACTTATGACAGGTGCTAAAACTGTGTGGAATCACGCCTACTATGACGTTGTATCTGAGAAGGAATGTAGATAGGTTCATAAAATGTTTTGGATGATCATGCCCTAAATAATATTCGGCTAGATTACGAGTTTTGCGTTATGAGCGGTGCAGTACTAACTTGCAAGTTATTGTCACCACTCACTAACCTACAGCGCTGGTATTAAAGGTTTATAAAAACCCAGCGTTAGCAGGCAAAAAGTGATCGTAGAGCAAAATTGAGCACCATTCCGCACTCCAATACCAGCGCTGCTGAAAGCTCGGTAAGCTGGTTTTACGTGCTCGTGCACGATTTCCCCATAGGCATCAACACCTGCAAAAAAGCAGCATAAAGCTCCGTAACGCAGCCCCATTGATTCATATGGGGAAATCAAAATTTATGTTTACACCTAACACCCTAACATAAACCCCGAGTCTAAACACCCCTAATCTTACTTTTATTAACCCCTAATCTGCCGCCCCCGACATCGCCGACACCTACATTATACTTATTAACCCATAATCTGCTGCCTCCAATATCGCTGACACCTACATTATATTTATTAACCCCTAATCTGCTGCCCCAACATCGCCGACACTTACATAATTTTATTAATGTGTGCGGCAGTTTAGGGGTTAATATGTTTATTATAGTGGTGGCGATGTCCGGAGCAGCAGATAAGGGGTTAATAATTTTATTTTAATGTTTTCGATGCAGGAGGGCCTCGGTTTAGGGGTTAATAGGTAGTTTATGGGTGTTAGTGTACTTTTTAGCACTATAATTATGAGTTTTATGTTACAGCTTAAAAATCAGATCAATAAAAGTCTCATTACAAAAGGCCCAAGACTAACAACTGCTCTAGCGGTATGAGCAGTAAAGTGCTCAGGGGAAGTTTTCCTCACAACCAAATAAGCATTGTGAATTAAGGCTATAAGCCAAGCTAATAAAGTAACTGCCATAGCTTTCTGACATTTTTGAGGCCCTGAAAAATAAACAAAAAGAGAATAAAGTTTGAAATCTGAGTTCTTATAACACCCAAGTTGTGGAGAAGATGTTCCTTAGAATGTTTAAGAGCTGGACAAAAGGAATAAAACTCTAATTCCTGATTGATAATATCTGTAGATATCAATTTATAAAATAAAAGAATAACTAGTGCAAATAACAGCCTTATCCTGATGAAAAATCAGAAAAGGAGGTTTGCATGACAAATTTGAGAGCTCAGAGACCCTTCTAGCCAAAGAAATAGCCAAAAGAAAAGAACCTTCCAGGATAAAAGCTGAAGGCTTTAACCATGCATAGGCTCAAAATGGAAAGTTTGAAGAACTCTCAAAACTAGATTAAGTTTCTAAGGAGGTTAAACTGGATAAATAACTGATCAGAGACCGAACAAAGGCCTGAAAGTCAGGAATTTTAATATTTTCTTATGAAACAATACGGAAAGCAAAAATATGACCGTTCAGTGAACTAGCTGATAAAGCTTTATCTAGGCCTTCCTGCAGGAAATGAAGAACTCTAGGAATTGTAAAAGAATTCCATCAGTAACTTTTGTGAGAACAACATGCAAAAAAACTGTTTCCAGACCTTATGATAAATATGTCTCATAGGTTTCCTAGCCTGAATCAGGGTATCAATAACCTTTTCAGAAAATGCTGTCAAAGTCAGAGTTTTAGATCTTGATAAAAGAAATGGCCTTCAGAGAGAAGATCGTTTCTTAGAGGAAACCTTCCAGGTGGACAAGAGGATATCTGCACCAGATCCACAAACCAAATCCTGCAAGGCCACGCAGAAGCAATCAGAATTGCTGAGGCTTATTTCTGCTTGATTCTGGCTATCACTCAGGATAGCAAAACAAACAGAGAAAAAAATGTATATCTGGTTTAAGGAGCAAGGGACCACTAGGGCATCTATCAGAGTCACTCAAAGGTCCTGAGACCTGGCACAATAGTGTGGCAGTTTTTTTATTTAAATGAGACAGCTCACAATTTGGTTGAAAACTTCTTGATTTAGAGACCATTCCCCTGGGTAAAGAGACTGGAGACTGAAAAAGTCTGCCTCAATTGTTCACACCCAGAATATGGATAGTAGACATTCTGTAATGATGGTGCTATGCCCAACTTATGATGCGGGGCATACTAACCAACTACGATTTCCTCCCTGATTATTGACATGAGCCACTGCTGTGAAGATGTCTGTTTGAAATCTCGGAAAAGATTTGTATCTGAGGTCAGGCCAATGCTGGAGAGCCATGAAGGTTGCAAGAAGCTCCAGAATATTTATTGGTTATCATGGCTCCTGAGGAGATCAAACTCCCTTCACTCTCTAAGACCTCCATACTGCATCCCAACCTAACAGGCTGGCATCTGAACAAAGGACTGCTAAGACTGCCACCTATTCAAGGACTTGATTTGTGAGATAGATGCTTGTGGTTCCCCATTCTATTGATTCAGTCCTACACTATTAATCCCTTATGCACCATCAGACCCACCACACCCTAACATCACTGCACTTTTAATGACTTGACTGACCTAACACCAATGCAGAAAAATATGAGAAAAATCACAAAAATAACAAAACAATAAAACACAACAAAGTAATTAAATACACAACAATAAAAAAACACTAAATAAAAAATAATAACACTAAACACAGCAAACTCCCGATAAATCAAAGTACACAAGAAGACAGGTACAAATAGAATGAAAAATTGCTAAAAAAATAAAACAACAAACAAAAAACACAACAAAACAATAGCAACCAAAATCAATACAAACAAATCAAAAACAAACAAAAACCACCACAAAACATTAAATAAAAAAGCATTAATCAGTAGCAGTAAACAATAAATACTTCATTCTCACAACCTGATTTCTTCATCAGTTGTAATCCAAATAAATTGTTGCATTGAAAACAATAAATGAAGGCCCCCACAAAAAAAGCTCTTCTTCTGTTCTACATCAGTTGTAATTGAAATTGATCCTTGCATTTAAAAAATAAACATTAACCCCCCCCCACACACAAAAAAACATGGCTATTATTATCTCTTTTCTTTATCATTTGTAATTCAAATCAATCCTTGTGTTGAAAACAAAATGAGGGCCCACCCAAACAAAACAAAAAAATTGATCCTGATAACGGGTTCTCCTCTGCTGAGGTGTTGGCTCCTGTCCTTAACAGCTGCTGCTCTGGGCCTCTTGTCTGTGGAGGCTCCTCCAGTGCTCCAGTCCTAAGGTTGGCTCCTTCTGGGTGGTGCCCACAGATCCTCTTCTCTTTTAACTTATCTTCACACTGTCTAGGAGTACCCTTTTTAGCCAGTTCCCCCTTTTATAGGGGTATGCTGGCATTTCTATTGGCTGACTTTTCAATATTGTTCTAATAAACCAATAGAAGGATTTCTATGTTTTTTAAATCAGTCAATAGGGAAAAAAGGTATTGGGCTTATATTTGTTTTTTTTTAAATCAGTCAATAAGAATTAAATCTTTCAGCCAACAGAAAATAGTTTTCCTATTGGCTGATTTAAAAAAAATAAAACCCATAGAAATCATTTTATTAGCTTATTTGAAACATTTTGAATGGAAAAATCCAACATTTAGTGCCTGATTAGCTGTTCCTAACATAAATTATTTGTAATACTAGGGCAGGATTAGACAGGGGACGATAGACACATGACTGGTCAGACCTCCTGTTATCATTACAAAGGAGCTGATTAGCCAAACAATATTGCTCCTTTCCAACCTTCCTGCACATTTTTGTGTGCTAAAGAATATGAACAAATAAAGAATTGATTCGGTCAAGGAATCATTTGTTCTTTGTCCATTTTGTCCAATAATGTATTTGGTTGTTTGTGTACTTGATGACTTTCCTAATCAGCATATATTCAGTCAAAATTGTATTTATCCATAGCTAAATGCAAAATTCTAAAAAATACTATACCTCTTATTATTGTTTTCTATATTCCCACAGAGGGTGCATCCCACAGATTTCAGATCCCTGACCCAGCTGCATGCTATAAAGTGATTGCTTGATTAGTACAGATACAGAAAAGAAGGGGCGCCCAAAACACACACACACACACACACACACACAAAAAAGATAATTAAACTATGTCTATAAGAGACATAGTGTAATAATAATTGGTTTCAGCCAACTGTGAGATCAGACTTCCATAAAACAAAAAAACAAGGCTCCAAAAATTGCCTAGCACAGTCTGGTATAAGATGTGATGATGTCCAGTTCATAATGATATTCATAAGTAAACAGCACTCTTTAGTGCTATAAACACAAGCTTTAACTTCTCAGTTGTCCAGCAGACTAGAAGCATAAGGACAATCAAAACAGCAAACTTTGTCCTCTTCAGGAATAGGAAGGTACTCAGTGATATCTGAAAAGCAGCAAGTGTAGTGGCAATAAGCTTTTTATTAAAAACATTAATACGCAGGCAAAACAATGCTCGGCCTCCCTTGGGCAGTTTTAATCAGGCCTAAATAAATATATCTAGACTTTAGCAAAGCATTTGACATCGTCCCACACAACAAACTTATTCACAAAATGTATTGCCTTGGAGTAGATGCTAAGATTGTTATGTGGGTAGAATGCTGGCTTAAAGATAGAAAACATAGGGTTTTAATTAATGGAGTACTTTCAAATGAGGCGCCAGTTACTAGCGGTGTTCTCCAAGGGTTTGTTTTGTTTAACATGTTCATAAGTGATATTGAAAGTGGGCTTAAGGAGAAGATTTGCTTGTTCGCTGATGATATAAAAAATTGTAACAGAGTTGATGTTCCAGGAGGGGTTGATCAAATGAACAGTGATATTAAAAAACTAGAGGACTGGTCAAATAAATGGGATCTGAAATGTAATATTACTAAGAGCAAAATTATGCATATAGGATCCAAAAAACCCAAAGACTAATTATAGTCTCAATGGTACAATACTGACTGTAACTAAAGAAGAAAGGGACTTTGGAATTATTATTTCAGATAATTTAAAATTTGGTACACAATGCATTAGTGCAGCCAGTAAAACCAGTTGAATACTTGATAGCATTGGGAGAGGTATGAGTATCAGAAATAGCATAGTTCTTATGCCACTTTACAGATCATTAGTTAGGCCAAATCTGGAATACTGTGTACAGTTCTGGAGACCATATCTTCAGATAGATATAAATAAACTAGAATCAGTCCAAAAGAGGGCTACTAAAATTGTGCATGGCCTAAAATATTAAACATACACAGACTCTATGATCTAAATATGTATAGTTTAGAGGATAGAAGGTAAAGAGGTGACATGATAGAAACGTTCAAATATATTAATTGACTTAATAAAATTGAAGCTTAAAGCATTTTCCACATTTTTTTTTTTTTTTTTACCAAAACAAGGGGTCACAATCTAAAGTTAGAGGGTAGCATATTCAGGAGAAATGTGAGAAAGCATTTTTTTACAGAAAGGGTGGTGGATTCATTTAAAAAAAAAATGCCTGGGACATGCATAATGCTATCCTAAGAAAAAAGTAACATGTAATATGGGTAGACTTGATGGGCCTTTTTGGTTCTTATCTACCGTCAAATTCTATGTTTCTATGTTATAACATTACACTTGCTATAAAAACAATACTAAATAACTCAGATAAAGATATTATACAAATATATCACTAAAACATATATGTGTAGTTTGAACCATTGTTCTATATTCAAAAGTTACAATAGTCACATGCTAAATCAACAATTGATATGATATAGTTAAAATCTGTGAATGCTAATAACCAATACCATAGAATAATGATTTATTATAGCATAGGTATTGGTGAAGCAAATTGATAAAATCAATGTGATGGCTTCTTTATAGACCAGCATAAAAAACAAACAAAAAAAATCATGTAGTACAATAATGTGAGTGTACCAAAAATGCATATGAAAATCTAATTAAATAGATTCCCTATAAAAATGCAATGAAATTGATACCCTTATAAATAAGCATGATAATTTATCTACAAGAATAAAAGAAATGGGAGAAAAAAACAAATACAAATATGGCTCTTATAGATGCGTGTAATGCGTGCATTGATTGTTCTTAAACTGCACAATTTGTCTTTTTTAAAATTTTTGGGTTGCAGAAGGATAGTCCAATATTTCAACACATTTGTATCTGTCTGATATTAAATACAAATTAAATGGGGTCATATTCATTTTTTTTTATTTATTTGTTTTATTTTTAAACAAAGCTGTATACCCAATATACCAAACAAAAAGCTGCAAATACAGTATTTTTTTTTTACAAATCTATTACAATCTTTGTCTTGGTTAGTTAATTATGTGCATTTGATTATATGAATGATATAAACTGAGCAAGATCAAGATAAACTATTAGTGTTCATATTGTATTGTCACATTTGAAGTAATATAAGTCTAGAAAAAAAAGTCAGTGTTAAAAGATATATATATATATATATATATATATATATATATATATATATATATATATATATATATGCTACTTCTATAACAGATTATAATAAGTCCAGGTGGCTTTTTATACAGTTCTAAAATATTTACTTGATTACATTATTGATAAGATTCCTGTGTTTTTATTTAACAAGCAGAAATTGTTCTTGCAAAATGTTAAATTAGCACATTGTGACTCAGGCTGTAAATATAGCAGCCAATTAAATATTTTAATACTTTTTTTTTCCCCCTGAAAAGCACAGGTCTTGCAGATGAACAGGCTAGTGAAACCAGAGAAAGCTCATATTTTTTCTTTATCAGTAATTAAACATAGTAACATCAGATTTTGAATATTGCTAAAGTTAAAAAGCAGAAAATAAAAAAACAACAATATATATATTTTTTAAATTGTCTTTTGTTATTTAGTATATACTTTACTATTAAAATGCCCAAATAATGTTTACTTTCTATACAAAATTCAACATTTATCAGAACTGACATTTAGGGCACATGTGCGAAGCAGCGTAAGATTCTCCAGAGCCCTTTTTATCCGTTTTATCCTAAAATGAAACGTTTCCTCACTTACAATCCATCAAAGGAGATACGAGTTTAAACAGGAATATTTAACTTAAACAGATAAAGTCCTTTAACAGCAGTTCAGTCTGATAGACATTACAGAGACACAGGCCTTATAAAAATGTCAGCAAACAAGCCAGGGAAACTAAAGCAAATTCTGGCAGCAAGAGTACTCACTATCCTCAAACAAAAGTCCTTAGAAAAGTCACATAGTAGATCTCAGGTAGGCAGAGAATTAAAAACGTAGTTTAAATGATGGTAGTCCAGTCTATGAATTCTCAGCTGAGATGAGATATTACAACCTCTCTTAGTGGAGCCTTATTTATCGCTACCCCTCAAGCATTAATAACTTTATTAGAAGTAATTTTTGCGTGCGTCGGATAATGTTCTTTTTATTCTTAAATACATATTACTACATATGTGTGTATATACCTATACCTGTATATCTATTCCAATAGCTATATAGGTATAGATATGCATTTTAAATGGACGGTATCAGATATATATTAAAATATATATTTAAGAATAAAAAGTACATTATTTTCTATGTGAAGAACATAGGAATGTAAAATATGCATTTTGCGCATTGCAGTTAGGTTAGCGCACATGAAAACTTAAGGAGCATTATTGAAATATTACATAGCAAATATTTTAAAAATGAATATAAATTATTAAACATTAATAAACACCTATGATTAAGCCGATATTGTTCACGCGCAACAGTTAGCGTGATACTAGTAATCTGGCCCATTGAGAGTGCACTTAGCTTCTAGCTGTTAAATAGGCACAGCTGCACAAATACTGATTTCTTAAAGCCACATGACTAAAAAAAGAGAAAAAGGAAAAAAAAAACAGAGCAAAACATGTATAAATAGCTTACAATTATAACAGTGCCACAGCATTTCAATGGATATGATCACTCATATTACAAGCAGTCAATTATGTGTTGTGCACCAGCGTAACACATAATAGCGCTGAAAAAGTTAGTGCAACTGGAGACATGAAGTTAAGTGTTAGCAGAGGCATAACTAGAAACCACAGGGCCCAGGTGCAAGAATCTAAGAAAAAAAAACAAAGGAGAATTTGGGGTAAAAATGAGTGTGGAGTATGTTCTTTTACAATGATAAATATTATGTTTATGGAATGGTGTTCATATATTTAAACCTCCAATATTATTTCTAAAAACTATATAACATGAACACTTTTATGAATGACTTATGAGACTTCATGTAAAGTCTCAAATCATTGCAATTTGTGTAGCCTTAAAACAAGCAAATTCAGGAATACAATTCAAATACTAATTAAATACTGAGGATGCAATTTTCAAATATAAGAGAAATATGCATTTTTGTATCTAAGGCAACTGCAAGGACAAGGCTCTCGGTGTATTTTGCGTGCTATCTTCATCTTTTTGCTTCAGTTGATTTTGAAAGTGAAATTTCTTCTGAACCCTGAAATTATCAAATACTGTTGAAAGAAATATGCTTTTCCAAATGCTATCAGCATGACAAAACAAATCCTTGCACACCAGGTGTCCTAAATACATACATACAAAAAAAGTACCACAGCCATAGCTATAGCAATAGCAATAAAAGTGCAAGTAGCTTTTCCTTCCAATATTCCCATACTAGAAACACTCTTTGTGCTTCTTCTGTAACAGCTGCATTATCACAAACGACATCTCCACTGGCAGCATCTTCAAATATGCAAGTGTTGAAGACAACTGCCTCCAAAAAATACACAATGGGCTCCATACACTAAGCGGCAGGCGGACAGCTTCTCAACTCGCGAAGCTGTCCGCTCGCCTTTGCTACACGGGCAGCAGATCGTTGATCTGCTTGCCCGTATGTATCTTTACACACTCATCGAGCTCTCAGTGATTTTCACTCGCCATCTCAGAGGTGGCGTAGGGTGTAAGAAGCAGCGGTCTAATGACCGCTGCTTCTTACATTGCGGGAAGCAGGCTTGCATATGCGAACCTGCCCCGCAAGGGCTCCGGAGCAGCTTTTACACCCCTGTACTAAGCTGTTTTGAAGTCTGTAGATGCTACTCACATTTAGGCCCTACAATAGGCCATTTTTTTCATTGACAAACCAACACATATTATGGGATAGATCACAAGTGGGGCGCTATTGTTAGTGTGAATTTTAATAAGCAATATTGAGACTGCACTAACTTGCATGTATATTACAAGTTAAAAGCAAACAAAACAAAAAACTCATATATTCACTATCTGCTAAATAATATTCATATAAATATTAATAAAAATGTTATATAAGGGTTAAAAGGTATGTAATGTATGACAAGGTATTTGAATGAAAAGGGCTATAATGTATATATGGCTACATGGATACATACTGTATATACCTGAAAACATGAAAAATAATTTTTAATACATTTTAATATTTAATCATGTGTTTTACTGTGTATGTACTGTACATATTTTACATCCCAATGTTCTTCACATAGGGGAAAACGTTCTATGTATATCTGCATATACTGTATATATAACCTGTTTTATGTGTAAATGTATGCTATAAGCTAACCTTGTTATAGAGTCCACTTTTGTTGCCTTGGAAGAGTTAAAGTAAAGACCATAGCACCTATAGCTGAGTTTGAACACTTATATGTGTGAGCACCTGCATTTCTTCCATGTCAAACAAATATTATATTTACTGATTTAAAAAAAAAAAAAAATAGATATCCTTCTTTTGGTTGAATTGAAAGTTTTAAAAAAATCAGCCAATAGAAATGCCAGTACACCCCTATAAAAGTAGAAAACTGACAGAATAAAATGAGTGTGCTGATGCACTGCATGAAGAGAGGATAAATGAAGATGAGGAGCCACTGCAGAAGAGGATGAGCCACTGCACTATAGGATCCACTGCCACCCCCACCAAGGAGGACCACCAGTGCTGCACAGCTATGAAGGATCTACCACCACCAAGGAGGACCACGGAAGTTGCCACCATGGAGGAGCTGTTGCCACAGAGCAGAAGCCATCACTGTATGGATTACATCTGTTGAAAAAAAAAAGAAAAGACGCCTTTGGTTTGTTTTTGTTTTTGCTTCCAGGATTATTATTTTTTCATCACCAGGATCATTGTGGATTACATCTGATAAAGAAAAGAAGAGGAGGCTTTGTTTTTTTTTTTTGTTTTTTTTTTTGTTTCTAAATTTTTTTTTTTCATTGCCAGGATTGTTGGAGATTACATGTGATGAAGACGTTGGAAGGTGAGTAAACATATTTGTTGTTTCTTGCTGTTGTGTACTGCTGTTTTGTTTAATGTTTTGTTGACTTTGTGTTTATTTATTGTGTATTGTTAGTTGTGTTGTTACTTGTTTATTATTGTGTATTGTTGTGTTGGTAATTGTTTATTGTTTTGTATTTGGTGTGTTGGTACTTGTTTATTGTTGTGTATTGTTGCTTATGTTATTACTTGTTTATTGTTGTGGTTTTTTTGTTTGTTTATTTTGTGCTTAATTATTGTTGTGTACTTTTGGTTAATGGTTTATTTACTTTGTTGTGTTTTACTGTTGTGCAATTGCTTTTATTGTGTGCTATTTTTTATTTGTTTACTCTAGAGAGGTTAGATTGTGGTGGGGGTTATGTCGCTTTCGGGGTTAATTGTGTAGGGCTGTGTAGCAGGTTAATTGGGTTGGTCTTTTTATATTAAAAGAAAAAGGAATAAACAAATGTATTAAAGCTTTTAGTTTATTTGGTTGTGTTACAAATGCACAAAGTAGGCAATGCACATGTGCAATATGTGTAAAATTGATCATTTAAATTATAGGTGGCGATGTTGTTTCACCATCCACTGAGATATATAGTAAAATGCCTCTTAGTGATGGATCATTTTTAAATATATCACCGCATCATGGATGTTTCGATCATCAGGACCATAAAGTGGATGTTTGTGTACTTTCTAAGAACATTCACAGTGGATTTTTTTTACTGACATTTATTTGCTATTGCCTTTTTAGTTCTTACATGTAGCTTTACTTGTCTACTACAATTTAAAACTCTTTTCTGTTATAAAAGACACAGGTTATATTTGTTAAGAACAAAACTCTCTGTGCAAATAATGTGAACTGCACATATTATCCATAAACTATAAACAAAAATGACAGCAAATCTCTTTGTAAGTTTAACCCCTTAACGACACGCGTCGTACAGGGTACATCTTGCAGAAACTGGTCTTTAAAGACCAGCGACGTACCCTGTACGACGTTGGGGTTGAAAGCGGCTGGAAGCGATCCTGATCGTTTCCAGCCACTTTCCGGTTATTGTAGTGATGCCTCGATATCGAGGCATCACTGCAATAACATTTTTCCCCATCCGATGCAGAGAGAGCCACTCTGTGGCCCTCTCTGCACCGGACATTGATGCCGCGATCGTTGGTGGGTGGGAGCAGACGTGGGAGGCGGGTGGGCGGCGATCGATGGCTTACCGGTGGGCGGGATTGTGGGCGGGATTGCTGGGGGGCGCGCACGGACGCGCGCGCGTGCACAGGGGAGGCGGGCGGGCGCGTGCACGGGGAGGGAGCGGGTGGAAACCATTACACTATGGAACAGTGGTTTCTATTTAGAGGGAGAGAGGGGGGATAAATATGTTAATCGAAGGGATCTGGGAGGGGGTGGGGGTTTAGTCTGGGGGGGGGGAAAGCTACACTACAGAAAAGTGGGGAAAAAATAAAAAATGTACATTTTTTTTGTAAACTGGGTACTGGCAGACAGCTGCCAGTACCCAAGATGGCTCCCAATAATGTAGAGGGGGAGGGTTAGAGAGCTGTTTGGGGGGGGGGATCAGGGAGGTTTGGGGCTAAGAGGGATCCTACACAGCAGCATATGTAAATATGCTCCAAAAAAAAAAAGAAAAAAAAAAGATACCTTTTATTTTAGTACTGGCAGACTTTCTGCCAGTACTTAAGATGGCGGGGACAATTGTGGGGTGGGGGAGGGAAGAGAGCTGTTTGGGAGGGATCAGTGGGTCTGATGTGTCAGGTGGGAGGCTGATCTCTACACTAAAGCTAAAATTAACCCTGCAAGCTCCCTACAAGATCCCTAATTAACCCCTTCACTGCTAGCCATAATACACGTGTGATGTGCAGCGGCATTTAGCAGCCTTCTAATTACCAAAAAGCATTGCCAAAGCCATATATGTCTGCTATTTCTGAACAAAGGGGATACCAGAGAAGCATTTACAACCATTTGTGCCATAATTGCACAAGCTGTTTGTAAATAATTTCAGTGAGAAACCTAAAATTGCGAAAAAAATTACGTTTTTTTTTAAATTTGATCGCATTTGGCGGTGAAATGGTGGCATTAAATTTACCAAAATGGGCCTAGATCAATACTTTGGGTTGTCTACTACACTACACTAAAGCTAAAATTAACTCTACAAGCTCCCTACATGCTCCCTAATTAACCCCTTCACTGCTGGGCATAAAACACATGTGGCGCGCAGTGGCATTTAGCAGCCTTCTAATTACCAAAAAGCAACGCCAAAGCCATATAAGTCTGCTATTTCTGAACAAAGGGGATCCCAGAGAAGCACTTACAACCATTTATGCCATAATTGCACAAGTTGTTTGTAAATAATTTCTGTGAGAAACCTAAAGTTTGTGAAAAAGTTAACATTTTTTTTATTTGATCGCATTTGGCGGTGAAATGGTGGCATGAAATATACCAAAATGGGCCTAGATCAATACTTTGGGATGTCTTCTAAAAAAAATATATACATGTCAAGGGATATTTAGGTATTCCCGACAGATATCAGGGTTCCAATGTAACTAGCGCTCATTTTGAAAAAAAGTGGTTTTGAAATAGCAAAGTGCTACTTGTATTTATGGCCCTATAACTTGCAAAAAAAGCAAAGAAGATGTAAACATTGGGTATTTCTAAACTCAGGACAAATTTTAGAAACTATTTAGCATGGTTGTTTTTTGGTGGTTGTAGATGTGTAACAGATTTTGGGGGTCAAAGTTAGAAAAAGTGTGTTTTTTTCCATTTTTTCCTCATATTTTATAATATTTTTAATAGTAAATTATAAGATATGATGAAAATAATGGTATCTTTAGAAAGTCCATTTAGTGGCGAGAAAAATGGTATATAATATGTGTGGGTACAGTAAACGAGTAAGAGGAAAATTACAGCTAAACACAAACACCGCAGAAATGTAAAAATAGCCCTGGTCCTTAAGGGAAAGAAATTGAAAAATGGCCGTGTCCTTAAGGGGTTAAGGTATTTTAGTCACACTGTGTTTTATGACTGTTATATGTGATATAATAAAATTAAAAAGTAGATTGCCTTCTGTACAAATGATTGTCACTTTAGCAGCAAGGTGCTCTATCTTTTGTTATATCTGAAAAATGTATAAATATCATTGTCAGTGCAAGGAGGTCCTCAAATAAAATACAACCTTTTTTCCAGCTATCTGAGGAAAACTATTTATTTGGCTTTGATTCTGGACAGATACAATGACTTCTGTTTGTCTAGAACCCATTGTGCTCTTCCTGGACTTTGGATAACTGGCCTTGTCTGCACTCTTTTTACTTCCCTGCCCTTAAAATTCCAAACATGTGCAATGGTTTAATTATACTTGTATATATACAGTATGTAGCTGTTTTGAACTTAGCTTTGAATTAAATCTGGGCTACTCTGAACTATTATTGTTATTTCCCAGGCCTTCTGAATGTAGTGAAATTGGTTATTTTAACATAATCCCAAGTTATTTAGTTTAATATTATAAAGACTATATTTATTAACTCTTAATTAAGTCTATCGCAAACAGAATCATTACAGCATTCATGTATGAAGCTCTGTTTTTCAGCCATATTATTATTATGTTTTATTTATAAACATTTTACTACACTTACATTGGCAGATGTAGACAAAAAGGAAAAGAGTGCCCTGCACTAGAGCACAATTAGTTGTAGATGCACTTTTTATACAAAGTGAGCTATAATTAGAGAGGCTCTCAAGTTTATAATCTAAAGGAGAAAAAAAAAATATGACAAAGCAGGAGAGGGGAGATAACTACTTTACCATAACAATTGTTTTGTTTTATTTGAGGGTGTGTGATAGCTGGAGGAAGGCTAGAATACAAAGCAGTTATGTGATTAGTTATGGTGTACCATGTCAGGTGAAGTGATACTTGCACCTGATCTCAATTAAAAGGGGAGTTTTTTTAAATGAATAAGCAGTAGGGTTGATGGGAGTTGCAGGGAAGGTGAGTGTCTGTATTCCTTGTAGTATAATGTCTGTCTGAGTTTGCTGTTGTGAGAAGAAATTAAAAATATGTGAAGCTGTGTAGGGTGTTAAGTGGAGTAGCTGGAGATATAAGAGGGAGGAGGTGAATGTGATAATGAAACAGTAAAAAAAGAGTTTGTAAAATGGCACAAACAGATGTGGAAAGCATGTTCTCAAATGTCTTGACTGCAGAAAGGAACCAGTGAGGTTTGCAGGAAAGGTGGGTGTCTGTATAGCTTGTAGTATAATGTCTATCTGAGTTTGCTTGCAGGAAAGGTGAGTGTCTTTATTACTTGCAGTATGTCTGTCTAAGTTTGCTTTGCAGGAAAGGTGGGTGTCTGTATAGTTTGAAGTATAATATCTGTCTGAGTTTGCTTGCAGGACAGGTGAGTGTCTTTATTACTTGTAGTATGTCTGTCTGAGTTTGCTTGCAGGAAAGGTGGCTGTCTGTATTGCTTGTAGTATAATGTCTGCCTGAGTTTTTTCTTGTTGCAGGAAAGGTGGGTGTCTGTATAGCTTGTAGTATAATATCTGTCTGAGTTTGCTTGCAGGAAAGGTGGGTGTCTATATTGCTTGTAGTATAATGTATAAAAAATCACAATAAGGGGGGGGCGGAGCTAGCCACTGAACCGTCTAGACGTGTATGTACTGAGCTCCTGAAGCTAAAAGATAAAAAGAGCTCCATAAAGTGTAAATCTCCATGATCAAAGACCACTTAAACTGTTAGCCTTTGGAGGTGGACACTATATATTTGCAGGGTGACCTGCTTCATCTACCTTATTCACCTTAATCGCTAACATGGAGCTAACTAACTACAGTGCTGTGAGCGGGACCTGCTGCTGCTGAAGAGAGATCAGGCTGCCATTGGCTTTATCCCAGAGGGTTGGGGATCCACTCCGGGACATTCAACTACTATCCAAGCCTGTTTAGATCTCTCTACATATCCCATTCACTTCTACCATTGCTTCAGAAGATATCGGCTGACACGAGCGGACACTAAGCTTTTCTACAACTTGTGGCTGCAGCTGTCCCTTTGCTCCGGAGGGTTGGGGCTCCGCTCCGGAGTGCCTGTTAGAGCAATTGAAAGCCCTCGCTTGTTACCAGCGATCGCTAGTCAGCACCGCTCCGGAGGGTCAGGGATCCACTCCGGAGCACTCAATTACCAATACCTGTTGCACCTGAGAGGTCGACATCTGACCGGGCGTCCTGCCTGGGTGCACTCAGAGGTTTCAGCGATCCCGGTGTGGTAAATATTAGAGGCGGTCTACTTACCTCCCACAACTTCTCAAATAGTGGACAGTGTTGGAGAACTAACCGGAACATCTGGGGTCTAAAGACTCAGAGAGAACTTGGCCGGGCCTCCTTGTTGCACAGTCTGCAGAAAAGGCGCAAACACCCGCCATCTTGGACCTCAGGGCCTCTTCACCTCTGCGCCGGATTAGGAGCAACAACCAGTCGACTGAAAGATTCTTTGCTGCTGTGCCTACCCAACTGCTCAGTTCCTCATCGCAGTGTGCCCTACTACAGAGACCGGGTAAGAAACTATCAGTATATTTGGCACCTCTCACTGCTCCCTTAGACCCCGGTGAGTAGGCTGCACACACTTAATATGTAAGACTTTTGCCGGGCAACACACAGGGCCAATAAAATTTTCCCATATAACTGAGTACCTGGGGTAATTCTAACCCTGCCATTGGAACTAGACTTTGTTCCCTTACTATCTCCTATTTATTGCAACCTGCTCCAACTGTTTGGAACTTGTGGGGACAAACTACAATAAGAAACACCACTGCTGGATTTCCTAACTGTCACCTGAATACCCACATATATAGTTCAACTCCCAGAGGTGCAGCCCCCACATTGTTGGACTGATCATCCCTACCCTCTCCCCTCCTCACGGGGACTACAACAAAACCTGCAATTATATTTCCTGGCAGGGGATTCAACTTAATCAATTGGTTGGATTGCCAGCCCTAACATCATCTACCTTTGATATTTGAACCCACATGATGTGCTTGTTCCCATAAGTTTAGGGAGCTAGGTCCTACTACCACAAGTTAGGGTAATTTGACTGTAACATACCCCTTTGATTCTCACATCACCTCCTTACTATTGTGGGATTTTGTACAGACCTCTCTCCAGAGACATAATTATATAAGTCTCCTTTCTACTAATATCAGCTGCTGCGCCAGCTTTATTGTCCTTGGGTTCATAGCCCAAGGTGGAGTGTGATTTAATATTTTACCTTAACCTTGTGCTTTTTTTTCTACAGGTTTCTAAGTATATTAACTTGCTAAATATATATTGATCTTACTATATTCTGGGTGCTCCCCCACTTAATTTTGGTGTTAATTGCTACTTTGGCCGATTTTACTTTTGGTCAATATTTAGACCACTACATCTCTATATTGTGCAGTACATTATATTGTATAGTATAAATTATAGTTCCATATTAGTGTAGTACAGCTACAGGTAATCTAGGCAGAGTCATATTGCTACCTATAACTTAGTCTTATTCTTTGGATCACAGGTGTGTCCTCTCCTCCCCTTTCCCGCCAGGATATCGATGGCGGGTCATACCCCTGCTCCCTTTTCCGCTATCATCATATAGTGACAACATCCCCAGGAGAGGACAGCATAAGACTGTCATTACAGAGGTTTGTTTAGAGTGATATTGGATTGGTATTTACTGTGTATATTCAGCCCCATTGGGTAAAACTCCTAATGTAAACCGAAATAGATACAGAGCCTACTAACCTATGTTATCTGTGGGTGTTTATTTCCACAACTATATCCATACATAATGATGAGGTGCTAAAAAATGAAATAGGAGGCGGTGTGGTGTCCCAATTCAATCATACTAAAGAGATACTCCTGGGCCTCTCTATTTCATTCTAATATATTACAAGGAGGTGCTCTCAGAACCCTACCACGATGTCCCACTCTAATAAGGGGAAAAAAAAAATAAACAAGCTGACGCTCCTAAAAGAACTGTAGCAGATCATTTCCATAGTAAATTTATCTCTGAGAGAGAGCTGTCAGATGAAGACTCAAGAGATTCTCCCATCCAACATGAAGACAAAATTTCTACACATCCCTCTGGAGTAAGAATCTCAGAAAGTTCCGAAACATCCTCTCTTACAGAGCTTATCAACTCATTATCAGCTAAAATGGACACTCATCATACATCTATGAAGCTTGAACTCAAATTCTCTGTTGCGGAACTCAAACGAGACATAGCAACCTTAGGAGAGAGATCAGACATTATGGAACGTAAGCATGAAGATCTCACCACTGATCATTCCAACCTTCTGACATACACTCAAACGCTGGCTGAGCTGATCTCTGATTTAGAGAGGAAACTGGCTGATCTGGAAGATAGATCCAGACGCAATAATATTCAAATCAGAGGTATACCAGAGAGCGTCGCAGCCAGTGACCTTCCTCAATATCTAGGAAGGAATGGGTAGAGGGCGCCACATAGTGCAGATCATATAATATAGGTGAAGACAACAATAGGCACAAAAGAATCCTACTCACACTGTATAAAGTACAGATGTGCAATATTCACAGTCCAGAACCACAAATCGTCCGGTAGACCTCAATAGGAAGGTGTCGCCAGATGGGGTTCCTCGTCTCACCAGGGAGAGTCCAGGAATGCCCAAATATTATGTAATGGGAGCAGATTAGTATCACATTGCTCACACTAAAGATCCAGGAGCTCCAAATAGGTAAAAAATTAGGTATTTGGCCTAGGCCAAAGGAGCAATTATGCAGCAGATGGAGAGTTAAAAGGTAAGATAAAATTTATTTCACAATAAAATCAACAGCAACACGTTTCTCAGTGTTACACACTGTTTCATCAGGCTATACAAACATACTCTCAACTGCCATATTTAAAAAGAAAAAGAACCAATCATTGATCAGAAAAAATTCACACCCTCATTGGGGCATACCAACATACATATAATGAAAGTGAACATAAACTTACAACAAATAAAATCCTACAAAACTTATTATTATGCGCCACATGGGTACTCATTTTCCAAAGACAAAAAAATATTGTTCATGTTTGAAACACTGATTAATTCTAATATGTGGTCATTATGACCCCTAATATAATCTGATAATGGTATGAGCTATTAGAAACAACAGCCCTTAGTTGAGGTTAATTTATATTAAATAATACTTTTTTTATTTATTTTTATTGTTGCAGATGATCTCTCCCTACTAGTTTAAAAATGTAAGTAATGATAATTATTATAATAATATGAAGCTGACCGTTCAAACGTGTAAAAACAGATTCCTAATTGAAAGGGGTGATTGCGAGTGCCGGGTGTAGTAATGCACACGATTCTAAAATAAGTAGATATCCAATATAACAATAGATCTAAGGCACCCATCATTGACAAGTTAACAAGAAGTAAAAGTTCCGTGTTAAACAGCTATTATATTATTTAGTTCCGATAGACGCTTCTTGTTTCCATGGTAACCATCCTGTGTTGGTCTCATGCGAGTTAGATGATGTCAGAGGAAGGGTGTGATAGGATGCGCTATGTATACAAATAGCCAATCACTCAGAATAACACTCTATAATAGACATACTTTAACATGACCCACTAACATAATGAAAAACATGATTAGCTGTCTATGCAGGCCGCTTATTATTGATAAAGTATCATAATGTAAGTGGATCGTTAAATAGAACGTTCAAATTGAGAACTCATGTGCTAGATGTATACCGTGTGAGCAAGGAGGCGTGAGTGTTAAACAGGGGGGGGGGGTGAATCGGCCAATCAGTGGGGCCTGTCTAATCATGAATATTTGTGCTCATATGTTAATAATAAGCCCGTTCACATTAGTTGAAGTAAGAAACCTAGCCATATATAAAAGGATGTGAATCAGAAAGCTGCTAGATCCATATTTAGGTTGAGACCAGAGGGAAATAGGGTCTTCAATTTGTAAATCCAATAAGTTTCCCTCTGTCTCAACCTATTGAATCTATTATACAGGTGGGAGTGGGGAATCGTCTAAATATGGATCTAGCAGCTTTCTGATTCACATCCTTTTATATATGGCTAGGTTTCTTACTTCAACTAATGTGAACAGGCTTATTATTAACATATGAGCACAAATATTCATGATATTTACACGCACATACATATAGTTATAATATTATATTCATTTTTAGCCATACTATCTTCCCATATCTTACTGGCTTTAGTCCTCTGTATCAGACAGTTTCCCTTATATTATCTATGTCGTATCTAGTTACCACTGATACATCATTATTGTGGCTTATATGCCCTGATATTCACCAACTGTTATTTATCTAACATTAGTAATTGCCTATTGCTATATATGTTTCTTATATTGTATTAGCCTTTTTTTGTATAATATGGTTAGCCCCTATTATTGGATACACTTTTTATATCTGGACATATATTCCTATAAGAAGGTGTGGGTTCCCACATATATTCTTACATCACTTTACTGTAATAAATTGGTCATTTTGTTTTTCACGTTTATATATTTATTTTTTATACTATACTAGTCATCTTGGGATCGTTATGGAAGGGACTTACTTAGTTATTGACTGGTAGCTTATTTGGCTATATACATTACATGCCGATTTTGTATGTGCATGTTGCAACATTATGGATATTAACATTCCAATTTATTATGCTTTTTTATATATAGACACCATGGGTTTGAGTACCTGAGTACCCTATTATCATGTATTATCATTCCCGATTCATCACGTTACACACAGATCCCTTATTATTATTATTATATTGTCCATATCTGTCCTTTAAGTATCACGGGTCTGAGCATTCTATTTTATTTCCCATTCATCACGTCACATTCAGATCCTTTATTATTTTGTCCATTATTGTCATTGATGCACTTCTACCCTCCTCTTCCTTCACACATCTTTACATTTGAATGGCTAACTTGTATTATCCTATTAGACAGGCCCCACTGATTGGCCGATATTCACATTTCCCCTGTAAACACCCACGCGCCCCTGCCAATGATGCACTTTAAACCCTCCCTTCCCACCACGTCCCTTTCCTATTGGATTGGTCTATTTATTTCTCAATAGACAGGCCCCACTGATTGGCCAATTCACACACACACACCCTGTTTAACACTCACGCCTCCTTGCTCACACGATATACATCTAACACTTGAGTTCTCAATTTGAACGTTCGATTTAACGATCCACTTACATTATGATACTTTATCAATAATAAGCGGCCTGCATAGACAGCTAATCATGTTTATCATTATGTTAGTGGGTCATGTTAATGATCAGTATGTCTATTATAGAGTGTTATTCTGAGTGATTGGCTATTTGTATACATAGCGCATCCTATCACACCCTTCCCCTGACATCATCTAACTCGCATGAGACCAACACAGGATGGTTACCATGGAAACAAGAAGCGTCTATCGGAACTAAATAATATAATAGCTGTTTAACACTGAACTTTTACTTCTTGTTAACTTGTCAATGATGGGTGCCTTAGATCTATTGTTATATTGGATATCTACTTATTTTAGAATCGTGTGCATTACTACACCCGGCACTCGCAATCACCCCTTTCAATTAGGAATCTGTTTTTACACGTTTGAACGGTCAGCTTCATATTATTATAATAATTATTATTACCTTACATTTTTAAACTAGTAGGGAGAGATCATCTGTAACAATAAAAATAAATAAAAAAGTATTATTTAATATAAATTAACCTCAACTAAGGGCTGTTGTTTCTAATAGCTCATACCATTATCAGATTATATTAGGGGTCATAATGACCACATATTAGAATTAATCAGTGTTTCAAACATGAACAATATTTTGTTGTCTTTGGACAATGAGTACCCATGTGGCGCATAATGATAGGTTTTGTAGGATTTTATATTTTATATTTATATATGCTAAATAACAAAATTGTTGTAAGTTTATGTTCACTTTCATTATATGTATGTTGGTATGCCCCAATGAGGGTGTGAATTTTTTCTGATCAATGATTGGTTCTTTTTCTTTTTAAATATGGCAGTTGAGAGTATGTTTGTATAGCCTGATGAAACAGTGTGTAACACTGAGAAACGCGTTGCTGTTGATTTTATTGTGAAATAAATTTTATCTTACCTTTTAACTCTCAATCTGCTGCATCATTGCTCCTGTGGCCTAGGCCAAATACCTATTTTTTTACCTATTTGGAGCTCCTGGATCTTTAGTGTGAGCAATGTGATACTAATCTGCTCCCATTACATCATTTTTGGGCATCCCTGGACTCTCACTGGCGAGACGAGGAACCCCATCTGGCGACACCTTACTATTGAGGTCTACTGGACGATGTGTGGTTCCGGACTGTGAATATTGCACATCTGTGCTTTATACAGTGTGAGTAGGATTCTTTTGTTCCTATTGTTGTCTTCACCTATATTATATGATCTGCACTATGTGGCTCCCTCTACCCATTCCTTCCTAGATCTGTCATCTGTGTTGCGGCATAACACCCTGGAGGAGAGGCCTATTCTTTCTTGGAACACTGTTGTTCATCTGTCAGCTTTTGGAACCACCAATTGCGCATTGCAGGACTTTGCACTAGAACATATACACTGGACTATACAGTTTGTATATATATATACATTATTTATCTCCATTTCGGAGCACCATTATATTGTTGCTATAATAATATTTTCACAGTATACTGTTGTTGCTTTTTGCCATATTGACCAATTCGATCTTTACATCACACATTACAATAATTATTCTCATTTTGGTTATATTAATCCTAGGCGCATCTTATAAGTACTTTAGTGACGCTGGTTATCACTAAAAGTACTAGTTGTTGTTATTCCTCAATATCTAATTGCTCTGTTTGCCTCTCTCCTAGGCTCTTCTCAAGACCCAGACTTCAGAATTGATAGAGCCCACAGAGCTCTGAGAGCTCGAAACTACAATCAGTCTCAACTGAGGGATGTAATTGTCAGACTTCACTATTATGACTTTAAAGAGAAAATCTTGAAAGCGGCATTCCTCAACAAAGAACTGCCTGAGACCTATAAGGAGATCCAGTTTTTTCCAGATCTTTCGTCACACACTTTGGCTAAGAGAAGATCTGTTTTTTTCCAGCTACGCAGTGTTTACACAAACACTCAATAAAATACAGATGGGGCTTCCCAGTAAAGTTGTTTTTTCAATATAATGGCAACTCCTACACCATATTCAACATTAAACAAGGAATGGAAATGTTGTGATCAAGCTGAATCTTCTTTAGAACTCTTCTGTAGCTTCCTCTTCCAAGTCAAACCCTTGGACGGCGCCTCAGGAAGACTCCATTCAAGGCCCCTCTTCTCAAGCTCAATCCATGCTACTAAGAGCTTCAGCCCTGGAGTGGGCCCCAAAACCTAGGCGCTCACCTCCAACTTTTAAAAGACGAACTCTGTCCAACCAAGATCCCTCATGAGACAGTTAGCAGGTTCCACCTGAGTTTGCTCTCCTACCCTTGAGGAATTAAGAGTCATTGTTACTCCTTTCTGATCGCTATTAGGCGATTATGTGCTCGATATTTAAAGCCAACATCGCTCTGATATCTATTTCTAGTTGAACCTCTAGTTCCCTGCCAAATTGTTTGTTTACCTATAACTTTCTGGTTCTAGTTAAGTAACATTTATTTTCCCCTATATTTAAGGTTTCCACTCTGAGTGTTTGTTATTTGTGGTAGAGCTTATGTACATTTAGATAACTATAAATTTGTCACTGCTATGACCAGAGTTATGCTTAGCATATTACAAGGTGCATTCATTATTACAATGCATAATACAAGATGGTACTATAAGGTCTTCCTATACATATCCTTACTCCTGAACATTACTTATGTCTTTAGTATTGATATTCTATAGAGAAATCACCTATTGTGAGCAAGAAAACGATCTTCCATATTCTTTTATAAATAACCCTAATACTGAACACTGTTGATATGTTTAATATTGATATTCTGTATAGGACCCATCTATTGTTGATAAGAAAATAACCCTCTACATTAGGCCGATCAAGCACCTCTTTGCAGTAAATATATTTATTAATATGTGTACTGTGGACACCTATATTATTACTGGTACTATGTTTATATGCTGCAATTTAAGTTCTGAATCTATACCCTACTGGCTAATATGATGGTATCTCACTTGCTATGTATATTTATTTTTACAGACTCCCATAAGGAGTAGGTATGTAACGTGTGGACTGATAATTTAGGTGCCTTTAGATCAACGTGACACTTCTTTATATAGTTCTTATATTTAGCTCCATGGTTTACATATATGGGTGAGAATATTAATTTGTAGGTATAACCTGCCGTACAGACTCCCCATATCAAGCTCTGATAATGTATAAGTAAAGGAAGTTTTGATAATCTGTTTATTAGTCCGTATGGAACAAAATTGCAGCTATAGATGGTTATAATTTAGATAAACTAGTATGTTTTGATATTTGAGCTTATGCACATACCTGTAGATTTATATTCACCTTAACATGTATAGGGTCCTTACCCGAAGCCTAATTTAATTTAAGCCAATTTACTCAAAAGGAGATTTATGTAACCATTATTTATTAAATTTAATTCTCATACCCACTGAATTGGGGCCCCACCCGCCCCTTTTTGATATTCTTTATTCATTACACTTAACTACTATTTAGCTTAGTACTATACTCCATAACCTAGCCCATAATAACTAATTGACCAAGTCAATTAACATTTTTATGGTCCTCCTCCCCCCTACTGCTGTGGACCACTACTGATTATATCATTGGTTTCTTCTTATTTTCAACATATAACTTAAAGGACCAGTCAACACTGTAGATTTGTATAATAAACAAATGCAAGCTAACAAGACAATGCAATAGCACTTATTCTGAACTTATGTATTTTTCCACTCCCCCTGTACCATGTGACAGCCATCAGTCAATCACAAATGCATACACATACCATGTGACAGCAATCAGCCATTCACAAATACATACACACTTATTCTTGCACATGCTCAGTAGGAGCTGGCAACTCAAAAAGTTTAAATATAAAAAGACTGTGCACATTTTGTTAATGGAAGTAAATTGGAAAGTTGTTTAAAACTGCATGCTTAATCTGAATAATGAAAGTTTAATTTTGATTGAGTGTCCCTTTAAGTTATCATTATTGTTATATAGAAAAATTATTTAAATAGCGGGGCTTATCCACTGATATTCCCCTAATTCCCCCCTTGCTCCATATCTTGTTCTTTATATCAAGACCCTCTAAAAGTAAGAAACATTTATTTCACTGATAAACCAAACTAACAACAAGCTTGTTCTCGATTTCATGGTCTGATCACGATCCGCTCATAGTTACATTCTCAACTCCTCCGATGGCCCCCAGGGGTAAATGGAAATATGCTAACTGGCTAACTGTGGGCCCTGCGATATCCAGAGAGATAGAAACTGAGCTAAAAGAGTTTCTCCAGATAAATGACAATGGACAGACAGAAGTCCAAGTAGTGTGGGCCTCCTTAAAAGCGTATATTAGAGGCTTCCTCATTAAAAAAGCTGCCCTTCTTAAAAAAGAATCAGGTAGGACTTTGGCAGAGCTAACCTGCCTATATAGACATCAATTGAATGAACAGAAAAGAAACCATACTCTAGCAGGCGCTAAAACACTTGAAACAATAAAAGCCAAACTCCTTACGCTAGAACTAAACAAAATCCAGAGGACGCTTAGTCAGTTTAAACAAAAAATGTATTATCATAGCAACAAAGCTAATTCCTTGCTAGCAGCTAAGCTCAGATGCAGACAAGCTCAAAGAATTATCTCCTCGATTATGTATAAAAACAGATAAGCCATAGCTCCTAAAGACATAGGTGAGATATTTAAATCATACTATTCCAGCTTATACAATATACAAGAAGAGTCAGCTCCAAATGCTCTCTCTATACCTGAAATTTGGGATTTCCTGGTTAGCCTAGGCCTGCCGATCATAGATGCTGAATCTTCTGATAAATTGAATGCTGCTATTTCAATAGAGGAAGTGAAGCAGGCAATTGGGCAATTGAACAATGATAAAGCTCCGGGCCCAGATGGCTTTACGGGAAAGTTCTACAAGACTTTTGGTGACCTTCTTTACCCTATTTTAACTAGAACATTCAATACGTTCATGTCTACGGGGTCATGTCTTCGGGAATTCCTTGCAGCGGAAATAATAACAATTTTGAAACCTGGTAAGGACCCTCAACTATGTCAAAGTTATAGACCTATCTCTTTAATTGACATTAATACTAAAATCTATTCTAAAATACTTGCCAATAGGCTTTCAAGAGTAATCAGCAAAATAGTTAATCTAGACCAAGTTGGCTTTGTCCCTAATAGAGAAGGCCCTGATAACACCCGTAGACTTACCACCACTCTATTTGAAGCAAAATACAGGGGGGTCCCTTTCCTGGCCCTGTCTCTGGATGCTGAAAAGGCGTTCGACAGGGTCAGGTGGGCCTATCTCTGGGAGGTGCTTAGGATTTTTGGGCTTCCACCTAACTTTATAAGAGCCACTCGGGTTCTTTATTCTAACCCCCATGCTATAGTATGCGGCCCAGGCTTCAAATCAGAGTCGTTTAACATTCTGAACGGTACAAGACAGGGATGCCCCTTGTCCCCGCTTTTGTTCGCTTTGACTATTGAACCTTTAGCCCAGGCTATAAGGATAGATAAGGATATATCCGGAATACAGTTTCAAGAGTCTTGTCACAAAATAGTTCTCTTTGCAGACGACATAACTCTTCTACTGACTTCACCCTCAACTTCGATGCCGTCTGTTTTCAAGATTATCGAGAAGTTCTCAAATTGCAGTTTCTATAAATTAAATTATTCTAAAACTGAGGCTTTACATGTTAATATTCCCACCCCAGAACTGTCCTATTTGAAAAAAAAATATGTCTTCAACTGGTCCTCCACCTATATCAAACACTTGGGCATATATCTAAGCCCACATTTAGACACAATTATTACCAAAAAAATTTCAGAGCGCCTACCAGAATTCAAGAAACTGTTGGAGAGCTGGGAGTTCAGAGAATTCTCGTGGACAGGCCGGATAGTGGCCATTAAAATGTCCCTGTTGCCAAAACTGACATACTTATTCAGATGCATCCCTTTGACTGTCCCTATGCCTCTTCTGAACCAGTACCAAAGTCTTATCAACTCCTACATCTGGGCTGGTAGAAGACCCAGAATAGCATCTACAATCATCCAACAACCGATTCATAGGGGAGGCTTAGCGTCCCCCAGTGTCTTGTCATACCATGATGCGGCTAGGCTGTCACATATCTTAAGCTGGAGTTTTCAACCCAACACACATAGATGGTATGAAATAGAACAGGTACTCTTACCCAGAGGTATTTTACTCTCAGATTTACCATGGATCCCAATACATATGAGACATACATTGAAAATAATTCACCCTCTACTTTTGGATTCCTTAAAACTCTGGGACTTAAAAAGAATGTTGCAACAATTTCTCCCCATCCTTCGCCAGCGTATAGTATTCGAAGTGTTTTAATCTCTCTCTCCCAAACTCACATTAGAACATGGGCAGAGACTGCAGATCTCCCAATAACAGCCCTCTTTAGGGATAACACGACAATCTCTTTTGAGGAAGCCAGGCAGAAGTTCTCTCTGCCTGACTCACTCCATTTCGAATACCTCAGACTAATAAGTATCCTAAGGTCTTGGGGTCTGATTGGACAAAAAGTTAGGGAACTTACAAAGTGGGAACAGAGTTGGAAAACTAACAAGCCATACAAGGGAGCCCTGTCATTCCATTATAGCTTGTTGATCTCCCCGACAGAACCAGTCAAGCTTTACCAGTTTAGAGCATGGGAAAGAGAGGTTGGGGTAGATATCGAGACTGACATCTGGTTTAGAGAAATAATGAGAACCAAAAAATATCTACACTGTGCGACATTATGGGAGTTATACTACAAAATAGTTTCCAGGTGGCATCTTGTCCCGGTAACTTTAAATAAGTACTATAGATCTGCCTCCCCTCTTTGCTGGAGGAATTGTAGAAATCTTGGTACACATATCCACATTTGGTGGGAATGCCCCAGAATCTCGGGCCTTTGGAGAAATGTATCGCTGTTGCTTCGTAACCTGGGACTGCCTATTCCTTTACATCCGGCCATGGGTCTCCTGCATCAGGGCGATTTGACTTTTTCTGAACCTGATAGGGCCCTAATTTCGTACATATTCATTGCTACAAAATTAGCTATAGCCAGAGATTGGAAACAATCATCCCCTCCATCACTAAAGAAAGTAAGGGATATAGTAGATTATCTTAAAAACATGGAGGAGTACGTATTTAGATTCTTGAACAAACTGGACTTATATTTTGCCATCTGGAGTAGATGGATAGACTGTGCTTGAATTAGTATCTGGGAGTGACTGCAATACTTTTCCCCCTTTTTTTTTTTCTCTCTCCCATTATCTTCCCCCTCCTACCCTTCCACCCCGTGCCCCTTTCCTTCTTTTCCTTGCTAGCTATACTTGAAAAGAGGGTGAAGGAAAGAGAAAATCAGATTAACTAGATATATCAGTCCTTAAGTAGCGTATAATAAAATGAGTCTCTCTAGTAGCTACAATTTTCCCTCAAAATGTGTTTCGACACGATAGCCTGGAATAACAGCTACTTTTGTCATGAGATGCAGGATATATGCAGGACACAGCAATGATGGTACAACTCTATTTTATTACAGAGCATAACAATACACATCTAGTCAGGTTGATTGTACTAAACTAACTGCGACACAGACACCGGACCTAAGCCCCACCCACATACTAGTGACATCACATCCTGCTCTCATCACATCTTCCCCTTTTTCAAAGGCAAAGCATACATTTGCATATAATAAATAACAAGGTACACCAACAGGGTATACAACAACATTTTTGTTTTTGAACATTATAAAAACAGATAGATTAGAAAACATGAACAAATAAATTATATCCTGACTTGGACATCGGGGTAGACTACCCTAGTCCACAGTGACCATGGGATTATTCTGCCCATACTTTTGGTCACTGTTCTAGCTAAAGTCAGTCCCTGTATCGGGCCGGAAGTTTCACCACTCTTCCGCTTGATGTAACTTTGCATGAACTGTCCTCTGATACAGAAGATGGTGAACAAGAGTCTGCTGGAGGCAAAGATATATCCCCGCTGTAATCTTGCTGAGGGGAAGGCACCTCTCTTAGAACAGGGGATCCCACTGGCGGTGGTACTGAGGTATCCGGTTCCAGACTCTCAGGTACAGGCTGAAGATGTCTTCGGTTACGGCGTGTAACCGTCCCTCCCTCTGTAAGGACTGTGTAAGACCTTGGTTCTGGAGAGCGGCCCACTACCGTAGCAGGCGTCTTCCATTTCTTCTCATCATCCAGTTTAATTCTGACACTTTGGCCCGCTTTCAGTTCCTGTAAAGGCCTGACGGAATGTCTCCTGTCGTAGAAGAAACGATAACCCTTTTTGGCCTCTTCATCCCTCCTAAGGACTTCGTCCCGAGGAACAGGGCCAGGCGGCTTGAAGACACCCACTGAGGGTAAAGTGGTGCGAATCTGGCTTCCTAGCATCAGCTGTGCCGGGCTAAACCCGGTGGCTTGAATGGGCGTCGCCCTGTATGACAAGAGGGCTAGGTACGGCTCAGATTGCTTTAGAATGAATTTTGTTGTTTGAACTGCCCTTTCAGCCATTCCGTTGGCCTGCGGATAATGTGGACTTGACGTGGAATGTACAAAATCATATTCCCTGCTGAAAGCACTGAACTCTGTAGAAGCGAACTGCATACCATTATCACTCACCAGCTCCATTGGAATGGCCCAGTGGGCGAACAAGCTCTTCAGGCGAATGATAACGGCCTGACTTGTGATATCATTCAGGGGTGCAATTTCCAAATATCTGGAATAGTAGTCGATCACAACAAGAAACATTTTCCCGTGCAGTTCACACAAATCAGCAGCTATTTTCTGCCACGGCCCCGCAGGCAGCGGAGTAGACATTAAGGGCTCCCTTCTCTGAGTAGGCCGGCGTTCCCGGCAAAAGGCACACTTAGACACGTGATTTGCAATGTCGGAGCTGATCCCAGGCCACCACACAGCTGTAGCTGCCCTTTCTCTGCACTTTGTAATGCCTAAGTGGCCATCGTGAATCCTGTTTAGCATCTCCTTCCTCATGCTGACAGAAATTACAATGCGGTCTTGGAACAGCACCAACCCCTCCAGCTCCGTGAGCTGTGACCTCTCTGGCTGGTAAGCATTTAAAGACATCCAGGCTGCCCGGCTCTCGGGCCAGCCATCTTTTATGTACCTTATAACTTCTTGCAGATCTGTGTCCAAATATGTCTCTTTCTTTATCTCTTCCAGTTTCCTTGAAGAAATGGACTTAGAGGCCAGAACTGAATCAACATACACTTTCACATCCGATTCCGTGGAGGATTCTTCAGCAGCAGCCAGCGGGAGCCTGGATAGTGTATCTGCCACAACCAGTTGTTTCCCCGGCACATGCACTGCCTGAACATTGAACCTGAGCAGTCTTATTAAAAGTCTCTGGCATCTCAAGGGTGTTTTGTCAATGTCATAAGAATTGATTAGAGGGACTAGCGGTTTGTGGTCAGTTTCCAGACTAAATTTCTCCAAACCCACTAGATAACCCTGAAAGCGCTCACAGGCCCAAACTGCAGCCAGGCACTCTTTCTAAATTTGAGCGTATTTTGACTCTGCAGCCGTCAGTGTGCGGGAACAGTAGGCGATGGGCTGTAGTTTGTTGTCATTCAGCTGCAGGAGTGCAGCCCCCAACCCATAACTGCTTGCATCAGCACTAATCACAGTCTTTTTTGAAGGGTCGTAGAACCCCAGCACTGGGGCAGACCCCAGCAGTGACTTGGCATGCAGGAACGCTTTTTCCTGTGAGGGTCCCCAGACCCAGGCAACATCTTTCTTAAGCAACTCTGTGATAGGGTGTAAAACTGTAGATAAATCTGGGAGAAACTTGCCCACGTAATTTACAAGGCCCAATATCTGTCTCAGCTCATGTACATCAGAAGGGCTTTTCATCTGTTCAATAGCCCGAATTTTCTCGGGGTCCGGCTTGATGCCATCCCCGTTGATGATATGCCCAAAGTAGCATAATTCAGTTTTCCTAAAATGACATTTTTGTTTATTCAGCTTCAGCCCAGACTCTTTGATAGCCTGCAGCACACAACTCAAACGCTGATCATGCTCCTCCACTGTAGACCCATACACTAGAATGTCGTCCATGACGACCGCTGTGCCCACGTGGCCACTCAGGAGAGAACTCATTTCCCTTTGAAAGATTTCAGGAGCGGAGGATATCCCAAAGGGGAGTCTGCAGAAGCAGAACCGACCTACCAGTGTGATAAAGGTAGTCAGTTTGCGGCACTTTGGATCCAGGGGGATCTGCCAAAAGCTAATGTGGAAAAGAACTTCGCCCCAGCCAACTTCGGGACTATATCTTCCAATGTCGGCAGCACAAATCTCTCCCTCTTCACTGCCTCATTCAACCTTTTCAGGTCCACACAGATGCGCACCTTTCCGTTTTTCTTTGCAACTGGAACAATGGGGGCACACCAATCAGTTGCTTCAACAACCTCTTCAATAACCCCCATAGACTTCATGCGCATGAGCTCTTTCTCCACTTGAGGCATGAGCGGGAACGGAATTCTACGAGGAGTAGAAATACTGTATGGGACTGCGTCACTTTTAAGTGCTATACGGACAGGTTTGCAGTTCAGTAGGCCTAACTCGCCAAACATATCTTCAGAGATCTCATTCACTCTGGCCATGAGGCCCAAGTCACAGGCTGCTTTTCTTCTCAATAAACTGTTAACACACTGACCTTGGATCACATGCACCCACATGGTGAACTTCCTCTGTTTGTACTCACAGCTGGCAAGAAATTTCCCCACACAATCAATGCGGCCACCAGGACTATGGACATTTGTAGTAACCTTCGCCAGCTGGGGCTGTCGAAGCAGTTTCATAAATTCAGAAAAAGACATTACAGTGATATCTGCTCCTGTGTCAATCTTAAAATCAACTTTGGCTCCCATTACAGTAAAATTAACTTTCCAATCTTCCTCTGCTTGTCCGTTCCACAACAGACCCCACAAAAGACACTTCCTGACCCTCCTGGTCACTGTCCACCTGCATCTCCTTAATGTATTTAGTTTTACACACCACTTCAAAATGGCCTATTCTGTTACATTTTCTGCATCTTTTATCTCTGACCGGGCATATAGCACTCTGATCATGAGCCCGGTAGCACCGTGTGCATCGGCCATGTTGTGCCCATCCACTTCTAGGCCTTTCCAGTACTTTAGATCTACCACTCACACTGTGCCTTTCACTAGTAATTTTCCTAGACTGTTGCACTTCATCCACAATACTCTCAGACCTCAGATCAGCACTTTGCTTTTTCACCAGTTCACTCTGGCGGGCCATCCTAATAGCCCCGTCTAACGTGAAATCAGGCTCTAACTGCAGCTTCAGGGAGACTTCAGCATCTGCAATTCCAATAACTATTCTGTCTCTGATTTGCTCTTCTTTAGCAACACCAAACTCACAGAATTCAGCTAATTCATACAGGCTGCGCACAAATGACTCCACAGATTCTCCCACACGCTGATTATGTTTGTGAAAACAAGCTCTCTCATGAATCACATTTCTTTTGGGCACAAAGTGGGCACTGAGTTTATCCATAACTATATCAAAGTTAACTTCTTCCCCTTCTTGGAAAGTAAAAGCATTGAACACTGGCTCTATATCTTTCCCCATGGAGTATAAAAGAGAATTAACTTGTACTTCACCACTCTCCTTGTTCAGTTTGGATGCAATCCTGAAGCGCTGAAACCGCTGACGCCATGTGGGCCAAGCTGCAGGCTGAGAAAAGTCAAAAGGCTCAGGTGGGGTAAACTTGGACATTGCAATCGATCAGGAACAGAAGCGCAGTCCAGAACTTCTGACACCATGTTATGAGATGCAGGACATATGCAGGACACAGCAATGATGGTACAACTCTATTTTATTACAGAGCATAACAATACACATCTAGTCAGGTTGATTGTACTAAACTAACTGCGACACAGACACCGGACCTAAGCCCCGCCCACATACTAGTGACATCACATCCTGCTCTCATCACATCTTTCATTATGATAGATAAATGACATAAAAGGAGGTTTTCATTTATAACTTGGCAATTGTTTTATTACATGTTTCTTGTGATGTTGTTGTTTGGACAATCATTGATATATAATGTAATATATATATATATATATATATATGCCATATCTTTCAATCTGTTTGTATTATGCAAAACCTTCAATAAAAAACTATTTAAAATAAAACATCACAATAAAGCAAATTTAAAGCAATATATCAATGTCATTATTAAGCAAGTTAAAAAAATTCTCTCCCATAGCACCTAATTTAAATTCCAGTTTGCATTTGTGCAGCATTTTTTATGTACTATTTCCTTTTAACAAATCTTCTCTCTCTGACTATTCATAAAAATGATTAAAGTTTAAAATACAGAACAAATCCATTACAGGTTTTTAGATTTTTTATTATACTAGAGGACAAAGGAATGCCAGACTTTATCTACACTCCTACGTCTATTCAAATGTTATAAGCATTTGAAAATCAGTTTTAAACATTAAAATAACTAATTTTGTTACTTTTTATTTTCTATTGGAATTGCATTTTGGCATCTGACTCTCAGGTTGGATTAACCGGTTAACACTCTATCTCTTGTGCAATTCAAAATTATAACAGCACCATCTCTCCCAATGCTTGATTAACATGGGTTTGATAATAGGATTATACAACAATATTATCTCCTCTTACTGTCACTTCAGTGCTCGTCATACACATTTTATTTTTGGTAAATATAGTGTAATTTGGGTGAATTCCAGTTACACTGATTTTGGGATGTGATGATTAGACTGGCGATACATGGTGGTTAAATTGTAATACAATGAACAGGAAATTGGTGGAGGCACAGGTTTGTAAATATAAGTATTATACTGGATTTATTCAATGGCAATAAATAGGGGGCAGTAGAATAGAGAATTTATAGCAATTAAAGAGTAGGGTAAGAGGCAAAAAGAGACAGATAAACCAGGGTTGACTGAGTTATTAAGTTAGGAAGGGCTGTCTATATACTACATTATAAAATGTATGGGTAAATATAAGTGACAGGAGTATAAAGTGTACACTGTGAGTAAGGATACAGTGGCTACCTAATAGGGGACTATGGAGAGGCAAAAAGAATAAAGGACATTCCTGCAACCTGCACATTGCTCTAAAGCCAAGAATGTTTTTCAGTTGAAAACGGCTTAGAAAAAACACAATATTAATAACACCAGTAGTGTTAGTGATAATCATGACATTAAGCATGTGACTTACAATCAAATATAAGAAATGAAAAAAATAAAACCACACATCATTTGTAGATGTCCTGAAGTACCTTTTCATAAAGATCCATTTAGCTGTTTAGGACATCACATATACATCCACAATAGGTATATACAGCTCCTTACCAACTCTTCCTCACATGTGCATGATGGGGATAGGTTTGCTGCATTCACCCTGACACAGTAAGCACAAGTCCAAATGATCCCACAGCACTATGGAAGGTAACAAACTTTTTCTTTATTTGAACATCAGGATCCAAATCATCACATACAGTAACATTGTGGGTCTATTCACCCTTAATCATGATTAAGGGTGAATAGACCTGAATAAATGCTGTTTGTGATGATTTGGATCCTGATGTTCCAATAAAGAAGTTTGTTACCTTCCATAGTAAACCAAATCCAGCGCTATCAATCACATCTTTTGATTTTAAAAATATGTTTAGTTATGTCTATTAAAACAGTTTTACAATATACACCGCAGATGTATACCCGCACTGCTTACATTGGTGTTCTGATATTACAAGGGCTGCATTTCTCTAGTAGTATCCAATTCTAGATGACAGTGGTGTTACTAGTCAAAACAATTAGAGCTGGTAGTGAAATCGGGTTTGGGTTCAAGTTGCATTAGCTGTAAAACAACCTCACAAGGTTTGTGGCATACAAGCTGCATAAAAGCAACCAACACAGGTAAAGTCAATATACACTCTTACTCCAATGTGCATTTCACCCTAATTTATATTGTAGCTATATTAGGATTTATTTTACAGGTAAGTATTTAGCTTTAACCCCTTAATGACAACTGACGTACCAGGTACGTCATGAATTAACAAGCAGTTAATGACAATAGACGTACCTGGTACGTCAGTTGTCTAACAGAGTGCTGGAAGTGATCACAACCACTTCCAGCAGCTCTGAGGGTATTGCAGTGATGCCTCGATATGGAGGCATCCTGCAATACCCCTTTACAAGCTTCCGATGCAGAGAGAGCCACTCTGCGGCCCTCTCTGCACTGGTAGCGATGGTGCCGATGGTGCCGTTTGACCGGGTGGGAGGAGGGAGCGTGTGCGCGCGTGCACGATGCGTGCACGTGGATGCGTGTGCACGTGGACGCACGTGCACGTGCACACATTAGCCACACTGACACCAATGAAGTTAGGAAGGGGGAAAAAAAGTTACATTTTTTTTTTTCCATATAAAAGGATCTGGGAGGGGGAGGGGGTGGGGGTATTGTGGGGGGGCTGCTACACTACAGAAATAATTAAAAATAAAAATAAAAGTTAAAAATAAAATTAAAATACTTTGGTTTGTGGGGCCAAACTGGGTACTGGCAGACAGCTGCCAGTACCCAAGATGGCGGTAATTAGGTAGGGGAGAGGGTTAAAGAGCTGGAGGGGGGATCAGGGAGGTTGGTGCTAAGGAAGGGGTTCATCACAACTAAAATATTTTATTATTTTTATTTAAAAAAAAAAAAACCTCTTTTATTTAGTACTGGCAGACTTTCTGCCAGTACTTAAGATGGCGGGAACAATTGTGGGGTGGGGGAGGGAAGAGAGCTGTTTGGGAGGGATCAGGGGGTGGGATGTGTCAGGTGGGAGGCTGATCTCTAAAATTAACCCTGCAAGCTCCTTACAAGCTACCTAATTTAACCCCTTCACTGCTGGGCATAATTCACGTGTGGTGCGCAGCAGCATTTAGCGGCCTTCTAATTACCAAAAAGCAACGCCAAAGCCATATAAGTCTGCTATTTCTGAACAAAGGGGATCCCTGAGAAGCTTTTACAACAATTTCTGCCATAATAACACAAGCTGTTTGTAAATAATTTCAGTGAGAAACCTAAAATTGTGAAAAATGTAAAGTTTTTTTTTTATTTGCTCGCATTTGGCGGTGAAATGGTGGCATAAAATATACCAAAATGGGCCTAGATCAATACTTGGGGTTGTCTACTACACTACACTAAAGCTAAAATTAACACTACAAGCTCCCTACAAGCTCCCTAATTAACCCCTTCACTCCTGGACATAAAACACGTGTGGTGCGCAGCGGCATTTAGCGGCCTTCTAATTACCAAAACGCAACCACAAAGCCATATAATTCTGTTATTTCTGAAAAAGGGGATCCCATAGAAGAATTTACAACCATTTGTGCCATAATTGCAGAAGCTGTTTATAAATAATTTCAGTGGGAAACCTAAAGTTTGTGACAAAATTTGTGAAAAAGTGAACTTTTTTTTTTTTTTTATCGCATTTGGCGGTGAAATGGTGGCATGAAATATACCAAAATGGGCCTAGATCAATACTTTGGGATGTCTTCTAAAACAAAATATATACATGTCAAGGGATATTCAGGTATTCCTGACAGATATCAGGGTTCCAAAGTAACTAGCGCTAATTTTGAAAAAAAGTGGTTTGGAAATAGTAAAGTGCTACTTGTATTTATTGCCCCATAAATTGCAAAAAAAGCAAAGAACGTGCAAACATTGGGTATTTCTAAACTCAGGACAAAATTTATAAACTATTTAGCATCAGTGTTTTTTGGTGATTGTAGATGTGTAACAGATTTTGGGGGTCAAAGTTAGAAAAAGTGTGTTTTTTTCCATTTTTTCCTCATATTTTATCATTTTTTTTTAGTAAATTATAAGATATGATGAAAATAATGGTATATTTAGAAAGTCCATTTAATTGCGAGAAAAACGGTATATAATATGTGTGGGTACAGTAAACGAGTAAGAGGAAAATTACAGCTAAACGCAAACACTGCAGAAATGTAAAAATAGCCATTGTCATTAAGGGTAAGAAAATTGAAAAATGGTCCGGTCATTAAGGGGTTAAATAGGAATAATTTATTTAATACGAGTTAATTAATTTTGTTAGATTTAAATTATATTTAAGTTAGGGGGTGTTAGTGTTAGGGTTAGACTTAGCTTTAGGGGTTAATACATTTATTAGAATAGCGGTGAGCTCCAGTCGGCAGATTAGGGGTTAATGTTTGAAGTTAGGTGTCGGCGATGTTAGGGAGGGCAGATTAGGGGTTAATACTATTTATTATAGGGTTAGTGAGGCGGATTAGGGGTTAATAACTTTATTATAATAGCGGTGCGGTCCGCTCGGCAGATTAGGGGTTAATAAGTGTAGGCAGGTGGAGGCGACGTTGTGGGCGGCAGATTAGGGGTTAATAAATATAATATAGGGGTTGGCGGTGTTAGGGACAGCAGATTAGGGGTACATAGGGATAATGTAAGTAGCTGCGGTTTACGGAGCGGCAGATTAGGGGTTAATAATAATATGCAGGGGTCAGCGATAGCGGGGGCGGCAGAATAGGGGTTAATAAGTGTAAGGTTGGGGGTGTTTAGACTCGGGGTACATGTTAGAGTGTTAGGTGCAGACGTAGGAAGTGTTTCCCCATAGGAAACCATGGGGCTGCGTTAGGAGCTGAACGCGGCTTTTTTTCAGGAGTTAGGTTTTTTTTCAGCTCAAACAGCCCCATTGTTTTCTATGGGGGAATCATGCACGAGCACGTTTTTGAGGCTGGCCGCTTCCGTAAGCAACTCTGGTATCGAGAGTTGAAGTTGCGTTAAAAATGCTCTACGCTCCTTTTTTGGAGCCTAACGCAGCCATTCTGTGGACTCTCAATACCAGAGTTATTTAAAAGGTGCGGCCAGAAAAAAGCCAGCGTTAGCTACGCGGGTCGTTACAGACAAAACTCTAAATCTAGCCGTCTTGTTTTAAAATAGGCACAGTAAAGGTTTAAGAAATAGGAAAGCTATATTTAAAGTAGAAAAAAATATTATTTTGTGAATGGTGTAAACACACACAAAACTCAATTTAAAATAACGTAGAAAGCATGCTTGTTACCTCACAAAATTCTATGGGGAGTACAGTTAAAGAAAATAACATTGCACCAAACTGACACCGCGTTAGACCAACTGTGCTAAACCCAAAGTGAATTAGGAATACTTTACATTTCAATGTTCTTCATATAGAAGAAAATGTAGTTTTTATTTTAATATATACAGTATATATATATATATATATATATATATATATATATATATATGAAATTAAATTTATACAGGGAGATATAGTATCAGACCATATATTAATGGTCTGATAAAGTAAGGGAAATAAAGGCACACAGAGAATTTATTTCATACCAAAAAATTTTTATTAATTATAATCCCTTGTCACATTCCGTGAAAAACTCTGCATTTGACTCAAACCAACACAAAAATAAGGTAAACACCATATATATACAACACCTTACATCTAAGGTAACAATGCCTGCAGGATATCTATAAAGCATACGTATGCTGCTAAGTCTAATAATGTCTAAGACACACATTAATCAGGTTTCTAGATTGTATATAGACCTAAAATATAGCAATTATGCACATATCCTAATAGTAGTTATAACATGTCTAAAGCAGTGTGTCAAAACATAACATAATGGAACAAATAAAATAAACCGCTGAGAAAAGTCTCTCTCAGAAGCTAGGAGGATTGTAGAGGATTGGAACGATAAATTATCCTCGACCTCCCTTGATTTGATGGAAATGATGATACAAAGAAATATTAGACGACTTGAAAAAGTCAAAAATGAGGCTGAAAAGGCTCTTTTGAAAGTTAACACCTTTGAAAGTGATCTCAATTTTGAGAAACTTAATGCTGAGACAAGTACTAATATTATTAAACTAAAATCGGACATTAAAATGAGGAAATGTAGAAAACTTAGAAGGGATCAGGAGGACTATAAAAATGGAAGGGTCTATGTATATAAGTCCCAAAAGGGGACCTATGACTCAGGGACAGATGCGTCTGACTCTGAGACAGGGCCCTCAAAAAACTCCCCGGGTATAACTTCAAGAGAAGGAAGAGAAGGACTAGAAGAGGCAAAAGGAAAAGATCCATTTGGGAACCCCTCAAAGGAGAAGAGATATCAGACCAGACAAACCAGGGGGAGAGGGGATCATTATGTTCAGAACAGAGGGAGATACAGAGGGAGGGGAGCATGCAGGGGTTACTAGAAAGCCCACCTATGGATGAGTTACAAATTGTTAATCTCTCATCCTTCCCTCTGAATCTGGCACATGTTGATCTCCTTAAAAAGGGTCTCTCTTTCTGCCCTACAGCTAATATTGATAAATTTGAGGTACTGAAAGATTTACATCTATTTGCCAGGAAAATTGTTTTATCTGTGGTAATGAAAAATAGAAACTTTAATACTTTGGATGCTAATGATCAGTTAGCTTTGAGAGATTTGGAATCTCTCTTAGATGATAATGATCAGGAGAGTCCTACTAATGAATCCCAGGACAATCCTGCTATTTACCAAAAACCCATTTTTAGGTCCAAATCCTCATATATGCCCTCTCTTTCCTTAGTGCCATCTGTCAATCTCTTTGTGAAGAAAATGGAAAAGGAAATTGACACGATGATTCCTTTTAAGACAGATGACAATTTGAAACCCAGAGAGAGGAAAGCTTTGAGGGAACTGTCTGTGGCCAGGGGGTTGGTGATCAAACCGGCCGATAAGGGCGGAAACTTAGTCCTTCTGGTATATAGACCTAAAATATAGCAATTATGCACATATCCTAATAGTAGTTATAACATGTCTAAAGCAGTGTGTCAAAACATAACATAATGGAACAAATAAAATAAACCGCTGAGAAAAGTCTCTCTCAGAAGCTAGGAGGATTGTAGAGGATTGGAACGATAAATTATCCTCGACCTCCCTTGATTTGATGGAAATGATGATACAAAGAAATATTAGACGACTTGAAAAAGTCAAAAATGAGGCTGAAAAGGCTCTTTTGAAAGTTAACACCTTTGAAAGTGATCTCAATTTTGAGAAACTTAATGCTGAGACAAGTACTAATATTATTAAACTAAAATCGGACATTAAAATGAGGAAATGTAGAAAACTTAGAAGGGATCAGGAGGACTATAAAAATGGAAGGGTCTATGTATATAAGTCCCAAAAGGGGACCTATGACTCAGGGACAGATGCGTCTGACTCTGAGACAGGGCCCTCAAAAAACTCCCCGGGTATAACTTCAAGAGAAGGAAGAGAAGGACTAGAAGAGGCAAAAGGAAAAGATCCATTTGGGAACCCCTCAAAGGAGAAGAGATATCAGACCAGACAAACCAGGGGGAGAGGGGATCATTATGTTCAGAACAGAGGGAGATACAGAGGGAGGGGAGCATGCAGGGCTTACTAGAAAGCCCACCTATGGATGAGTTACAAATTGTTAATCTCTCATCCTTCCCTCTGAATCTGGCACATGTTGATCTCCTTAAAAAGGGTCTCTCTTTCTGCCCTACAGCTAATATTGATAAATTTGAGGTACTGAAAGATTTACATCTATTTGCCAGGAAAATTGTTTTATCTGTGGTAATGAAAAATAGAAACTTTAATACTTTGGATGCTAATGATCAGTTAGCTTTGAGAGATTTGGAATCTCTCTTAGATGATAATGATCAGGAGAGTCCTACTAATGAATCCCAGGACAATCCTGCTATTTACCAAAAACCCATTTTTAGGTCCAAATCCTCATATATGCCCTCTCTTTCCTTAGTGCCATCTGTCAATCTCTTTGTGAAGAAAATGGAAAAGGAAATTGACACGATGATTCCTTTTAAGACAGATGACAATTTGAAACCCAGAGAGAGGAAAGCTTTGAGGGAACTGTCTGTGGCCAGGGGGTTGGTGATCAAACCGGCCGATAAGGGCGGAAACTTAGTCCTTCTGGATGAACAGCTTTATGTAAATGAAGCAAAACGCCAATTGAACGACAAGAACCAATATGTAAGGTTGGATCACAACCCCCTGGCACAGATACAGAATTCCCTCTTTAAACTTCTAAATGAAGCAAGATGTAGGGGAACCATAGATCAGAAAGAGTTTAAGTTCTTGGTCTCTGATTTCCCTGTAATGCCTGTTTTCTATATTCTCCCGAAATTACACAAGAACTTGAAGTGTCCCCCAGGAAGGCCTATCGTGTCAGGGATTGGCAGTGTCACTGAGAAAGCTGGGGAATATGTAGATAAATATCTACGTCCATTCCTTTTATCTTTAACATCATATGTTAAGGACACAGCGGATCTTTTGAGGAAACTTGATGGAGTGGTAGTAAATGATAATACACTGCTAGCTTCTCTAGATGTAGAGGGGCTATACTCCTCTATTCCTCATGATATTGGACTCCAGGCAATAAGGAAATTTTTGGAAACAAAGGGTCCCCTGTTCTCAGAACATTCTGAGTTTGTTATTTCTTTACTTAGATTTGTCCTCCAGAATAATGTATTTACGTTTGACGGACAGATCTATAAACAGATACGGGGAACAGCTATGGGGGCAGTGTGTGCTCCCACCTACGCCTGCCTCCATTTGGGGGCTTGGGAGTCTGATATTTTTGAACGACACAGTGACACCTTTAACAATAAGGTGTTAATGTGGGTTAGATATGTGGATGATGTTCTTGTCCTATGGGATGGGAGTGTAGAAGAATTTCATGATTTTGTTCATGAACTTAACCATAATGACAGGAACATCATCCTCACATCAGAGACAAACAAGACCGAACTAAACTTTCTTGATATTACTATCAAGAAGGAAGGCTTGAAGATCGTGACAGAAAATTTCAGGAAAAAGAATGCCACTAACAGCATCTTACATGCTGATAGTGGTCATCCTGTCCATCTGATTAAGGGTATTCCGTATGGACAGTTCCTCCGGCTTAGGAGAAACTGTTCATCACTAACAAAATTTGATACACATGCTGCCCTAATGAAAGAAAGGTTTCTCAAAAGAGGGTATTCCAATAAATGTCTTAAAAAAGCTTTGTGGAAGGCACGAAAGACTCCTAGAGACCACCTGCTGTATAACAATAAATCAAAGCCCAAAGAGACGCAAATTAGATTTATCACTAAGTTTAATAACCAATGGTCCAATATTAGATCAGCACTAGCTAATAACTGGCATATACTTACTTTGGATGACAAGGTTAGAGATTCGATTGGTGAAAAACCACTTCTAACAGCTAGAAAAGCACTAAGTTTGAGAGATCACTTAGTTCAGAGTCAATTTGTGAGAGGCCCCTCTAATGCAGACTGGCTAAGAAGGGACAAGGGAATAAAAGGTAGCTATCCATGTGGGCACTGTGTGTACTGTGCCCACATGGATAGCACCAAACAGTTCTTCACTTCTTGTGGTAAGGTTTTTGATATTAAATTCTTCTTCAACTGCAAATCTGAAGGGGTAATCTATCTTCTTCGCTGCTCGTGCCCGGTCTTTTACGTTGGAAAAACCAAAAGGTTAGTAAAGGACCGGGTACAGGAACATCGGGACGATATCCTTCATGAAAATGACACAAATGTGGCAAGACACTTTGGCATGTTCCATAATGGAAGTGTAGAATCTTTGAAATTTACTATCATAGACAAAGGGATAACTAATGGTAGAGGTGGCAATAATGACAAAGTTCTATTGCAGAAAGAAACAAAATGGATCTATAAACTTAATACTAGATACCCAGTAGGACTTAATGATAAATTGGAGTATGCTAGTTTTTTATAGTCAGTGGACTCTCCCCTTTTCAGACAAGACATGTGCTATATTCGTAAGGTGTCATCATTTTTTGTTGTGGCAATAAGTGTTAGAAAGCTGAGGAATTAGGCTTTTACTTTCCCTAAGATTTTAGTGTATAACTAGAATCTTCACAACTTTACACATAAGGTTTTTGTATTTTGATTATATGCATCTCTAAACTGGAATATGTTTTCTTATGTGAACACACCTTTATTTAATTAATTACCCCAGGTGGGGGAAGCACACCTGAGGAATGTCAGGTGAGCTTTATCTTAAGAGGAAATCCGGTAAGGATTCATTCAAGCCCTGATGAACCCCTGTGAAACACACTGGATATGGGGGTGAAACGATCGTTGGTTTGTGTTTTTAACACTGAAGTGTTGTATTCAGGAGCAGGTCGACTAACTCCTGTGTATAAGAACTGTTTAAGGTTCTAAGGTCTATGGGACACGCATAGCCTTTTATACCTTTTTACTGCCTGCACTTTATCTGCATACCTGCTTTATGTGCTGACCTTAAAGAAATATGCTGCTAAAAAACATATGGTCTGTGCTACTATAATCAGATACTCTATTATACTCTAGGTCTGGGTCGTGTGTCTGAAGAGGAACTGTGAATGGGTGGGTTAGAATAATAGTTGTGATTGGAGGAATTGTGATTCTGATTCTGGCGTCTATTCGTATGTGATTGAAAATCATGTACATTGTTATGATAATGACCATTCTGTTTATGATTACAATTAGTGTGGGTATTAGAATTAGGTCGATATGTGGAATTATAAGAATGCCTAGGACCATGGTAATGTTCAAATCTGGAGTTGTAATGAGTGTCGGGTCTAACGGGAGAAATATCTCTCAAAGTTTCAAATCTATTGTTAGATTCATATCTAGTAAATTCCTTATTTCTATTGGAACCTACATGATGTGTTGACCCTCTGTAAGGTTCATTATTAGAGTAGTTCCTATTATGGTGATTATCATTTCTAGTTTGATGATTAGAATAATTCCTAGGGGTATGATTTATATTATCCCTTTGAAAATATTCTCTTGATTTGTAATGGCGATTTGAATAGTTGTTATGATAATTACGAGAGTAATTATTTCTATGTCTGTTACGGGGTTTGTCTACTAGTATCCATTCTTGTGTATTTTGTGGTGGAACAATCCTAGGTGTTTGGTCTGTTACAATCTCTTCTCTTTGGTTAGTCGCATTGTTCCCTTGTGATGTTTTTTTCATGTATGTATATACCACACCTTGTGTGTAGTCCTCAATATCCCTAGCTAGTTTCTTATTTTTAAGATTGATAATATCTTGTTCATATTTGTCAATCCTATCTAGTACCAATTGGTTAAGGCCTTCATATTTTTCATTATTTTGTACAGTTTGCAACTGTTTTTGTATTAATTCGATTTCCTTACTTGCCTCATTAACTAGCTTCTCTCTATGAGATATTAAAATATTGATAAATTTAAAGGAGCATTCATTGAGTGCTGTTTCCCACTCAGATAATAATGAAGAGTTATCTTTGAAGGAGCAAGTCTTAAACACGGGCAGACCTCTGGGTATTTGTTTCATATTCAGATATTTCTTTAAAGTATCCAGATCCCACCAGTGTCTACACTCATTTAAGCTGCTCCTCCAATTTAAAAAAACATAGTCTGAATGGGTACTTCAGTAGAGTGCTCATTTATAGAATCATTGTCAACTAAAGGGGTTCTATTAGACACTAAAAGTAATCTTTTGTTATTGCACTCATTAATAGACAACATCCTGGCTGCTCTCTTATGGAATAGGCAAAATTAGTAATCTATAGAAAACTAGTACGCTAGTGACAGTGGGCATCACCATGGTACTTGTAAGAGGCACCTAGGAGCGAATAAAAAATACTAGAAAATATGATTAATAAAACAATATGCTAATATATCTAAATATACAATAGAATATCAATAAACCAGGGTATAAGGGTATACAGACTAATAGTCCAATGGATGATGTACGATGATTTAACAGTCCTGTTAATGCAGTTCCAGATGGTATCAAATGATGTTCATCCAAAGCAGCAGGCCGCTCCTCCAGGCTGTCGTGCCATGACACAGGTCAAGAGAATCTAATAAAATCAAAATAGAGAGCGCCACATAGTGCAGATCATAAACAACTTCAAAACAAAAGCAAGAAGAGCTGAAGAATCCTACTCACAAGATGTAAAGCACTGATGTGCAATACCAGCAGTCCGGAACCACCCGTCGTCCGGTAGACCAATTGATGATGTCACAAAAGGGGATCCTCGTCTCACCAGGGAGAGTCCAGAGATACCACAGGGAGGAGCCTGTACAGCAGTGGTCGGCCCAACAGGTCCAGAGACCCTCCACTTGGAAGGGTAAAGAGTCTAAAGCTCCAATTGATGGAAAAAGTTTCAGGATCAATAAGTTTCAGGATCAAATAAATGATAAGTCGGCAGCAGATGGAGAGTTAAAAGGACTTAAAAAATGTATTATGAAGATAAAAACAACAGCAACGCGTTTCTCAGTGTAACACACTGTTTCATCAGGCTATACAAAACAAACTCTCAGCTGCCATATTTAAAACCATAAAGAACCAATCAGAATTTAGAAAAGTTGAACACCCCTAGCGGAACATAGCAAGATACATATGGCGGGGGTGAAGGGTTAACAAAAATAAATGAATAATATGTTAATACAAAACATTAATATATAAACAATTAATAAGCACTGATCTTTTTTCAAGGACAACAGATCACTAATTTTGTGTGTAAAAATATGAGATATAAAAATATAATTAAATATCGGAGAACAGATTGAATAAACTTGTGACTCACTTGTAATGGTATATTCCATTACTCAGTGAAAATATAAAAAACGTTTATATTAAAAACATATCAATCATACTACATTAAAATATATTTAATTGTAACTATTAGGCTATTGGCATTTTGGCACCAGGTTAAGGGAAAAAAATAAAAACGATTAGGTTTAAAGAGTTATTTGAACTGTTGTTTAAACTCATAAATATTTAATGCAGAAATATCCTAATGTGATGTAAGATGGGGGGGGGCGTGGTCAGTCACGCCGAGTGTAATTTATATAAAGGACATCACTTTAAATACTAACATCACTCCATGTCAACTCAGATCCCCACATCCCCGTTGTCATAGCAACTATGCTCTATCGCACACAATATTGTGATTGTTTTTAGTGTTTTCTTATCCCCTTTGTTAAAATGATCTGTTTAAGATCAATCATCTGTTCTTATGGCACTTGACTGTTGTCTGATCACTTTTATCCTTTATATAAATTACACTCGATCAGTGCTTATTAATTGTTTATATATTAATGTTTTGTATTAACATATTATTCATTTATTTTTGTTAACCCTTCACCCCCACCATATGTATTTTGGTATGTTCCTCTAGGGGTGTGCAACTTTTCTGAATTCTGATTGGTTCTTTATGGTTTTTAATATGGCAGCTGAGAGTTTGTTTTGTATAGCCTGATGAAACAGTGTGTTACACTGAGAAACTCGTTGCTGTTGTTTTTATCTTCATAATACATTTTTTAAGTCCTTTTAACTCTCCATCTACTGCCGACTTATCATTTATTTGATCCTGAAACTTATTGATCCTGAAACTTTTTCCATCAATTGGAGCTTTAGACTCTTTACCCTTCCAAGTGGAGGGTCTCTGGACCTGCTGGGCTGACCACTTCTGTACAGGTTCCTCCCTGTGGTATCTCTGGACTCTCCCTGGTGAGACGAGGATCCCCTTTTGTGACATCATCAATTGGTCTACCGGACGACGGGTGGTTCCGGACTGCAGGTATTGCACATCAGTGCTTTACATCTTGTGAGTAGGATTCTTCAGCTCTTCTCGCTTTTGTTTTGAAGTTGTTTATGATCTGCACTATGTGGAGCCCTCTATTTTGATTTTCTTAGATTCTCTTGACCTGTGTCGTGGCACGACACCCTGGAGGAGCTGCCTGCTGCTTTGGATGCACATCATTTGATACCATCTGGAACTGCATTAACAGGACTGTTACATCATTGTACATCATCCATTGGACTATTAGTCTGCATACCCTTATACCCTGGTTTATTGATATTCTATTGTATATTTAGATATATTAGCATATTGTTTTATTAATCATATTTTCTAGTATATGTATATATATATATATATATATTTCCTAGACGCCTCTTACAAGTACTGTGGTGACGCCCACTGTCACTAGCGTACTAGTTTTCTATAGACTTATGATTGGCCAGCCTTTCTTTGATAATAACACACACTAACTCGGCCACATAAAGGGTTTCATGTACTAAGCCTTCAATGAGCTGTCTGTGATTTTTTTTGCGTCAAAATTCACGCACAGATAGAAAATTGTATGTACAAAGAACATTTTTTTCTATGTGAAGAACATTGGAATTTAAAGATTTTTTATTGAAAATGCATTAAAACATTAAAAATGAAGAAAAAATTATTTTGCATATTTAAATGTATTTGACAGAAAAGGGTTCAAATGTGTGTGACAAAAACAGATTATAGAGCATCTTCTTTGTTTTATATGGCTTACATATATAAAATTCTGGTTTTCAGTAACTTTAACTACTTGGATGCACATTGCATAGCAATGAATTTCAACTGAGTGTATAAGGACACATTTAGCATCAGACACACTGTTAAACACATTATCCACTATATTTGCTTCATATGGTGGATGTTTCTGTGTCCTATCCCCCACATGCTCATTACCTAGGTCATAAAAGATAAGGTACTGGTTGCTGGCAAAATGTTCAACATTATTACATAGTGTTTGATGATATAACATACTATAAAGTAAAAGTTCTTCCTTAATGCTTAAGGTGCTGAAGGGGGCGTCCTCCAGCACAACTCACACATCAAATAGGACAAGCAACCGATCTTTAGAAAAAGATTATTCTCTTTTGTTATATATGATCACATAAAAGTGGCAGGAAGTCTCTGTTAAACATTAAAGACCAGATCTCATTTGTCTAGAGGGTCATGTGACCCCCCTCAACTAAAATGAGCTAAGCTTTTTTTTATTCAAATGAGGTGTCACTTGTCCTTCTGATACAGGTGATCACAGATAAAAAGTGATCAGATAAAAAGCGATTACCTTCACCTTCCTCACTGGCCATTTGTTTTAATGGAGGGGGGGGGCTATTACAGTGCTCATACCTCCCCTTATGGTTTAATAAATTGTAAGTGTGAGACCTTGTTCTCAATAGTTACATTATTTGTTTTTACAGAGGTTATTTGGTGATGATATTGATATTGATATTATTTGGGAATGATATTTTAAATACAAAAAAATAAAACTATGCCCTAATTTATTATAATTTGTTAATAAGCTGCTGTATAAAATATATTTAATGTATATGACATGTAATTTATGTTGTTGTTTTTTTTTGTTTTGTTTTTGTAAATGCTTTTTTCATCTTGGTATGTCTTAATAGGTTAATAATTTGCTAAACAAAATGTATCTATTAGTAATGTCTTGGTGAATAATGTATAGCAAAAACAAATATTTAGATTCTGTTGAATACATTTCAGTATATGTTTGTGAACTGTTTCTAAATTATAATACAGCAAATGTAATTGGTAGACACTAGGTGGCAGAAGCACTCTATCGGCTAGATATATAATTTCCAATGTAATTAGGTCATTGTAAGGTAAAATATATAACTGAGTGAAAAATTCTATTTATGTTTTTTGCTTCAGTATTACATTCTAATTTGATGTCAGTCCTTTTCACTTTGTGAAGGTTAAATCTGCTGTCAGGGAAAAGGACAACAATAGAATCGTATAATCTTATAAAACACATATTAACCAATAAGAAAGAAGACAAAATGCTTTTTTTTATGTGTGTTACTGCGTAAATTGTTCAGTATGAAATTAAAGCATGTGGATTTTTTTAAAATACATATTTTAAGAACTAAATTCAACTTTAGACTCTCTTGGTGAAAATGATTTATTTATAATGCTACACATATTTAATTTAATTAAACAAAAGCCCAGATGTTATGGACTTACATTCATTTACACACTGATTTCAGTGTTTTCAAAATGGATTTTTTCCCTTGGTAGTTTATCCATTATTAATTTTCTTCAGTTATTGTGTTTAAAATGTTAGTGATTATAAAGACATTGAGCTTCTAATGGATTGTGCCAGCTTTTTTAAACTGTCAATGTAAGATCATCTATATAACATTTTATACAGGTTGAAAGAATCAAATTAATACCACTTAATAAAGCTAAGGCACATTCATCTGCAGCATATTAACGTTGGTAATGAACTGGTAACTGGTAAAACTATTACATTAGGACAAAAATTGCAAGACTGTTATAACTAACATGCAAATTATCTGTTACATTTAAATTTAGGAAGCTGTGAAAACAGTATTTGCTGCTAAGATTCCATTTTTATATAATTTTATATATTTTTATACTGTAAATGTAGTAATTGATTTTCACCCTTTTTGATAGTGTTTTTTTGTTTGTGTTTAATGATAATAGTGGGGAAAATAGGCATGGTAAATAGACACATGCCTCTCTAGGCTGGGCCCTCTACCCATTTAATCCCTATAATTGTTTTGTTGTACTCTGCATTTGTTTATAGCGCTGTGGAATCTGTTGGTGCTCTACAAATAACCGATAATAATAATAATAATAATAATAATAATAATAAAAATGAGTGATGGTATAGGAAGCATTAATGGAACACTAAACTTTAAAATCTTGGAAGACATGTGTTTGTAGAATGTGGTAAAAACTTTGGAGTTGAAAAAAGAAACATTTAATGAAACAATAAAAACCATCAAGAAGTAATAGAAAGAATACCATACATTGAGATATATACATGTTTTATACACAGACAGTGGCAAACATTTAGGGCTAGATTACAAGTGGAGCACTGTTTAGCTCTTTCACTAGAGCGCTAATTGCGCTAGAAGTAAACTTTTTGCATGTGTCAGTTTGCGCTGGTATTACGTGTTGATGAGTGCTAACCCGACATAAAAATATCAATATTTCACATTCCAGTGTTCTTCACATAACAGAATATGTTCTATTTATTCATAAACACATATTTCTACATATATCTGATGGTATTTTGGAACTATATATATTTATACCTATATATATTCATTATTATGTATAGGTATAGATACATACACTCACCAGCCTCTTTATTAGGTACACCTTGCTAGTACCGAGTTGGGCCTACTTTTGCCTTCATAACTGCCATAATTCTTGGTGGCATAGATTCAACTAGGTGTTGGAAACATTACTCAGATATTTTGGTCTATATTGACATGATAGCATCACACAGTTGCTGCAGATTTGTCGGCTGCACATCCATGATGCAAATATCCCATTCCACCACATCCCAAAGATGCTCTATTGGATTGAGATCTGGGGACTGTTCAAGAAACCAGTTTGAGATGATTTGAGCTTTGAGACATGGTTCATTATCCTGCAGGAAGTAGCCATCAGAAGATGGGTACACTGTAGTCATAAAGGTATGGACATGGTCAGCAACCATACTCAAATAATATGTATAGCTAAATCCCTAATGTATAATGCAATAAAACAACATTAGAGATTTAGCTATACATAGTATTTGTATTATCTCATGTATTTATGCATATGTGTATTTAAGGCTACTACTTATCCCTAGAAATGATTAACTCATGTATTATCTCATGTATTTATGCAAGAGTGTGTTTAATGCTACTACTTCTCCCTAGAAATTATAAGATAATATGTATGTATGTCAGCTGATGGATATCTGTTCCAGATATCAGTATATTATATGAAACTATTATTCGGTTAGTCGCATATGTCCAACAAAGGGTTAAACAAGATATTCATTGCTATGTATCAATGAGATTGCTTTTAATTTCATTTAAATGCTGACACATGTGTGTGTGTTATATGTCTATGATTATGGTTTAAACGACGGAAACCGGTCAGACTGTTTGTTCCTAGTCTACCTGTTTTTACAGCCTGTTGCTGTTTTCGTTGTAAATGATCTACAATAAAAGTTTACTTTTACTTTTCACGAATAAACCTGGACTGCTGCATTGGATTTTCTTTTTCTTCATTCCTTATACGGATTGCAGGGACTCCGTTCCGTTCACTTACAAATCTGGGCCAGTGATTGGTTGAGTGCCGTAGCCTCGTTTTGGAGCCTGTGACGTTGATTTCCCACAGCACGCCGTAAAGTGTTTTTCTGAAGGAGGACGCGATCTCTGAGAAGCCGTGAGTGTTAGTACACATCGTAGGGGCAGGAACCGACCTGGTCTGGTGAAATATTCACCCCCTTTCCTTCTCCCTCAGTCGGTCTCTATCAATAAGACATCCTTGTGGAAATACATACGGTGCCTACAAGTGATGGTGAGTCACTGCGAGGAGTGCATATGTACCTGTGCATTTTCAACTGCCATGCTATGCTGATGGTAAGATTGCCATAGAGTAAATAGGGCAAGAGAGGCATTTACCTCAGTTACCCTCTCTTTGTATAGAGATACTACACAAGCAATAGGACTGTTTCTTACATATGGACTTCCGTTATGCTATAGTGGAGTTAGTTTTTGCACGCTGACATTTCCCTCACTTACACAGGCAGATAAACTACAAACTTTTCCTTTTTTATTTACTATATGTATTTATGTGTTTATATTTGTATATATGTCTGTAAATACCTATATAGACATATAAATATATTAATACATATATACACGCACACACAGACACATATATACAGTACTGTGCAAAAGTCTTAGATTTGATTTGTTGTTTTAGCAATGGTATAATGACCATATATAAATATTGCCCAGTCTCTTTATTAGAATACAAAGAGAAAATACAGGATATTTGTATGTAGTATTAAAAAACAGAAAAAAAATCAGGAAAAAAGCTTCTAAAGGCTAAAGGGGCAAGTATTTATTGTGACCTTCTCTTACACTTGAGCAATAGCAGGAACCTGGCTCTTATAAACCTAAATTGAATGAAACCCTAATTACTGTCATTGCTAATACCTGTTTTTGTCCTACTATTTCATGTCAAAATGACTGCTGTGAAAAAGGACTATTACTATTTGTGCAAGACGTGCTTGAGCATTACATACACATGTGGTATGATTTTAATTCATTGGAAGCTTGCTAATAAGACCAACTTTAAATCACATCATTCCATTTAAAATGCCAAAGATCACAGAATTTGACAGACATAGGGGGATATTTATCAAGCTGTCAACTGCAAATACACCGGAATTCCACAGCGTAATTGTTGCGAGCTTGATCCGACCTAGTTATCAAAGCCTACTGCTTACGTCATTAAAGATGTTCCGAATACACATTCGGCTCTATTTGACCCCTTTTCCCATTTATCAAATTTCTAACAGGTACGCTTGCAGCTATTCCAGCCCAGCGTACCTGGTTTTCAATCCGCCACCCTAGAAGCCGCGGATGCCATAGGAATCAATGGGTGTCTAAAAGCACCGAAAGCTTATGTTCGATGCTGCCAGATATCCCATTGATTTCTATGGTTGAAAACAAGTAACGTTTACACCTAACACCCTAACATAAGCCCCAAGTCTAAACACCCCTAATCTGCTGCCCCCGACATCGCCGCCACCTACATAATGTTATTAAATCCTCCCAGACCCCGGCGCAACCAAAATAAAGTTATTACCCCTATCCCACCGCTCCCTGATACTGCCACCACTAAATTAATGTATTAACCCCTAAACCGCTGGCCTCTCACATCACTACCACTAACTAAACCTATTAACCCCTAAACTGCCAGCCTCCCACATCGCCATTAAACTAAATTAAGCTATTAACCCCTAAACATAACAAGCCACTAACTTTAAATTAAAATTACAACATCCCTATCTTAAAATAAATTTAAACTTACCTGTAGAATTAAAATAAACTATTTTAAACTATTAATTAACCTACCCTAACTATTATACTACAATTAAATTAAACTAACAATTAAATTAACTAAATTACATATTAAAAAACCCTAACCCTACTCAAATTATTTAAATCTACTATTAAACATTATTAAAAATTAGTAAATTACCAAAAAAAAAAAATAAACGCTAAGTTACAAAAAATAAAAAACACTAAATTACGAGCTCTAAATTACGAGCTCTCATCCTATTGGCTGATTGGAACACCCAATAGGATGAGAGCTGCTCAAATCCTATTAGCTGATTGGAACAGCTCTAATCCTATTGGCTGATTATAACCTTTAACCTTTGAGCCAATATGAATACAAGGGATGCCATCTTGGATGACATCACTTGTATTGAAGTTCCAGTTTACGGTGGCAACCGCACTTAATGGATGAAGATAGAAGATGCCATCTGCATGAAGACTTCTTGCCGGCTGGATGGATCCTTCAAGTGGGACTTCAATAACTGTAAGTGGATCTTCGGGGGTTAGTGTTAGGTTTAGGGTTTTTTGGGTGGGTTTTATGTTTAGATTAGGATCTGGGAAGGTAAAATAGCTAAATGCCCTTTTAATGGCAATGCCCATACCAATACCCTTTTCAGGGCAATAGGGAGCTTAGGTTATTTTAGATAGGTTTTTTATTTTGGGGGGTTGGTTGGGTGATGGGTTTTACTGTTGGGGGGTGTTTGTATTTTTTTACAGGTAAAAGAGCTGCTTTCTTTGGGACAATGCCCCACAAAAGGCCCTTTTAAGGGCCATTGGTAATTTATTGTAGGCTAGGTTTTTTTTATTTTGGGGGGGGGGGGCATTTTTATAATTGATAGGGCTACTAGATTTGTTGTAATTCTTTTTTATTTTTGATAATGTGGTTTGTTTTTCATAATTTAGTGTTTTTTATTTTTTGTAACTTAGCGTTTATTTTTTTTGGTAATTTTTAATACTGTTTAATAGTAGATTTAAATCATTTGAGTAGGGTTAGGGATTTTTAATATGTAATTTAGTTAATTTAATTGTAGTTTAATTTAATTGTAGTATAATAGTTAGGGTAGGTTAATTAATAGTTTAAAAATAGTTTATTTTAATTCTACATGTAAGTTTAAATTTATTTTAAGATAGGGATGTTGTAATTTTAATTTAAAGTTAGCGGCTTGTTAGGTTTAGGGGTTAATAGCTTAATTTAGTTTATGGCGATGTGGGGGGCTGACGGTTTAGGGGTTAATAGGTTTAGTTAGTGGTAGTGTTTTGGGAGGCCAGAGGTTTAGGGGTTAATACATTTATTTTGGTTGCGGCGGGGTCCAGTCCGCTCATCGCCCCGTATTTGGTGCGCATCTTTTTGCCGGCTGTTTTTAAAAATATGGAGATCATATTCAGGTCCGCGGCTGCAATGTTAGGCAAGCGTATTGGTGCAGGTGAATGAAGCATAGTTGAGCCTTGATAAATATCCTATCAGGTGTGTGTGTGTATCATAGGGGTAACAATGTTTGTATGTATGAGAATAGTTTAATTAGTTTCTCTTGTTAACCGCAAAATTCCATAATTTCCATCATAGTAACTGATCTAATCAGCTAACAGGGCCATCAGCAGGCATAGGGAACTTAAAATGTTGGCCCCTTATAGACAAACATTAACACATCTACTCATAAGCACAACATCATGTTAAAAGAATATATATTTATAACATCTTTTGCCCCCATTTAATGCTATCACATGTATGAAGGACTTGTGATATCTAATATAAACACTAACGGCTATATTTGGAGTTTTGTCAGTAACGACCCGAAAAACTAACGCCGGCTTTTTTCTGGCCGCACCATAAAAATAACTCTGGTATTGAGAGTCCACATAAAGGCTGCGTTAGGCTCCAAAAAAGGAGCGTAGAGCATTTTTAACGCAGCTTCAACTCTCGATACCAGAGTTGCTTACGCAAGCGGCCAGCCTCAAAAACGTGCTCGTGCACGATTCTCCCATAGGAAACAATGGGGCTGTTTGAGCTGAAAAAAAACCTAACACCCGCAAATAAGCCGCCTTCAGCTCTTAGCGCAGCCCCATTGTTTGCTATGGGGAAACACTTCCTACGTCTGCACCTAACACTCTAACATGTACCCCGAGTCTAAACACCCCTAATCTTACACTTATTAACCCCTATTCTGCCGCCCCCGCTATCGCTGACACCTGCATTTTATTTTTAACCCCTAATCTGCCGCTCCGTAAACCGCCGCTACTTACATTATCCTTATGTACCCCTAATCTGCTGCCCCTAACACCGCCGACCCCTATATTATATTTATTAACCCCTAATCTGCCCCCCTCAACGTCGCCTCCACCTGCCTACACTTATTAACCCCTAATCTGCCGACCGGACCTGAGCGCTACTATAATAAAGTTATTAACCCCTAATCCGCCTCACTAACCCTATAATAAATAGTATTAACCCCTAATCTGCCCTCCCTAACATCGCCGACACCTAACTTCAATTATTAACCCCTAATCTGCCGACCGGAGCTCACCGCTATTCTAATAAATGTATTAACCCCTAAAGCTAAGTCTAACCCTAACACTAACACCCCCCTAAATTAAATATAATTTTAATCTAACGAAATTAATTAACTCTTATTAAATAAATTATTCCTAATTAAAGCTAAATACTTACCTGTAAAATAAATCCTAATATAGCTACAATATAAATTATAATTTTATTGTAGCTTTTTTCGGATTAATATTTATTTTACAGGCAACTTTGTAATTATTTTAACCAGGTACAATAGCTATTAAATAGTTAAAATAATTACAAATTTACCTGTAAAATAAATCCTAACCTAAGTTACAATTAAACCGAACACTATACTATCAATAAATTAATTAAATAAACTAACTACAATTACCTACAATTAACCTAACACTACACTATCAATAAATTAATTAAATACAATTCCTACAAATAAATACAATTAAATAAACTTGCTAAAGTACAAAAAATAAAAAAGAACTAAGTTACAAAAAATAAAAAAATATTTACAAACATAAGAAAAATATTACAACAATTTTAAACTAATTACACCTACTCTAAGCCCCCTAATAAAATAACAAAGCCCCCCAAAATAACAAAATGCCCTACCCTATTCTAAATTACTACATTTCAAAGCTCTTTTACCTTACCAGCCCTGAACAGGGCCCTTTCTGATCAGCCAATAGAATGCGAGCTCAATCTGATTGGCTAATTGGATCAGCCAATCAGATTGAACTTGATTCTGATTGGCTGATTCCATCAGCCAATCAGAATATTCCTACCTTAATTCCGATTGGCTGATAGAATCCTATCAGCCAATCGGAATTCGAAGGACGCCATCTTGGATGACGTCCCTTAAAGGAACCGTCATTCGTTGTTAGTCCGTCGGGCCAGCAGGATGTTCCGAGTCGGAGGTCTGCAAGATGGATTCAGAAGAAAGAAGATTGAAGATGCCGTTGATAGAAGACTTCATCCGGATCATGGACCTCTTCAGCTCCCGCTTGGATGAAGACTTCAGCCGGATCATGGACCTCTTCAGCCCCCCGCTTGGGCTTGGATCAGGACATCGGAGGAGCTCTTCAGGACGGATCGGTGAACCTGGTAGGGTGAAGACAAGGTAGGAAGATCTTCAGGGGCTTAGTGTTAGGTTTATTTAAGGGGGGTTTGGGTTAGATTAGGGGTATGTGGGTGGTGGGTTGTAATGTTGGGGGGGTATTGTATGTTTTTTTTTTACAGGCAAAAGAGCGGAATTTCTTGGGGCATGCCCCGCAAAGGGCCCTGTTCAGGGCTGGTAAGGTAAAAGAGCTTTGAAATGTAGTAATTTAGAATAGGGTAGGGCATTTTGTTATTTTGGGGGGCTTTGTTATTTTATTAGGGGGCTTAGAGTAGGTGTAATTAGTTTAAAATTGTTGTAATATTTTTCTTATGTTTGTAAATATTTTTTTATTTTTTGTAACTTAGTTCTTTTTTATTTTTTGTACTTTAGCAAGTTTATTTAATTGTATTTATTTGTAGGAATTGTATTTAATTAATTTATTGATAGTGTAGTGTTAGGTTAATTGTAGGTAATTGTAGTTAGTTTATTTAATTAATTTATCGATAGTATAGTGTTCGGTTTAATTGTAACTTAGGTTAGGATTTATTTTACAGGTAAATTTGTAATTGTTTTAACTATTTTAGCTATTGTACCTGGTTAAAATAAATACAAAGTTACCTGTAAAATAAATATTAATCCTAAAATAGCTATAATATAATTATAATTTATATTGTAGCTATATTAGGATTTATTTTACAGGTAAGTATTTAGCTTTAATTAGGAATAATTTATTTAATAAGAGTTAATTAATTTCGTTAGATTAAAATTATATTTAACTTAGGGGGGTGTTAGTGTTAGGGTTAGACTTAGCTTTAGGGGTTAATACATTTATTAGAATAGCGGTGATCTCCGGTCGGCAGATTAGGGGTTAATAATTGAAGTTAGGTGTCGGCGATGTTAGGGAGGGCAGATTAGGGGTTAATACTATTTATTATAGGGTTAGTGAGGCGGATTAGGGGTTAATAACTTTATTATAGTAGCGCTCAGGTCCGGTCGGCAGATTAGGGGTTAATAAGTGTAGGCAGATGGAGGCGACGTTGAGGGGGGCAGATTAGGGGTTAATAAATATAATACAGGGGTCGGCGGTGTTAGGGGGAGCAGATTAGGGGTACATAAGGATAACATAGGTGGCGGTCGGCAGATTAGGGGTTAAAAAAAATTATTTGAGTGTCGGCGATGTGGGGGGGACCTCGGTTTAGGGGTACATAGGTAGTTTATGGGTGTTAGTGTACTTTAGAGCACAGTAGTTAAGAGCTTTATAAACCGGCGTTAGCCCAAAAAGCTCTTAACTACTGACTTTTTTCCTGCAGCTGGAGTTTTGTCGTTAGATGTCTAACGCTCACTTCAGAAACGACTCGAAATACCGGAGTTAGAAAGATCCCATTGAAAAGATAGGATACGCAATTTACGTAAGGGGATCTGCGGTATGGAAAAGTCGCGGCTGAAAAGTGAGCGTTAGACCCTATTTTGAGTGACTCCAAATACCGGCGGTAGCCTAAAACCAGCGTTAGGAGCCTCTAACGCTGGTTTTCACGGCTAACGCCAAACTCCAAATCTAGGTCAATGTTTCTTTAATTTTCCTACACCTTTAAGAAGGAGGCATGTTTTATAAAGCACATACAAGTCATGAGTATATATAAACACTGAGTGTCTCTAACTCTATAAAACCAATAAGAAGGAACCATGTACAAATTGGTATTACAATGCCTTCAATATGGCAAACACTATCATTATTGTACTCAAAAAGACATTTCAGAGTACTGATAGAGTTAACTTTAAGCTGCAGGTATTTAGCAATTGCTGAGCATTAGAAGGAGGGATTAGCGTATATTTTTTAATCCAATTAGAATTGTTTAAGGTGTTCTTAATGCCAAGGAGGACAGACACACACCAGTCTATGATTACGGCAATCTGCCAAAATGCGTAAGCCCGTGTGCTGCGCTCTCTCCCCAAACAAGTGGCAGGCTGTCACATCATTTTGTAATTGAATTTTAAGATTTTCCAATAAAGAAATTTTATTTTACGGAGTGTGGTACTACAATTTTTTCTTCCTGAATTACTATAAGCCGTTATACCACACTCCGCTTACTTTCCTGCTCCTGCATCACAATCGGATGTTAAGCAAACAAAATCTCCCAAAGACGTCTTGTGTAAGTTACCTGGAACCTAAGTGGCCTAACCGGATGCTAGTGTTGAGGTGTCAAGCCTATGGAGGACTGGAGAAGTAGGAGTCGAGACCGCAAGCGGAAGTCCAAAGGACAAGGCATCCGAATTCAGTCCAGAGAGTGAAGGTGGATAAAGACCCAAGATGCAGTACCCGGTTTAACAGCCAATCACGGAAGACGGTAGACGCACATGCCCAGAGTGGTGACGTCATTTCACAGCAACGGACATACAGCGAGAGTCAAGAGGAAGACGAGGAGTCACGGCAGAGTGGGTGAGTGAACTGATATTCGATATTATACAGCAGCGGTTCACAAGCTAATAAGTATATGAATGCGACCATACAAGTTTCGCAAGTTGATCCCACTCTAGCTTGAACGTCCCAACAGACGATCCACATTGACTGTCAATATACTATGTTACACTATTTGATTTAAAGGTGACAAAGGGAGATTTATGGTTGTCATACTCAGCTCAAAGCAAAGTATTTGGCCGAATTAAAGTCTTTATTATACAAGTATGATTACATCCAATGGACATTGCCTAATCAAAGGAATTAATTGAATATTGATTCGTGAGGAGTCCAACATTAGCTCATCCCATTCGCTATTGAACTTTTTATATTAGTTTACTATAGTGCTTACGGCTAAGCACTGGGGATCAGCTATAGTAAGTGTATGGGGAGCAGGTCTTACTAAAGCATAAGAGATGGACAGCAGCCAGCAGCAACAGTTTTTTGCGTTAATGCCAGCAGCAGCTAGGAACACCAATACTATTGGCTGTGACATGATCTTTTCAAATGACAAGGGGATATTAACTCTAAGCAGTCTATTTGATACTATGGAAAAATTGTTGCTAAAGGAAACCAGACTTCAATGGGACTTATGGACACTAGACAGATATATGAGATTGAAAATGATACCTAGAGGTCTCAGAATATTTAAGTTTCCCACTTTTGAAGTGGACATTAATGACCATGAGTTTATTGAGTCTTGGAATGAGGTGCTCTCAGAGTGTTCATCAAGGTTGATGTTGATGTTGGTGGAATATAAACAAAAACAGTTAACTGAGATTAGAAAACAGATAGATGACACTCAGCTTGAGATGAATAAGAGAAGGGAGGATATAGATTTTTTGAGATTTGACAGTATTCTGAGGAACACAGTAGCTAACAACAAAAAAATAGTCATGGAGAATAAACACACAAAATATTTGAGAGACAAATCTGACTACGAGAATAAAACCGTGTACATTTGGAATAGGAAACAGCATACTTTTAACAGACATGAAACTAAATAAACAGAAAAAAATAAAAACAAAGGTAAAAAAGGCAAGCGTAGCCCAAAGGTAGTTTCCTTTTCAGAAAGCGCATCAGAGGGTGAGAAAGGGTATTCCTCAGAAGATAAATCATCTGATAATGATGAAACACAAGTTGTACATATAGGTATTTTAAAAAACACGACAGAAAATACAGGAGTGAATACTGTACACACAACAAAAGCAAGGGAGCTGAAAAAAAATCTACCCCCAAACAAGGAGAAACCAGATATACACCCACGAATAGAGAAACAGAGAGGTTAGAAGCTATAGAAATTGAGCAGGTTTTTTCAATGGACACAGCAGTGAGAACAGTTCCCAATGCAAACACATCACAGGAGAGATACCAACTGAGAGGGCAAAAGACACAAACAAAGTACAAATAGGCAACGTGATTAATTTGTCTAAAAAACATCTCATTCCAAACAGATTCACAGTTCCAGAGTAGAAAGGAGAGAGAGGAGAGATATAGGTATAATAAAATGTGTACTTTATTGGTAATTCATAAAACAGACCTGGCATCAGCAGAAGGATCTCTCTGTTTGCTGTGCCAGGTCTGTTTTATGAATTACCAATAAAGTACACGTTTTATTATACCTATATCTCTCCTCTCTCTCCTTTCTACTCTGGAACTGTGAATCTGTTTGGAATTTGAATCTGTTTTGTTACAGGTCCAGGGGAGCCCTAATAGTTCCGGAGCACAGGACAGCCAACAACAGATGCACTTACCTGTTGTGTGAGCCAGAGGCGTGAACGCCGCAACAGACATGGGGGGTAAGTGAAATGATACTTACTCTGCCTTTTGCTACTGTTTGCAATTATTCAAGCCCTACAACTGTTATATTCACAAGTTGCCGCTGCGGCTCTATCAGTCTCTGCACTACAGATACGTCTAATAACCAGGATATTTGACATAAGTTCTCTAATAGCTAAGTGTAATCCCGCTAGAAGTGGGACTCCAATTTAGGAGTGAATATTCACGCTAGCTAGTTATGGATTATAAATCACACGATCATATATATCTGCACTAAATCTGAAATTTCCATTAAAAAACATCTAACGAAAGCACAATTCAATGTTTTGCAGTATGGACTGTCCTTTTCCCCAACCACAGACTTTAGTGTATTCCAGACCATCATTGATGTTAACAAACTGGTGAGAAATATAACTTTAAAAAAACACTTTGATGGAAGGGAGGACACTAATGTCTCTGAAAATAGGTGTACAGATATAGAAACAGAACCTATAAAGGGGGCAGAGCTAGCCAGCCTAGGACATGGCTGCCTTTTGTTAGAGCTCCTGAGCCCTATCTGAATGAGAGCGCTAACGGCTCATGCCCTGCATTCCTTTTAGCAGTCACAATAGGCTTATGAAGTGTCCTTCAGGTGACCACCCTGGGGATATCTCTATTCTGTTTACGGCAGCAGTCATAGCACCCGACACAAGGCGCGCAACTACGGCCCCTCACTAGCTACCCGCAACTGCCGTGACAAGTAGTAAGTCAACGGAGCAGCCAGATTACCCGCATCAGTTGTTTTTCCACCACCGGGCTCGGTCTGAAGGGAGGCAGAGATATAGTTCGGATAAGTCCGGTACACAGAGGCGGGGGTGAGTTCCGTTGCAGGCCACAGCTTGCATTAAAGTCAGCTACGCACACAACATAAAGTGCAGAAGGGGCCAGAACTGAAACACGCTGCAGTAACAAACTCTCTCCCCAGCACTCAGATGCATAAGAGAAATGTCACTATAGGGGATATATACTATTAGCAAACCTGCTCTAATAAATATAAAGCTGCTGGCATAATGTAAAATCACCTGCACGAGCATTAACCCCTGCACGCCCACCTGTCACACATCCTAAAGAGAAAGCCACAGGGAAATTTTAATGCACCTTGTTATACTTTGCAAGCTAACTCTTTGACTTGTATTGAGCTGGGAGGCTACAAGCAAATAGGCCTAGGGGAGCTCTTATTAATCTTTTGGAACAGCCCAGAGCACAGGCCTGCTAACTAAACTACTAGAGGAGGACTTTCCCATCTTACTGTAATCATTACAAATCATTACAAATCTTAAGAAAACTCCTAACTATCACCTTCTTGTCATAATCTGGTGCCTCAAGCTTTCAATAACCCACATTAAAAAATGTCGCCTAAGAAAGGCTGTAAACCTAATAAAGGCAACAAACAGCAGAAAACTACATCGCATGCTGTAAACACATTTTTCAAGGCCTTAGAATCTAAAACCAATATCGCTGAGGAAACTGACCCCCCTGATCAAACCTCAGGTCAAAGTTCTTCAGAGTCTGAAAGCGAAAAACCCGCTGAAAACATCACTATACCCAAAGCACTTTTTAATTCAATTCCCTCAAAAAAGGACTTTTCTTCCCTGATTACCCAAGTCAAACAATGCATCAGAGAGGAAATATCTGACCTCAAGAAAGACATCTCAGAGATAGGTCACAGAGTCGAATCTCTTGAGGACACACAGGACGCTCACTCTGAAGCTATCTCGGAGCTACACAATACCATTCAGCGGCAAGATGTAAACATATCGGAGCTGGAGGACAAACTAGATGATGCAGAAAACCGCAGCAGGCGCCACAACATTAGACTGAGGGGTATCCCTGAAGCAGTATCCACATCAGACCTAGAACAATATCTACAAAACTTCTTCAGCACCTTGAAGGGGGAAGAAGTCCCAACAAAAAATGATATAGATAGAGCTCATAGAGCTTTACGCTCTAAACCTCTAAGCGATCAACCGCCAAGGGACGTCATTGTCCGAATCACAAAATACCAAGTCAAAGAAGAATTAATGAAACTGGCAAGAGACCAACAACGCATCAGACATGACAATGTAGAGATACAGGTGTTTGCCGACTTATCCCAAAGAACTCTCTCCAAACGTAGAGATCTCCAACCACTCACACTGCTTCTAAGGAAAAGAAATATCCCATATAGATGGGGCTTCCCCTTTCACCTGATAATCCCATGGAAGGGCAGACGCCTGACGTGCTCCTCTGTAGATGGCATCCTGCCTATCTGTAAAGAATTAGACATACAACCTCCCCAAATAGATGGGAGTGCCTCGCCTCATAATAAAGACCAAAGCTCCAGAAAACCCATACAGCTTCCACAGAGGAAAGAATGGGTTCAAGCCCGCCAAAGGAGACTACAAAAACTCTCACCATCTCAACCTCCTTCAGCAGGAGATAAAGGCTGACTTTGGTACCCTTTGGTAAATCTACTTCTTGTTTTTTCATGTCACAGTAGTTAAATATGGGCTTAGGGGAGACATCCCTAGGCTTAACAATGTGTTTCCCAGTTTAACTTAGGTACCACTGCTTTTTGTACTGTTACAAATTGTTTACTTGTTTATTCTCAATTCATTGCTATGATTGTTGTTAGCAAATAATTGACTGTTAAGAACTTCCAAATGTTTTATTGTTCTCATTCAGTTGGGAGATTATCTCCTTTAAGTTAGAAATGTTTTACATATTTCTAGTAAAGAATGTATTTAACTTGCTATTTCTCCTCATTCTGCTATTACTACTTTCTTCTCTCTCTGTTTTCTATTCTTCCCCTCTCTCATACCATAAACAAGTTGCGCTTAACCCGGTCTGTATTTTAAGCCCCCTACCACCTAACCAGACGAAGCTGACTCTCCCGCATCATTTCAATGGGTAGCCACACACCACAGGATTTAGTAATATTCACCCAAAATGTTAACGGATTAAACTGCCCCCATAAAAGGAGAATGGCCATTAATGATCTGCAGAAAAAAGGTGGGCATATATTGATGCTCCAAGAAACACATTTTAAATCCAAACACATCCCCAAATACTTCTCCTCACATTACACGCAACACTATCACAGCACTAATCTTAACAAGAAAATCAATGGAGTCAGTATTTTGATTCATAGATCCTTACCTTTCACCAAAACACGATGTGTTTCAGACAAAGATGGCAGATTTGTTTGCCTAAAAGGATTACTATATGGCAAGCCGGTAACTCTTGTAAATATATATGCCCCTAACATCAGACAAGATAAGTTTATAAATTCAATTTCAGACTTAATTATGAAAGAAGCGAAAGGCTCCCTTATTGTGGCAGGAGACTTCAATCTCCCTCTAGATCCCACAGTAGACTGCTCGAACCTGGAAACTAGAACCAAAACTCCAAATCTTACCAAGATATGGAGAACACTCAAAACTTTAGGTTTACACGATGTGTGGAGATATTTTAATCCCCAAAAACTTGATTACACCTTTTTCTCACATCCTAAACGTAATTACTCTAGATTAGATTATATTTTTGTTGATCACCTAGTTCTATCCCATTCCAGGCTATCACTGATAAAACATACCTCTTGGTCTGATCACTCCCTAGTTTCGTGTAATATTAGGTGGCCTTCAACCCCCCTTAGGGCCTTCCAATGGAGACTGGACGATTCTATCCTACTAGACCCAACCCAAACCAAACTCTTTTCAAATTACATAAAGGACTACTTTATGCACAACACAACACCAGATGTGAATGCTGCAACCATTTGGGAAGCCCATAAATGCACCATAAGAGGAGAATTCATTAAAGCTAAAGCGCAAATCAAAAAACGAAGTAGAGATAGAACTCTTGTCCACGGAGATAGCTAACTTAGACTTCGCCCATAAAGTCAATCCCCTAGATAAAGCGGTTCTGGAAGAACTCAGTGCAAAAAGAGACAAACTAAACGATATCCTTCAAATTAAATCACAAAGACAACTCCTTTTCCTTCAACAAAATTTTTATAGAGAAGGTAACAAACCAGGGAAATTCCTCGCGAAAGCTCTAAAAAAAACAACAACAGAAAACTTACATACACTCTTTAAAAATAGCTCAAGGTAAACACATAGAAGATACCAACTCCATAGCATCTGAGTTTAAAACATTTTACCACAAACTTTATAATCTATTCCCCAACAGAGACTCACAAAGACACCGCCAATTATGCAATCAATACCTTGATAATGTCCCAATTCCCCGCATCACCCCCGAGCAGGGAGAGTTACTGGAACAACCCATATCCCCATTGGAAATAAAAGATGCAATACACCACCTAAAACAAAATAAGGCCCCTGGCCCCGATGGCTTCACAGGTCTTTACTATAAAACTTTCGATAACCTCTTAATCCCTCATTTAACAGAATTATATAACTCAACTTCAATCCTACACCCCTTCCCTGACAGCATGCTACAGGCCAACATCTCTGCTATTGCCAAGCCTGGCAGACCCTCTGATTCCCCCGCTAATTATAGACCTATTTCTTTGCTCAATGTGGACCTCAAATTATACGCCAAAATCCTAGCCACTCGACTCAATAAACTCCTACCGTCAATAATCCATCAAGATCAAGTTGGCTTCGTGCCTCAAAGAGAAGCCAAAGACAACACAGTTAAAGTCCTTAATTTACTAGAATTTATTTCACAAAACAAATCCCCGACTGTTTTCCTATCGACTGACGCCGAACAGGCTTTTGACAGACTTGACTGGACTTTCCTCCAAGAAACCCTGAGACGATTTGACTTCCCAGACCCCTTCATTCAAAAAATATTCGCTTTATATACCAACCCGACTGCTCAAATCAGAATTAACGGTACGCTCTCCGATCCATTTGAAATCAGAAACGGATCTAGGCAAGGATGCCCCCTATCCCCACTCCTATTTATCTTAGCCCTAGAACCCCTAGCTATTAAAATAAGACACAACATTCAAATCCACGGGATAGACATTGGCGAGCAAACCCACAAGTTAGCTATATTTGCAGATGACATACTCCTTACCCTCACGAACCCTCTTTCCTCCCTCAGATCAACGATCTCAGAATTAGATCTTTATGGGACTGTTTCTAATTTCCTGGTCAACGTGACAAAATCTGAATATCTGCCATTAAACCTCACTAGTCAATCTCTGGACGCACTGAGACTAACTTGCCCCCTCAAACATCAAACAAAATATCTTAAATATTTGGGTATTCGCATTACTCCCAACCTAGCAGACCTCTGCAAGCTTAACTATGGCAGCCTAATTACAGAATTTAAGACTCTTACATCTGCTTGGCTTCCCAAAAATATATCTTGGTTGGGCAGAATAAATGCCGCAAAAATGACATTATTACCAAAAGTTTTATATGTGCTTCAGACAATCCCTATCCCGGGTATTCAGAAAGACCTAGACATCTTGCAGAAAATCATTAATGATTATATTTGGAGGCGCAGGCCCCCTAGAATTAGCCAAAACACATTATATAAACTCCCTAAAGACGGTGGTTTGGGGGTCCCTCACCTTCGTTCTTATAAACTTGCAACCTCCTTGCAGAGAATCGCTGAATGGTACAAACTAGAAAACCCAAACCCCAAAAAATGGGTCCAAATTGAAAATTCGCTTTCAATATCAAATAAGTTAAATGAAATGTGTTGGAACCCCGCGTATTTCAATAAATACACCATTTCATCCTCGTCAATAACAAATGAAACATAGTCAGACTGGAGACAAATCTGCAAATCCCCAAACATTATATCCTCTAGGTACTCCCCTCTCACTACAATTCTAAACAATCCAGAATTCCTTCCAGGCTTAAACCAAGCCTTTCCACACCTCCCAAACCCTATTAGATCCCTCCCTTTGCATCTTCTGACGAATAGCACTCACGGCTTTAAAACTAAAAGTCAACTAGACACCTTGAACCATCCATTTCTAACTTCTTGGTTTAGACTCCATCAAGTGAGACACTATGTAGCCACACACAAATTCATGAAAGACCTGACGCGGTCTCTCACCCCCTTCAAACAATTATGTCTATCAAGAGAAAATACACCCGGTACAATCTCCAAACTGCACAAATTAATTCTCTCCAAGACCTTCCCACTTCTCCCCTCTTACACAAAATGGTGGGACCTAGAACTCAAGGCTAACACCCCGCCCAAACTCTGGTTACGTAGATTTGACACCCTAGCACACTCAGCTCACTCATCTCAAGCCAAAGAGACCAATATCAAAATAATGATGAGGTGGTACCTGACCCCAGCTAGGTTAAAATCCATATACAAGAACTCCCCATCTCAATGTTGGAGAGGGTGCACTCAAGAAGGGCATATCACACACATCTGGTGGGAATGCGACCATATAAGACCTTTTTGGTCAAAAATTTTTGTTGCCATCAACAAGGTACTAAACACGAACATAGACCCCAAACCGGATTTAGTTCTATTATGCCAACCCCCTGCTATTACTTGTAAAATTCAAAAACACCTCTACCAATTAATGCTGAATGCAGCAAACCAGTTAATCCCTAGAAAATGGAAATCTGCATTGATACCTTCCATACAGGAATGGAAAATACTAGTCCAAAGGAATCTACTCTTAGAAAGATTATATTACCTTAAGCTAGACCAACTCTCCTTATATCATGATATGGACTTTCTTTGGGATTCCTTTTCACTCACAAAGGTATAGATTTAACCCCACAATTGGCTCTCTTGTAACACTCCACAAATTTTTTTATTGCCAGGCTATCCTAGGAAAACCTTCTTATCCCAGATTAACATAATAATAAGCCCATCCTCCTAGTCCTATTATAATCTAATAACATCAAATCAAGTCGATCGGATGCTATCAAGATGGTATAACTTAAAATCAGGATAGTGGACTACCCAGGTCCGGGGCGGGCGCAGAAAACTTAAAACATCAACTCTTTTGTACCTTTCCTTTCTTCCTTCTTCCTTCCCTTTTAACCTTTTTCTCAATCTTTCTTTAATGTTTGTTAGTTATTTCCCTTGAAATAAGTTTCCTTTCATCGACTTTTACCAGTGAACATCTTAATTTGTGGAACTTGCACATACCATTATAAAGAGTAACGACACCTTGTGCCCTACTTTTGAAACAACCAGAGTTCCTTTATGCATAGCTGCCCCAAGAATCTCCAATCCCATGGAACTCTATAGTCTTAGCTCTGGATGAATCAAAATATGGACATTGGGCTAAGGGGTAACTCCACAGCATGGACTTATTTGCACTTCAGGGACCTTACTCACTCTGGTATGGGTCAGTCATTGTTAAGCATGTTGAGATTTGTGTGTAAACTTCTCTCCAATGTATGTATACTTCTTACTTTGAATTGAAAATCAAAATAAAATATAAATAAAAAAAAAAAAAAAAAAGAAGCAGAACCTATAAAATTGAGCTTCCAGGAAGCATGTGATGAGGTAACACTACAGAGTCTGCAGTTTGATGCACACATTGACCATGGTCATATCAATAAAGGGACGTGTTTTAAACCTAAGTCTGTGTTTTATCCCATACATGACAGAGGGACCATCATAGAGACATTTTTTAATAGAGTGGAAAAAGATCTGATTGCCCTGAAAGATAGTACTGTCCCCACCAGACAAAATTTGAAAGGTGAAGAAAGAATAGCATTAAAACAGTTGCAGGAAGACACTGAACTTGTCATTAAAAATGCGGACAAGGGAGGGACAGTGGTAATTTTGGATAGGGAAGTTTATGTCAAAGAGGCACTTAGGCAATTAGGCAATGAAAGAAATTACATCACTCTGCAAAGGGACCCCACTAAGACCTTTAAAAGAGAATTATGTCATCTATTGGAGGAAGGGATGGAACAGGGGTGTATATATCTGAAAACTATGGAGTTTTTATTGGTAGACAACCCTAGAACACCTTTGTTCTATCACTTACCTAAAGTCCATAAGTCGCTTAATGACATAAAAGGTCGCCCCATAGTAAGTGGGATAGGGTCCCTTTTAGAACCCCTCTCCCAGTGGTTAGATAGTATACTGCAACCTTTTGTGAAAACTCTTCCTTCATATATTAAGGATACTAAGCATGTTCTTAATATGATGGAAACACAATTATGGGATCAGGATTATCAGTGGACAACAGTGGATGCTGTATCCCTATATTCCTCGATCCCTCATGAGGAAGGCCTACGGGCCATAAAATTCTTTCTTAGAAACCACTTAGATTTTTCAAGAGAATTTCAGGACTATGTACTGAAAGTGACCAGGTACCTTTTGACCCATAATTTTTTCCAGTTCTTAGATGTTCCGATCAGCCAATAGAATGCAAGCTCAATCTGATTGGCTGATTGGATCAGCAAATCGGATTGAACTTGATTCTGATTTGCTGATTCCATCAGCCAATCAGAATATTCCTACCTTAATTCCGATTGGCTGATAGAATCCTATCAGCCAATCGGAATTCGAGGGACGCCATCTTGGATGACGTCCCTTAAAGGAACCGTCATTCTTCAGTTGAACGTCGCCGCAAGAAGATGGGTCCGCGGTGGAGGTCTTCAGGATGGAGCCGGTCGTCATCAGATGAAGATAGAAGATGCCGCTTGGATCAAGATGGTTGCCGGTCCGGATCGCCTCTTCTTCCCGGATAGGATGAAGACTTTGGAGCCTCTTCTGGACCTCTTCAGCCACTGGATGATGGATCACCAACCCCCGCTTGGGTTGGATGAAGATTTTGGAGCCAGGACGGATCGGTGATACCTGGTGAGGTGAAGACAAGGTAGGAATATCTTCAGGGGCTTAGTGTTAGGTTTATTTAAGGGGGGTTTGGGTTAGATTAGGGGTATGTGGGTGGTGGGTTGTAATGTTGGGGGGGGTATTGTATGTTTTTTTTTACAGGCAAAAGAGCTGAACTTCTTGGGGCATGCCCCGCAAAGGGCCCTGTTCAGGGCTGGTAAGGTAAAAGAGCTTTTAACTTTAGTAATTTAGAATAGGGTAGGGCATTTTTTATTTTGGGGGGCTTTGTTGTTTTATTAGTGGGCTTAGAGTAGGTGTAATTAGTTTAAAATAGTTGTAATATTTTTCTTATGTTTGTAAATATTTTTTTATTTTTTGTAACTTAGTTCTTTTTTATTTTTTGTACTTTAGCTAGTTTATTTATTTGTATTTATTTGTAGGAATTGTATTTAATTAATTTATTGATAGTGTAGTGTTAGGTTAATTGTAGGTAATTGTAGGTAGTTTATTTAATTAATTTTTTGATAGTGTAGTGTTAGGTTTAATTGTAACTTAGGTTAGTATTTATTTTACAGGTAATTTTGTAATTATTTTAACTATTTTAGCTATTAAATAGTTCTTAACTATTTAATAGCTATTGTACCTGGTTAAAATAAATACAAAGTTACCTGTAAAATAAATATTAATCCTAAAATAGCTATAATATAATTATAATTTATATTGTAGCTATATTAGGATTTATTTTACAGGTAAGTATTTTTCTTTAAATAGGAATAATTTATTTAATAAGAGTTAATTAATTTTGTTAGATTAAAATTATATTTAATTTAGGGGGGTGTTAGTGTTAGGGTTAGATTTAGCTTTAGGGGTTAATCCATTTATTAGAATAGCGGTGAGCTCCGGTCGGCAGATTAGGGGTTAATAATTGAAGTTAGGTGTCGGCGATGTTAGGGAGGGCAGATTAGGGGTTAATACTATTTATTATAGGGTTAGTGAGGCGGATTAGGGGTTAATAACTTTATTATAATAGCGGTGTGGTCCGCTCGGCAGATTAGGGGTTAATAAGTGTAGGCTGGTGGAGGCGACGTTGAGGGGGGCAGATTAGGGGTTAATAAATATAATATAGGGGTCGGCGGTGTTAGGGGCAGCAGATTAGGGGTACATAGGGATAATGTAAGTAGCGGCGGTTTACGGAGCGGCAGATTAGGGGTTAAAAATAAAATGCAGGTGTCAGCGATAGCGGGGGTGGCAGATTAGGGGTTAATAAGTGTAAGGTTAGGGGTTTTTAGACTCGGGGTACATGTTAGAGTGTTAGGTGCAGACGTAGGAAGTGTTTCCACATAGCAAACAATGGGGCTGCGTTAAGAGCTGAACGCGGCTTTTTTGCAGGTGTTAGGTTTTTTTTTCAGCTCAAACAGCCCCATTGTTTCCTATGGGGGAATCGTGCACAAGCACGTTTTTGATGCTGGCCGCTTGCGTAAGCAACTCTGGTATTGAGAGTTGAAGCTGCGTTAAAAATGCTCTACGCTCCTTTTTTTGAGCCTAACGCAGCCTTTATGTGGACTCTCAATACCAGAGTTATTTTTATAAAAAAGCCGGCGTTAGTTTTTCGGGTCGTTACCGACAAAACTCCAAATCTAGCCGTGTGTTTCTCTAATTTTCCTACACCTTTAAGAAGGAAGCATGTTTTATAAAGCACATACAAGTCATGAGTATATATAAACACTGAGTGTCTCCAACTCTATAAAACCAATAAGAAGGAACCATGTACAAATTGGTATTACAATGCCTTCAATATGGCAAACACTATCAGTATTGTACTCAAAAAGAAATTTCAGAGTACTGATAGTTAACTTTAAGCTGCAGGTATTTAGCAATTGCTGAGCATTAGAAGGAGGGATTAGCATATATTTTTTATCCAATTAGAATTGTTTAAGGTGTTCTTAATGCCAAGGAGGACAGACACACACCAGGCTATGATTACGGCAATCTGCCAAAACGCGTAAGCCCGTGTGCTGCGCTCTCTCTCCAAACAAGTGGCAGGCTGTCACATCATTTTGTAATTGAATTTTAAGATTTTCCAATAAAGAAATTTTATTTTACGGAGTGTGGTACTACAATTTTTTCTTCCTGAATTTGATAAAGATCCCCCATATAATCATAGTTTTGCATCAGCAAGGCCACTCTCAAAGTGAAATCAGCAAGCAAACTGAATACTCAAGATGTATTCAAACTATTATAAAGAATTTTGAAGTATTAGGAGAGGTCCAGGACAAAGATAAACTGGAAAGCCAAGAAAACGTTCAAAACCTAAAGAGAATTTTCTTAGAGTTTCTTCTTTGAGAGACCGGAAAAAGTCCAGCAATGACCTGGCTCAGCATCTGGCAGCTTCATTGGGATGCCAAGTTGACCCTTCTACAGTCCAAAAATTGTCTTTGTGGAAGGGTAGCAGCCAAGAAACTACTTTTTTGGAAGGGTAAAAGGGTAAAAAGGCTAAGATAAGCTAAAGTTCACAAAGATTTGACTAAAGATCAATGGAAAAGACTATTATGAAGTGACAAATCCAAGTTTGAAATTTTTGAGTCCAATTGTAGTCAATATTTGATAAGAAGAGTTGGAGAGACAAGGAAGAATCAGTGCTTGCGACATTGGGTTAAAGGGCCATTATACACTCATTTTTTCTTTGCATAAATGTTTTGTAGATGATCTATTTATAAAGCCCATAAAGGTTGTTTTTTAAAAAAAATGTATAATTTTGCTTATTTTTAATGAACATTGCTCTGATTTTCAGACTCCTAACCAAGCCCCAAAGTTTTATTTGAATACCGTCAGCTACCTTCTCCAGCTTGCTCCTGTTTGTGTAAAGGGTCTTTGCATATGCAAAAGAAGGGGGGGGGGGGGTCTTATTTCCCACTTGCAGTGGGCTTTCCAACTGCCTTTTCAACAGAGCTAAACTGAAAGCTTCTAAGTAAGTTTTTAAACCATTTTATACTGGATTTTTATATCAGTATCTGTGCATCTTATTCTTTATAGTAGTGTCTATTAAATGCAGTTATATGAAAATCAGTGTATACTGTCCCTTTAAACAAGATGGAGGGTCTGTCCTGGTTTGGGGCTGCATTTCTGCCAGTGGTGTTGGTGATATTGTCCAAATTGATGAGATCAATGCAGAAAAGTACAGACAGGTTTTAATTCATCATGCCATTACTACTGGAAAGCGCCTGATGAGGAATGGTTTTATTTTTCAGCTTGATAATGATCCCAAGCACACTGCTAATTGAGTGAAATCATATTTGGAGAGAAAAACAGCTGATAAAACACTGACAGTCATGAACTGGCCTCCACAGAGTCCAGACCTGAATATTATTGAGACAATATGGTATCACCTGGACAGAGAAAGAAATAAAAGAAAACCTAAATCTAAAGAACTATGGGAAGATGTTAAAGGAGCCTCAGAAAACTTCAGGACAGTCTCCTCAAAAGAGTTCAAGATGTGTTTAGTGCCAAGAGAGGTCACACTAAATACTGCCTTTTGCCTGCAGAAGCCATTTTGTTCTTAAAATTGTGTGTGTGTGTGGGGGGGGGGGGGTATATTTTGAGTACATATTTTGTGTATTTCTGTTTGTATCTTAATAAAGAGACCAACAAATAAATATAGATGGTCATTAAAACGTTGCTAAAACAACAAATCTAATGGTGGCCTAAGACTTTTGCACAATACTCTGTATACATACATATACATATATATATATATATATGCTAAAACCCTACATTCAGATGCTAAAACCCTGCCTTTTTTCTAATACCTAAGATCTCATATCTTTGAACCCTTATAATGTTTTGCACATTATTTTTTTTAATAATTGTTGTTAGTTGTTGTTATTTTGAGTGTAAATGTACTTGTAGTGTATTTTTTGTGTGTTTTGTGACACTTTTTTGTTTCATGAAATTGTTATTTCTGTTATTTTTGTTGCTCTGAGGATGCGGAAATTATTCTAGCTTAAATCACGATTGCACTCTAGCGGATACCAGTGCAGTTTAACCTGCGAGCAAACAACCGCGAAAACCTGATTTAGCTTTTGTGTGCAACATTTGAGCTCTACTCATAATATGTCCCTTAAGGTTTTAAAAGGGAGTTAATATTCTTCCACATACAGTTTCCTGTTTGCCAGGCATCTGGTCTAAACTGCCTTTCAGCCTAGAAATCATAACAATCCATGTACTCTGAAAGATGTAAAATATGCAATTACTCATTTCAGTTCACCTAAGGAGATGTATTCTGTTTGATATGCACCCAGCATATAATAACATTTTACATGATCTAATATTACCTTGGGGGGATCACCTATAGACTCACAAAACAATATGTCCACAGCATTTACTTGATGAATAATGTATTCAAGGAAACATATCCAGGTTACAAACTGCAATGTTTCGGATAGTGCACCCTTAGTCATGCAATACAGAACTGTTCACATTCAATCTTTATATAGCATCACAAACTGCCTAATTACAGTGTAACAACACCTGGCTGCAATTAAGTGACCTACTATCACCACCTAGTGGTTAAAAACGGATTTCTTATTTCACATATAATGCCACCTTTTATCAATAGATACATATCCAATATAATTCCCTACTTTTCGATAGTAGTTCCCTGTTTCCCCTCTCCTAGGGGATCTAACCTGATCTATCACCTGTTACCATAATTGGCTTATTCAATGCCCTGCTTCCAGAAAATGTGAGGAAACTGGAGCTTTACCATTACCACATCTTATGTTAAATTTGTGCTCCCTAATGCGATTGCGTACCTTTCTAGTTCTCTCACCATCGTAAATTCTGGAACACGGGCATATAAAAAGGTAGACTACATTACTAGTGTAACAGGTAAAAAAAAATTACTTATGCTGAAAATTTTACCTGATCTGGGGTGTGAAAACGTATCACCCTTGATCATAGAACATTCCAAACAAGGGTAACAACCTACCGGCTAGATTACAAGTTCTGCATTAGCTTTAAAAAGCAGCATTAAGGGGTCCTAATGCTGCTTTTTAATGCCCGCTGGTATTACGAGTCAGGCAGGAAAGGGTCTACCGCTCACTTTTCTTCCGCAACTTTTCCATACCGCAAATCCCCTTACGTCAATTGCGTATCCTATCTTTTTAATGGGATTTGCCTAACGCTGGTATTACAAGTCTTGGAAGAAGTGAGCGGTACAGCCTTTACCTGCAAGACTCCTACCGCGTATTAAAGTCAGTAGTTAAGAGTTTTATGGGCTAATGCTGGAACATAACACTCTTAACTATTAACCCCTAAACCGAGGCCCCCCCACATTGCAAACACTATAATAAAATTATTTAACCCCTAATCTGCCGATGGGACATCGCCGCCACCTACATTATACCTATGAACTCCTAATCTACTGCCCCTAACATCGCCGACACCTACATTATATTTATTAACCCCTAATCTGCCGCCCCCAACGTCGCCGCCCCCTAACTACAATGATTAACCCCTAATCTGCCGACCGGACATCGCCGCAACTTTAATAAATGTATTAACCCCTAAACCTAAGTCTAACCCTAACCCTAACACCCCCTAACAAATTTATTTTTAATAAATCTAAATAAAATTACTATAATTAAATAAATTATTCCTATTTAAAACTAAATACTTACCTGTAAAATAAACCCTAAGAAAGCTACAATATAACTAATAGTTACATTGTAGCTATTTTAGGATTTATATTTATTTTACAGGCAACTTTGTATTTACTTTAACTAGGTACAATAGCTATTAAATAGTTAATAACTATTTAATAGCTACCTAGTTAAAATAATTACAAAATTACCTGTAAAATAAATCCTAACCTAAGTTACAAATACACCTAACACTACACTATCAATAAATTAATTAAATAAATTAACTACAATTATCTTAAATAAAATACAATTAAATAAACTAAACTATATTACAAAAAAAACAAACACTAAATTACAAAAAATAAAAAAATATTACAAGAAGTTTAATCTAATTACACCTAATCTAAGCCCCCTAATAAAATAAAAAAGCCCCCCAAAATAATAAAATTCCCTATCCTAAACTAAATTACAAAGTAATAATCTCTATTACCAGCCCTTAAAAGGGCTTTTTGTGGGGCATTGCCCCAAAGTAATCAGCTCTTTTACCTATAAAAAACCAAATACCATACCCCCAACATTACAACCCACCACCCACACACCCCTACTCCAAAACTCACCCCCTTAAAAAAACCTAACACTACCCCATTGAAGATCACCCTACCTTGAGACGTCTTCAGCCAGCCGGGCACCAATGGGGCAGAAGAGGACATCCGGACCGGCACAAGTCTTCATCCGATCGGGGCAGAAGAGGTCCTCCATCCAGCAAAAGTCTTCATCCAAGCAGTATCTTCTATCTTCATCCATTCGGCACGGAGCGGGTCCATCTTCAAGACATCCGACGCGGAACATCCTCTTCTTTCCGACGACTAACGACGAATGAAGGTTCCTTTAAATGACATCATCCAAGATAGCATCCCTCGAATTCCGATTGGCTGATAGGATTCTATCAGCCAATCGGAATTAAGGTAGGAAAAATCTGATTGGTTGATTTAATCAGCCAATCGGATTGAAGTTCAATCCGATTGGCTGATTGGATCAGCCAATAGAATTGACCTCGCAAAGAAGAGGATGCTCCGCGTCGGATGTCTTGAAGATGGACCTGCTCCGCACCGGATGGATGAAGATAGAGGATGCCGCTTGTATGAAGACTTCTGCTGGATGGAGGACCTCTTCTGCCCCGATCGGATGAAGACTTGTGCCGGTCTGGATGTCCTCTTCTGCCCATCAGTGCCCGGCTGGCTGAAGACGGCTCAAGGTAGGGTGATCTTCAATGGGGTAGTGTTAGGTTTTTATTAAGGGGGGATCGGGTGGGTTTTAGAGTAGGGGTGTGTGGGTGGTGGGTTGTAATGTTGGGGGGGGTATTGCATTTGGTTTTTTTACAGGCAATGCCCCGCAAAAAGCCCTTTTAAGGGCTGGTAAAAGAGCTGATTACTTTGTAATTTAGTTTAGGATAGGGAATTAGATTAGATTAGGTGTAATTAGATTAAACCTAAAATAGCTACAATGTAACTATTAATTATATTGTAGCTATCTAAGGGTTTATTTTATAGGTATTTAGTTTTAAATAGGAATAATTTATTTAATTATAGTAATTTTATTTAGATTTATTAAAAATAGATTTATGTTAGTGGGGTGTTAGGGTTATGGTTAGACTTAGGTTTAGGGTTTAATACATTTATTAAAGTTGCGGCGATGTCCAGTCTGCAGATTAGGGGTTAATAATTGTAGTTAGGGGGCGGCAACATTGGGGGCGGCAGATTAGGGGTTAATAACTATAATGTAGGTGTCGGCGATGTTGGGGGCAGCAGATTAGGGGTTCATAAGTATAATGTAGGTTGCGGAGGTTTACGGAGCGGCAGATTAGGGGTTAATAATATAATGTAGGTGTCGGCAATGTCGGGGGCGGCAGATTAGGGGTTAATAAGTGTAAGGTTAGGGGTGTTTAGACTCGGGGTTCATGTTATGGTGTTAGGTGTAGACTTAGAAAGCGTTTTCCCATAGGAAACAATGGGGCTGCGTTAGGAGCTGAACGCTGCTTTTTTGTAGGTGTTAGGTTTTTTTTAAGCCAGCTCAGCCCCATTGTTTCCTATGGGGAAATCGTGCACGAGCACGTTTTGCCAGCTTACTGCTACCGTAAGCAACGCTGGTATTACAGGTAGAAGTGGCGCTAAATTTGCTTAACGCTCACTTTTCTGAGGCTGACGCAGCCATTCAGAAAACTTGTAATACCAGCGTTGTTTAAAGTGTGCGCTGGAAAAAAAAAGGCTTGTTAGCACCCCAAGTTTTTACTGACAAAACTTGTAATCTAGGCGTAAGTGTTTACTAATTATGTACCGCATCTAAGATTTAACCTTACTGCCAATATTAGCTTTCACTAATAAATCCCTAAAGTTTTTGTTTATTTTATAAACCATCACAGGACAGTTAGTAAAACATGGTAATTCCCTATTACAGTCTCTAAGGATATACCAGTACATATTAAAAATCTTTCTAAGTTTATGACTCTGATGTCCAAACTTAGAAACAAAGTCCAGGCATTCAGCATCAATATGATTTGTATGTGCAGTAAACTGTTCTCTAGGAATTTGCTCCTTGGTAAAGATTTTAACAATCTCTCATGATGAAAACTATTATAGTGTAAAAGATTATTTCTATCAGTTGATCTGGTATATAAATCCAATTCAAAACTATTCTTGGTTACTTTTTTAACCACCTTATAGCTCGCTTCCGTTGAGCCATTAAAAATGGAGCCGAAAGCTACCAAATCAGCCAACAGCTAAAAGAAATTTATGACTCCATTTTAGTACCAGATTTCCATTGAAATAATTTCCGCTTTGCGTGCAGTTGCTCTTTTCATCTGGGTGTAAGTTAGCGTTGTGTTAACATTTCCACCCGATGCAAGATTTCTAAAACATTAATAGGTTACTATGGTAACCCGACCTTACACTACACTCGATCGCAAATACAGCACCGCATACAAGTACGGCGCATATATTTTACCCGTTGCTCGCTGTTAAAATAAAATCAAACACCTAACGCATGCGCAATATCTACCTCTCAACCACAACCCCCCACCACAATAACTAATGTATTAACCCCTAATCTGCCAACCCCCATAACGCAAACGTATCTATCAAAGTTATTAACCCCTAAACCGCCATCCCCCCTCAACGCAATCTAGCTATTTAAACTATTAACCCCTAATTTGCCATTCACCCACAATGCAATTAACCTAATTAAACTATTAACCCCTAATCTGCCATTAACCCACATCGCAATTAAACTAATACATCTATTAACCCCTAAACCTCCAAACACCCACATTGCTATTACCCTAATGAATCTATTAACACCCAAACTGTCAAACCCCCACAATGCAATTAACCTAATTAAGCTATTAACTTCTAAACCGCCAACCCCCCCACAATGCAAATAACAAATTAAATTACTTAGCCCCCTAACCTAACATCCCCTAAATAAACCCCCATTACATTAATTTAAAAAATCCTAATGTTAAATTATAATAATTAAATAAAAAATTACAAAAAATAAAAAAGGCTAAAATTACAGAAAAAATTAGCCAAATTATCCAAGATAAAAAAAATTAAACCTAATCCCTACGAAAATAAAAAAAGCCCCCCAAAATCTAAACTAAATTACCTATAGCCCTTAAAAGTGCCTTTTGTAGGGCATTGCCCTAAATTAAACATCTCTTTTACCTTCAAAAATACTAAGTCCCTCCTCTAACAGTAAAACCCCCCACACACCAACCCCCCCAAAAAAAACTAACATTAAAAAATCCTAAACTACCCTTGCCTTCTAAAGGGGCATTTGTATGGGCATTGCCCTTAAAAGGGCATTCAGCTAGATAGATAAGCATTTTTAAAGCCCTTAAGACAGATCCCACATCATCAGATTCCGAACGTTAAGTGAGCAGTAAATTCTATATAAGCGTATCTAACGGGCTTATGCACCTCTAATGAAAGTATCACATGCTGTGTTGCTATATACAGTTAACTACATGGCTGATGGCTATGCAAATATAACAGACCCCTGAGATCTAATTAGTGACAGGGTAATAAATATGTGAACTCAGGAACTTGGTCAAGTATACTGCACTTCAGGGTTATAAACTCTATTAAACATATGACTAGAAAACAGTAAACACAACTATATATATATATATATATATATATATATATATATATATATATATATATATATATATATATATAAGTGCAACCAGTACACATGCAATATAAATAATGCTAGGTAAAATAACTTTTTTTTTTCCCCAGTTTGATATTATGAGAGTTCAATGAGCTAATGTCAGAACCAACTGAATTAGGTATCGGAATTGACTCGTGTTCAGAGGTTAACTGCAGATAGGGTAAATGTCCGGTATTCATGAAAAAGTCTAAAACTTCAGACATTTCCGTCGTCATGAATAGTACTAAAGATTAGGAAACCTTTGACCATAGAGGGAAGTTACAGGAACGTAGCAACACTGATAGAAGTGTGGAATTCCTTTGCAATCATTTAGGTTATCTTACCCCACACCAGTACTCCAAAATCCCTGATTCTCAGAGGCCTCATATGGTGTTAGTAAAGTTTCCAGGCAAAATCCTTTAGCCTCATGGGAATATAAATTTTGTAAGAGGGCCAAGGCAACCGACCTTATTATTGCAGAGGAAAGCTTAACATCCTCCACTTTAAGGACAATATGTGCGAGCGAATGATGATGAGTGGCCACGCAGCTAGGGCCCATCTCTGCAGGTCTCATCCTATTCTGTCGAGTTATTGTACCGTCCTTTATGTCATTCTCCAAGACCTCCGCCTCTTCAGTTGTTTGGGCTAAATGGTTGGTGAGTTGTCTCTGGGAACCGGCCTCTTCCCAATCCAACCATGCTGACTTGTTGCTCCAACCAATCCGTCCCTGTCTAATCATTCGTGTCGGTTCCACTGGAGCTAGTTTGCTGGAGTACGGAAGAGATTCCCCCTCAGGTAGTTGTGATTGACACTCAGATTTGAGGGTTTGGAGGATAGTTGCCTCGAAATTTAGTAGAAGGGCGTGAAGCGCTGCGTGAAGCGCTTGTGATATTGTTTCCATTGCAGTTGTTGGCAATAGCAGTGTAAGGGAGAAAGATATATGGTAATTTCCTCAATGTGATCTTAAATCTTGGTTATCCAGAGATATGAGCAGGTATCCTCTCTTTAAGGCCTCATGTAACACATCCAACAATCCTTGTAGTCGCAGGTAGATTTCTGGCAAAGTCAGAACACTATATTATGTGTCGATGCCTCATGAGCAAAGGTGGCTTGCCTCTAACTGGTCGCGTAGGCCTCAAACATGTTCCGTCAAACTGTCAGTATAGTCAATCTTTATTGAGAGCCAGCTTTACTGAGATATTGCTCCTTACTGTTATATTCATTTTTGTTGAAATCATTAGGTAAATAGCAGGCAAAAAGAGCCTTTATGGACTAAATAGCCTGGAGCTCTTTCCCCATGCGACTGCTCCTGTCGACGGTTAGCTCCTCCCCCTCAGAATTGTTATTGTTTTAAAAGATAGATAATCCCTTTATTACCCATTCCCCAGTTTTGCATAACCAACAGTTATATTAATATACTTTTTACCTCTGTGATTACCTTGTATCTAGGAACATTCTTCCAGCCCCCTGATCACATGAATGTGACTGTTTATTATCTATTGTCTTAAATTTAGCATTGTTTTGTGCTAAATCTTAAATAACCCCCTGTGCCTGAACACAGTGTTATATATATGGCCCATGTGTACTTTTTGTCTCTTTGTGTTGAAAAGAGATTTAAAAAGCATGTGATAAGAGGCAGCCCTCAAAGGCTTAGAAAATAGCATATGAGCCTACCTATGTTTAGTTTAAACTAAAAATACCAAGAGAAAAAAGCAAATTTGATGATAAAAGTAAACTGGAAAGTTGATTAAAATTACAAGTCCTATCTGAATAATGAAAGTTTAATTTATACTAGACTGTCCCTTTAACATAAAAGAATATGTTCTAAGTATTTATAAATAGATATTTCTATATATTTCTGTATATAGCTATATATAGGTATAGATATATATTTTATCTAAACACCCTCAGATATATGTATATAGTAAAGAATTGGGATGCACTCACCAGGATTTCCAAAGTTACCTTTTATCGTAATGTTTCGGGGTGTTACCCCCTTTGTCAGACAATACAAAATAACAATATATATATATATATATATATATATATATATATATATATATATATATATATATATATATATATATATATAAATATGTATCTATGAATACATAGAATATATTTTTTATGTGAAATATTAATATTTTATGTTGGGTTTTCACACTTAAGAAAATGCTATTGACTTTGTGCAAGTCTAAAGCTAATAGTTTTTCCCCCCACTTTTTGGGCTCCATTGAAGTCTATGGGGGAATACGTTAATGTGGTTGGGATATTCGGAATTTGTCTTATTGTGCATGACGGGTTAGCGCTCGTGCAAAGACTTTTTTACTTTCAACTTGTAATTATTATTTTTCCCCTTCTTTCCTCAATGTTGTAGCAGAGTGTCTGTGTGTTCAAAATAATATAAATGACCTAGAGACAGTAATACAATTCCATGTATTATCTGAGTAGGCCAATATGCTTTTGAACCTTGATGTTTTAATACAATTGATTATATTGAATGGCCGTACTGATTTGAGAATGCTGAATGTGGTTTAATAATTGCAGTTTTTAGCATACATTTTGACTTTATGCATTTTAATATCTATTAGCATTGCATGCCTTAATTCCACACACTTTTTCATCAGAAAACACCAGGTAGGGTTTTCCCTCTTACCTTAGATATTTGTTGTTTAAGATCTATTTATTGATAACATAGAATTTATAGTAGATGCCTTTTTTATGTACAATAAAGATGATGATGTTAACTATTATTATGAAGACCTTTCCTATTGCAGGTATCTTTCCTTTTTCATTAAATAGCCACAAATGCATAACCTAGAATTGAGAATATCAGTATCTATACTTCGTAACGAAAATGTATCTTTATATCTTTGCTTGAAAGTTTTGTAACTGTCGTCCGATGTTAATTATCCTAAGAAAGAATATGCTTTATTAAAATCAGTATATTGTAGTTTTACAAAGCTAAAATAAAACAATTAGGGCTCCATGTACGAAGCAGCAAAAGCTGCTCCGGAGCCCTTGTGGGGCAGGTTCGCAAATGTGAGCCCATTTCACGCAATGTGAAAAGCAGTGGTGATTGACAGTCCCTTAACTCACGCGAATGAAGGGGCGGGCATTACACACTCATCGGAGTGTGTAATGATACATACGGGCCAGTGGATCATCAGACCTGCTGCCCATATGCAGTGAAGGCGGGCAGACAGATTGGCAAGTTGAGAAGGTGTCCACCGTCTTTTAATACATGGGGCCCTAAAGGAGACAAAATTATACTCAATAATTAAAAAAAACCCTAGTTTTTTGAACTTATTGATCATCAACACTGCAGAATAAAACATTGCAGAAAGACAGACAGACAGGCAGACAGGCAGACAGATAGATAGATTCCTTTTCAGATCATCAATGTCTGAAAGTTTAATTACACAATCATTGTTTTTGCTAAAATAATTGGGTAATTATATGTTTTAAAAGAGCAGGACTTCTAGAGTTAGGTGTTGATCCATAATTAACTCACTTGATTAAACAGTAAACAATATTAGCATATTTCAATTCAGTTAATGTGTCTGCACATGCATCACTATGGGTAACATCTTCTTCCAGTACTAATTCAGCAGGAATAGATCTCTAATGGCACTATTATGTAACAGTATTACAAAGAAAATATATTGGCACTGTGAATAGTATATATAGGAAATAAAGATCAATGATCTCGGTGCTGCCCTTTAAATAACTATGAAAAACAACAAGGAAAAGGGGAAAGATAGGACAAGAAAGGGGTTAGTTAGCACTCATTCCTATTTACCAAAGTAACTAAGCTGAATAAATCTGCTAACAACTTGTAAAGTAATAATAAAGTAATAATAAACTTTAATATTAAAATGTGACAACAGGTTTACTACCTTAGAAGGTCACATACACCACTACCCATTACCTCTAAAAACATAACAGTTCTAGACTAGAACCGCTTCTCACTATCCCCCTGTATTCCAGTCAGATAACTGGTCATGTCGGCTTCAGGTGCCAGGGATAGTGAAGTGAGAGGTCTGACTAGATGTAAGCACAAATGCGTTTCGGCCCTTGCTTAGGCCTTTTTCAATGTGTATTTAATAGTAAAGATAGACAAACCGATTACCAAAGGCTTGAGACTTATATGTTTTGTCTTGCTGAAATTGAACTAATCACAAGTCGCGATTCAATTGCACCCCAAAATTGACCAATCAGGCAGCTTTTGTCCACCCATGTCAGAGGTATACTCGGGATGCGGTGGGTTGTTTCCGATACAGCGTATCAGATTGTTGGCCAATCGATGCAGACAAAGAGAACACGCCTGTATGCTCGCTTTGTATTGAAGGCAAAATATGTGAGTAGTTATTGGTCCAACGAATACTTAATTCACTGGCATGAATCAGGTATTTTTTAATTATGTAACTGGTCTTAATATTCACTACTTTATGTAAGGAGAATATGACGGTTACTTAGTACTAACTGAATATATACTAAGCAAGTGGTATATAATTCAAGGTGCATGTAATTTCTTTACCAATTGTATGAAGGACTCATGATGTATGTTGTATACAGCACTAGTGACATTGACAGTGAATTAATTATTCGTTGGACCAATAACTACTCACATATTTTGCCTTCAATACAAAGCAAGGAGCATGTAGGCGTGTTCTCTTTGCCTGCATCGAATGGCCAACAATCTGATACGCTGTATCGGACACAACCCACCGCATCCCGAGTATACCTCTGACGTGGGTGGACAAAAGCTGTCTGATTGGTCAATTTTGGGGCATAATTGAATCGCAACTTGTGATTGGTTCAATTTCGGCAAGACACAACATATAAGTCTCAAGCCTTTGGTAATCGGTTTGTCTATCTTTACTATTAAATACACATTGAAAAAGGCCTAAGCAGGGGCCGAAACGCATTTGTGCTTACATCTAGTCAGACCGCTCACTTTACTATCCCTGGCACCTGAAGCCGACATGACCAGTTATCGGACAGGAATACAGGGGGATAGTGAGAAGCAGTTCTAGTCTAGAACTGTTATGTTTTTAGAGGTAATGGGTAGTGGTGTATGTGACCTTCTAAGGTAGTAAACCTGTTGTCACATTTTAATATTAAAGTTTATTATTACTTAAATTTTACGAGTTGTTAGCTGATTTATTCAGCTTAGTTACTTTGGTAAATAGGAATGAGTGCTAACTAATCCCGTTCTTGTCCTATCTTTCCCCTTTTCCTTGTTGTTTTTCACTATTATGTAACAGGACATGTAACAGGAAATGTTAATACCAGCAACCACATCACAAAAAGCTGTGAGTTATAGGGAGGTAATAAATTACTAAAGATAGCAGCATCAGCTTAATATTAGCTAATATTTTCTACACAAGAGTTACAATACCATAAGCAACAGCATCTCAATCCTATATTATTGTTGTAATGTTGCTAAGCTCTAGACACCCAATATATATATATTTACTGCAGCTCAAAGCTAATGTACAATAGTTACTACACTCTATAAACATTAGAAGATAGATAGGGAAGTGGAAATTTATGCTTCAATGCCAAATATTTAAGACCATGAGGCTTATAAAAAAGAAAAACTTTTTAAAGTTTTTTTAAAATAATTAAAATATTTTTTAAATATTTTCATTGTTATTTTTTATTACATGTTAGGGGGATATAAAAATGTTTTGTATTTGTGGGGTATATCAGTGAGTAAGCACTACAATGTAAAATACAATATAAACATTTTATAACATCAAAAGTTTTATTTTTAACAAGATTGACAAACCCTTTAAAAGGGATCTCATTATAGCTACTGTGCTGCATCCATTTAGGGACAGATACAGTATGAACATGTGACTACAATAACCAAGTAAACATTGTGTGCAACATTGTAGGGTCATATTTGTAATTTGTTCTGTATGCACTTCACATTCTGTTGTGGACAAATTAAAACAATCAAAACTATCATTAAATATATATTTATATATATCTATTAGATGAGGACTAGAATGGGAAATATGGTAGTTTTTTAAATACCTGTTTAATAAATTAATATTATTTATTAACTAGAATGGAACCGTACTAATCCACCTTAAGGGAAGAGAACAGGGCATGGCTACCCCAATCTCTTTAACTGCACATGGCTCAAATCCTATATGTGTGTATTAGTTTGTGATTGGTTAGCATGGGTTTTTTGTTCTGGGAACACTAATTTTATACATAAAAATGCATTTTTCATTTAAAAATTCCTCCCAGATATGAAGGCACATTATTATGCAGCTTACATATTTGATTAAGATCCCTTTATGTTTATTCCTATAAAATATACAAAAGTAGCAGTTTTTGTCTTAATAATAATTGTATACAAAAACAATAATGCATAGCATATGCATTAGACATATTCATAAAAAAATATTTATAAGGTTTTACAGGTATATGATATATATATATATATATATATATATATATATATATATATATATAGCCACAAAATAATTGCACACTCAGGACTTTTTTTTCCAGTGCAATCTCAACTGGAAGTGAATCCCATCCGTGTCACTTCCGGTTTAAACAATGTTAACATTACCTAAAAAATACTTGTCAAGGGTTCATAAAAGGGAAATATTAGGTCATTTGAAACATAATATCAATGCAGTTACCTGTCATGTTAAATAAGTGCCTAACACATGTCTCACATCTAATATTAATTTTCGATTATTATCGCAGTTTTACCTGAGTTAAAAGTGCCCATCTTCCCCTTCAAATCACATATTAAAGGGAATTCACCCTACTATCCTTGTAATATGTTTGGCCTTTATCAACTACTAAGGTTTCACTGTGGGCCATTTTGCTGGAACGCATATGGTGTGTTCCAGTGTGAAGAGAAGCCGGAAGTGATGTATTATGACAACTTCCGGTAAACCCATGAAAAACTAAACCCATGAAAATATCCCTATTGGGCAGTTCTAATATCACTGTTCCACTCGTGCAAGTACAAAACATTATGTGTAATATAATAACCGTAATAACCCAAAGTGTAATAGATGAGTTTGCTGTAAAATAGAGCATCATTATAGAGATTGCCCAGACCAGAACTGGAGTGACTAACTAATGTTATGATGACCTCCAACATGCAGCTTCAACATATCTATTATAGGTGTCACTATGTGTTCACAAATAAACTAAGGAACAATAATAATAAACATTAACGGCTAGATTACGAGTTTTTGTCGGTAAGGCTGTGCGGTGCTAACAAGCCTTTTTTTCTTACCGCTCACTTAAGCCAACACTGGTATTACGAGTTTTCTTCAAGCCGGCGTTAGCCTCAGAAAAGTGAGCGTTGAGCAAAATTTAGCTCCACATCTCACTGTAATACCAGCGTTGCTTACGGTAGCAGTAAGCTGGCAAAACGTGCTCGTGCACGATTTCCCCATAGGCAACAATGGGGCTGAGCTGGCTGAAAAAAAACCTAACACCTGCAAAAAAGCAGCGTTCAGCTCCTAACGCAGCACCATTGTTTCCTATGGGGAAATTTATTTTATGTCTGCACCTAACACCCTAACATGAACCCCGAGTCTAAACACCCCTAATCTTACACTTATTAACCATTAATCTGCCAACCCCGCTATCGATGACACCTACATTATATTATTAACCCCTAATCTTCCGCTCCGGACACCGCCTCCACCTACATTATACTTATGAACCCCTAATCTACTGCCCCCAACATCGCCGACACCTACATTATAGTTATTAATCCCTAATCCGCCCCCCCCCAACGTCGCAGCAACTATATTAAATTTATTAACCCCTAATCTGCCGCCGCCAACGTCGCCGCCACTATAATACATTTATTAACCCCTAAACCTAAGTCTAACCCTAACCCTAACACCCCCCTAACTTAAATATAATTTAAATACATCTAAATACATTTACTACAATTAAATAAATAATTCCTATTTAAAACTAAATACTTACCTATAAAATAAACCCTAAACTAGCTACAATATAACTAATAGTTAATTGCAGCTAGCTTAGGATTTATATTTCTTTTACAGGCAACTTTGTATTTATTTTAACTAGGTACAATAGTTACTAAATAGTTATTAACTATTTAATAACTTCCTAGTTAAAATAAATACAAATTTACCTGTAAAATAAACCCTAACCTAAGTTACAATAACGCCTAACACTACACTATAATTAAACTAATTACCTAAACTACCTACAATTAATTACAATTATATTAAATAAACTAAATTACGAGAAAAAAACACACCAAATTACAGAAAATTAAAAAAGAATTACAAGAATTTTAAACTAATTACACCTAATCTAATCCCACTAATAAAGAATAAAAAAAAAATATATAATTAAATTCCCTACCCTATACTAAATTACAAATAGCCCTTAAAAGGGCCTTTTGCGGGGCATTGCCCCAAAGTAATCAGCTCTTTCACCTGTAAAAAAAATACAATACCCCCCCCAACATTAAAACCCACCACCTACATACCCAATCCTACTCTAAAACCCACCCAATCCCCCCTTAAAAAAACACTATCCCCTTGAAGATCACCCTACCTTGAGATGTCTTCACCCAGCCGGGCACAAGTGGTCCTCCAGAGAGTCCGAAGTCTTCATCCTATCTGGCCAGAAGAGGACCTCCAGACCAGCAGAAGTCTTCATCCAGGCGGCATCTTCTATCTTCATCCTTCCGGAGCGGAGCGGGTCCATCTTCAAGACATCCGATGTGGAGCATCCTCTTCATCCGACGGCCGACGACTGAATGACCGGTCCTTTAAGTGATGTCATCCAAGATGGCATCCCTTGAATTCCGATCAGCCAATCGGAATTAAGGTAGAAAAAATCCTATTGGCTGATGCAATCAGCCAATAGGATTGACCTTGCATTATATTGGCTGATTGGAACAGCCAATAGAATGCAAGCTCAATCCTATTGGCTGATTGGATCAGTCAATCGGATTGAACATCAATCCAATTGGCTGATTGCATCAGCCAATAGGATTTTTCCTACCTTAATTCCGATTGGCTGATAGGAATCTATTAGCCAATCAGAATTCAAGGGACGCCATCTTGGATGACGTCACTTAAAGGACCAGTCATTCAGTCGTCGGCCGGCAGATGAAGAGGATGCTCCGTGTCGGATGTCTTGAAGATGGACCCGCTCCGGAAGAATGAAGATAGAAGATGCCGCCTGAATGAAGACTTCTGCCGGTCTGGAGGTCCACTTCTGGCCAGATAGGATGAAGACTTCGGACCCTCTGGAGGACCACTTGTGCCCAGCTGGGTGAAGATGTCTCAAGGTATGGTGTTCTTCAAGGGGGTAGTGTTAGTTTTTTTAATGGGGTATTGGGTGGGTTTTAGAGTAGGGTTGGGTGTGTGGGTGGTGGATTTTAATGTTGGGGGGGTATTTTTTTTTTTACAGATGAAAGAGCTGATTACTTTGGGGCAATGCCCCGCAAAAGGCCATTTTAAGGGTTATTTGTAAATTAGTATAGGGTAGGGAATTTTATTATTTTGGGGGGCATTTTTATTGTATTAGGGGGTTAGGTTAGGTGTAATTAGTTTAAAATTCTTGTAATTCTTTTTTTATTTTCTGTAATTTAGTGGTTTTTTTTCGTAATTTAGTTTATTTAATGTAATTGTAATTAATTGTAGGTAGTTTAGGTAATTCGTTTAATTATAGTGTAGTTTTAGGTGTAATTGTAACTTAGGTTAGGGTTTATTTTACAGGTACTTTTGTACTTATTTTAGCTAGGAAGTTATTAAATAGTTAATAACTATTTAATAACTATTGTACCTAGTTAAATTAATACAAAGTTGCCTGTAAAATAAAAATAAACCCTAAGATGGCTACAATGTTATTATTAATTATATTGTAGCTATCTTAGGGTTTATTTTATAGGTAAGTATTTAGTTTTAAATAGGATTAATTTATTTAATTGTAGTAATTTAATTTTATTTTATTTAAATTATATTTAAGTTAGGGGGGGTTAGGGTTAGATTTAGATTTAGGGGTTAATAAATGTTGGCGATGTTAGGGACAGCAGACTAGGGGTTAATAAAATTTAACTAGTGTTTGCGAGGCAGGAGTGCGGCGGTTTAGGGGTTTAGGGGTAATACATTTATTAAAGTGGCGGCGATGTCCAGTCGGCAGATTAGGGGTTAAATAATTTTATTATAGTGTTTGCGATGTGGGGGGGGGGCTCGGTTTAGGGGTTAATAGGTAGTTTATGGGTGTTAGTGTACTTTGAAGCACTTTAGTTAAGAGCTTTATGTTCCGGTGTTAGCCCATAAAACTCTTAACTACTGACATTTAAATGCATTAGGAGTCTGGACAGGAGAGGGTCTACCGCTCACTTTTTCCAGCGATCGTAATACCGGCTTTAGGCAAATCCCATTAAAAAGATAGGATACGCAATCTATGTAAGGGGATTTGCGGTATGCTAAAATCGCGGAAAAAAGTGAGCGCTACACCTGTACCTGCCTGACTCGTAATACCAGCAGGCGTTAAAAAGCAGCGTTAGGACCCCTTAATGCTGCTTTTTAAGGCTAACGCAAGACTCGTAATCTAGGCGTAAGTTTCCATCACTCAAAGGGTGGAGTACAAATGTTAATGGAGTGTAAAGGAATATAGCAAATCACATATCAAGAACTGAGAAATAGCTTACTTGGCACAATAAAACATGTGTAAATCTGAGTATAATGCCTCAGAATCAAACAATAAGTAATGTTATGCATATGGAATAAACATAAATAAAATCTCTGTGTAAATAAAAAGTATAACTGTTGCATCACTGGTGCCCCCTAGTAGTTAACCAATGGGACTCCCATTAGAATCTGTGTACATTCCTATTTCTAGTGTATATGTGTACTTATGCATAAACATGATTTTCTACAGTATGGCGTACACATAACATATTAATCTTGTTACAATGAGTCCCAAAGTTGATATAAATCGCAGAGTCACAGTACATACTGTAAATGGTGCCAAGTTACCACTCAAAGATTAAAGGAATAGTCTAGTCAAAATTTAACTTTCATGACTGATAGAGCAGGCAATTTTAAGCAACTTTCTCATTTACACCTAATATCAAATATCGTTCTCTTGCTATCTTTATTTGAAAAAGCAAAATATAATCATAGGAGCCTGCCCATTTTTGGTTCAGAACCTGGGTAGCACTTTTTGATTGGTGTCTTAGTGTAGCTACCAGGAATAGGGCCCTCAACTACTCCTGTATTTGTTTGTCAAATTTGTCTTTTCTCTTTCAAGTTTTGTATTATGGTTTTATTTAAACAAATTGTACTCATGAGACCCATGAGACATGGGTATCAGCTTTACAATTTGTCTCATAATTATACCCATTTATATTAAAGCGCCCCCCTAGCTAGAGGTTGTTTTATCAGCTTCTTAAAGGGACAGTCTACACCAGAATTGTTATTGTTTTAAAAGATAGATAATCCCTTTATTACCCATTTCCCAGTTTTGCATAACTAACACATTTATAATAATATACTTTTAACCTCTGTGATTATCTTGTATCTAAGCCTCTGCAAACTGCCCCTTTTTTCAGTTCTTTTGACAGACTTGCAGTCTAGCCAATCAGTGCCTGCTCCCAGATTACTTCACGTGCACGAGCACAGTGTTATCTATATGAAATATGTGAACTAACACCCTCTAGTGGTGAAAAACTGTTAAAATGCAATCTGAAAGAGGTGGGCTTCAAAGTCTAAGAAATTAGCATATGAACCTCCTAGGTTAAGCTTTCAACTAAGAATACCAAGAGAACAAAGCAAAATTGGTGATAAAAGTAAATTGGAAAATTGTTTAAAATTATATGCTCTATCTGAATCATGAAACTTTATTTTGGCCTAGACTGTCCCTTTAATTACTCTAATTTGTACCCATGGACAGCAACACAGAATATTTTGGCGCTTGCTAAATTAAGTATAATAATAATTATAGATAAGAAAGTCTATATAAAATTGTATAATCAGAACATGTCTATATGAAATTGTGTATTCAGAACCAGTTTTACTTACAGCACCATAGATAACAACATATTTTTAAGTGGACTAGAAACATACAGGTGAAACTCGAAAAATTAGAATATTGTGCAAAAGTTCATTTATTTCACTAATACAACTTAAAAGGTGAAACTAATATATGAGATAGACTCATTACATGCAAAGCAAGATAGTTCAAGCCATGATTTGTCATAATTGTGATGATTATGGCTTACAGCTCATGAAAACCCTTTTTAATCAAAAAGGGCCTAGTGGCAGCTATCATATAGCGCTGAGTTTATCTATGTCTTTATACTTTCAATACAGTAGAATCTACAGATATTATTATATCTCATATGAAAAGAACTATAGCGATGCAGAGTTTGCAAATGCCATGGAGTATCTTGGATTCCTGTTCAGTTTAATTGAAATGAACAATGGACTACAACATATGTACTAGATTAATATTCACTATTGTACCATCTTATAGGCAGTGCATATCACTCATATATAACTTCTCAAAAAGGGAGCATACCATCCTTGTGTTCTTTATTGTGCTTTTTATGTTTTAGATAATTACAAAATTTTAGGTTATTTTAACTTTTAATCTACTAATACTCAATATAACAGATGATGCACATTCATTGTAAAGTCATTTTCTCTATTAAATATCAAGAAACAAAAAAGAAATGTTTAAGAAATGTCAAAAAGTAAATCATAGCTAGCACAGGCTCATAAGGACATTGTCAAATAAATCAAGCAAGTATATATATGCAAAAGGTGAAGCTTCACTCATACTGTTATTATCTACAGCTATTTGCTGGCTTGTGCATTGCCAGCTTTATCTGGGTCCCTAAAAAAAGTAAAATATGCACTAGATTGATACTTTATTCTACCCATATTGGCTAAAATAGTCAAGCATCCCTGTGGATTTTAAAATATTTCACCTCTTTCCTCCAGCTGTGTATTTGAGTGGTCAGAGAAAGGAAATCTATGGCTTCTCAAGCACACAGATTAACTGATTGACATAAGAAACTGATAAATGTGTTAACAGGATTCTCTTTATAAACCATATGTATAGCAGTTTGAATGCTGCTATTTGAAGGCCATAATTTCTTGAATGGGGAAACTTGATCGGCGACCCTGCAGATAATATTCCTATACCAGTATTTAACATTTAGGGGCTGAATTATCAAGCTCCGAATGGAGCTTGATGCCCCTGTTTCCGTGCAAGCCTTCAGGCTTGCCGGAAACAGCAGTTATGAAGCAGCGGTCTAAAGACCACTGCTCCATAACTGGTCCACCTGCTCTGAGGCTGTGGACATCAATCCACCCAATCCTATACGATCGGGTTGATTGACACCCCCTGCTAGCGGCCGATTGTGAACTGCTTGTGCAATGGTAAATGCTAACAGCGTATGTTGTCGACATTTATCGATGTGCCGCAGACATTATACGCCACATCATATCATGTCCATCCGTACTTTAATAAATTAGCCCCTTAGGCTAAATTGCATGAACTGATATTATTTATTTCATTTTTTTGCTTGTGATAAGGATCTTCAATATATGCTTACAGCTGTTCAAATCTATGTGTTGATACAATAATAATTGAAAAGAGTCACCAGATATTACAGCAAATCTTTATAAAGAACTTAAGTTATTATGGTTTGATGCTCTGATTGTCGCGCCGCTCTAGCAGTTGCTAGGGACGCGGCGCGACCTGTATGTTTGTTGCCTAGGGGGGAGTCGGCTCTTCTCTGCATGCGGCGGTGTCATCATCACTGCACACTTTCTCCCTCATAAGCCGGTTAGGATCTCCTGTGGTGCGAATCTTGCACCTATGTAAGTAACTGCAGTCATACCTATCACTGCCCAAGTATAGGTGTTACTTACTGTTCTCCTGGGTTGTGTTTAGCTGTTATATTGTTGCTGAACCCTGCCTGTCTGACCACTCTGCCTGTTTAACCCTTAACTGCTGGATTGATATACTGCTGCTGAACCTTGCCTGTCTGACCACTCTGCCTGTTTAACTCTTAACTGCTGGATTGATATACTGCTGCTGAACCGTGCCTGTCTGACCACTCTGCCTGTTTAATTCTTAACTGCTGGATTGATATACTGCTGCTGAACCGTGCATGTCTGACTACTCTGCCTGTTTAACCCTTAACTGCTGGATTGATATACTGCTGTTGAACATTGCTTGTCTGACCACTCTACCTATTTAACCCTTAACTGCTGGATTGATTTTCTGTTGCCAAACCCTGCCTGCCTGACCATCCTAGTGGTTTACCTCTGGACTGCCTTACTGTTGCTGATTCCTGCCTGGCCATCCTAGTGGTTTACCTATGGACTGTCTTACTGTTGCCGATCCCTGCCTGCCTGACCATCCTAGTGGTTTGCCCCTGAACTGCCTTTCTCTGGTTTCCTGCCTGTTGCCACAAACGACTGTCCTGCCTGTGGTAAGTGCCACTTATTTCATCTTATAAACGTTCTCTGATCTGGGATATTCCCTATCATTCTGGCTCGACGCCAGGATAACAAGACTACTGGCCAAGTTTGGTCTGATAGAGGAGTATCCCATGAGCATTACACTGATTTAGGGTGACTGTTATTGATACTGTGAGTTATTTATTTATTTTATGATATGCAGCATAATTCACAGTGTGTGTGTGTGTGTGTGTGTGTGTTTGTTTTTACCATTAAAATAGGTTATGACCTTATAGATACCTGAATAATCTGTTTTGGTGACTGTAACTTATGCTTGGCACAACAGTTCTGTGGCTTTTTAAATACAGGCTGAGTAGCGATGCAACTTAAATAGTGATGTCGCGAACCTAAAAAATTGGGTTGGCGAACGTGAACTTCCACAAAAGTTTGCGAACGGGTGAACCGGGCGAACCGCCATAGACTTCAATAGGCAGGCAAATTTTAAAACCCACAGGGACTCTTTCTGGCCACAATAGTGATGGAAAAGTTGTTTCAAGGGCACTAACATCTGGACTGTGGCATGCCGGAGGGGGATCCATGGCAATACTCCCATGGAAAATTACATAGTTGATGCAGAGTCTGGTTTTAATCCATAAAGGGCATAAATCACTTAACATTCCTAAATTGTTTGGAATAACGTGCTTTAAAACATCAGGTATGATGTTGTATCGATCAGGTAGTGTAAGGGTTACGCCCGCTTCACAGTGCGCAGTGTAGGTGATATACCTGCCCTGACTATACTTTACAGACCAGGTATCAGTGGTCAGATGGACCCTTGCCCCAACACTGTGTGCCAGACATGCCATTATAGCAGACTTATATGGCTTTGGTGTTGCTTTTTGGTAATTAGAAGGCTGCTAAATGCCACTGTGCACCACAAGTGTTTTATGCCCAGCAGTGAAGGGGTTAATTAGGGAGCATGTAGGGAGCTTGTGAGTTAATTGTAGCTTAAGTGTAGTGTAGTAGACAACCTAAAGTATTGATCTAGGCCCATTTTGGTATATTTAATGCCACCATTTCACCGCCAAATGCGATCAAATAAAAAAAAATTGTTCACTTTTTCACAAACTTTAGGTTTCTCACAGAAATTATTTACAAACAGCTTGTGCAATTATGGCACAAATGGTTGTAAATGCTTCTCTGGGATCCCCTTTGTTCAGAAATAGCAGACATATATGACTTTGGCGTTGCTTTCTGGTAATTAGAAGGCCGCTAAATGCTGCTGCTCATCACACGTGTATTATGGCTAGCAGTGAAGGGGTTAATTAGGTAGTTTGTAGGAAGCTTGCAGGGTTAATTTTAGCTTTAGTGTAGAGATCAGCCTCCCACCTAACACATCAGACCCCCTGATCCCTCCCAAACAGCTCCCTTCCCTCCCCCACCCCACAATTGTCCCCGCCATCTTAAGTACTCTTTTTAGCATATTTACATATGTTGTGGTGTAGCATCCCCCCTTAGCCCCCAACCTCCCTGATCCCCCCCAAAACAGCTCTCTAACCCTCCCCATCTGCCTTATTGGCGGCCATCTTGGGTTCTGGCAGCTGTCTGCTATTATTTCACAGTCAAAAAAGTGTTGTTTTTTTTAAATGTACACTACTGTTACACCAGATATGAGTGGTGGCACTGGGCAAGTGGGCACAGTATACGCTGTGAGCTTGACACACACGCTGGCAGGCAGGCAACTGCAATTAGATTACACAGGAAAAAAAAAAAAGCAGACTGATATTCTAGCCCTAAAAAGGGCTTTTTGGGGTGCTCTCCTTAAAGCAGAGATCAGATGAGTCCTTCAGGACTGTAGTTGGCACTGAATACACTAGCCTAGCTATCGATTTCCCTATTAAATCATCAGCAGCTACACTGTCCCTCCTCTCACTAAGAATGCAGCTTCCAAATGAATCTAAAATGGATGCTGTCCAGGAGGTGGGAGGGTCTGGGAGGGAGGGTCTGCTGCTGATTAGCTGTAATGTGTATTCTGACTGTGAGGTACAGGGTCAAAGTTTACTCAATGATGAAGAATAGGGGGCGGATCGAACATCGCATATGTTCGCCCTCTGAGGCGAACGTGAACATGCCATGTTCGCCGGGAAGTATTCGCCGTCAAACTATTTGCAACATCACTAAACTTAAAGTAAATATTTTAGTGTATTTAACAGGTAAAAAAATAATTTAACATGATTATTTTGTTAAATATCTGCATAAAAAAAAAAAAATATTGTTCATAAAAATAAGTTTATTGTTATTACAATTCTAAATGTGAATTATGCAAATGTTAGACCTTAGTTATATACTACTGCCATATATGACATGAAAGGGGCATGCATACAATTTAGAATGATTTAAACACATTCAAATATTTTTAATAGAAAAAAAGTTGTTAAAGATGTTTATTTTGAAGTTAACAGGAAATGCATATCTGTGTACAACTGAGATTTAAGTGCTCACAGGCTGATAAGCAAAGATACCACACAACAAAAGTATTACAACTTTTTTTTTTTACTACAGCAATAGAAAATAAAAAAAGCTTTACAATGTGTTAAGATTTACTCTCTTAGAAGCTAAGGTCTAGATTAGAAGTGTTGCACAATCAATATAGTTTTTTCCCCAGGCATTTTGAGTGTGTTGGAAAAAGCGCTTGTATTACAAGTTGAAAGTAAATGCATTTGCTCAAACTCAATCGCGATTTACGCTTGTCAGGTTAACGAGACTAAAAAACTCACGTAAAATGTTAGTGAGTTAAAAAAAGTTGCATAAAACACAACATAAATACATTTTAAAGTACAGTTACAGTCATATAAACACTATCTGACAACATTATCACAAAGCATGATAAAAAGTTATAAGGGCTAAAGGATGTATGGTATAAGGTGTATATATATATATATATATATATATGTGTGTATATATATATATATATATATATATATATATATTTATTTTATATATATATTATATATATATATATATATATATATATATATATATATATATATATATATATAAATATATATTTATATATATAGATAGGCATATACATGTCTAAATATGTGTATATATGTATTTTCCATTCCAATGTTCTTCACATAGGGTAATATGTTCTATGTATTTCTATATATACAGTATGTATATAACTTTACCTGTATATATATATATATATATATATATATATATATATATTTTCCCTCCAAAATAAAGATGAAGGGTAGTATATACCCGAAAACGTTCCATAAAATAACTTTCCGCTAGATTTAGAGTTTTGCGGCCAAAGGGGTGCGTTAGCTACGCGTGTTTTTTCCCCCCGCACCTTTTAAACAACGCTGGTATTTAGAGTTCTCTGAAGAGCATAATTTACCACCACTCTGATCGGAACATCCAATAGAATGCGAGCTCAATCTGATTGGCTGATTGGATCAGCCAATCGGATTGAACTTGAATCTGATTGGCTGATTCAATCAGCCAATCAGATTTTTCCTACCTTAATTCCGATTGGCTTATAGAATCCTATCAGCCAATCGGAATTCGAGGGATGCCATCTTGGATGACGTCACTAAAAGGAACCTTCATTCGTCGAGAGTCAATGGAAGAAGAGGATGGTCCGCGTCGGCTGCTTCAAGATGGTCCCGCTCCGTGCCGGATGGATGAAGATAGAAGACGCCGCCTGGATGAACATATCTACTGGTCCGGATGTCCTCTTCTTGCCAGATAGGATGAAGACTTCGGACCCTCTGGAAGACCTCTTCTTGCCGGATAGGATGAAGACTTCGGACCCTCTTCTGGACGGATCGGTGATACCCGGCGTGGTGAAGATAAGGTAGGGAGATCTTCAGGGGCTTAGTGTTAGGTTTTTTAAGGGGGGTTTGGGTTAGATTAGGGGTATGTGGGTGGTGGGTTGTAATGTTGGGGGTGGGGTATTTTATGTTTTTTTTAAATGCAAAAGAGCTGATGACTTTGGGGCATGCCCTGCAAAAGGCCCTTTTAAGGGCTGGTAAGGTAAAAGAGCTATTAACTTTTTATTTTAGAATAGGGTAGGGCATTTTTTTATTTTGGGGGGCTTTGTTATTTTTTTAGGGGGCTTAGAGTAGGTGTAATTAGTTTAAAATTCTTGTAATCTTTTTTTATTTTTTGTAATTTAGTGTTTGTTTTTGTAATTTAGTTTAGTAGATAATTGTAGGTAGTTTAGTTAATTAATTAATTTATTGCTAGTGTAGTGTTAGGTTTAATTGTAACTTAGGTTAGGATTTATTTTACAGGTAACTTTGTAATTATTTTAACTAGGTATCTATTAAATAGTAAATAACTATTTAATAGCTATTGTACCTAGTTAAAATAAATACAAAGTTGCCTGTAAAATAAATATAATTAATTGTTATATTGTAGCTATATTAGGGTTTATTTTACAGGTAAGTATTTAGCTTGGTTAAAAAATTTAATTATAGTGGCGGCGTTGTGGGGGGACCTTGGTTTAGGGGTGCATAGGTAGTTTATGGGTGTTAGTGTACTTTAGAACACATTAGTTAAGAGCTTTATGAACCGGCGTTAGCCCATAAAGCTCTTAACTCCTGACTTTTTTCTGCGGCTGAAGTCTTGTCGTTAGAGTTCTAACGCTCACTTCAGCCAAGACTCTAAATACCAGCGTTAGAAAGATCCCATTGAAAAGATAGGATACGCAATTGGCAAGACATCCACATGTTGCAAATTATCCTCCTGACCGAGGTTGCTACAAACCCATCACAGTGCAATATACAAAATAGTGATTTTCACATTTGAAATGTTAACTTTCATAACCATGAAACATTATGGTGTGTTCAAATTGCTGCTTGCAAGAATAATGCCCTTAAAGGGACACTGAACCCAATTTTTTTTATTTCATGATTCAGATAGAGCATGCAATTTTAAGCAACGTTCTAATTTACTCCTATTATTAAATGTTCTTCATTCTCTTGGTATCTTTATTGAATAGCAAGAATGTAAGTTTAGGTGCTGGCCCATTTTTGGTGAACAACCTGGGATGTCCTTGCTGATTGAACAGCACCAATAAACAAGTGCTGTCCATTCTGAACCAAAAATTGGCTGGCTCCTTAGCTTAGATGCCTTCTTTTTCAAGTAAAGATAGCAAGAGAACGAAGAAAAATTGTTAATAGGAGTAAATTAGAAAGTTACTTAAAATTGCATGCTCTATATGAATCACAAAAGAAAAAATTTGGGTTCAGTATCCCTTTAAAAAGCAGGTACATTTTTGGTACAAAACAACTCTGCAATATTGCAAATGAAAGCGTATCTTTTGCTTTAAGAAGATTAATATCTTATACCTGTAACATGCTCATTATTATCTTAAGCATCCTTTTACATCAAAGGTAGTCCCACATATGATTAAAAGAGGTGCACCTCATATTATTTGAATTTTCATAAAAACTTTTTAGAAAAACCTTTGTTAGTGATATTTATGCCTGCTGACTGCGGTGTCCACCGCACTTAAGGTCTATAGGCTTCTTCTTTTGAATAAATCACTTTACCAATTACATTCCCATAGTTCTCAAAAAAGTTATCCGCAAAGGATCAATCCTAGGGCATGTCACTGTAAGAGCACATATTACCTCCACCGGAGCTGCCTTATGCGTCCACTGCTCCCCAATAACTCATCCGTTATGCTGCTAACAGCGGTTACCATGCTGTTTGAACATACAGCTCTGCAACATGCACTCACCTGAGCCGGTTACTGGTCTTTTGGAACATACTCAGATGTTAGATGTGCTCAACCATAGAACGGCTGGTGTATGACGTCATCCTTTGCACTTCACGTGGTTGTTTTTTTTTTTTAAAAAAAACGTAACGGATCCTGTATTTTGTAGACTTGGGAAAAGGTTTTTCTTGCCTTTTATGTGGTCCTCACTCTTTGTAGAGTTCTTTGTGAGTCAATTTCCCCCTCAACTCTTTAGGCTTACATCAGTGTTTGTATCTTAACAAAGTAACAAGTCCTCTCATGAAGACTTTTTTGCCAACGACAAGTTTGTTTCACCCCGAGAAACACTGATGCAAGCATAAATTGACTCACAAAGAACTCTACAAAGAGTGAGCACCATATAAAAGGCAAGAAAAACCTTTTCCCAAGTCTGCAAAATGCAGGATCCGTTAAGGGTTTTTTAAAAAACAACCACGTTAAGTGGTTATTGGGGAGCAGTGGACGCGTAAGGCAGCTCCGGTGGAGGTAATATATGCACTTACAGTGACTTGCCCTAGGATTGATCCATTGTGGATAACTTTTTTCAGAACTATGGGAAATTAATTGGTAAAGTGATTTATTCAAAAGAAGAAGCCTATAGACCTTAAAGGGACATTAAACCCAATTTTTTTCTTTTGTGATTTAGAAAGAGCATGCAGTTTTAAACAACTTTCTAATTTACTTCTATCGTCTAATTTGCTTCATTCTCTTGATATAATTTGCTGAAAAGCATATCTAGATATCCTTAGTAGCTGCTGATTGGTTGCTGCACATAGATGCCTCATCTGATTGGCTCACCCATGTGCATTACTATTTCTTCAACAAAGGATATCTAAAGAATGAAGCAAATTAGTAATAGAAGTAAATTGGAATGTTGTTTAAAATTGTATTCTCTATCTGAACCATTAAAGAACATTTTTGGGTTTAGTGTCCCTTTAAGTGCAGTGGACACCGAGGTCAGCAAGCATAACAATCAGTAAGACAGGTTTTTCTAAAAAAAAAAAAAGAAAATTCAACTAATATGAGGTGCACCTCTTTTTATCATATGTGGGACTACCTTTGATGTTAAAGGATGCTTAAGATAATAATGAGCATGTTACAAGTATAAAGCAACAGCGGCCTTCTATGGCTTAGAAATCAGCATCTGAGCCTACCTAGGTTTAGCTTTCAACTAAGGATAACAAGAGAACAAAGTAAATTTGTGATAAAAGTAAATTGGAAAGTTGTTTAAAATTGCATGCCCTATCTGAATCATTAAAGTTTAATTAGGACTTTACTGTCCCTTTAATGCTTGAGCGGGAGCGCTAAACAGCACTCCACTTGTAGACCTAAGAAAAGAATAAATAAATTCAGTTTATAATATATAAATTCCATTAATATATCATTCAGATAGAATCAGCTTGTTTAATTAAAATTTTATTATAATAGCTCCATACTTTTAATATTACAATGTGGGTTTATTCTTATATTTTACATTTAATTAAATAATTATTTTATCTATTATATGTACACACATGTATAGCTCAAAAGCACGTTAGCCAGTATTCCCTTGGTATAATTCTTAAGCGTGTGTTTAACCAGTTTAAAAGGAGAAAGAAAATTTGATAGGAAAACTTGCTACAGAATAAATAATATTAATTAGTATTCTTATTAATAAGATTTCTAATATTTCTTTAGTGATGCAATGAACTGCTCCTGGTATACATATAGATGTGTATAATAATGTTAAATTGATACTTACAAGTGTTATTATTTTGGCTTTGAGGGGTTTTTTTTTGGTTAAATATATATAAGTTGGCTGACAAACTGGTTATATTTTACTGTATTATTGCTTTATTTTAATGTGGAATTTAAAATAATGTGGAGAGTATTTGTCCTCAGCAGTTTAAAATCCTTTTAAAGGGTTAGAAAGGAATGTTGTGTATTTATCACTGATATAGGTATTAAGCATAATTTAGAAATTACAAATTTAGATTGCTCACTTGGTTCCATAGCGCTGCCATTGCTAGTTTTGGAAAAGCGGCCTTGTGCGTGCGATATGGTGGCAAAGAGCTCCATACCGCACAAAATCCAAGCGCTGCATTGACGTGCTAGTGCATGCTTTCCCCGTAGACATCAATGGGGAGAGAGTGTTAGAAAAAAAACTAACACCTGCGATTGTGAAATGAAAAGCTCCGTAACGCAACTCCATTGATGTCAATGGGGAAAAAAAAGTTAAGTTTAAACCTAACACCCTTTGAATTTTTTTTCAGGTAAAAGAGATGATTTCTTTAGGGCAATGCCCTACAAAGAGCCCTTTTAAGGGCTATTGGTAGTTTATTGTAGGCTCTTTTTTTTTTATTTTTTTTTATTTTGGGAGGCTTTTTTATTTTTTAGGGCTATTAGATTAGGTGTAATTGTTTTTATTTTTGATAATATGCGGCTAGATTACAAGTTTTGCGTTATGAGTAAAAAAGCAGCATTAAGGCTCATAACGCTGCTTTTTCACTACCGCTGCTATTACGAGTCTTGTAGGTACAGCTGTCCCGCACACTTTTTTGGCCGTACCGCAAATTAACTTACACAATTTGCCTAAAGTCTTTTTTCAATGGGACTTCCATAGCGCCTATATTACAAGCTTTTTTTGGAGGCCAAAAAGTGAGCGGTACAGCCTATCCCGCAAGATTCGTAACGCATTCTAAAGTCAGTAGTTATGAGTTTTACGCTACAAAGCTGTAGCATAAAACTCATAACTAAAGTGCTAAAATGTACACTAACACCCATAAACTACCTATTAACCCCTAAACCGAGGCCCTCCCGCATCGCAAACAATAAAATACAATTATTAACCCTAATCTGCCGCTCCGGACATCGCCACCACTAGAATAAGAAACATATTAACCCCTAAACCGCCACACTCCCGCCTCACAAACACTAGTTAAATATTATTAACCCCTAATCTGCCGCCCTTAACATCGCCGCAACCTACATTACAGTTATTAACCCCTAATCTGCTCTCCCAACGTCGCCTTCACTATACTAAATGTATTATCCCCTAAACCTAAGTCTAACCCTAACCCTAACATCCCCTAACTTAAATATAATTAAAATAAATCTAAATAAAAATGACTATCATTACCTAAATAATTCCTATTTAAAACTAAATACTTACCTATAAAATAAACCCTAAGCTAGCTACAATATAACTAATAGCTACATTGTAGCTATCTTAGGGTTTATTTTTATTTCACAGGCAAGTTTGTATTTATTTTAACTAGGTAGAATAGTTACTAAATAGTTATTAACTATTTACTAACTACCTAGCTAAAATAAATTCAAATTTACCTGTAAAATAAAACCTAACCTGAGTTACACTAACACCTAACATTACACTACAATTAAATAAATCACATAAATTAAATACAATTACCCAAATTACAAAAAAAACAAACACTAAATTACACAAAATAAATTTTTTTTATAAGATATTTAAACTAATTACACCTAATCTAATAGCCCTATCAAAATAAAAAAGCCCCCCCCCAAAAAATAAAAAAACCTAGCCTACAATAAACTACCAATAGACCTTAAAATGGCCTTTTGTGGGGCATTGCCCTTAAAAACCTAAGCTCCCCATTGCCCTGAAAAGGGCACTTGTATGGGCATTGCCCTTAAAAGGGCATTTAGCTCTATTGCTGCCCAAACCCTAACCTAAAAATAAAACCCACCCAATAAACCCTTAAAAAACCTAACACTAACCCCCGAAGATCCACTTACAGTTTTGAAGAGCCGACATCTATCCTCAACGAAGCCGGGAGAAGTCCTCAATGAAGCGGGGAGAAGTACTCAATGAAGCGGCAAGAAGTCCTCAACGAAGCAGGGAGAAGTCATCATCCAAGCCGGCAGAAGTGGTCCTCCAGATGGGCAGAAGTCTTCATCCAGACGGCATCTTCTATCTTCATCCATCCAGCACGGAGCAGCTCCATCTTCAAGACATCCAGCGCGGAGCATCCTCTTCTTTTGACCTCTTCTTCCCGAATGAATGTTCCTTTAAATTATGTCATATGGCGTCCCTTGAATTTCGATTGGCTGATAGAATTCTATCAGCCAATAACAATTCAAGGAACGTCATCTTGGATGACGTCATTTAAAGGAACATTCATTCGGGAAGAAGACGTCGAAAGGAGATGATGCTCCGCGCCCGATGTCTTGAAGATGGAGCCGCTCCACGCCGGATGGATGAAGATAGAAGATGCCGTCTGGATGAAGACTTTTGCCCGTCTGGAGGGCCACTTCTGCCAGCTTGGATGAAGACTTCTCCTGGCTTCGTTGAGGACTTCTTGCCGCTTTGTTGAGGACTGTTCCCGGCTTCGTTGAGGATGGATGTCGGCACTTCAAAACTGTAAGTGGATCTTCGGGAGTTAGTGTTAGGTTTTTTTAAGGGTTTATTGGGTGGGTTTAATTTTTTTGTTTGGGTTTGGGCAGCAATAGAGCTAAATGCCCTTTTGAGGGCAATGCCTATCCAAATGCCCTTTTCAGGATTTTATTTGGGGGGTTGGTTGTGTGGGTGGTGGGTTTTAATGTTGGGGGGGTTGTTTGTATTTTTTTATACAAGTAAAAGAGCTGATTTCTTTGGGGCAATGCCCCGCAAAAGGCCCTTTAAAGCGGTATTGGTAGTTTATTGTAGGCTAGGGGTTGTTTTTTTGGGGTTTTTTTAAGTTTAAATATTTTATAATTTATTTTTTTATTTTGTGTAATTTAGTGGGGTTATTTTTTTGTAATTTAGGTAATTGTATTTAATTTATGTAATGTATTTAATTTTTGTGTAAGGTTAGGTGTTAGTGTAACTCAGGTTAGGTTTTATTTTACAGGTAAATTTGTTTTTATTTTAGCTAGGTAGTTAGTAAATAGTTAATAACTATTTAGTAACTATTCTACCTAGTTAAAATAATTACAAACTTGCCTGTGAAATAAAAATAAACCTTAAGATAGCTACAATGTAACCATTAGTTATATTGTAGCTTGCTTAGGGTTTATTTTATAGGTAAGTATTTAGTTTTAAATAGGAATTATTTAGGTAATGATAGTAATGTTTATTTAGATTTATTTTAATTATATTTAAATTAGGGGATGTTAGGGTTAGACTTAGGTTTAGGGGTTAATAAATTTAGTATAGTGGTGGTGACGTTGGGGGCGGCAGATTAGGGGTTAATAAATGTAGGTAGGTGGCGGCGATGTTAGGGGCGGCAGATTAAGGTATAATAATATTTAACTAGTGTTTGCGATGTGGGAGTGTGGCGGTTTAGGGGTTAATATGTTTATTATAGTAGTGGCGACATTGGGGGTGACAGAATAGGGGTTAATAAGTGTAGGTAGGTTGAGGCGACATTGGGGGCGGGAGATTAGGGGTTAATAAATATAATGTAGGTGTCGGCGATGTTGGGGGAAGCTGATTAGGGGTTAATAAGTATAATGCAGGTGTTGGCGATGTCGGGGGCGGCAGATTAGGTGTTAATAAGTGTAAGATTAGGGGTGTTTAGACTCGGGGTTCATGTTAGGGTGTTAGGTGTAAACATAAATTTAGTTTCCCCATAGGAATCAATGGGGCTGCATTACGGAGCTTTACGCTGCTTTATTGCAGGTGTTAGGCTTTTTTTCAGCCGGCTCTCCCCATTGATGTCTATGGGGAAATCGTGCACGGGCACGTACAACCAACTCACCGCTGACTTAAGCAGCGCTGGTATTGGAGCGCGGTATGGGGATCAATTTTGCTCTATGCTCACTTCTTGCCTAATTACGCCGGGTTTCTGAAAACCTGTAATACCAGCGCTGTAGGTAAGTGAGCGGTGACAATAACGTGCAAGTTAGCAACGCACCCCTCATAACGCAAAACTCGGAATCTAGCCGATGGTTTGTTATTTTTTGTAATTTAGTATTTTTTTACTTTTTGTAATTTAGTATGTTTTTATTTTTTGTAGATTAATTTTTTTAGTAGTGTTAGTTTTTTTAATGAATAATTTAATTTATTTAATTGATAGTTATTTTACTTTTAGTATAATAGTATGTTAGTTTAATTTATAGTTTAAACTTAGGTTTTTTTATTTCACAGGTAAGTTTTTATTTATTTTAAGATAGGGATCTTGTAATTTTAATTTAAAGTTAGGGGGTTGTTAGGTTTAGGGGTTAATAGTTTAATTTAGTTTTTTGCGATGTGGGGGGCTGGCGGTTTAGGGGTTAATAGGTTATTTAATGGCAGTGATGTGGGAGGCCAGAGGTTTAAGGAGGTTAATAACTTTATTAAGTGGCAACGATATCAGGGAGTGGCAGAAGAGGGGTTAATATCTTTATTATAGTGTGGGCAATGTTGGGGTGCGGGGGAATAGGGGTTAATAACTTTATTATAGTGGTGACGATGTCGGGGAGCGGCAGAATAGGGGTTAATACATTTTATTAGTTGCAACAATGTCGGGAGCTGCATATTTGGGGTTAATACATTAATTATAGTGTTCGCGGGAGGGCCTCAGTTTAGGGGTTAATAGGTAGTTTATGGGTGTTAGTGTACTTTGTAACACTTTAGTTATTAGTTTTGTGTAACAGTTTTGTTGCATAAAACTCATAACTACTGGTCTCAGATTGCGAAACGGATCGTGTCGGTATAGGCTGTAACGCAAGCTTTTTAGCCTCACCGCAAAACTTGTAATGGCAGAACTATTAAAATCCCATACAAAAACTTCATTTTTTTGAGTGCGGGACTGACGTTGCGTTACAGGCTAAAATGCTTGCGGTACAGCTATACCGACAAGACTCGTAATGGCTGCATTGATGTTTTAACGCTGAAATGGCCATTCTTTCAGCATTAAAACACGAATGCAAAACTCG